>NC_140519.1:23276495-24476495 GCF_964339955.1 Pipistrellus hanaki
TCGAGTTTTTCACATGCACTGGCAACCCATTTCACCACTTCTCTGACCCAGGAAGCCCTCTCCTTCATCCCTCCTTTGGGATCCTGTGGGAAAATTGTTCAAAAGGACTGGTCTTTTTATATAAGAGATAATTGCTTAATAGTGGGAATCAGAAAATTTTTCTGCTGTCAAGTCATGAAGAAGCTTTGATTACTTGATTGGAACATATTTCAATAAATCACTTCCTCCTTCACCTTGGCCTCTATTTCACTAAACCATTGCCTTCTGTTTGGTTTTCATCCTTATTCTTTCGCTTTCTTCATTCCTTCCCTTCTTAGTTTCCTTTCTTCCTCCTTCTTTCCATGAATACTTAAGTATTCCTTCAGTATGAACTAAATTTTTCTTCTTAATTCTGAGCATCATAGCAAACTCAAAATATTAAATGTCCTGAACTGAGAGCCCCATTTTAGATGATTTTCAGGTTGTGATCAGGTTTCTCTCTGCTTCTTTTCTCTTACCCCACTGAAATGTTCTCTTACCTGGGCCCTCAAATCTCAATGTTAAAAAACAACAATGATAAAATAGACAATATTATTTTTTGCCCTAGAATTACACATCTAACTGAGCATTGGACATGCATTTCAAACCACACATTTTGAATAGAATCTAGGGCAGCTCTCTCATGTGAGCTTGGGGTTTGATTTAACTTCACTGGACACCTGTCCCTGACCATAGCTCAGACTCAACATATCAATACATCAAAATCAAAATTCATCATCTTCAGCCAACTCTCTCACACCCTATACTTCTTTTTCCTATATTGCCTGGAGTCATAACAGTTCACACCACCTACGGAATCTCCCAAGACAGAAACTTGGACAGTCTCCCTTATCACTCAGCCCTGAGTTAATTGCAGATAGTGTTGATTCACCTTTTTGCATAACTTTTGAATCTGACTCCTCTTTTCCTTGTACGTAATTACTGCTTGAGTTCTGGGCCCCACGGTTTCTCATTAACTCATCTCGTCCTATCCCACTTTTACCTTTCCATTTCTCCTCTCACTGTCTCTGAATGGTCCATGTTTCTTCCCTGCTCACACACCTCCATGCCTCTAGTATGTGTAGGTCAGAGTTATCCAGGCACCTATTTGCCCCTCGGTGGCATGTAACATCCTAAAACTGGTACCAATTTCCTTTTCTTTGCCCACCTGATTATGAGCTTTGGAAGGTAGGACTCGCTCTTGTTTCTCTCTGGATCACCTGTGCCTACAATAACACATCAGAGGTATGCAGCATTCTTTTGTTGAAAGATGAGTAAATTAATTCAAATATTTTGTGTACATTTTTAAATCACATTAATACTTTGAATTTTTTGTATGCAATGATTTTCAGCTCAGCATTATAAACAGTTAGCAAATCTGGCCCTGCCCATCCCATTCTACTAGCCTCCCTCTGTCTGGTATCAGCACCTCTACACAATAATGAAAGGCACCAGCTCTCTCGCCTTTTCAGAGAATCATTTCAAGTACAGGGCTCAAATATCAATAATTAGCGTGATGCTAAACTAGATAATAGTAGGCAGTTATTGTTGCAATAACACCATGTTTGTCATCAGCAATACAAACGCTGTAGAACCAAAAGGACTCTCCACCTTCATTTTTGTACACTATTTAATTAAATCTATTAGATTAGACTTACAATGTTCTGAGTTTGCAAACATATATATAATAACTATATCTGTATTTTTTTAATTACATGTTTTCCTCATGAGAATATTCTCCAGGTTAAAGTGTAAGTGAGGTATAACAAAAGGGCCTAGAAAGTATATTTCTAAGAGCATTTTTGGGGGGAGAAAAAAATTCTTGACTATGGGCCATAAAATTTCCATGATCATGACATAAATTTAAACTATAAATTAGACCAATTACTTTTAGATTGGCTCCTTTTGGCAGACATTTCAGGAGTAAAGTCAACTTGACTTTTTGACCACTGACCCAATAAAATGGCAGAGCTGCTGCGCTTTGAGTAATCTAGTTAGCCCAACAAAGTCTGGCATCTTAACAAGCTCAAACTAGTTACTCAAACCAGTCTTCAGTGTAACATTCAAATGATTACTCTGCACAGTCCCGGAGGTATTCATTACAGACAAAATTGCTCTTGTTGCCTTGCATACAAGCTGAGTTTTCAATGGGAAATGAAAGGATGCCTGGAAAAATAGGCCACCTAATTAAGTTAAACTACTCTAGCATTTGGCTTGACATCTTCATTACTCAAAATTAAAAAGATGCTTCACTTGAGCACACAAGTTACTATTGTTTATGTTGTTTTCTTCCTAAATTGGCTTCTTACATGGAAGTCTGTTTTTCAGAATTATATCTTGAAATAGCTCACATATTTCTTACAGTTTATAAAAATGTCTTAATAGCTGTATGGATACTGAAAACGGGCACCATACAAATATATATCTTAAGGCTCTTGATAGTCAAACACGCATCCGTCTTTCTGCATATTTTCTTGATCATTTATGTATTGGTGAGGGTGAACTTCAGATGATTCTTTACCCGAGTCTTTATTATTTATTATTATTATTATTTTTTAGTTTTGGGTTTAGACTGCGAGCTATAAATGATCATTTCACATGAGAAATATGAATTCTTCAAACAAAATTTAAGTGGACCATAAAATTTAAGCTGAAATTCATTTGTCCAGTAGAAGTGTTTTATATCAACCTCTTTAATGGAGCTATTTCAGGAACATTTTAAAACATAAACACATGTAGAGCGCACCATCTACTGATTGCCAGTTCCTACTCATTGACACTAATGAGGCTGCTGACAGGTTAAATGTTGTGTATCATATACATTTCCAAGCTGTGGGATTTGTGAACATAAGACTCATTTTTTATTTCAGAAAATGAATGTTTGTTGCTGATAGGCTCAAAAATTTTATTATAATTGTCTAACAGTATGATTTTTCAAGCATTGGGAAAACAAATTTCAGGGACAAAAATTATGAAAATATCTGAATGGAATAGCACGGTGATAACAGATTCTCAAAGTATCAAGCTCCAGTTAGAGGATTATTTGCTCAGCGGGAAGCTGTCAAGTGACCACAGGACATTGAGGCACTGGGGAGAGGTGTGTGGCTCTAGTGCACAGCCTGGCCAGCTAGGCAGCTGCAGTTGATGCGTTCTGAAGACAGTCCTTTGGCTTGTTTAGAATTGTATTTGGAATATTTCTTTTAATGTTAGTGCACACGAACAATTACAAAAAATTAAGTGATCCTTCCTGTTAAATTTTTCAATGCATAACATTCTCAATACTTTTCTGGCACTTACTCTAAAAAACCTGTCATTAAAGAATGTCTAAAAACAAATGTAATATTTAACTTAAGATAGTAATATGTTGAACAGTGTCATCTGTCTTCATTTCCAAGGGACTTAAAAATAGTTCTAAACAAACCCTCAAATTTTAATATGCCAATATATCAACGAAACACGATTTTGCCCATTTTCAGTATTAGAGCACCGAGGCTTGGAAAAGCTGAGGTATTTTCCGCCCACCTGCGTCTCTTCTGAGACATCCTTCTTATATCCTCGTCTGTCAACCAGACACCTTCAAAAAAGTGTCAAGTTTCCCTTTGCAGTTTCGGTTCCTCGGTTTGGGAGCAGATTTAGTGAGACTTCCCAGAAACACAAAAAAGGTTTCAGTTTAATCTTCATCTATATCCGTATTCTTTTTCTTTCTCCTGTGCTTTTTCTGATCTGCGTTATTTCACAGTTAGGATATAAAAATGTATACCTGTCACCCTAATGGTTTGAAAGTCATTGGTGACTGTCTGGGAAAATGAACTCTGTCCATTCCTTGCTGCTAATAAGTTATGATGACTGACCCTTTCACTAGCAAACAAGCGACTTCTGAGTCCTAGCATCCGAGTATTCAGATGGAATGGCTTGGTCTGAAACTAACAAGGGCTCTCGATGGTCACGAGCTGAGGCCAGAGATGAAGGCTTCCCTGGATGCAGCTGGGCTTTCGGCATTTTAGGAGAAGCTAATCCACTGTGGGTTTATTTTCTGAACTCACAAAGCAAGCAAGTGGCCTTAGAGGAATGGTGGTTGGGACAGGCAATAAGACTGCTGTGGTGTAAGGGCAGCAGCCCTCTACAGAAGTTGCCTTTAGGGACAGTCTGGACTCATCTGGACCCTGAGCATCCAGCTGTTTATTTCTTATTCCCTGACTACAGTTAAACCTGCTGCTTGTCAACATGATGCTACTTTTGAGTAGAACGTTTCTGCTTGGCTGGAAGTGTAGGTTAGCATCCCCCCTACCCAGGGTGTAATGAATGAATTATTGATAGATCCCTAATAATAATAATAGCTGTCAGTTGGCAACTACCTGTGTCTGGCAAGGAACTAAGCAAAGGTGGGTTGTTTTTTTTTTTCTTCCACTTAATCCCTTCCAATAATTCAGCAAGGATGAGAGAGGTAGAGTGATGGGCAAAACATAAAAAAAAGAAAAAAGAAAAAAAAAGAAAGAAACAAAAAGGTACCTAGTAATATCAGAGCTAGGATTCTGGCCTGGGAAGGCCTGGCACCCCATCCACATCACACTCCATCCTGGGTGAGCCAGGCTTCATTTTCATTTGGAATGTTGACGTCCTAACCTCCATCCTTGTGAGGACTGAGATAACTACAATGTGTTAACTAACATGTGTGCGGATGCTCTGAAAACATTAGGTTGAAGCAAATGAAATTGTAGCTACATGACCATCTTTTACCTGCAAGAGCAGCAATTTAATTTCTGTTCAAACACACATAAAGGCTGTACATGGTGAGGGGATTTTTTGCTCTCCCTGGTTTCTTTCATCCAGACCAGTGATTCCTTCCTTCTCTTCTTTTCCAGCCTTTTCCAAACTTTGCCGCCATTACTGTCCTGCTACCTCTGTATTCTCACCACTTCTCTTGCCCAGGTCCAGGGCTTTCCCACCTGGGGCGTTTTCCTCTTTCTCCTCCAGAAGGTTCATGAAGTACAGGAGGTCTTTTCATAGATGATGGCTCACTCTTCCCGCCCTTCTTCCCCAAGGACCCGACTTCCCTGTACCTCAAGGATGATAGATTTTATCTTCATCAAACAGCAAATTGTCTCCAGTTATTCCACACATTTTCCTTCTGTGTCCCCATTTTCAGCTGTACTTCCCTCTCAGCTTTCTTTGTAGCAAAGATCTTAGGAAATGAGATGATCCTCCAGTATCCCCTTCAGTGGGGCCATGGTAAATGGTCCAGAGCAGGAATTGCATGAATGTGACAAGCAGAAATGGGAGCCTCTCTCCCTTTCCTTTCCCGGGCCACTTATTCCCCGGAAGAGCCAAACCAAGAGACCAGGCCGTCTGCTAAGGACCCCTCCCCGACTAGTCTGGCTCCTTTGTAAAGAATGTGAGTTAACGAGGCCAACATTTACTGATCTCTACACAACAAGCAAAAAAGAGAAAAGAATGGCCACAGCATGTATGTTTCAGTGTACATATGAATTATGTCCATAGAAAAATAGGCCAACACTGACAGTTCAACTCCCTGTTGTCTGGCGCATATGATTTAGCAAATAGAACCTGACCACAAGCAAAAATCAGTTTAACTCCAGTTTTTTAAAAATATATAATTTCTTAAAGCTCAAAAGCAGTCAAGTATTTTAAAATAGTGTATTAAAATCCACTGGCCCTGACCGGTGTGGCTCAATTGGTTGGAGCATGTTCCCATAGACTTGAAGGATCTTGGTTCAATTCCCAGTCGGGGCATATACCCAGGTTGCAGGTTCCATCCCCAGTTGGCGGGAGGAGGGGGGGTATGAGAAAGCCAATCGATGTTTCTCTATCATATTGATATTTCTTTCTCTTTCTCCATCCCTTCTCTCTCTAAAAACCAGTAAACATATCCTGGGGTTGATGAATTTTTAAAATGCATTTTATTTAATTATTAAATGTAAAAAACAAATTTATAATGATGTTATGGGTTCCCCCTCTGCCCAACTGGTTCTCTAAATACAAGCAAATCATTTAACCTCCTTGGGCCTCAATTTGCTCATCTGTAAAATGGGGGCATAGTCTCTGAGGTCCTCTCTTGAGTGAATATTCTATGATTCCATTTGAACATAAATATAGTACTTGAGATCATCATCTTAAGGAAAAAAATGCATTAGGTTATTTATCACAGCGTGCTTCTTAACAGGGAAAAATGAAAAACACCCTAAATTTTGGTAATAGGAAACTAATAGAATAAACTATAGAATATGCACACAATGATATAACTTGCAGCTAATTAGACAATAACATAGATAATATTAATTGACATGAAAATTATTCATGATCCATTTTAAGTGATCAGATTAAATTGCATGACGGTGTAATAGTAATGTAGCTAACATTTATGGATTCTTTTATGAGCCAGTATGTTACTCAGATTATTTATATGATCATGTATAATCCTGATATATCATTAATGAATTGAAAAATATTTTTCATCCCTATTTTACAGTTTTGGGAACTGAGGCTTAGAGGAATTAAATAACGACTTATATGAAGGAATGTATTGAGATTTGAATGTAGCATTTCTAGCTCCATGTTTCATTTCTGACTTTTATGTTTAAAAACAAAAGGAAATAGCAAATGTGAATGGAAAAAATCTTGAAAGATACTCATGTCTTAAGAGTGTGAGTCTCCCCCTCCTCCCAGAATGGTAGAATTAAGAGTGGTGTGTGTTTTTTTCCCATGCATATTTTCTGGCTAACATGGATTATTTATAAAATAAACAACAACAACAAAAAAGGATAAAACTAAATTTCAGGATATTTGACCTGAATGTGAGAAAACATTTGGAAACCTAAAAAAGTGTAGACTGCATTTAGGCATAACAATTGTATGCCAAACAAATGTAAATGGCTTCGTTATCCCCTTTGAACACTGCATATGGAGTGATGACCTTTTGCCTGAAGAACATACGTGGACCCCCATGAGGGTTTCGGCAGTAATGCCTGCTCTTCTACCTACTCTCCCTGATCACCCGTGGGTGGGTTGTGGGGTGTGGGGTGAGTACATTATTTGTTTCCCAGAAGTTTGTTTTGTTTGTTTGTTTGAGGTTTTTTTTTTGTTTTTGTTTTTTCTTTTTTTTTTTATGTGTGTGGATTTTTTGGGAGGGTTTTTGTGTTGTTTTCTTTTAGCCAGAGAACAGGTCCTTATAACAACTGCACACAGTAGTTGGTTTTAAAATATCCCCTAAAACTACACTTCGGAGACTCATGTATACCCCAAATAATACTGTGAGGAAACACATCTCTTCCCCATTTCAGTGTCATGAATGAAGAGTGGCAGGAGCAAGGTCTATATGTAAATGTTTAGGACTTTTCTGGAAGTCCCTCGAGAGAGACAGCTCTGGCATGGGTCATGATTCATAGGAGTGTGCCCTGGACTGCCCACCTGCCCCTGCCCTGAGAGCACTAGGCTTCTTCCAGGGATACCCCTGGATCCTCAAAGCTTCAGCCTGTTAATCCCACCTCAAGGGTCCATGTTCACCCAGTCCTAGCCCGATGTCAGACATTCTCTGGGGCAGCATCAAGTTAGCACTGTTTTCTGATCCCATTCAAACTCTGTCCCCTGGTTTTGAAAAACCATAATAAAAAATAAAAAAAATGAGATCCAATAAAGGCTTGCATTGAGTCTAGTACCCCACAGTGTGTGTGTGTGTGTGTGTGTGTGTGTGTGTGTGTTTCCTTTTTTTTTTTTTTTGATTGGTGAAACCAATCTTGCCCTTGACATTTTCTTGAAGATTAACGACCTCACCTTGCAGTTGAACCTCCTTGCTTCATTGTCTGGAGTCCTTCATTTGTCACTTTTGTGGTCCTCCCTTGATCACTTAGTGCATTGCAGCAGAAGTGTCTGATCTTCAGGCCCTGTTATCAGGGTAAATCTGTTCGCAACAATCCCTTCATCATCCCAGCTTCACATCACTCCTCTTTTATTTACACTCTGATGTTACTAAGCCTGACACTTTGAACATGCTCTTTATGTGAACTGAAATACTTATATCTCTTTTAATCCACTTCCTTCGTAACAAACTGCCTCTTGTAATTGTTTGGATGTCAAGTCACACTTTGCAGATGCCTTGTACGTAGTAGGTGCACAGCAAATGCTTCTGTGGAAAATAAGGCACTCATTGCGTTTTACTCAACACAGTTTGCCAACATTAATGAGCACAAATAAAATAAATGTACTTTCTGCCGAAAAATTGCATTCTGATAACTGTTGCTTGAAAAATTAGTACATTGTGTGTTTTTAAATGAAGATGATTTATTGCTATTGTGCAACACATGAAGAAAGACAAAAAAAATTGTTTGCAGGATCATTGGTTTGAGCACATCAATGGCACTGTTGGACAATTCTTGCTGAGTGTTAAAATGATTTATGTAACAGACTGAAGCTTTCCACAGTAATACATTATAGTCTCAAGCGATCAACCCTTGTTCATGCAGAGACAAAAGAATCTGAAAACTACCTACTTCCGAAAGTCTTCTCAAAAGAAAAAGGAGATGCTGTTTAAACTCTTTTGAGAGAAATCACCATTACATGCAATATCTTAACTTCTGAAAACATACAGGGGAAGTTTATTATTTATCTAATGAATTCCTTAGTTTACTTTGCTCTCTATTCAGTTCTTTGAATCATGCCACAAGAATTTTCAATAATAGAAGATGAAATATGTTTAAACATTGGCATTTTCTATCATGAACTTTCAGGAATTATGTTGCAGATTAAAAATTAAGGCCTTTTGTGTATGTTTGATGGCAGTGCTATTTATTTATCTTTCAAATAAAGAGCTATATGAGAAACATATTTTACAATGTTATAACCATAGCCATATTTTAGTGTATGCATGATTGCATGAAGCCATCACATAATTTAAAGATACATACAAGATGATATTTTTAAATTCTTCTGAGTTATGGGACTTCTTGTCACCGAAGATTGAGTGCTCTGTATAATGATTGCAATATGTGGACAGCGACCCACAAATGCAAGGTTCCTCTGGTGGAGAAACTAGATTTTTAAAAAGAAAAGAAAAGGCAAAGGCCAAAAGAAATTACCCATTATTTGTTCCTGGTCAGCATATATTAACACACTCTTTAGACCCTATGAAAACAAGAATTTTCTGTAGTCCAAGGAAAAGTCGGCCTAATTAACATCCCACTTCCAGATGTAATAATGTAGAATAAGAATAAAAAATAAGAACAGGCTGTAGCCAAAGGACATGTGGATTGCAAAAAAAAAAAAAAAAAAAAAAAAGAAAGAAAATAATGTAAACAGGATACTCAGGTCATGGAATATGTAAAGCAACACGATTAAAAAGGAATGTGTGTCATTAAACAGACAGGGAGAATGAGGTCTTCCAGAAACCAGGTGAGAAATGTGTTTTCCTTTTTCACCAAAGGGGGTGGGGGGTGGGGGCTGGGGCAGGCTGGACATAGGGAAGGACAATGACTTCAGCCTAATGGTTGGCAAAGCTTCCAAACAGGTCAAATCAAAACACACCGGGAGGACCTGCTATTACTTTCTTAACCCCATCTCTGGATTCTCGTCTGATGAATGATCCATCTGATTAGCAGTTTGACTTCCTTGAATCTCCCAGGGAAGGTAGCCTTCCTACAGACACACAATAGCAAGATAGTTTAGTTTGTTTTTAAAAATATATTTTATTGATTTTTTTTACAGAGAGGAAGGGAGCGGGATAGAGAGCTAGAAACATCGTTGAGAGAGAAACATTGGATCAGCTGCCTCCTGCACACACCCTACTGGGGATGTGCCCGCAACCAAGGTACATGCCCTTGACCGGAATCAAAGCTGGGACCCTTAAGTCCACAGGCCGAAGCTCTATCCACTGAGCCAAACCATTTTCAGTAAAAAAGTAATAGTTTTTGTTGCAAACTTAGACACTGAGATTCTGGTTCACAAATTCATTAGCCTTTTGCCTGGGTGGATCGGAGTGGAACTGTCAGGAAATGCTCTGCCCGAGCTGCGGATCTGCCAGCAGAATTCCCTGCAAAAGCAACGGTATGACATACTGAGCATGAAGTCCTTCTCCTCCTTCATCCGTTTGCCATTTTCCACTAGTTTTTTTATCATTTCATTCCAAAACTATAATTTTAATGTCTTTAAAATAAAGGAGAAATTTTATCTTAGGGAGCAATTAGGTGACTATGTTATGTGCACCTTACTTCAATATGAGAGATCTGATCAATGGCAAGTACACTGAAATTCCTTTATAATGATGTCCGAATTCTCTCCAGTGCTGTCCATAGTTGGCTTTCTTGGCTATGACCCCATCTATAGCATATACAAACCCATTTAACAATAACTGGAGCTATGCTAAAGCTGCCATTTGTAAGAGCTTTCTTTGTGGCAGACATATTATATATTATGGGCTCTTTTCCTAGCTTGGGTTTTTGTTTTCAATGCTCATAAGAACCACATGAAGCAGATTTTGAAACTTTGGCTCACCAAGAGTGAGAAACTTGCCTAAGAATTCATGCAAATAAGGGCTTCAAAGAACCTGGCTGCAGCATTTTCCTACTGTACTCCAGAGCCTCAGTTCTTTCTGTGGCCGTCCTTCTCAGTCACTGAGGGGATCGTTATTAGGCCCCTCAACCAGACCAAAGTCCGTCTCCTCCTCATCAAGAAAGATGTAGCACGTTATAAGCTCACTATGTGAATTCCTATGGTAAGCACTTAAGAAAATTACTTGAAATAGTCATTGAATCTATTATTTAGAACTAGAAAAATACTCTCTTAAGGAAGATATGCCATATTTTTAAATTACTACTTTAATGCTTCCAGCAGTCCCCTTATGGCCCTGAAAAGTTCATATATATATTCCAGAATTAGCCAAATATTGTGATAGTACAGCCCACTCCCACCCATGTTCCATCACTCCTGCCTCCTGCTCCCTGGACACACAGGGGTGCACAGTGTATGATGTATCCCAGCACCAGCAATAGGATGAGACTCTCCTGTGTCTAGGACCAGTGAATAGCTTAAGATCAGGGAGAATCTGGTTATATAGCAATAATATAATTTTAAGTTTTTTAATCATTTGGATCCTGCAGACTGGCTATATTTTTGAGCAAATCACTTTGCATGTTTATTTGCAATTTACCTTTCTTTAACATGGTGAAGATCCAAGATAACATTAAAAGTATTGGCTTGAATTCCATACCATGATTCCTAAATATTTTCTCTCCATTTGTGTAGATGGTCAGCACTGGCTTTTATTATTCCTTGGGGAGAAAGGAAGCTGTGTGGCTCAGACTACTGGTAAATGTCTGCTCTCTAGACTGGGAAGGGTAAAAGGGTGATAAGAAAGATGATACTGCCGAAATCGGTCTGGCTCAGTGGTAGAGCGTCAGTCTGCAGACTGAAAGGTTCCATGTTCGATTCCGGTCAAGGGCATGTACCTTGGTTGTGGGCACATCCCGGGATGTGCAAGAGGCAGCTGGTCAGTGTTTCTCTCTCATCGATGTTTCTAGCTCTCTATCACTCTCCCTTCCTCTCTGTAAAAAATCAATAAAATATATTTTTTTAAAAAAAGAAAGAAGAAAAAAAGAAAGATGATGCCTTCTTGAAGGTCCACATTCAACAGAGATCCTCAGAGGACATGGATTGTCTCGTGGGGGGGGGGGGGTCCCTAACTCAGCTTAAAAATACAACAACAACAAAAACCTCATTCTGTGTCTCATGGGGTAGGTAAGGGTATTGGGTAGGATAATTGATCTTTGGTCCCAAGAGAGTTGGAAAATGAAAGAACCTTTCAACTCCTGGCCTCACTGAGACCTGTAGAAGGAGAATAAGCCCAAGTCAGAAAAGAACCCCGAGTCAGTAGACAAGCGCAGAAGGCCCACTGTGTCACCTTCTCTGACTGCTGAGCCTCCTGCCTCATCAACAATGTTCTTATTGGGCCTCATCACCAATGTTCCTGTTTCTATGACCAGAGCACCCTCCCAGGCCCTCTATGCCCACTTGTCTCATTAGGCCCTACTAATGGCCAGCCATGGGCCATCAGACCTGATAGGGAACCAAGGCTCCCACCAAGTCCATAGCTGACATTCTACCTGCAGTGGGGACTAGGCTCCAACACTTTCTGTGAGCCAGGAGGACCGAAACCCTCTGGGACCTCTGTGTCACTATAGAATAGTAGGTGCAAATCATTTTTTGAAACATATATTTTATTGATTTTTTTTTTTTTACAGAGAGGAAGGGAAAGGGATAGAGAGTTAGAAACCTCAACGAGAGAGAAACATCCATCAGCTGCCTCCTGCACACCTCCCACTGGGTTTGTGCCCACAACCAAGGTACATGCTCAAGACTGGAATCGAACCTGGGGCCTTTCATTCCCCAGGCCGACACTCTGTCCACTGAGCCAAACTGGACAGGGCAGGTGCAAGCCATTTTAAGGAGACAACACCAATGACCAGTGAAGGACACGAAACTTCTCTGCCCCAGCCATCTTCGGGCTGTAAGCCTTTACATCTCTCACAGGATATTTTTTGCTTCCTGACAAGCTGAGAGATGAACATTACATACCATGTTATGAACAGACCAGTGCAAAGTCTTGGGAATACAACATGTTTATTCAGGCCATGGAATATATTCAGGCCCACTGGTATATTCACAAACTTTGTTCCTTTAAAGCAGAGATTCTCAACCCATGGGTCGTGACAGGTAGGTCACAACAGGTTGAGAACTGCTAGCAGGGTTGATAACCACTAAGACCATCAGAAAACACAGATATTTACAGTATGATTCATTAACAGTAGCAAAATTACAGTTATGAAGTAGCAATGAAAATAATTTTATGGTTGGAGGTCACCACAACATGAGGAACTGTATTAAAGGGTCGTGGCATTAGGAAGGTTGAGAACCACTGCTTTAAAGAATAATTTTAGCATTCCTTCACTCCTGTATTCATTCATGTAGTGACTCATTTGTTAATTCATTCAACAAACGCTGAATGCTGATTCTAACCAGGCAGCTTCACAGAACATAAGGAAAAATATTGAATCATATCCTATTTAATACATTCCCACAAAAACTGCAAATTGTCTCTAATATATCACTTACTGCTAAGTCAAACATTTCTATTAAGTTTTAAAAAATCAAAATAAAGATGGCATGCCATAGAACTTAATGTTGAGGAATTAGCAATTAGTCTGGCATTGAAGTTTTTATAGATTATGTGACATTTTGACATTTATACAATTGCCATGATACTTTTATGTGGCATCAGTTACCCTGTAATAGGCTCATGGCATGCCATGACTTTGAAGGTAAAGAACAGAAACTATTGGGTAACCTTATCTTGTTAAAATCCTTGATCCACATAACTACCTATTACTGGTTAAGTTTTGGAATCTGTGGTCTTGATGTATAAATGCATGGATTAAATAACATTAATGTGTGATTGCATGAAGATAAGCCATATAGCTTAGTTCAATTGCACCATAATTGTTATCACTAAATGTAAATTGATACCAATTAAACCTTCCTTTAGAATACCACAAATTAAGATGTAACTACTGGAAAAATTCTAGAATGCAATGTTATAGTATACCATGGGTAGAATATCCATGGATATTTCAGAGGCTTAATGACATTTATAAAATTGAAAACATCTTTCTCCTTTATTGCAGGCATTAATTGTGCCTTATCCAGGAAAGTTTCAAAGAGACACCCATTCACTTCTTTAAATATATATGTCAATGAGTTCAGCCTTTAAAATGCTGACAAAAAGACAAGTTATAATTTCTTGTGCTCATAGAGAGTAAATATTTTAGTGGAGTGGCATTGGGTGGAATTTGGGACAAGAAAAGATCTGATATTAATGTTAATTCCAATTCTTAAATTACAAAATTTTGTTCATCAGAAACAGTTGAGTTAGTATCATTCTACATAACAAAATAGTAACAATTAAAATACTTATGTATTACAGCATAAAAATACCTTCCTCCTTCATATATTCATCCCTCATATGTACTGTGTTGATTGTTTATCTGCCTACTGCAAGGCATTTAATTTCTGAGCCTCAATTTTCTCTTCGGGAAATCAGGGTAATAATAGCTACACAAAGGATTATAGTAAGGATTAAATGAAGGCATCATCAGTGATTCAATACAGTACTTTATATTAAATCAACATTAATAAACATGCTTCCTCTTTCTTCCACGCCCCCCCCACGATTTCACATCTTTATGCTTCTTTTATGAATATTTGTACCAGAACTGATGGTTTAGATCTATAAGGCACAAGGTCTAAAATATATGACGCAGCCGAAACCTGGTTGGCTCAGTGGATAGAGCGTCGGCTTACAGACTGAAAGATCCCAGGTTCGATTCTGGTCAAGGGCATGTACCTTGTTGGTTGCAGGCACAGCCCCAGTAGGGGCTGTGCAAGAGGCAGCTGATCGATGATTCTCTCTCATTGATGTTTCTAACTCTCTATCCCTCTCTCTTCCTCTCTGTGAAAAATCAATAAAACACATTTTTTTAAAAGAAAAAAGTATATGACACAGTGAAAATTTAATAAAACTTATAATTTTGACATAGAGCATAATATGTTTTTCAGAGGAGAGAGATGCATTGTAAAGAGGAAGATTCGGCTAAGTAATGATTGAACTTCTAGAGCTGGCGAATTTTGTTTGTGTTTTTAGCAGAACTTGAGCTATTGCAGAGAAACAATCCACAGATGAATCAAACCTTTCCTTCACATCCCCCCAGTCTGCAACCTCCACGTGCCTCTATGTGACCAGGTCTCAATTCCAGATGTTCCAAGTAGCTCTTCATTTCATCATGTCTTCTGACAGCACCTAAGCAAATATATCAAACGTTGTACAACATTTAGCAAGTGCAACTTGAAGATTTTCTTTCTGTTAGACAAATAGACGCCATCTGGAAAAAATAACCCCAGGCTCTTGGACACAGGAGCATGGAGCCTATTGGCTGAACACCCAATGAATACCTTACACTACTTTCTTTGGCTCCTACCCTCTGCCTGCTCATTGCAAATCTTGCACACTTCAGCAGGCGCTGTGCTGGGAGACAAACGAGTCCTTGTTACCCATGCACTCAAACACTGCGAAGACTCGCTTAATTTGAAAGACAGGCTTTGCGAAAATTATCTGGGCCAAAATTGTTTCCTTTCATACCAGGATACCTGCTCAGTATCACTGTGTCTTGACGTTAATTGATAGCAATATTTTATTATTCGGTTCTTTCTCAGATTTTCAGTATTTGCCATGTCCCATTTTTACACAGGGGTTTTCTTCATGTAACCTTTCCTTCCCTCTTTGCTCCCTCCCTTCCTCTTTTATCTTAAAGTTACTTTATGAAAAAGTCCTACCTGTGCTGTTATTTCACGCATTGACTTTTATTTCTAAAGTAGTATTATAAAAAATGTGTGTTAATTTCACCTTTTAGAATTGGCTGAGCTGAATTGAAGTGACTGCAACATTATTGATGAAAACTAAACACTAACTTTTATAAATTAAATAAATTGAAGAGTCAGACACAGAAAGAGCTATCTTCATTTTTACTTTGATGATATCATTTTTGTGATAAAAATCGTTTTTAGTGAAATTTTTTCCCACATCTCAAACTTTCTTATGCAATCAGACTTATGCTATATTGCTTAAGTTGTTCCCTTACTAATTACTTGCCTTTCGCCAGTTGTGAGCATGTAGCTTTTCAAAACCCAAAAGCAAATTGCCCCAGAACTTCTGGAATTCATTTTATTACATCTCATGATCTGAGCAGTAGGGAGTCCTGTGAAACATGTTGGATCAAACATTAACTTTATAAATTGCCTTCCTTCCCCACAATTCTTATGAAAAAGGTAGTAAGCTAGATTAAAACTCTGGAAAATTTTAATGGGACTTTTGAAATCTGTTTGTGTTCAGTTTCCTGAAAAACAAAACTGCCTAATGGAAGCACTCCTTGCATGAGAAGTGGCTGTGCCTTTGAGGCAATTTTCTTCCATGCGTAATAGTGAAATTGCAGCAGGATAACCTGGGTGTTTGAAATGTCTTTGCCAAATCCATAATGCTGCCCGTAATAATATCTGAAGGGGGTGTGTGGGTTTGTTCACAATGAGAAAAAGGAAGCAGTGATTGGCAATAATATCACCTTGTTGTCTTTGCAGTCCTACCCTGGTCCGAGCCTGGAAAGTGAGGACTTCAACATTCCCCCAATCACTCCTCCTTCCCTCCCCGACCACTCGCTGGTGCACCTGAACGAAGTTGAAACCGGCTACCACTCTCTGTGTCACTCGATGAACCACAATGGCCTGCTACCATTTCACCCACAAAACATGGACCTACCTGAAATCACCGTGTCCAACATGCTGGGACAGGACGCAGCACTGCTTACCAACTCCATTTCCGTGGTAAGACTCTCTTTACCCATTTGTGGTGAGGGGGACAAGGGACATGGGGGGCGGGGGGAGGAGCAAGGTGGAATTTAATGCCAGAAGCTCTGCACTGTAATATCGCGGCATTCTGAAACTAGAAATAGGCTTAAAGCTACGGAAGATGTTCTCCAGAGGTCCTGTGAAATCCTGAAGCACTTTTCCATTTTATATTTAAGTCTAGGCAAAGTCAATTTATGACACGTTTGATTATATATTATTTATAACCCGAAGTACTAAATACTCTTGGACACTGACTGTTCTCTTGTAAAGTCTAATAATCTGACTGGCTTTCCGATGAAAAGTTATCTTAAAAGGTACTACCTCTCATCCAGTGCGGGATTCCTCCCCACGAGCAAGATTTCCCATCTGAACAGGAACCACTATTAAACTTGCTTTCCACCCTATTTCCACTCTCAGATTCCACAAATTTACATAATAAGGAAGGAACAAAGGTGTTTTCATTTTGGAGGTATAATTTCTACAATCAAAATGTATCCTCATTAATGTGTTTCAGTGTATTGGACCTGTCGGATTCAGAATCTTCTGATGTTCTGTGTTTCTCAAATTTAGTGGGAATGCGTTTCATCAAGCAAACTAGCACAGATTAACTTCCCAGAGTCCGGGGATCTATATTTTTGATGAGCATCCCTGACTTATCATGTAATCTTTCCTTCTGATTTTTATGGCATCCAAAACTTAATTTCTCTGTGTCACAAGTGCTGAAACATCTTTCCAGTGGCATATGGCTGAGGGCAGAGCTTTTTACCACATCATAAAACTCTCTCCAGGATTAGCAATGACTTTGAGTTAGTGTTCTTTCACTTCCGTTCTTCAATCACTTTAACAGTCTAACTAACTCAATTGTATTTTTGCAAATCGCTGAACAATGCTGTCATATTCACAATGAACTCATTTATTAACTTCTTCATATTATGTTGTTTCTGATTTTTTTTTAAAAAAAAAAGTTTCATATGATCACTTACCTAAGCCATTTGGAGATATGGCAACTCGAATGATTTCACAGGAAGGTTTTCCTGTGTGTGAAGTAGAGTTGAAAGAAACCCCACAGCGGTGTTTTCAGGGAATGCAGGCCGGAGCCTAATGCCATAATAGTGTAAGACTTTTAAGGCCTGGCAGGTAGCTGGTTGGCCAAGAGGAGAGGACCCATCCGCAGTACTAGCAGTGGTGGAAAACTCAGCACTACTGTCCCAGTGTTTCATGTTATATTTGTCTGTCTAGACTTACCTTGAGAGTATTAACTGTGTCTCCATAAAGTAGAGAATGGATTTTTAACAAACACACTAAATGTGTCAATCTGAATAATGTACTTCAAGACGGTCACCTTGAACAATCACAGGCTGCTCTTTGGGGCTAAGTCTTCAGACCCAGTTCATGAGTCAGTAGGCATAACAATCACCGAAGGGAGGAAGAGCACATACAGTGCATAAAATACCAGTTTTGTCCGCTATGGTCCTTCCTCTTAGTGCTAATGAACTTGGCCGTAGGAGGGATAATGAGATATTCAAACATATAATTTAAGTACCCAAACTTTTCCTTTCTATCACTTACCTACTTAGCATTCCTAGGACCTTCTCCATATGCCGTTTACTCTTTAAGAGATGCTTGCACAACGTTAGTGAACATGCGTCTGGGATTATCCCAGATTTGCCATCCTTGGCAATCCCTCCATTCTCAGATGGTTCTCAGGACTGGACCCGGTCACACCTGTGAAGCACAGCACTTTTCAGACCCTTCCTCCACTGTGCTTTCCTCATAAGCTCTCAGGAGCTTCAGCTCACCCAACGTTTCTTTATGCTGTCCCCACCCGACTGAATGCTCCAGACCAAGCTTCATTATTTCCCCGTAGGCATGGTATTTCCCTTGGAACATTTAACGTAAGGCAGAGGGGCCCTGATTGGCCTACACTAAGGGGATGGAGCTCTAACCTGCTATTCTAGTTCTTGGCCAGAAGAACCTACCTAGCAAGGTCTGTGAGCCTTCCCAATACCTCTCAAACCACATTGTGGCTGGGCATCTACTTGGCCTACTCATAGATTCGGTCCTACCACTTTATACTATAGTACAAAGCTACTCCAATCTATTTCACGTCTTGGTAAGAGTTCAGAGAGGCTTCAGCACTGTCCAGTAGAGCTTTCTGTGCTAATGGCTTTTCCATTATCCATACCATCCAATAACAGTAGCCATTGGCTACTGAGTGTTCTAAATGTGGCCAGTGTGTGAATGAAAGGCTAATTTTTATTTTATTGTATTTTAATCATTTTAAAGTAGCCCCATATTCCTTATAAAACTACTATATTGAACAGCATACATCTAGTTTATAATGTTGATTCTAACATTAAATTGTCATTAAATCCACTTTTTAAGCCACAGTGGTCTTGAAGAAAGATTTGGAGTTTAAACCGATTGTAAACATCCTGTTTCAAGGCTTTGATCTCTGGCTGGATTGCAGAGTTTGATACACTATAAAGTTACAATAGAATTCTAGTAAAGTTGGAAGGGTCAACTTGATTGGCATTTACTGATTCATTTGAGAAATAAGGAGCTTCTTCCCTTCTTATTTTGAGCTGTCATGTATCCAGAATGACATCCATCGGTGTACATTTTAAGTCTTACCATGGTCTAAATGTTTGAAAAGGTTCAAGTGACCGATAAGGCATGGTTCTTAGGAGCTTGTAAACTACAGAAAAAATATACATGAATAGGTAGGAAACAATTAGAGTGAGACATGAAATAATTAGAGAGAGACAAGCAAAGTGCTCAATTCACTTTTCCTGGACGTGAACCCCCCAGGGATGTCTAGTTGGAGGAGATTACAGTAATCTGGTTTGGGAGTTGACAAAACTTAGTTGGAAAAGGTAGGACTGTAGTTAGGGTGTGAACTATGGTCATGATTTGGACATTTAAAGAGGATAGAAAACACATATTAGAAAGCAGGTTAGATATTTTAAGTTGGGAAATTTGACCAAAGACTTCAAAAATCAATCAAAGGTCTGTGGGCTTGATAAGATGGATTCTAAAAACTCACTGGCTGTTTTCACTCAAAGCAGTGTTGTGGGGAAACATTTTTGGCGCCTCCCTGGATGGATGGCCATGGTAAGAGACTGCAGGTGTGGGAAGTCTGAGGTGCCTGTTGTCATAGCCAAGGCCAGAGGTGTTGAGGAGGTGCGCAGGGTGGTGACAGTGTGAAAAGAGAGATGGGCTGCTAAGCTGTTTTCACATCATTCCCAACCATAAATGGATCTAAAGATGAACAACCTTTCATACCGTCGTATTTTACACTTAAAAAGCTCCAAGGGATTATTTTCTCTGAAAAGAAACTTAGGGCTATAAAATGTTCTCTTCACACTTCTTTGTACAAATCTGGCTAAAACTCTTTCTGTAGCAATTTGTTCATTGCTAATGTAATCACAGAATTTAACAACCAACTATCGATCGGTTTGCCAGTGGTGGAAATGTATTTAGGTCAGTGCTCATAGAGACAAGGAAATAATGGCGACAGAAATCAGGATGCAAATGCTCCCCACCTAGAAATTACAGTGCTTTTCCTGGGTCCCTTTCCCAAGGCCACCTACAAAATGGGGACAATGAAGAAAACTAACTCCTGCAAATCCTATTAATATACTTACTGTAAGTTTTAAAATCCAGTAAGTATAAACCACCTTAGGCAGAGATGCATACACACACACACACACACACACACACACACACGATCAACTCATTCCAATGTTATTTTCCAAAAGCTCTTCAGTGTTATCAAATCTGAACTATTTGCTGTTAGTATGGTGCTTGCATCTTTGTGTTAGTCTTTTCACACAGGTAGGTCAAGTATTGTAGTGCTCACTTAGATATTCTATATATTTTAGAGGTTATTATAATGCTTAACATATATGCATCGTTGTATGCCCTATATGTTATTACTTTTATAATGTAATTATATATAATATCTTTTCTGTGATTTTATTTTAAAGATAAATTATTATAGATAATGTTTTCTTCTGAGATTTTATTTTGAAGATAAATTTTCTTGCCCTCGCCCCCAGTGGCAATATAAGTGATTCTATTTCACTTAGTTTAAGCATTTTCTACAAATGTTTAATATATTAGACATAAAAACGCATTCCATGTGAGAAATCAATATCTGAATGAGTATTATTACCCCCGTTTCACAAATGGAAGATGGAGGAGCACAGTGATTAAGTGACATGCTCAGTGGTTCAGCCAGCAAATACCCCAGCTCCCTTGTCTGAAACAAGGATAATAATAGTCCTTACCTCGTGGGGGTAAATGAGCCAGAATTGCTTAGACTAGTAATTGGCACATAGGAAATATTACATAAGTCTGTTAAATAAAATATGAAAGGCAAGCTTGCATGACTCTTTTAGAGAAGTTAAAATGCATGAGAGGGAAGATTTTCCAAAAGAGTTATTTATACTTTAATCCTCAATCTTCTTCAGACCTATCAAAAAAAAAAAAATAGAGAGAGAGAGAGAGAGAGAGAGAGAGAGAGAGAGAGAGCAATGAGCCTGCTGTTAACCAAAGAAGCCTCTCTACCTTTTACTGAGTGTCCTTATATATCATTATTATTAAGATTGACATCTTTGGATCAGAGTGCCTCAGTTCAAATCCTGCTACTGTCATGTACCAGCTGTGTGACATTCAGCAATTTATATAACCTTCCTGTGCCTCAATTTCCTCCTCTATAAAATTGGTATAATAAGATATTTAATCCCACAACATTGTGAGCATTAAATTAGTTCCTGTCTATAAAAGAGTGCCTGACTTACACTTGGTGCTCGATACAGGTCGCCATGGTAGACTACCTAGGTTGCCTTGTAAACTTGACCATAAGCATGTACAGCCTGAAGCATCCAGAGAGTGTGCTTTCCTCCTTCCTGCTTCCTCTCCGTATGTTCTGGCCTGTGCCACTTCACATGTTCGCAGTCAGTCAGGACTCTGCAAGAAGTTAGATTTCTGGCACTTTAGAAAAGATTCCATTTTCTTAAAGCCCCTATTTTCCAAGCTTGGGCTATAAACCAGGGTAGAATTTCTACGAGTACGTACTGTCGAGTAAGTGCCAATTAGTTCTGACTTTCTAGGTCCAAGTCAAACAGCCATTCATGATCCAATATGTAAAAGTTCCATTTTTTCAAAATCCCCCTGTGGGCACTTGGTAGTGAGTAACTGATCAAGGAGTAGAGTAGGGTTAGACAAGCACTCGAATGAGAGTCCTGAGAAGCACTGGGGTTGTGCATGGCGCCCTGACCTTAGCAGCGGGACTGGGCTAAGATATTTAGGTCTGGTCCACGGGGCTCCACGCTGAGCTCCTGGGAGCCAGGGGAAGCTAGGAATCAGCCAGGGGGATGTGGCTCTTATTCATCTCGCTTGTTCCCATTTCCCGTGTTTGCATTTTCCCGCGTCTCATTCTCCATGGACCACACAATTGTAATGCAGGGGCCGACTCCCCCAACTTGTCACTTTAGTGACTTAATAATTCTCCCTACTATCACTTTGGCTCCTCCGTGTTTTACCTGTCTCCCAACGCCTATGCTGTTATTAAGATATTTGAATCCACTGAATAGAACCCTTCTTTTGGGAGGAAAATGTTATTCTGCGATGAAGAAGTGACATTGCTTCGTGAGAAAGAGCAGTGTTTTCCTGTTGTTGGGAAGAAACGGCAGGGCTATTTTGGGAGAAAGGTAAAATAAGAAAATGTCCACGTTAACTATTCGTGGTTGCAGGAAAAAAAAAATCCTTTGGTTCCTACACACTGAAATCGAGAGCCTCTCTCTCCTTCCCCTCTCCACTCTGCTCCATTCACTGCTGGGTTAATCATGGATTGGTGGAAGGCAAAATGCAACCTTGTATAAAGTCACCCGGCCTCGCTGCCCCGCATATACGTAGCGATTGCTTGTTCTTTGTGCAGTCAACAGAAGCTCTTTCATACAAAGAAAAACCGTGCAAAGTTTTAGAATGGCCTCACAGAAAGGATTCATTTAGAACCTGGGCTTTTTTTGCGGAGTGTGGTTCCTAATGACACATTATAGAAAGTTTACAATGAGAAAAGGCAACAAAGGAGATTTCAATTTCTTTAAAATGCTTCAAATTTCCAGTTCTGAAGTTTCAAATGAAAAAAAAAAAATGTTAAAAGCAATAAAATTGGGGGGGTTTATTTCCCCAATGCCTTATATATTTTTTTTCCTAGGCAACAAAAGCAAGCATAATATATGTATTCAGATTTATTGTCATTTTTAGCATTCAGTCATGGGCACACGTTGCATTCAAAGGCCACTGTTCCACTGTTTTGACAACCATCACTTCAGTAGGTAGCGGGCAGGACGAACAAAACTGAAGCAGGAGTGTGCTCCGGGTCCAGGGGGAGCGCTCTTACATCAAGGAAGTCAGATGTATGAGAGCAGCATGAATTTCTAATCTGTTGCCATTATGGGAAGGACCACTGGCATATTGAATAATGTAGCTTTCAAAGCCAAGCAGAAAATGTGATTACAGGCAATTTGATTGCTATTTTTAAAATAAATATTTTCCAAATCTCGAGATACTTTATTTCATGTAATGCATAAAATATGGAACCGTGGACCAGACCTAAGTATCTTTCAGGACACCAAAGAGCTGATGATGTCAGCCCATGTAGATATGAAATAATAGAGGCATTAGTTGAAAATGGATCGGATGTCACTGCGGTGCGTTTCTTTCTTTAAAAATAAAAACGGGGGGTAGGGGGTGGGGAGCAATAAAAAGAAATGATTTTGCCCACTTTGACAGAAAAAAAAATGAACAATGATTATTTAGCGTTAGGCCACAATTTATCAAATGTTTAGCAATTACAGCCTGTTTTTTTTTCATAAATTATCTTTTTTAAAAAACATCACAGCACCTGAGAGCAATGTACTAAACCACTTTAGGACTGTGAATAAATTGGCTGGTTTTTTGTTCTTATTTTTGACTATATATAATAAAAGAGTGTGGTTTGGGTTGGGTTTTTTTTTTTAATGTCAAATTCCTAATAAGGCCAAAAATAAGTGTTGTTTGTGGTTGGTTGTTAAGCTCTACTTAAGCCCTTTCTTTGCTCAAAACAGACTACTTTGAATGTGGTATTGATAAGTAGTTCAATGGACTCAGTATGTTAATGATTTGGGGGACTATCTTTTAGTGCAGCAATAAAATATTTTTCCAAGCCACAGCCCTCCTTAATAGTGTTCAGGAAAGAAGCCAATTTAAAAATAACACTTTTCCTTTATTATGCCAAGTTAAAAAAATAGGCAACTCAAGATTCACTTTGTATATGGGGCTTGTTGTACTTTTTCTCCAAGCCTGGAGTTCTTTATGGATTTGTGCCTCGCCCATGCATGCAAGAAGTTAAAAATCTATAAAACTAGTTACATAATATACTGTGAGCAAACTCGGGGAGTTATTCAATCCCGTCTCTTCATTCTAGGCAGGAGTAAACTTAAACCATTTTAGATATGTGGTTTTCTAGCCAAGAGCCAAGATTCCACAACTTTCCTTGGTAGCCTGTTTGTGTTTAATTAACCTTGTAACATTAAGCTAAATTGCACTAAGAGATTTAGATTTCTTCCAGGAAGTTCCTTATTAAAGTTCAACTAAAAATCTCTTACTGCAATTTCAGTCTACTTTGTCTGCCTCAGACATCTGAATGCTGGGGGAATGGTTGATTCAAGAACTTGACATTTACGAAGTCAATCCCGCAGTTGTGTTTTAGCTGGCCCACATAACCCCAATTCTTTGAACCTTTCCTCAAAGGTCAGACTTTTCAACTTTGCAATCAAATTAACTTTTTCTTTTTTAATTTGTGATCGTAAGGAGTGCCGACCACAATGAGAGGCAGAGCTTGAGATTCCTGAGTAATTTCTGAATTTTTCAAGTAATTCTCCGCCCCCGCTCCCCCCCCCCCCAACACACACACACATGTTTGATGACAGACTCTTTCATAGCATCATTGATTACTGGCTTATTTAGTTTTTTTGACCCGTTGCTCACTCCCAGGGTGTGTTTCTTGCTGTATCGGTATCTAGCCAGCAATTCCCCGTCTTGTTTCCATGTAATTCATTTCACATCCTAAAGGCAAACATCTGGAAAGGCCATTATGGTGTTATTCCTCAAGTCCACTTTTATTCTGCTCGGGTATCCATTATTTAAATAGTCCTTAGCAAATAAAGAGAGGGAAGAAAAATATAGTTATATGCTCCTCATTGTCCTTGGACAAACAGATTCTAAGTGGGCCCATAAGACAGGCTCCCGGCCCCGGCAATGAGATTTCAGTCACTCGCTGGAACCTCCAAAATGTTAATGCAATCTTTCCTGAAGTGTTGAGGGGGGCAGTTTGGGAAAAGCAACACAGAACCTCCATGAAAAGAGCTGGGAGGGGGAAGGATAAGCAGCAAGTGAAAACAGAAGCCCGATCAGCAGAGAAACCATGCACCTGAGGGCTCCATGGCCCTCTCCCTCCCCCTTTCCCAACTCCATGCTCTCCGCTCCTTTCTCCTCCTCATTTAGGTCCAACTCATGTGCCGAGCGCACCCCTCTACCCTCAATAATAATCAAAACACTTCATGTGTCACGTCTTGACTATACATCAAGCCCTGAGCTGAGCACCTCTCCTGTGTCCCTCTCCTTGCTCTCTCTTTCCTTCTCTGCTTTTAAGCATCAACACTCAGGACAGGCCCTCCCATGGGAAGGAATGTGTCTTGCTCCTCGCCCTCCCTTGGGGAGGAGCTCTTTACAGAAACGTGAGCCTAGACGCCTTGAGAGCTTACTTGATTTCATGGTTGGGACTTTCTTGTGGAAATTATTGATATTAATATCATATAAACTTGGCACATAGTAGGAGCTCAGGAACTATTTATGAACAAATGGGTGAACTCATTTGTCCCCCATGAAACCCATATATAGTCTCCAGACAGTACAGGATCATTATTGCTTTTTATGCTGACACTTCTAAGCAATTGTATAGTCTTCTAAATTGATACACGTATTCCAGTTTGTTTGTTTTTTAAATACATTATGTAATATGTCTTGGGTCTTAATGCATTTATAATAATTTTAATATAAATAAATTAATTGAGCCCCAAAACTTACAAATAATCCCATAGCCTTAATACTTAATCAACTGACTACTAATTATTTCCTAACCCATACCACTCTTGAGTTGGTGTATATGACAATTAATTATAATGCCTAGCTGATCTTTTTTATATGAATACTTCTATTTTCTGAATAGAGCTGTTTTTTTATGGAGTAAAATTATAAGACTTCTAAAAGAAACATCTTGTAATTCTCCGCCCCCGCTCCCCCCCAGGACGAGCAATGTGGATAATTAATGTCTATTAAATACTGGCCCATATGACCAGTGTTTATTTCTTGTTTGATTGCAAAATGATTCCGTCTTTGACTTGCTGTTTGGTTGGTTTGTGCAAATAGATTAATAACATCAAAATGTTGTATTATAAACCCATTTAGTCATGGAGTCATAGGAGAATTGGTCTAAAAGGCTTTTCAGGAGAACAATGAACCAGATTCATCTCACCACTTCCTTCATTATTCATTAACTATTCTTATCTAGTGCATACAGGGACATGGGAGAGTAGGGTGGTTGTTGTTGTTGATTCCCGCCCCCCGCCCCCATTTCAGTTTTTTCCAGTTTGAAAGCTCTGAGTTCCCTTATGTGGACAAGCATGACCTACAAGAACACAATGTTTATCTTTTTACATTAGCCTTTCATACGCTTTTCTCTGCCATTGGGGAAAAGGCATGAAGTGCTGAGGGTCTTTGACCAAGTGGCCGTTAAAATAGTAGATTCACCTTTCCTCTTTGAGGTTTCTAAAAATATCACAAAGGCCATAATAATCCAGAGAAAATGTCCTTTTTTTCCTTTACCTAATAAATACATTTAGCATTTTGATAAATATATAATAACAAATTTGATAGTTGTACTTTTCAGAATTTAGTGGAATATACAAATTCCCTAGGGAAATCTAAGTACTACTTGACAGGAGGATCTAACTCTTTGTAATTCAGGATAGCAAGTCCATTTTTGATAGGCAAGAGGCTGTCTCAATATTTGCTACATTTGATAAGCATAGTTAAGAGTATTATATTCTTAAACATTTTTCCTCAAAGTGTTGATTCTTTCTAATCAAAGTTATTAAACCCCTCCAAACATTTTTAAACTATTAAAATTGTTATATGTGTTGCATATTTAATCACATCCTCTGCTAACCAGCAGACATAAACAATGGTTTACCAAATTGCAGTAAGACCATATTCCATACAGTATGAAACTTGAAAATGCCCTGAATGAAAAATAAGTTCCTCTTCAATTCTTGAGATGGTAGATTTATAAAGGTTATATAATTACAACTATCAAAAGACAAAATTATTAGCATTTAAAATAATAGTGTTTTATTGTGCAGAATACATATCTTGAAGAATTAACAGGAAAAGGAGAATAGTTAGGCTTCACCATATAACTATTCCTCCCATTGAATAAAAGTATGCTATTCTCATCTGTATTCATGTACCCCTCTGCCTCTTTTTCTACAGAAACATATGTCACTACACATTTGTATGTTGGTTGTGTTTGAGTGCATGAGAGTATCCGAGGCCAGCAAACGCCACTCCTCCACTGGGCAGATGCAAATTGGGACTTTGGGTTAACAGCTTCTGTATTACCTAGGGTACTTTTTGTTTCTGTGGTTGTTTTTGCTTTCCCCAAAGTGAAACACGGTGCCTCATTAGAACAGCACATGGGGCTAGCCTCGTTTCCCGGCAAATAGGAGACACTGTGTTCTCTGAAGCTGCCCTTTGCTGTACATCTCACCCCCCTCGTCACGTGTTTTTGGATGTCTTCTTTGTGCCTCCGATCTGCTGAGTGTTATATGTGCTGTATGTTAGAATCCAGGAGCCCACAGTTCACTTGGGAAGATGAGGGTTACTACAGATATGAAACATGTGGAAATGGGGGAGACCATGGAAGATCAAGTTCTCAAGTGGGGTATCCTCCTCCAGTTGACCAGGGAGTGTGGCAGTCACCTGCAGAAACAGACCAATGGCGTTGGGGTCTTGAGCCGCCATGTGAGTGGTGGCTTCCCAGCTGGTTCCGGGGTAAGGCAGCCTGGACTTGGAGCCTGCCTAGACCCTCACTGGCTACATGACACTGTGGGCAAGGGATTTCACCCATCTCTGCCTCACTCTCTCTCCTCTCCTCTCTCACCTCCCTTGTTGGTGATAAGGATTTAGTATGTCTGTATACCTGAAGCCCTCAAGCAAAACCAGACCGTGTGCTTCATGTCACCTCTTTTATTGTCCAATGGAGCCCCACAGCTGCTCGGCTGGGTTTTCCTTACGTTGCCTGTCATTCCTCTTCTAGTTATGAGTGCCCATGCTCCATGGGAGGTTCTAAGAACGGCCACGCTGGCATTAAACACCTACTCTTGCCAGGTCCCAGGCGCACACACTCACATCGGGAGAGGGTGGTGCTGTCCTTGTCTTGCCCAGGAGGGACTGAGGACTCAGAGGCAGGGCAGGGCAGGTAGACGGCCGGGGCTAGGATTAGCGGTCACAAAGGCAGTGTTCTCAGGGCCCCCTCCCTTGAGCTTAAGGCCCTCCCCGATAAACCCTGGAGTGTGACTAAGAAGGCTAGTGCATGGAGGATGGTAGGGCCAGAGTGTGACTTTCGAAACTCTCCACGTCAGGGTCCTGTTCTTCTCACGCAGCCTACGGAATGTCCCGTGCCTGAGAGCAGTACTATGGGGATCCCCTCGTGGGGCCAGAAACTGATGGGAAAGTTACCTTACATGCAAAGGCTATGCTTAGTTATCTCAGAGGAGGAGCTATCGGGTTTGAACCTGTATGCCTCCATGAGATTTCCAATGTTTCGCTGTCTGAGTTAACCCAAGTACTCAACTGCCTCCGTAGGGTCTCCCAGACAGGGTCTGGTCTGGGATGGATCTACCAGGGTAGTGAAATGAACCAGGGTGCTTTGATGCGTAGGTCTTTGCCTATTTGGAGGAGTCAATACACACTTAAATGGCACCTGAGTGTTAGATGACATAAGCTACGGAAAAATAGTCCTGCTGTAGCAGGACTGGGATATCTGAGTCCAGAGAATCCCAAACATGGCCTCACTGAGTCCAACGTTCCCATTATCATCCAGGGAATAGAAAGATGGCCCTTCCTGGCAGCAGAACCTGGCACAGGGTACTTCAGCCATCTCCCCATTTGTGAAATGGAGATAATGCTTAGGATGTTGTATTTTCTCGTCATATAATGAGGATTAAATGAGATAGTACAAGGAAGCCAATCATCTGAGGTTCTCATACACGATACATACATAGCAAGCAGGTAATTAATGCCAATTTCCCTTGAATGTACCTTACTATTGCAATTTTCTTATTTTAATTTTTAAAAAATCAAGTTTTTGTACTGTATGTTACTGAAATAATTTGCAACAAATGCTTTCTTATCTGCATTCACTTAAAATGTTGGCCTTTTTTCAGTGAAAAGAGTAATAGATCCTTATTCTCTGTGGCTTAACCGCATGATGACTAATGGAGAGTTTGGGTTCCGCTAAAGTTCTCATCAAACTTGCCATGGACACGGGTGAGACCCAGAGGCTGCGTCTCACCAATAAAGAGCTCCACAGCAAGGAAGGAGGAACTCAGCAGTGCCTCACATCTTCCCTTACCATCTAATGACCATGGGATGTGAAATTTAAAAACACAAGCAAAGTACATAGAAAAGAAAGGACACCAATGAATAGCTGCCTACCGAGGCCAGAAAAAAGGAGAAATTGAGAATGAAGTCTCCCTGGGTAATCTCTCCAAACGTTGGAGAACATATATTGCTAATGACAACCTATCAAATACCTATTGGAAGGCAAATGCGCGTAAACTCTGAATCCCACATCACAAAAGGGTTTCCTCAGGCTCAATGACAGGGTATGATGCATAAAACAGTAGCTTCTCCTTGTTATAGTCTATTGGATAAGCACCTGCCTGAATGCAGGGCTGCCCTTACCTGGGAAGGAAGAATCTTGCCCAAAGGGCTATTGGTCCAAGTGCTGAAGAAGATGCCACTCAGGCATAAAATGTTTGTGCTGAGAATGTGATTAGGGTGATGGCCAGGGGAGAACAAACAAATGTTTTGACAAGGAATAAGCCTGGTCATGGGTTCTTTGCCTTGGGAATGTTCGAATGAGTGCTCTAGGCAGTAATCCTGCTGACAGTTACCAGGGTTTTATTTCAAACCCTCCCCACTTCTGCTGAGTATAAAAATATAGAGGTGAGAACTCTCACACATACGGTGCAATTTGGAAACCCCTCCTTCTTTTGCAACTTCATATGTCAGTGGAAAATCACAGAATGACAATACCCAAAATGCATATGTACCTAAAAAAGCAAGATGTCTGAGGCACTATGGTCTTCCAATATCTTCAATTCATTGTTCTGCATTTCATTTCCTACTTGTAAAAGGAGCTTAGATTTCTGCCGCACTAAACATCTTCCCTCTTTGGTTGGATTCTGTATCAGAAGATTCTTCCCTTAGGGCTCCAGGGAAGCAGACACAATAGTAGATATCTATGCATTCATTCGACAACTGCCAGGGAATCTGGCAGACTCTGAAGTGGAACCCCAGTTTTGTTTTGTTCTTTTTCCTTTTGAACAGAACTTACCTTATCTTACAATAGTTAGGTGGTACTGGGCAACTGCTATACTTAGGATTACTACATAATTTATCATTCAAACCAATGCAAATTTGAGAAGGAAGCAGGTAATAATGATAAGGCCACAAACTGGGACCATCCAGAGGACCTGACAGTTAGCTGCATGTTGATGGGGAGGAAGCAAAAATTTTATGGGACTAGTTCTTGCCCTCAAGTGTGTAGTAAAACGGGTTGTGTACTTAAAAAGGCATGCAACATTTCAAAGGATGATACTTACTATAACAGAGTTATAAAACGGCATGAGGAATCAGGGCAAGGTACTTAATAGAGGTAACCTTTGAACAGAACCTCAAGAAATGATTGATTATTGACAAGGAGAAGTGGGGGAGATGTTTTTGGAGTGAGAGTTTCACTGAGCGTGTGTTATGTGAACTGAATCACTGCCCATGACAAATGCTCAACCCCAAATTCTGGGATTCCTTCTTGGTTCATCTTTTTCCCCTTACTCCAAACATATCTTGACTGAATTGCCTCCAAAATATATAGGGTGCCCCCCAAAATGTGTATGTGTATATATATATATATATATATATATATATATATATATATATATATATATACATACACACACTTTGAATAATTACAAAGAGAGTGTTTATTAAAATACATTTCATTTTTTAAGTTGATCTACCAGCTGTTAAAGCGTGCATACATTGTTGGGATACCTTACTTATCTGGCAACTACCCACATAGTGTTTTACTTTGCTGCTCCCACCATAGTTCAAAGTGCCATCTTCCCTTGCACTATGGTCTCCTAACATCCTCTCCTAACTTGTCCCTCCATAATACATTATTCACACAAGAGTCAAGAATAGGATACTCGTGCTATTCTGCCTCTAACTGAGCTATAGTCATACTAGTTTTTGTCACCCTCCTCCTGCCCGATGATGACCTTCACATCACTGATACTCTTGTCTCACATCTCAGTCGGTTCTCAGCTCAGGAGTCACTTCTCTAAAATGCTGGTCTAAACTGCGCCCATCGCTCACCCCCATCACATTGTCATGTTTTATCAAATGAGTTAACACTGTAAAGTTCATGGAAAGAAATGAGTAAATATCAGTGCTGTCATTCTCTGAATTGTCTATTTTATTTCACTGTTGGGTTGTCTCCCTCCCACTGCCTCTCACTCTGTAAGAGGTAGAAACCTGGGCTCTAATCCCTGCTGTATCATGAGCATCTAGAAGAGAAGTCATGGTGGGCGGGTACTTACTTGGTAGTTGTCGAATGAATGCGTAGATATCTACTATTGTGTCTGTTAGATTCAAGTCCTTAAGAGATTGAAGACTCTAGGAGTGTTCACACTCCATATCTTAATAAAACAAGGATATCATCAACGCCGGTGGAAGACACACACATGCGCGCGCGCGCACACACACACACACACACACACACACACACATCACAATGCTGAATTATGATTAAAATATATTTTTCCTTGCCTTCATCTCTTGCCCCTTTGTCCTAAACTTCAGTCCTGGGAACCTCAATTTAGTAAAGCACTAAGTCAGAACAATCCCCAGAGAGCACACAGAAATGCTTAGGATCCCAGGGAGACTGATGCATAAGCCACAGGAATGGTCTCATTGGTAATCACATTTATATAGCACCATCACTTAGGAAGATACTAAACCAGGGGCAGCTATTGTTCCCAGGTCAGATGCCTCAGATGGTGTCAGACCACAGCATTCCCTAATGCAGCAGAGAGGAACAATTAGGTACCCCGAGAGTGACACAGATCTCTTATCCCCACCCCAAGGTCTCTGATTATACTTCCCCAAAATGATAAAATTGGGGGGGAGGTAGATAACATAGCATCATGATAATGAAAGCTACATGATTGATTTGACTTACAACATATTTTTGAAGTATAAACATTAAGATAAAAATGGATCTAGTAAAATGGCTTTGAAATCTAAAAACATAACGTCTTTCCGAGATTTAAAGAAGTATTTAGGAAGTATTTAATGACCTAATTTTGAAACAATTTAGGTTAAATTTCAGGTTAAAAAGTTTTGATAAGGTCTGGCAGATTAGCAAATAATTTGCATAAGTATTTACAAAATATATAGAGAGGGTCAGAAAAGAGTTTGAAAACTTATTGTTCTTTCCAACATCTGTTTCCACCCATCTAGTTATGGAAAACATGCTTGTCATGTGGTGAAATTAGCATTCATTCTGGAGTAATTAGAGATATTGGGAGTATAACTGAGTCATTTATCTGGGTCCTAATATCAGATGAATTCTAATGTTCTTTTGAAAGCATTCTTTAACTATAGGCCATAATTTGGTCTTGGAAAATGGTCATATAGATTTATGTCCTAAAGAATTGTTTATGAAATTTGGACCCTATCCACTTCTATCTAACTTGGAATATGACTTGGTATTGTTTGAAGTTGTTTATGAACTTTTAAGTGATTCAATTCTTATTTCACTTTAGTATCAACAGATTAGGAATTCTATTTCAAAAATAGTCATTTTATCATTAAATGCACTAATAATTTTTTTTGAAAATTAAATATAGCTTGCGCATCTTTCAGAGATGGCAAGAAATCTTCAGTGCCCGGCTGAATTTCCTTTGGACATTCTGCATGACCCTAAGGAATGGCCACTTCATGGTTTTTGTTTTCTTTCTTGTCTCCTTGTCTCCACACAAGGCTAAATATGTCCTAATAAATGACTGGACCCTTCATATAATAAATCAGTCTATGTGTCACCCATCATGAGTCATGGATGCATTTTTAGAGGAAGCTTCACAATCTTATTTCAAAGGGATGATTAATGAGCTGGAAATATCAGATATTTTAAAAATAAACAACTTTCTTTTTAGTTCTAAAGAGCATATATGGAGCTTTTGTTCTGTGCCCAGAAGTATTATAAATGCCAAGGAAATAACTTCTCATAGAGAAGTTATTATCTAGCCTACTATCTAGATTAGAGATTCTTAACCTCGGCACTATTGACATTTGGGGCTGAATAATTCTTTGTTGCCGAGGGGATACCTCTCCTTTGTATTGTAAAATGTTAGCAGCAGCCCTGACCTCTGCCCACTAGATGCCAAGCCCTTTAGTTGTAACAATTTGGAAATCTCTAGGCATTTCCAAATGTCTTCCGATGGGGAGAATGCTTCTGAGTGAGAGCCACACTCTAATTTCCGTAAACGTAGAATGGACAATGATTAAAGACTTGCATGGGCCTTCTCTTCAAAGGACACTGTGAGAGCAAATGGAGAGTCTACCTATTTCCAGTGTTAGTCTTACAGGAACAACCCTAGAATTGGAGATTTGAGCTGGGAATGGCATGAGTCACTTGGCAAAATCCTTTGTTAGAGGTGTTCAGGATGGCTAAGTTTATGTAGCTACCAGAGATAGGACTAGACCACCTCTCCTGACTCTGTCTTCGGGTTCCTCTCATCAGACTCCATTGCTTCTGGATAAAGGAGGCATTATTATTGGCAGCACGGTGCTTGGAACCATGACCTTCACTGTTTTCCTTGGGTAACCATTTTGACAAACACCACTTACTCTAGTTCCCATGACTTAGTCAACTGCAGAATGAGGCCAGGTGGACTGCCTGTCACGTATAATTCTCTCCACTCAATTGAGCACACTTTCAGCTCTCTCTCCCTCCCTCCCTCCCTCCCTCCCTCCCTCCCTCCCTTTCCCTCTCTCTCATCTCTAACTCCCTCTCTCTCTCTCTCTCTCTCTCTCTCTCTCCATCTCCTGTTATTATAATAACTAAGACATGATTTGTATCCTCAAAAATGGCTAAATAACAGCTAACTTTGAGCAAAATTAGTGGTACTTACATTATAACAAATAAACTATTCTTTTTTGCAAAAGCATCTAAAAACCTGGCAATGCATATTTTCTCACTTTTGAATAGATCTTTGTAAAACATCCTCAGCTTTTTAAGTATGAGTAATAAAAATATTAGCAGGCAACAATTTCCTTAAGCATCTACTAGCTTCAAGGCAGAATACTGTCCTTGTAAAAAAAAATATTAAAATTAACATGACATACTAGAAAACAATGCATCAATAAGTCAAACTAAAGCAGTGATTTTACCATGACACTATAGGAAAAGCACTAAGAATGTGAAGAAAATGAGAAAAGAAACTGGAAAACAAGCATTTATCCAGAGCACGCTAATGCCAGGCACGATACTAGGCTCTGGACACACAGATATAAGCTAATCATAACTAACAACATGAATTAAATCCAGTCTTTAGTTCCCTTATGCCTATGATAGGGCCAAACGATCTATTTGAAAACCTTATTTAAATCCATGAATGAAATAAATTAAAGTAGATCACACTTGTTTGATTCTTAAGATGTAAATTCATTAACTTTAAGAAAAATTATGATAGCATCTTTGAAGTCAAAAAGTCAGGATAAAGTTCTATAACCAGAAGAAATTATAACAAAACCAGAATCTATTTCAAAGATACTTTCTGGAACACCAAAATTCCATTATCATTTTAGCTCAAGCCTGTGACTTTGGCTGGAGTGATAGCAGGAGAGTTAAATTGAAAAGTAATTGAACTTGAGTATTACATATTCTTCTTTTTTCTGCTCAGAGGTGACTTGATCATCTTCCATTGCAGTTCAAAATGATCAGTTTCAGTTCAGCCATGTCAGTATTTAATTGATGCTGAATAACTTTCAATGAGGGTTTATCTATGGTATAATACTTTATGTAATTGTGCATTTTATGAATTTAACCCTTATGTTATTAAAATAGGGTAAATTTAGTTTAAAAGTACTTATATTATCAATAAACATATACTGTATGCACATATACCAGTACCTATAATTATTAAAAGAGTAGTATAGAATTTAGAGTACAGTTAGATATTCCTGATTTTATTTACAAATTCCGATTCTGCTTCAAGTCTTGCCATTGAAGTGCCTGGATATTTCTAATGATCTCTCCCACTACATGTCCAGGATATTAAACTGAATAACTACCCTTGTCCCAAACTGAGAGTGACCCATTTAAAACTTTCAAAGGAAACTGCTTGAAATGGGCTGTCCTGTATTAAAACCATGAAATAAACTCCAAGGGAATTTGGAAGATACCCAAGACGTTGTGTAATTTGACAGTGAAAAGGAAAAAGACTACAAAATGCATTACACAAAATAACGCTTCTTTGAAGAAAACGGTGAGATAACCTGGGAAATATTTCACCAAGAAATTTAATATAGAAATATTTTTAGGAAAAGACATGCCTTCAGTTGTCCAAGATGCATGTTCTGCTGATGCTCAGATCTTTAACATCATTTGACCATGATTGTGTTTATTTGTAACTATCTTTTGGCTATTCTTGATAAATGCCAACGATGGCTTCACACCAGAGCTAGAACCCCCAGTCGGGGACACATACAGCTAAAGTTGAGGAATACAAGTTAAGTCTTCTACAGGCCTATTTCTTTGTGCCTTGGAAAGAATTTGTAAGACTCTGCTATTAAGGAAATGGGACTTTTAAAAGATATTTGCAAACTACATTTTGATCAGTCAAATCATGTCCTTCCATTAACTTACTTTATAATATCAAAATTGTATGTATTCCAGGAGAAAAAGTAAATTCTCAAATAATCTAATTCATATTGTCACAACATCCTCTAACAAAATGTGGGCCATCTACTGGACTTAAAAGAGTATCCATTGCAAAAGGAGCCAGTTGGACATTGAAACCTCCTGTAATTTCTGTTCACACAAATAAGATCTAGAAAGCACCTACCCCACTTTGACAGGTTGCCCTTAAAATTTTAACTCTAGTTAGTTCCTCAAATTTTTATGTCGTAATTTCAAACAGTTCTCAAATTCCATCAACTTTATAGTAATTGAACTTCCAAGATTCATTAATTTAAAAACACATAACATCCAAAGGACTCAGTAACACTACTGAGTTCATTTGTATTTTATGACTCTCAATAGCATTTGTAAAGACTTGGAGAAACTTTGTCAGCCACATCTATACACTTATATGGTTTGCATATGGATGCTTAGACCATGCAATAATTCAATGCAGTCCTAACTTAAATTTGGGTATTACCATATCAAAGTGTGTGACAATGAGGGCAATTTAACCTGATGCAGAAATGCTGTCGGAGGCTGGAGTCAAGTCCTGCCACCTCCTTTACTGCGCTACCTGTCAGAAACAAGATCCTGGAAACTTGAGATCCAAAAAAGATTAAGAGACACATCCAGTGCTTCTCAAAATTTAATGTGAATGGAAATTGTTGAGATCTGTTAAATGTAGATTATGATTCAGCAAGTCTAAGGGTGTGGCCTGAGAGGGGAGGCCTAGGCTGCTAGTCCTGGGGCCACAATTTCAGTAGCAGGAAGAATTACTAGTCTGTCCAGCCTAAGTGCTCAGCAGGAGGGAAATCAAATCAAAGCCATTTGATCTAGTTCTTCTGGGATGGGGTCTAAGTATTAGTATGCTTTTTCAAAACTCCCCAGGTGATTTTACTGTGCAACCACGGTTGAAAACCAAAAAGCTATGGCTTTTCTGTGTTCTCTGAAAGTCACCAATCTGCAAGCCTGCTTGTTCTTACACTGGAAGATAGCCAAGGTCATCCTGCTAATAAGAACTTCTAGAGGACAAAATGATGAACGAGAGAAAGCTGTAGGCAATTTTCAACTTTGTATGAAAAGAAAAAACACACAAACCACTGTGTAAAATTGAACTGCTGGTGCCTTGAGTAGACTGCTTTAGGCTGAAGTAATTTTGCCCCTAGGAGACAGTTTGAAGCAAGTGGTTCTTCATCAGAAAAGATAAACAAAGACTCTTGGATTAATACATTCAGCAATATATATATATATATATATATATATATATATATATATATATATATATATGTATTTATTTATTAGTCTCTTTTGGGTTCTAGGCACCATGCTAAGCACAGGCCCTGTGCTGATAGCAAGGCCATTGCCTATAATATCAAATCAAGAGCCATACAAAGATATAGTATGTTATGATCATTGCTTTGGAGCAGGTATTAACAAATTGCATAAAGAATATAGGAGAAATTGCTCATGAATCTGCTGGCAGTAGTTAGAAATGACGTTCAGGAGACTTTCAAAGCTGAGTTTGCAGTATGTGGAGGAGTGAAACCCAAATGAACAAGGAAGGCATGTTTTCCAGCCAATTGGGACAGCATGATCAAGGAAAGGCACAGAGATCAGAGTAGCATGTTTGGGGAATGAGAGATGAGTGTAAACATGTAAGTTGTATGAGGGGGCTGGAGACCAGCCAGGTGGGCAGCAATCCTATCATAAAGGCCTAGTGCCATGTTTACTTTTTTAATATATTTTTATTGATTTCAGAGAGGAAGGAAGAGGGAGGGAGAGAGAGAAACATCAAGAAAGAACCAATCAGCTGCTTCCTGCACACATACAACTGGGGATCGAGCCCAGAACCTGAGCATGTGCCCTGACCAGGATTAGAACTGTGACCTCCTGGTTTCATAGGTCAATACTCAACCATTGAGCCATGCCAGCCAGGCCCTAGGTACCATGTTTAAATCCGATGTGTGTTTATGTGTAAAAGGTTGGAAATAATAACCTCTGGATTCCCCAATAACACAATTACTGTAAGTTTTTCTCAGATCATGTAATTGTCTTGTGTTTTACAAATTACACTTCCTCTTTCTAGTTTCTGAGGCTGGACCTTTCTTCATACTGTATTTGAAGACACTGAACATATTTGAGATCCTATCAATTGGAATCCCATGACTTACCTCCTATAAGCTTTTTGTGTAAGAACCTGGGCACCTGCTTTGTGCCCTCCAGGAATTGCTCTGCTTCCATTCTAAGTAGTTACTGATGACACTAACCTGGGATGGCGTAGTGGTCCATTAGAGAACATCAGCAGCTGGGAGGACACAAGGAGGGTCCTATTCAGCCCCTTATGCTAAACTATCATCTGTGCTGCCTTCGCACTGACAGCCACAGTCCTGGCACTCTTTAAAGGAATCCACTGAGTCTTCTATTGGGCTTTAGTTGACGTCCATAATTAAGATTCCCAGAATGGGCAGAATGTCAACCACTATTATCCAAGAACATCTTAGTATAAATGTGTCAACGAAATTAGCAAGACTTTCAGCTAAATGGGCTGTAAAACATGACTGATTGCATGTATGTTCAGTGTTTGGATTATTTCTACATTGGCAAAGTGGGTGACCCCCAAGAAGAATGGAGCCACTGAGCACATAGGAAATAGGTGAGCAGGAGAAATATGAGGGGGTTGAGAAGTGTGGCCAGGGGACCTCAGAGAAAAGACATCCCCATTGACCAATTCCTTCCTTCCCCCATGGGATCCAACAGTTTCTTCCAGTTTCTTGTGTAGATAACGGAACCCTAGGCCTTGGATGTGAAAGTGTAATTATGAAAAGAGACTTAGGTTTTCATTGCTGCAGACTGAAGGAATTTTATGGTATCCAAGACAATCGCAAACAGTGTTTCCAAAACAGCCAAAAACTGTTGGGTGGGTTTGTTGTTGTTGTTGTTGTTTACATAATCTCATACCAGGAAGGAGAGGGACATAAGCAAATATTTTTATATTTAGAAAAGGATGTTTGATTATATAACATCTTGAAGGAAAGAAAGCAAACAAGCCTGGCTAATGCCTTTTAGAAAGAGAGAATATGTTTTTCCTAGTCAACAACAAAGATTTCACTGAGATGGAGAGGGGGGGGAAATGGAGCGTTTATAAAAATGTTGATGTAGATATAATTAGATCCATTTTAGGACCAAAAGTTTTATGCAGAAACTGACAGAAGGATACACAATAATTATAGTTTCCTGACAAGCTGAATAGAGTTTTCTTTTTTTGTCTTATGGTTTCAGAAAACCAAACTGTAAATAAATATGCAGTTTGACAGATTGTAATTGCGATCAGCAAGGCGTCTTTTCATTTAATCAGATGGTGTTATTAAAATGGGGTTACAATTAAACATTTTATAATGTGACGTAGAACTCCATTAAAATTCCCAGCAAACAGCAATTTAGATCTGATGCTTCAGCATCCTTTTCTATTTGCAGAAATGTTATTGGCTGTGACCTTCCACTGGATGGGTCTCTTGTTTTTAGTTCTTCTTCTTTGATAAATGATATTGAACAGCCACTTTCTTTTCCTCTTTGCACAATTAAGATATTAGTTTTTCATGTTCTTGAATTATTGTGACCCTTACCATACAAGTGTTGGACCAAACAGAAGGTTTAAAAAAAAAAACATGTTTACTTGACAGGAAATTCATTTTCTCTGTTTATATAATAGTCATCCCCATCAACTTCAAATTAATATTGAACTTACAGTTAAATTCGTTTCAGGGGAAGATTAATAGGAAGCTTTTGCAAAGTGTAAATATCAGTTAATATTTTATATTCCCTAGAAAAGTACATCCTTAAACAAAGAATGAAAAGGTGTGAAATTGAATTTGACAGTAATTAAAAGGAAAATGGCCTCAAAATGTTGGCAAGGGGAAATTGTGCAATGCTGTACTCTTCTTGCTCTGACTTGGGCAAGATTATGACAAAACACCACCCGAAGAATATTCAGAAATGTGAATAAACATTATCATAGGATCAAAATCAGATGACTGGATAATGTAGCATAATGAAGAAGGAAATTTAAATTGTAACTCTACATCCTTTTTAATCTTTAGTGTTGAAAGTATTACATACATCCCTTTTTCCCCCATTAACCTCTTCTATCCCATCCCCTCCCACCACCCAGGGTCTTCACCACCCTATTGTCTGTGTCTATGAGTTATGCATATATGCATACAAGTTCTTTGGTTGATCTCTTTCTACCCATCCACCCCCGCCTTCCCTCTGAGATTCATTGGCCTGTTTCTATGTCTCTGAATCTATTTTGTTCATTGGATTCCACATGTGAGTGAGATCATGTGATATTCTACTTTCTCTGACTGGCTTATTTCACTTAAGGGAAGTAACTCTACACTTCTGACAGTACAAAGGAATAATGCAAGTCATGGTACACATTGTGAACTGGAACAGTGCAATCACTGAAAATCTATCCCCACACAAAGCATGAAACTTGGGTTGATTTTTAGAAAAAGAAGCAAATTTGGCAAAGCTTATATTAACCATAAAGTCTCCACCTGTACATCTACATCTAATCCAGCTAAGAAGGCAGAGCTTACTGATAATGATTTTGGTCTACCTCTGAAAGTTTAAGTATTAGAGGTATTTTCTCTCTCTCTCTCTCTCTCTCTCTCTCTCTCTCTCTCTCTCTCTCTCTCTCTAAATATATTCTTTTTATTGATTTCAGAGAGAAAGGGGGAGAGGGAGAGAGAAATGGAAACATCAATGATGAGAGAGAATCATTGATCGGCTGCCACGTGCATGCCCTCTTATGTGCTCTCTCCATTTCAGATTTGATTTTTTATTTATTTTTATTCACCAATAATTATTGAGCTTTTACTACATGGCAGACACGTTGAATTCAGAGTGAGCCCTTGGAAACATTGAGTGTTTTTGAGTATTAATAGCCAATGAAATGTAGGAAAACAAAAAATAGACAGTAGGGTCATTACTATGGTTAGATCTCTGCTGCCACTGCTTCAGAGTTAAAACAAAACAAAACAAAAACACCATATGGACTTTATTGGGGAAGTATGGCTGTTATCTGTGAGCTTACCAGGAAAATGGTGGTAGAGTCATCATTTTGATTCAATAGAATGTCCAGCAAATGTCATTTTTCAGGGATTGCCAAAGCTCAACGACAGGTGGAATGGTTCTTCAATCCCCAATATGCTTTTGAAGTTGAGAGAAATCATAAATGTAACAGTGCTTCCTTGTAACCTAGAAAACCTCTAAGTAATGGAACAGCAAATATTTATTGTGCCACCTACTTAGAACTAGGCTCTGAGCTTTAGGAGCACACAGTGCAGCAAACAAACAAACAAACAAACAAACAAACAAACAGTGTGTGTGTGTGTGTGTGTGTGTGTGTGTATTATGTACGTATAAATGAATAAATATATATTGTCCCTAACATCTGCATATTTACAGTCTAGGAGAAAAGATAAATATTAAACACACATACCTAAAAGTCACACATTTAACAATGTAAAAGTATTTTGTAAATTGTTATACAGTGTGGCATCTTGTCAATCCAAAATTTTAGTATCTTTCTTAGGAAAAAAACATTCAAATCAGTGAACTTGAGTATTTTTCTCATTGAAACACTACATACTAGTACATCTCTTTATAAAGCATGACCTGAGCTCTGTTTCCTAAATATATATTCTTACTTAATTGCTAAAATGTTGGTAGTACTAGTATGGTTCACTTTGATACTGCTTGCTTATCTAACCTCTATAACCAGGAATATGCTAATGCTTTTATTAGAAAAATATATAAAACACAATAGCATAGTGAAATGAGACCTGGGTGACCAGGCCAGGGTCCAGGGTTAAGAGTTCTGGATCTGCTATCATATATTTTGCATAACTTCGAGCCATCGTTAATTAAGTATCTCTATATCCACATAATAGACCCTGGATTTATGTTAACTCATTCGCAGTTCAGTTTTTTCCCCCATGAAGAAAGGATGCAAGACTAGATGACCCCTGAGGTCACTTCCTGTTCACAGATTTTATACTTCCCATATACCCCAACTTAAGGAGACCTTTAGTCATGTAAATATTAGCCAATTTTCAAAAAGATCCCTCATTAAACTTGGAAAGCAGAGATGAACATTCCCGGAATTGATGGAAAACCCCACCTGAGTCCAGTTCTAAATACCATTGGGGGGAAATGCTGAAGCAGGGCAGAGAAACGCTATACCTGAATTCTGGGTTAGAAGTGGAAAACACCTTATCCAGTTGAAACTACACAGGGGATTTAGATAGGATGCAATTACACAGTTGGAGTCTGTCCAGAAGCTTTTGACTAGCCCGCCTCCTTCTACAAGGAGTACATTTACCGTGGGATTTTTAATGATGGCATGTGATCGAGACCCCCAATTTGAACGCCCCATCGAAAACAAGTGTCCACTATTGTACTGTGATACAGTCCCTTTCCACCCATCTTGGAACAGTTGTTTAATACTGTGCTGCAACAGCATCAGTTCTCACAAAACCGTGTCTTCCCTCGCCCCTCCAGGGTCTCTCGTCTCACCCTGGCTTGATTCTGCAATTAATTTCTGTGATCAGTACCACATGGGCCACATGAATCCGATTTGCTCCGTTAGTGCTTTTTATAAAAGGTTAGGTTTCACTCAAAGACAAGATATTTTTTAAAGGATAAACAGGTTTGTTTGTGTGTGTGTTTTTTTTGTTTAGGACAGCTACTTTTATTTTCATGCTTCGGGCTGGGCCTCCAGCCAGCAGTTAGTGAGAACAGAGGGTAGTACAAAGTCATTGGGAAGCTTTGTAACAGGGCTGACACTTGCCAAGAGCCAGGGGAGCTGGCATTGTTCTAAGCAAGAGGGCACTGAGCAGCGTTCTTAGGAGTTCATGAAGAGATGGCTGGATTTCCAAACCCTCACAAAGGATACTCAGCATTACTTTCAGGCAGAAGGATGGACTGAGGAAAAAACAAAGAGCCACATTTTACTGTGAAGGGGTAGGTGTTCTCTTTGTGCAGCTATCAAAAGAAAAGTTAATTTAAATAATCCAAATGGCCAGGGGACAAAGATTTATCTCCCATTTTGGACAAAATCATATAATCCACTAGCTCATCCTTCCAGGCAACTGGTAAGATGTAACTTCATAATGAAAGTTCCCAGATGCAAGATGAAACCTAAGGCAATGCCCACGTTCTCGGTTTGGGGAAGCCTCCAGATCTGACATTGTTTTCTCAGCCTGGGTTTGAGTCCCAGACTCCGTGCTTCTCCCACCAACTCCCATTTTCCAGGAGTTCTGAGTCAGAGTTCTGGGTGAGCCCACAGATTCTCTTAATGGGAACCCCTTTCTACAGCCATCAGTCAAGAACCACTGGTTTGGTTCCACATGCAGACAGTGGATTGAATTGTTCATTTTTTTCATTCATGTATGAAGATAGAGGCATGGTTGGTTTTTTGGGTTTTTTTTTTTTTTTCAGTCCACAAATTAATGGTGACCAGTAAGGAAATGCAATAAGAAAGAGTTAAAAGTGGCATCTCTCAGGGGGGGAAATGGCTATTCTTTCTGCATTAAAAGCATTATGTACTCCATGTTGAGGGGGAAAAGTGCACGCATTCTAATGATGATTGCCCTGAGTTGAAATTCTAGGTTTAGTTTTTAATATGATAAGATAAATCTATATATAAAAATACAGAGATAAGTAACTGGTATTAGAAAAAATAAAATAATGTTTATAATTTAACCAAAGTAGTAAGCTGTACAATAAATATAACTATATCAATGTATAATACTAGAGGCCGGGTGCATGAAATTCATGTATGGGAGGGGTGTCCCTCAGCCCTGCCTGTGCCCTCTTGCAATCCAAGACCCCTCCGGTAGGGTCCCTAGGCCTATCAGGGCTTTCCTCCCCCCGCTACTCACAACTGGCCCCACCTCTGCCACCGCCACTGCTTGCCATCTGTATGGCACTGCCCCCCTCCCCTGTCACTGGTCACCTCCCTCTGTGAGCAACATGCATGGGGTGCATTTGCTAGGTGACCTGGGCCTCCCTCTGCAGGGCCATCAATTGTGGGGTTCCCAGATTGATCGCCCTACCCACTGCTGCAGCACTGCTGGCTGGGTAGCCTGAGCCTCCCTCTTTGGGGCAATTGACCACAGGGCTGCCCAATCAGTAGCTCAGCAGAGGGAGGCGCTGTCCACCTGACCAGGGCTCTGCAATCCATCGCCACACAGAGGGTGGCCTGGGCCTCCCTCTGCAGGGTGATCATGGGGTGATGGCAGGGCCCCCGACCATTCCCGGCCTTGGCTGGCCTGGTGCCAGTGTGTGTTATAGCTTTGTTGTCCGGAAGTTTATCCCGATGGTCATTGTGTTGTTCGGTCGTTCAGTCTATTTGCATATTGCGCTTTTATTATTATAAATCTTCTCCATTTGACAACAATGTGAAAAGTACACATAGTGCATTTCCCAGATTCAGTAAAACTTGGACATATGAATATTGCTGGCATATGGAACCTGATTATGAAGGTGGTCCGGATTGTCTTAAGGCTTGCAGTACGTTCTATTTTATTTTCATATTTAAACCTCTGTGTTTCACAAATGTATAAACAATTCTGATGGGTCTTATACCAGCTTGATTGCTTTTGATTTGTGCTGCAAGATTTCCTCATTCTTCCTGGAAGTTTCCAGACATTTTGCTCTAAACCTATTCTTTCTTTCTTTAGATTTATTTACTACCTTTAGAAGTAGAAAAGTCCAATTTCAATCATGTTTGAAATAACTCATTTTAGACAAGTACGTGCTGCTCTGCTTACAAAACATATATGAGTGGAATATGCAATTACTGCAACTCAGTTTCCTGCGACAGAAACGTCTCAGCATTATAGCATTACAGAAATAGAATGACATGCATAATGAAAGATTTCAAGATTCACCCAAGGCATTTATTCTCTTCACCTTAATGTTCTCAGCAGTAGCATAGTATCCATTAAAAGGTACTATGAATTATGGTTGCCTAGCAACTGGAAGGAGCTTGTAACAGCACCAAAGAATGAAATGGCTGGTTGATAAAATGAATTTTCTCTGAGCATTAGCCTGTTGAAACTGCCTTTTCTTGTGGAACATAAAGTGCATTTATTTGTCTCATGCATTTTTTATTAGAAAATTATTTGAGTTCCAGGGACTTGAATCGTTTTGCTACAGGAGATATTTGATTTTAATGTGTTGTACTAAAATAAGTAATAAAAGACACTTTCTTCAAAGCAAAGTCACCAAACAATCCTATGTGGATTTTTGAAGGAAGAAATAAAATATTAGATAAGCTATTTCATTGCTGGTTTCTAATTAAAAATGGCTTTAGTAAAACTCAAAATTCTACTGAATCTGTAAATGTATAAGGTTAAAATAGTGGATTCTTCTTGGTTGCATGCAGTATAGAAACATTTTGTTGACAATGAAATGCAAGGGAAGAATGGATCTTTTAAATTTTATTTTTTGCTATTTCTTTCTACAAACTTATTTCAACAAAGGTATAATAGATATTTACCAAAAACTCTACCATTATACATTATCTCCCATTTAATTTTATTGTTTTAAATATCTTCATTTTAGTATGCTGTTTTCACTTGGAGAAAGACTTATATTTCACTTTTATTCCTAGGCTTTCCTTATTTGCAAAGATTAAATTATGGTTTGTATACATTGCCTTGTAAGTCTCTTGCCTCAAGAAATACATTCAGATGACATGAATGAATGGTGTCAACAGCTACTAAAAGTACATATTTGAAATTGTTATATTATTTGAGCATTTTTTTTTCAATTTAAAGTAAATCAGATCTTCTGCTTAGGTTCAGAGAAACTGTCTATAAACAACCAAAAATTGAGAAAAGTGTTTTAAAAAAAGCTTAAAACAGAAACTATTAAAATGCGAGTTCATATACTCGGTTTATAATTTTCTTTTGTCTATTCATTTTCTACATTTCTATATTATTACTTATACATCTAGAATATTTCATATACTATATTTATCTTGCTATGCAAAATGTAGTATCATATGTATTCATCTACTTATGTATGGATGGAAATTATATTACTTAATGCCAAGCAGTACATTTTTAATAGCCATTTTGTATAATGTATTGCCTCTGACTATTCAGTACATAGTTCATTTTTATGATAACATAATCTCTGGTTGAAAAAAGAGTTATGCGGGCCAATGTTTATTCTACTGGGCAAATAGTAGATAACTCTTTGTCCTTAAGTATCTTTTCAATTCAAGCTTGACCCAGAGCAAGATAGTTACAAGTAGGGGGAGAGGGGCCAAATGGAAATGTTATTGATCACTGTAAATGGAAAGAAGTTAATACAGAATAATAATTCATATAGGTAGCAATATAAGAACCAGCTCTTAAAATGACCATCTTGACACAATTTTCATAGTCCTACTAAAAAAATAAAAAGCATTGAAAATATATTTATTGAAACAGATCAAAGTGAAATAACTCTGTCAGAGAAAGACAAATACCATATGATCTCATTTACATGTGAGTCTAATGAACAAAATAATTTAACAGACAAAATAGAAACAGAAGCATAAATGCATAGGACAGACTGACAGCTTTTAGAGGAGAGCTGGGTGAAAAAGTTGAAGGGGTTAAGAAAAAATTATCTATAACAATAAAAGTGTAATATGCTAATCAGACCGGACATCCTTCTGGACCACCTTCCAGACAAAGCCAGAGCTGCGAGGGAAGCCCAGGGCCCAGGTGCCAGAGGGAAGCAAGTGCCGGCAGCCGGGGAAAGGAAGGCCTACTCTTGCACAAATTTTGTGCATCCGGCCTCTAGTTTATATACATGATACAGACAGCAGGATGGTGATAGCCAGAGGGAAATTGGGGTGGGGAAAGATGAAAGTGGCAAAGTAGGGGTGAATGGGGCTGGAAAGAGAATTTATTTTGGGCGGTGGACGAATGCACAGGGCTGTGTGCAGATGATATTTTGTTGAGTTGTACACTTGAAACCTGCATGGTTTTATTAACCCATGTCACCCCCAAAAAATACAGGTTAGTTAATTAACAAGGAAACATATCAGTGTAGACAAGTTTGTGATTTTAGCCAATAACACTCATTGATAATATTTTCTCTAGAGCCTGAATTTCCAACTGATAGTCTCATATCTTTATTTGGGTATGTGTTTAGCTTGTATTACCCCTTTAACTAAAATTAGAATAGTGGCATTTCCCTCTTTATGCATTCCATTTTCAAGATGTTCCCATTTTCAAGATGGAGACGCTCTCATTTGAGCATCTTTCCCAATTGTGTGTTGAGACTCATATACAGTTTTGCTTTAGCACGTTTCAAAACAGATAGAATTAATATCTTTTTTAAAGACTGGTGTGTAACGCCCAGTTTCTCACCAAAAACTGAAAAATGAGAGCGTCAACCGATATTGATTATTAGTGTTTTTCCTAAAGTGATTTTCCTTTGCACGTTCTATCAGATTTTCACATCCACTTTGTTATAGAAATGGGGCAGGAGCTATGATTAGAAAAGGCAGGGTTTACTGCCAAGGGCCCCAGATTGGAATGACAAGACCAGTGTTTAGGTCAGGGCTGCCCCTCAATTATGTCTCCTTGGCCGAGTCCCTGGATCCCACAGAGTTTGAATTGTCTAAAGGGAATGATATTGCCTTTCTCCTTCCTCAGAGAGTTAATGTCAACTTTGAACGTGTGAACGCACCGAGCATGTAATAAATACTAAATCAATGAGAATAGAATCTAAATCTAAATAATAGGTTTGTACTAATGAGCTGCTAAGCACTTCCCAAGGTCAAGCAACTACAAAGGCATAGATGCGGTTGAACACCTCTAACACCTGCTCTGCGTGTAGCGGATTTCACCCCTGCAGTTTCCTTTGCAGAGGGATCATGTGAAGAAACCAGATTAGAAGGTGAAGGGACTTCAACAAAAGTGTGAGCACAAATGATGCTCTTACTCACTGGGGAGAGCCCAAACACTGCTTTTACCCCCTGAACCAGAAACTTTTCTCTTGGGCCCTCTGCTTTCACCTCCTGGAACTTTTTGGCATGAAGCTTTGCAACCAGAGCCCAAATACTTCACACTTGGGAACAATAGGTCTTGCTTTCCAAAATCAGAAGTTTCATGGAATAAATATTGCCTTGATTTTTAAGGCATTAACAATTACATTATCAGAGTTAATTATATTCTATTGGAAATAAAATATATGTTGTTCACCTAAAGACAAAAGGACACAGCGTTGAGAGGTGAAAGCCCTCTTTTTAAAGGTGTATATGAGTAATCAAACATAGGAATAAATCAAACATTAACCGCTGCTAATGTTTTGCAAATGTGTAAATTGACATCCCAGAGAGAGCTTGACTGATTTGGTTAACAATGAATTTAATACAGCAGAATCCCACTTGAACATAAAACTATTACACTCCTAATAATCCTATGTTGTTATTGAGAGAGCCAAATTGAACTGCTTTCTGATATTTGCATAGAATTATGAGATATATTCTGTGTGTTTACCATGTGCTTATTGGCTAAAGGATTTTTTATGGAGAAAGGTGCCTGAAAATATTTGTATGTTTGTATCCAACATATTATCAAAATGTTATGCTATTGCTATAGTTTAGGACCCTATTATTAGTTTATCTTGTGATTATGGGAAATCAATATTAAATTTAAAATAAATATTTACACAAAAATGTTTCATTTAAAAAATGGTGTTTTTGTTTTTTGATTTTTTTTTTCATAGAAGCAATCAGGAGCTAGCCAATCTTTTGACAGATTGCCAGGCTAGTAATAAAATAAAAATTTTTTAAAGTAGAAATATCCAGGGTAAGAGAGCAAACAGGATTTATCATTCATGAAAATTACATTTATGGTTCAACCACAATTGTTACTGACTCACGTATGTAGGATGTGTTTAAAAAAAAAAAAAGTCTTCTATTTAAATGAAATCGCACTTCTACTGCCATCTATGAAAAAGTGGCAGAATCTAACATTTTAGTCTTGGAATGAGTATAACCTCATGAATATTCCATCACTCACAATTGCCAGGATTTTCAAATAAGCAACAACAGAAGGTTAAAAAGAAGCAGAGAGCTGAGACCGGTTTGGCTCAATGGATAGAATGTCGGCTTGGGGACTGAAGGGTCCTGGGTTCGATTCCGGTCAAGGGCATGTACCTTGGTTGTGGGCATATCCCCAGTAGGGGGTGTGCAAGAGGCAGCTGATTGATGACTCTCTCTCATTGATGTTTCTAACTCTCTATCTCTCTCCCTTCCTCTCTGTACAAAATCAATAAAATATATTTTTAAAAATAAATAAATAAATAAATAAATAAATAAATAAATAATAAAAAGAAGCAGAGAACACATTACTAAGTTTTAGTTGATGTTACAGTTTGACTTTGCATGATAAGTTTTTCCCTACAATGGGTTCTATCACGCCTATGGCTAACACCCGGTTCTGATATACAGCCCATGCCTTCCTGACTGTGTTCTAAAGCCACTGTGTGCACAGGGTATTGTTTCCTGACATGTTAATTAACTCTATAGTATCCGGGCATTCTACATCCAAGTTCTTGAATTCTGCCACTCAGACAGGAACATCGTAGCAAGAGTTAAGTTGAGTATTAATTTAAAATAAAATAAGCACGTCTGCCGAGTATGATGTAAGTGATAATTGGTGAAAATGGTGATCATAATCTTGAAAGAGCAGAGTAATAACTTCATGGAGGTGAATTTTGCTTCTAGAACTTTCTGTCTCTAGAAAGACATTTTATAAACTGGGATATAAATGTCCTGATATTTCAGTCCATCAGCGGTAATTCTAGAATTATTGGGAGTATGTTTTATAAATACCTCCAGGGTACAAGAATTATAGAATTTCAGAGCTAGAGTCTAAAAACTGAAGCAACCATCTGTCAGAAGACCAAATGGTCTTACTTGCCTTTCTGCTACTTGAGGCAGAAGACATGTCTGATCCCTAATTCAGGAATGTGCTGCAGTAATAAGCTCTGCATTTCTCCCTGAATGATGCATGAGAGTAAGTAATGGGTGTCTTGCCTGTTCTTATGCCAGTTGTTATGTGCTCCCTGCTGGGTAATAGTACTAAGCTCAGCCTGTTCTATCGAGAAATGTCCTGAATGGCAGTACTTTAGGTACAAAAGGGATTTTCAAAACATTGTGATGGGATGGCATTCAAAGTCCAGCTCAAGAAAAGTGACATCATTACTGGAAGCTCAGCAGCAGAGTCACCTTCCCCAAGTTGGGTGTGACATCTCTTGCCTTGTGTTTGCCTCCTACTCCTCTCTGAGATGAACAGGCTATGGCCTGATTAGTCCATCTGTATCATACCAGGAAGGTCCATCCCCACATTTTGAAATAACCAAGCACAAGAAGCAGTGATATTTAGTGAATCAATGTTCTATAAACATGAGAATCTTACTAATATTGCCCCCCTTCCAAAAAATAAAAAATAAAAAAGGAGTAAAAAGTCTAACATTTATTGAATGCTCTGTCAAATCCATTTTGAGGGAGGATCTGGATGTGTAAGAAATCACTCTTGAAAAGTTTATAAGTCACCTGCCATGGGTCAGATTCTGGCTGCTTTGTAGATGCATTACGGTATTTAACATTCACCGTATCCCTTGAGGTGGGTACTGAATCCCAATTCCTGTAGACAGAGAAAGTAAGGCTCAGAGGAATGAAATGACATAAAAATAAAAACCTAGTCCACCTCTCCAGCAATCTTTCTGAGCTGTCCCAACCATAAGCATTTGCTATGTTATGAAGAACAAGTGGAATGATGACATCGTACTTCATGGAATAATTGCTGACTAGAAGCCTAGAACTGTGACCCAGAGGGAAACAGAGTCTCATAATCAAGTCAGGCAAAATTCAGTCAAATCAGATTTTGGATTAGATGCCCAAAGAACAAAATAACTGCTGAGCTTCATGCCCAGGATTATTAGGAGTTGAGTGGTAAAAATTGACTCACTGATTCACTGGTATCCCATAGGACTTAATGTCTCTTCCAAGTTCTTTCCTATTTTTCTCTGGAGTTTTTTTTGTTTGACTTTTATATACTTTTACCAACCCAAATAGTATAATAAATGCTTTATATATTTTTATTTGAGAATAAATAGTTCCATGTATTAAAAAACTATAGTATTTTTATTTGTGGAAATATATTCTCTGTCCTTTTTTGTTTGTTTGTTTCCAAAGGCCAGTCATATTTTAAAAATAGAAGGAAGATTGCTCAACTGGAATCTAATAAGATTGCAAGTAATCAGAACCTTAAAATAACCAGAATGTTTAATGATGCACATATTAGAAAAGATAAATAATTAGTAAATAATATCAGTTATTCTTTTAAGAATGCATTATTATATCAGCACTGACATTATCTTTTGAAAATCAGTATCAGTAAAATGGGATAAGCCCCAAATGTAAAGCCTATATTTAAAACTCAACTGAACTTCAAATTAATTAATCTGCAAATCAGAAATAATAGAACTAAATGCCACACTGTTTCTAAAGTACCTGCACAGATCATTGAGTCTAAATCTGATCCATTGTTTGGTGGCGTGGCAAGCTTTTCAGCCTTCAAAACAACTTTGAGTCGTGGCCATCGTACTGTTATTTCAAAGCACATGAGTGCCATTTCGTAAGGTTGGAACCCAATTAAAAACAAAAGGGGCATTCTTGCAAATCAAATTTTCAATAAGCTAAAGAGCAACCCATTTTACTCTAGTAAATATGACTTATATTCAGTTAAAAAGTGATCCTTATTCATTTTATTAAATTTATCAGATAACATCCTATATAATAAAAGGGTAATATGCAAATTGACCCTAATGGTGGAATGAATGGGAACGACTGGTCGCTGTGAAACACACTGACCACAAGAGGGCAGACGATCAATGCAGGAGCTGCCCCCAGGTGGTCATTTTGCTTCCACAGGGGAAGCTCTGCCCAGGCACAAGCCAGGCTGAAGACTGTGAGTGCAGTGGTGGTGGCAGGAGCCTCTCTTGCCTCCTCCACAGCACTAAAGATATCCAGCTGTTGGTGGACATCCCCCAAGAGCTCCTGGGCTGCCAGAGGGATATCTGACTGCCAGCTTAGGTCTGGGGTCCCAGACTGCAAGAGGGCATAGGCCAAACTGAGGAATGCCCCCTGAGTGCACAAATTTTCATGCACTGAGCCTCTAGTCTATATATATATATATATATATATATATATATATATATATATATATATATATACATACACACACACATATCATACACATATATCATACGTATATATATCATACATATATGTATATATATCATAGATATATATCACACACACACACATATATATATATATATGTATGTATGTATGTATGATATATATGACTAAGCGACCATTTGACCGTTAACTATGACGCACACTGACGCTCTGACCAATACATTAGCTTGCTGTTGGGTTTGGTAAATCAGGACTAGGCAAGATAGGCCAGACATGCCCTGGAGCCCTCCCATGGTCCCTCCCCAGTCCTGATTGTGCACCAGTGTGAGAGACCCCACCCATGCACGAATCCTTGCACCAGGCCTCTAGTTGGTTAATAAGATTATATAGGTTTTAAGTGTACAATTCTATGATATATCACCTGCATATTGCATTGTGTGCCCACCACCCAAATTCAAATCTTCCATCACCATATTTTTTTACCTTCTTTGCCCTATACCAGTGGTTAGCAAACCACTCTGTTGACTCATGAGTTTGCTGACCACTGGGCTAGACTAAAGGTTACCATGTAGTAGGAAGCTGTGACGATTAGGCAATTATACCATATTGTATGCAAAGAAGTAAAGAGTAGTACTTGACAGTGGTCGGCAAACTCACTAGTCAACAGAGCGGCAAACTACGGCTCATGAGCTACATGCAGTTTGTGGGCCGCAATTTGCCGATCACTGCCCTATACTGTTCCCCACACCCCTTCCCTCTGGTAACAATCATACTGTTCTCTGTGTCCATGAGTTTTTGTTTATTTTTCTTGTTTGTTCATTTGTTGCTTTCAGTTTTATATCCCACATATGGGTGAAATTATATGGTTCTTAAATTTTTCGGTCTGACTTTTTTGCTTAACCTAATATTCTCAAGATCCATCCATGTCCTCACAAATGGCAGTATTTCATATTTTCTTATGGTTGAGTAGTATTCCATCACATAAATGTACCACATCTTCTTTCTAACATAAGAATAATGTATTCGTATATAAAGGGAAAGTGACTATCTCCCCATCTGCTAACTAGGGTAACTTTTCATTTTACCTGTTAACTAAGAAGCAGAGCATATTTTGAAATCCCTACTTCATGCATTTATAATTAATTTTTTCATTCCTATAGTATTTATATTTGCACCTTAAACAATTTTCATGAGGAGACCAATGTTCAGTTGCCTCTTGAAGTAAAGTGTTTGAAAGCTTTTGTTACTTTCTGCCAAGTAAAATAGACTTAGTCTTACAATAATTGCACTCAATGTGTGGCAAAATGAAGAATTTGTGTAACTGTGCACTGAAAATACTTAGGTGCAATGGATGTTAAAACTACATTTTCTGTTTTGAAAACACTGTTTCTAGGAAGTATGATACATGTTACTTAGGTCTGTGAAGTAGAGAATGTCACCTGGAAATGGGCACTATTGGGAATGGACATTAATTTCAGAAAATAGATAAAGATAGATAATGTCATTGGGGAAAAAATATTATCACCAGCCAAAGATGAAAATGAAATTGTTTAGAACTCAGTTTCCCCCCAGTATTTATAGCACTGTATGTGAGTGTGTGTGTGTGTGTGTGTGTGTGTGTGTGTGTTTGTGTGCGCGCGAGTGAGAGAGAGAGAGATTTGGGCAATTTGAAGAGTGTAAGTCATAATATCCATGCAGGATTATAACTTTACAAAATTACTATAGGCACAAAGTAGTTAGATTTCTGGGTTAAATGGCAATTGGAGCATTTGCTCTTTTATTTGACCTGAAGTGTATGGTGTTGGGCCAACCAATTCCTCTGCTTCCAGTAATTTCTAAGACTAGGTAATTACTTAGTTCTATAACATTTTATATTATGGTTGCTTATATCTTCGCTGTTCTAATGTTTTGTCCCCACAATTGCTCCATCTTCCCTGAGTAATAGGTAGTCCCATATTATAGTTCAGTAAATTGGGGAACTGGGAGATTAAGTGATTTGCCCAAGGGCAGACAGAATTAATGCAGAAATGAAGCTGAAAACAATGAGAAGCTGGTTCCCAATATAGTACTTCTCCAAAGACCACCATGTGGGAGCAAACAATCCATGCATCTGAACCAAATGGAAGAGTATTATGAGGTTTTGCACCTCTCTCTGTTAACTCAGTACCTTACATCCTGCACTCTCAGAGTTCCTGTGGCCCTGACACTTTTAAAGGAGCCCAATGCCGGAAGCATTCCATTTTCATCTGTTTTAGATACAGTATGGATAACACCCTTCATGCATCTATAATCCAAATGAATTTCAGTCTATTGTCAGGGCAGTTCACGTTTATTTTAACCACTACAGTGCCTGCTAGAAAAAGGCAACAGGCTAAACGTCACCAGGAAAAGCAGTTGAATTATAAATGGAGAAGAAAATGTCTCTTATTAATATCCCTCTCTCTGTTTCTCTCTGAGCCCTCCCTCTGCCTCCTTCAGAACTTTCTATATCCTGGAATTGACTCTCCTTGTGTGGATGCCTCCCTTTGCTCTAAGGCATGCCATAAAATGAAGAAACAATGCGAACCAAATGCTAGGCTATATAATGGCTTCCAGGCAGCATGTGTCTCTGAAATATAGAAAGGAGAGCAATGCAATTACAACAGTTAAACTGTTGAAATTTCTGAAAAACTTGATGAGTAAGCTCTCCAGAAATGGTTCCCACCAGGAATGGAGCTTTTTCCCTTCTCACACATGATCAGCCTCACCGTCTAATCCCATCCACGGTGTGCTGTGAAGACAGATGCTTTAGCAGGTGTACTGGTGTGTGTGTGGGGGGGGGGGGGGGAGGGGAAACTGGGAGACATCATGAGAGACCAACATGTGCAAATAAAAAATGACAGCTGGCCACAGTGCTTTGTGGAACACTATTTGCCCAAAACACTGAGCCTAGATCATTCCAAGGGCAGAAGAGCAGAGCAAAAAAAGTAGAATTCCCCATGTATTTAAAAATCACATTCAATTGCAAGCCTCCCCATCTCTCTAAGCCCCCGGCTGCTTCGTTCAACAATACAGCTTAACTTGCCCTTCATGAAGAAATCATATTTAAACTCACAAAAACGTGTCCAACTTCCCCTTTCCCCATGATGACGTACTCTCTGTTTTCACCTGTTTCCCTGTGCAGACATGATGGAGTGATCAGGAGTGTGGGCACTACATGGGTAGGAACCCCTCTCACCATTTGCCAGTGTGCCAGGCAGGGAAGTTCTCACAGTTCTTCTTGTCTTGGTTTTCACAAAATTACGTATTCCATAAAGCACACAACATGCCATCTTATTTCTCTTATTACTCCTTCTCTTAGGCTTCTGAGGAAGCAGCTTCCCCCTCTTCACCTTCCTTTTTTAGATTAACTTCTCTCAATGCTTATATGTCAATGATATCTCAGAAAATTATGGGGGAAACCAACATGTCTAAATGTATGCTTGACCCTAGGAGAATCCTCTTTATTTCTAAATATTGAATCTCTTGTTGGGCTGACCTCCCTTCCCCTACAAATGTGCTTACGTTTCTTATTTTCCTCAAAGACAATTGACAACTATTCCTGAGATTGTTACATACTAAAGTAGGGGCCCCGTTTCTCTCCTCCTCTTCACCACCCCAAGTCTCCACGGTGGCCTCTACTTCTGTGAATCGCTGGAGACTATCGATGGATCTCACTTCTCTCCCCGCCATGACTTCGGTTTGCTCACCTGTAACATGCAAGGCAGGGAAAGAGGAAGGAAAGATTTTGGAGCTCAATGTGTGTAAGGGGACCAATACATTGATTTCTCAGGTTCTCTCCTGATGGGATGTGATTGTGTGACTTCCTTTCTTGTCACCGGCGATCTCTACTGCCCATCTGAAATGAACACCACCCCCACACCCAACGTTCTGCTTGTCTGTGTCTGCATTCCTGGGTTCGCAGCCAGCCCCCCAGTTTCCACCATCACCTCATTTAGGGGATTGACATGTCTGTGTCTCCCACGCTACTCTCATTTTCAACCTCTCACCCCATGACTTCACATACCTCGTGAACAGCCCTCCAGGGTTTTCTGCTAACACCTCAAATTTAATAATTTCCCCACTACACCTGTTTCCCCCTCCTAACTCTACCCTGGCCGCTACTCTTGTCCCGGTTACCAAGATCCGAAATCTTACCGTCATCAGTTTCCACTCAGTGGTCTCCGAAGCCTATTTCTGTCTCAGCAGTATCTCTCACATCATTATGTCCTGTACATTCCAAGTTCCAGCACCTCATGGTAGGAAATTAACAACTATTTCAAGAAAGAGAAAGTGAGCAGTTATCTCTCATTTGGGCTAATGTTAAGGTCCTATGGTGTTTCTTATTTTTTTATTCCTTTATGTACAAATTACCAGAATAATTATTTTAAGACATGACTTTATTATAACATTTCAGAAATTTTTGACAGATTCTTCTTTACCCATTCATTAAAAGACACACTCCTTGGGCAGGGCTATCATTATAGGGTATGTGCTCCTTGGAGTCAGCTTTATGGTAGCGGGCCCTGTCCTCCATGGAGCTATGTGACATAATTGCCCTCTCGTCCTTATGGTCTTGTATCAGCTATTCCCCATCTCCTGTTACAACCTTATTTCTCAACTTGTTTTCTATACTAATATATCCAAAAAATTAAACACTGCCATTGTATGAATGCTTTCTAAACTATCCTGCCCACCTGAAATTAATTCTAATTGGAATATTCAATTTTTCTGACCTTTGCTTACTAAAATTCTATCCACTTTTCAAAATTCAGTTCAATATGATCTTAAGTGAACATAGGCTATCTCCTACCACTGTCTTCTTATAACATTGTGGACATCTTCCTCATTCTGCTTAATCATTGATGTGTGTCTTAGGTCCTCTTCTATATTGCAAGCACTCTGAATATGATGGCTACACTACATTCCTCTTGGAATTCTCCTCAGTGTAGATTGCCAACCATATTTTGTACATAACAAGGCATTTATTTAATGAATTGATGTATTACCAAATATATCTTATTTTTAATTGAGCCCCCCGAAAAGATGATCAGAATTGTAGACATAAAGTGCTTTACATAATATGTGAGATTATTATACATCTCTTCTCTGATTTTTTACCAACATAATTTTTTAAAAAATATTTTTCTATTTTCACACCCAATCTTTGGTGGTGAATAATACATATCCATCTGGGAAAGTGTGAGTCACATGTCGTAACATATATAGTCTCAAGATTTTTAAATCGAAAGCCTTGTTTTTATAATGTTGTTAAGAGATCACTTTAGTTATAGTTTGAATTTTGAACTTTTGGCAACTAATAATGTACCTTTAGTTGATTTTGAAATACACATTTAGTAATATTAATTAAAGTGAATGCAAGACATGTGCGCATTAAAAATTTATTGTGATAGTTCTTTTGAATACAGCAATTCATTTCTTAAACTATGATTTCTAACAAATAAGCTCCCTTCTGAGAGGTGAAAATCTTATTTCAAAATATCTAAAAGAGATCCATCTATTGCCAATAAATTATTTCATATCAGTATTGTCATTTTTATTGTTCTTAACCTACCTTTTTAAACATAATTGTTTGCTTTAGAAATACATTCTGATAATTTAGCACCAGAAAGTATCCCCTTTTTATTTCCCATCTTCCCTTTTCTGCTCCCACCACCAAAATAGGTAACCACTGACTGTTTCTTCTGAATCCTTTCAGATTTATAGATTCTTATTACCCCACACACACTTTTTCTTTTTACAAAAGATGAATGTTGTTTGATTCCTTTTTCCAGCCTCAGTAGCAGCAGCAGTGCAGGTGTAGCAGGGCCAGGATGAGTGGGAACGGCCTGGCACCGGGTCTGGACTCGGGCTCCTCCCTGGCCGCCTGCTGCTTTGATCACTACAACATCCCTTGGGGGATGCTGGGTCAAAACTGGCAGTCCAACATCCCTCTAGGGTCCCTCATCACGAGAGGGTGCAGGCCAGGCTGAGGAACCCCACTGTGCACGAATCCATGCACTGGGCCTCTAGCATTATATGTGCATTAATGGATTGACAGCCAGATTGTACAGGATTGATATTATAAGGCCTCATTAAAGCCTAGACTTTGGAGATTGGGTATAACAATTAGCTTCTGAAAATCCCCACAGCAAGCACACCAAACACACCAGACCCTCCTGCAACACTCCAGAGCAGGATTGCTCTTTTTAACCATGGGCTGGAGCAGTCCCTGTTAGGAAGTAACAATACGTCACGGAAGGAGCCAAGGATAGGTAATAAGTGAATCTGAATTGAAATCATTTTGGGGTACTATTTGGCATTTGCAGGCATACGTATTAAAATTTGTTTTTCACTAACACAGTAAAACTCTTTAGATAGCCGAATAAATTATAATTCCCATCTTAACAACCTCAGTTTGTAAGAACAAGTTCAGTAGCCAATGTGACTAGAGAAAGGCGATACAGCAAGAGGTGAGATTTCACACACAGTTTAAAGCTATCCTGAAAAGAGATGCTTTGGACATAAACACACTTATAACGGTTTTCAGCCAGAAGTAACAACAGGTAGGTTTCAATATGACCCCGTGTTACGTGGGAGATCTGTTCCGATGGCGCGATTCCTGTAAGTGGGAACCCACCTGCATAAGCACCTACGTCACTCACATGAGCACATACACAGCAGTAATGAAGTGAAACAGTAAAAAAAAAAAAATTAAAATATAGGTAACAATTCCTGAGCTTTCTTGTGGTAAAATCAGTAAATAATAAAAAACATAAAGCACATATGTACATACATCGAAATAACGGAACTTTTTTTTTTTTTTTTTAATAAATAAATGGGAGATGGCGATGTAACCATGAAACAACATACTTCAAGTCCCACGTCACCCAAGGACTGCCTGTACTTTACTCAATGAAAATTATGTGTTAATGCCTGGCCAGTGTTGCTCAATGATTGGTTCCTGGTCAGGGCTCAGGCCCCAGTAGTGGGCTCAATCCCCAGAGTGGGGCATGCAGGGGGCAGCCAATCAGTGATTCTAGTCATTCACGTGTCCTCTCTCTCTCCTTCCCACTTCCTCTCTGAAACCAATACAAATATTTTTTAATTATGTTTTAAGTGATTTATTAAATGGATAGCAGTAGCCTTAAAGTTACTCCCTTTTGCTATGTTTCCCAATAGACAGAAGAACCATAGAAGCTACAGTCATTTTTTTCATTATGTCTACACCCAAACTAAACAAATAGACCCCATTGAGAACCCATTTCTCTGTTTAGATGTCGAACTACCCTTATTACCAGAAAAACCCTTTCCTATTTTCAGAAGGAGATTAATATGGATTTAACTTGAGCTTATTCCTTCTCTCTCTCTGGAGGACAAATTGTACCTGATCTTCTAAAAGCATCAGAGAGATATTAAAAACACTGTTCCACAGGTTCAGAAACAAACGTTTCAGCCCATGCTCAGCTTTGAATCACTCTATTACAGTTAGTTCAAGATGTTCAATGCTTGAGAATGTATTTACTGCGCATGTTGTTATGCATGCAAATAAGCGTTAGGGAGTAATTGCAACTAGAAATGCTCTAAGCATTATTGGGTCAAGCTAAAAGAAATTTAATTATCAAGGGTCACAATGAATCTTTATAGAATAAACAAAGGAAAAGAGACTCTTTTAGGCCTTTGTAAGACGGGGATCATGGAAGGCAGGAATAAGGCTGTGCTGAGTTACAACTTGGTTTTTAAACAAACAAACAAGAAACAACCTTAGTTCGAGTGGGTTTCGCAGTGTTGGTGTTGCTGTGAGCCTCCCATCCCGCTAAGCCGTCACCATTTCAGTGGAAGCAGCAGGGAGCTTCCCTGTGCCTGCAAACCTCTTTGACAGTCTGTTGTAATGCATTTCAAGCAACGTATAAATCATTTTGCAGAGACTAATGATTTATTACTGCTGTAATGAACTGCACGGGTATCAATACATTAGTATCCACTTTGAAAAGAAACTTGTCAGGTCCCATTGGAACGATGATCAGTTTACTATTGTTATTAATGACCCTGATCAGCTCTTTGCATCAATGAATAACCTTTTGAGATGACAGAGGTCTTCCATTTGGGGAGAAATCAATGCATATGTAAAATAAGAGTATATACTGCTCTTTTTCCCCCCAATCCCTTTATCAATTCCAGGGCTGGCTGTCAGCTGTCTTAAACCTACACTTTCAAAATTACTTTGAAATCTACCCCCATTCAACCTTATTAAAAAGCTGGCAAATATATCCTTAAAAGATATTGTCATTCCAATCGCCTGTCTCCATGTTACTAAATTATGGTGTTTTCTTTCCTTCTACTTGAAGCCTCAGCTGGACACTGGTGGTCTGACTAAAATAGAAATTACCATGTGAGGGTTGTGGGTTTTCTTAATGTTCAGTGATGTCAGACATTTGACCTGTGAGGCTTTTGAAACTGACCTTGTTGCTTCTTTCCATTCATTAAACTACAACCTTTGATCTCTTGTCATAAAAGATAAATGAAGATTCACACAATCTTTGTTTAAGAGATTTATTGTTTACATTAATGTAGATTAAGTGGAAAGATACCAATTATTTTTCAAGTCAATCAGATGTCTTCTTTGAGGTTTCCATTTATATAGCCTGTTTCTCATTATGCTAATTTCTGTCTACTTAGTGGAACTTTTTTCAAGAAATAACATCCAAATGAGCAATTTTTATGGAAACTCCACATTCCGTACTCCCCCCCCCCACAACTTAACCAGATAAACAAGTTCTAAAATGTGTTTTTTAATAAGTGGTTAAAATAGAAATTAAATGGTAGTTTTCATTCTACAAGGTTGTCACAGTGATTAATTTCCATATGGGATCAAAACTTTGCAGAAAAAATTTGAAAGCAGAGTGATTATTTGTTGATTTAGAAAACTTGTTTTAAGAAGAGAAGCAATATGAAGTTTCATTAGAATAAAACTTCCTAAACTAAACAGAGGAAAAATAAAATAGTGAAATAAGTAATTTTTCATGTAAAAAGGTTTAAGGTTTTAATGGGTCACACAGAGAAAATAGAGTGAAAAAAATTTACATTAAAAATAGAATTTTTAATAAATATCAAAAAAGATACAAATAGGTCCTGAAATCAAAGGTCTTTATCTCTCTGGTGAGAAAACTGGGGCCACACAAAATGTTTAAGGCATGACTGCCAGTCAGAGGGTCAGAGCCCACTGGTGACATGAAGCCTAGAGTTGTGTGTTGACCAGCCTATGGGGGCTTCAGATGGGAACCTTAAATCCTGCAGTTGGAACCTCAGAGCCTATCACTGTGCCTGGCTGAGCTCGGTGCCTGAGGAAGACATTAGGACACAGACTGCTGAGAAGACCAAATAAATGAAAGAGAAACACACAGAGCAGGCGGTTCAGACTTGTGACCCAAGAGCTTATTCTGCTTCTTGGTCTTTCCTTTAAACACTCTTACTTTTATCTAACAGTTTACCCTTCTAATGATTTTATTCAGAAATGGATATTAGCAAGTGAGACATTGTTTTTCTGATCCTTAAAGAATGACATCTCCAATGAGGGTGAATACTATTGATACTTCCCTTATCAACATTAGATTTATCAGGAAATAATGTTTGCATAGGACACTTCGTAGAATCTTCGAGATGATAGTGACATCACTCAGGTAAGCCCCTCCCTCTTAGAATAGTACATTCTACAGCATCTCCCTTCTGTCCAGCTTGTGCATTTATACTTTCGATGATGGGAGCTGACTTCTTTGCATAGCAGCCCTTTCCAACTCCATAATTCAGTTGTTCAAAGGTCTTTTAATGTTGAACCAGTCCTTTACAAACCTTTTTTCCAAACATGTAGTGACATTGGCTGAGTGTATTCAGAGGAAATGGATTGGTTTCTAGTGAAATGTCTTACTGTACAGATGCAGGTGTCCTCAAAGACCTAGAGGAAGGCAGAGCAAAGCAGGGGCCAGCCTCAGTGAGACTCATTTGTCAGGTTCTCTTAAGAAAGCTGGAGCTACTACACCATCCGAGTCACAGTGAAGGAAGTTTTGGCCCCTAAGAAATAATTCTCAAATACCATTTGAAATTGTGTACCTTTCTGTTGTCCAGTAATTGTATGTGCAATGAAAGGTAAAGACAATGCAAAGCAAGACATGGAATTTGTCAGCAAATCAGGAAGCTAAGTATTTCAGCAAGAGGTCTGAGTTATGACAATCTACTTAGGCCTTCTCAATGGCATTGTGTAAGCCATGTGTGGCTAGAAAATGAGAGTGGTTATGTTCTCTGCCAGTCATGGTTCACTAGACATGCATGCACCATGCATCTTGAAATGGCTACTGAACTGGAAAGATGGGTTCTAGTTGCACTTTCTTAATGACTTGAACCTCAAGCAAGTGACTCAACCTCTCTGAGTAATGATTTCTTCCTCAGGAAAAAAAACAAAAGTGAGTAGAATGCTTTCTCTAGTTACCTTTTAGATTAAATATGGAGATAATGCATAATCAAATTAGATGATAATTACCATGGACCCTTAGCTCGACCTGATATTGAGGCATGACAGACATGTTATTTTTATAAACTAGAGTATAAGCTGTTAGCCTCCAAGTCAATGATTCTCATGTGCCTATGTGTGGATGGGTGCTAGTTAATCCTGAAGTTTGTGCTCTCCTCACAAAAATTGGAAAATGTAATCGTTCTCCTAAATCAAAATCTATTCTCTTTACCAAACAATTCTTTATTCATAGTTGTCCTTCTAATTTATTAGTGTTAAAATGCCCTTTCTTTTATAAAATGGTGATGAGATAGAATCATGTTTCCTTGTGTGTTCCTTTAAGATTAGAAGTTGGTAAACTTTACATTTCCATCACTTTGATTTTTAAAAAAATATATTTTATTGATTTTGTACAGAGAGGAAGGGAGAGAGATAGAGAGTTAGAAACATCAATGAGAGAGAGTCATCAATCAGCTGCCTCTTGCACACCCCCTACTGGGGATATGCCCACAACCAAGGTACATGCCCTTGACCGGAATCGAACCCGGACCTTTCAGTCCCCAAGCCCACGCTCTATCCATTGAGCCAAACCGGTTTCGGCATACATTTCCATCACTTTGAAAACACTTTGTTGGTGGGGAAATGCTAAAGTTTGGCTATCTGTGTTCTGTATCTTTATAGCTGAACTCCCCCTGTCCCACAGCACCCCTGCCCCCAGGCTCCAGTACAATGCCTCCTGTATAAAAGCCCATATATATAAAAGCCCAAGCTACCAGTTATGACCAGACAACCAGCTGGTACCAATGACCTGCATTGACCACCAGAGGGCAGATGGTCAATGCAGGAGCTGCCCCCTGGTGGTCAGTGTGCTTCCACAGCCAACCTCCTGCAATCTCTCCTTTCCCACCCCCAGCTGGCCTATCCCATCAGTTCCAATTGGTCCCAATCACCCACCAGGCCAAAGGACCCCTACCCATGCATGAATTCATGCTCCGGGCCTCTAGTTTGTTAAATAAATCAACTGGTGGTGCATTTCCTTGTGAGGCTAGCTGGTCTATTAGTCACATTTTGAAGTAGCTCCTCACGCATACCTTCGGTATGTGCAACTGAAGTGATAAGAAATAAGGCACTCAGTATGCCCAATAAATCCAGTTGCTTCTTCTTAAGTAACGCTACATTAAAGCATAAATAACTTAGATGAGTAGCATAGGCATTTTATTTGTAATAAGATCCTAAGATAATCTCAGGTATATGTAAGGGTGTTTTCAGCCCACTGAATTGCTGTAAGTTCCTTCATCATCCCACGCATATTCACAGCTCCTGTCCCTTGCATTTTGCTTTTGCATGTTTAGCTTCCTGAGTCTTATTCTAGCAGAAAGAGAATGCCTGCGTTTCCCAAATAACCTGTCCATTATCCACCAAGGCTAATCAGCTGTTACCATTCTGGTCTGTTCTTAGATGCCCAGATAGAAAAATGTGTCCTTAAGTATATTAAAACTCTCTCCAATTAGGGGCGATAATAATAATAGTAACCCTTCGATAAGATCTTAATATGCTCCAGATCATTTGCATGTACTATTTAATTCTCATACCTGAGAGGTTGGGTTTTGCTATCCCTCATCTTGCATTTCAGGATCTTTGAGCTCAGACATTTTAAATAACCTTTTCTGCTTACATTTCCCACTTAGCCATGGCCTCCCGTTGCAAGGCCAGTGATAGGCCTCCTTCCCCCTGGACTGTGGCCTTCTGAACAGGCAGAAGGAACTTGCACTCCATCGCCCTCCCTGTCTTCAGGGCTTTCTGTCCACACCTCACAGGCCCCAGGAATAATTCTCATTGTAGACCAGTAGCTGTGTAATCCTCTCTAGTTCTTTTCAGAAATGAATTTTCTAAAGAACCAGTCTTTCATTTTAAATGTTCCAAGATAGATCTGGACAGTTTTAAAAGACACAGAAGGCAAGAAAACATAACCACTTATTCAGGGGTGCTTTTTACAGAAAAAGTGAAGAAGTGTCAGATACAGGTTGCCCAAGGGCCAACAGGACATACAATGTGTGGGTGGTACTATTGGAAATATATTTTTTTTTAATTCTTAGGAATCAAATAACTAAAAAATATACCCTGAATTTTGTCACAGAAAGTTGCTCTAATAGGGCATAATTTGTTTTGCAGTTGGTAAACTATAAACCTAAGGTTTTACTTTGTTTTATTTGTTTTGTTTTGAAGAATTGTTTTCTTTGTTTTTTTGCAGGGAATGTAACATGTGTCATTTCCCATAGGACTAGTCAACCACAATGAAGAATTTATTAGACAGCTAGATTACATGGCTGATCACTCTTGGGGCATATTGTTTTATTTATAATAACATGAATTTGGTTAATGTAGTAACTGATTAAAATTATGTTGCTTTATATACTTTCCAATTCCCAAAATTAGGTGGTTTCTTTTGGTGTTTAGTAGGAATTAGAGGAGTTTTCTTAAAATATGGTAATGCTTATTTGGAGAAAATTAATTTTTATTCTGTTGGGAGAACATCTGATTTTTACTTAAAATTCTGGAAGACTTGAGTGTAATTTCTAAATTATATGCACTAATTGACATTTCATTTTCACCCTGATGGAAAACCAATCAAAAAATAAATAACCATAGAAACACAGGACTTTTTAGCTATCATGTCAATAGTCTAATACAATTTCTGTACCAAGTATCAAGGTGTTATTGATTTGATAGAGATCTAATTGGAGGCCTTTGCACATGAATGTAGCCCTTAATGGAAATGGATTTTATTCATTTCCCCTCTGTTGAATTTATCCAAATATAGTTCTTAAGTGAGAATTTTCTACTGGCAAAAAAATATATAATATTCTCAACAAATACCTTGTAAAACCTTATTTTCTTTTCATCAGAAGAGAGCTGGAAGCTACTGAAAGGTCCTGGGTAGAGATACAGGATCCAAAAATGGGACAGAAAAATAAAATTCTTATTCAAGACAAACCAAGCCAACCATGTTTGACTAAGAACACATTACTGTGGTGTAGTTGCTGTAAAATGGAATTTGATGGATGATTTTTTTAAATTTTCAAATGGCATGCTCTATCTGAACATTCATTTAAAGATTAAGTAGTTAATTATTTCAGAACAAATTAAAAAAAAAAAAAATAATGGATAAACCCTGCTCATTTTAAAGGCGATTGAGAAGAAAAGATGATAAGCCTAAAATTATAAAATTTCTCTTACAAGAGATTTCTTCGGGGATTTTACTGAAGGATGTTCTGGAAGTGTTTTCTCTATAGAACATTGTTTGACCTTGGCCCTCTACCTGTTCCCTGCTCTTCTGATGATCGTGTGAACTAGGAAGAGCAACGGAGGTTCTAGAGTTTCTCTTTTCCTTCAAGAACCAACTGAGTCATTGCCTGCCTCCATCTTCCTATAAAAAGCGGAAAGAACTGTTAGCGGAGATAGGATAAATTAAAAGTGGATTTCACTGCTGGTGGTGACTTTCAGATCTGATTCTTCTGAAATCCAGGAGTGAGTCTGTAGCCATCTGGTCGCTGGGATCCTTTGGTTACCTGGCACATCAGCACTTGACTCTCTCCTGCTTCCTGTTTGGAAATAGAGGCTGGATAACGGAAAGCAGCATGTTGTCATCCTCTTTGCCCTGAGCAATGAGGACAAAATGGCTAGAGCAAGCAAAACCAATTGCAAAGTTCCTGCCACTTGTATTTTCTTAACATGCAGGCCTTCTCCAAATATTCCTCCACTCCTGCAATGAAACAGTGGCTGTTGCCGGGATTTAAAAGTGTTTGAGAGGCCTGCACATTTTAGTACACTGCACAACTTCGTATTTGCTTTGGATGACAGACATATATTTTCTTTCTGGCTAAAGAGACTGTTTGTTTTGTGAAGTACATGTTAAAAGAGACTGAATCTAACCTAGGGATGTCCTTTCTGATCATGGGTTACATACATTTTTGGTAGTACGAGCTTTATTGGATTATGTGCAGTGCTATGATTCTACTAACTGGGTGTGTAAACAGCAGGCAAGGATGGAAGGTTATTAAAAAAGCCTCATTGATTCTCTATTTCACAAGACTGGGAAAGTGAATAAATTTACTGTAATCAGGGTGTACCAATGCAGAATTAATAACGTTTAGAGAAGTTTGTTCTAGACCACACCTTTCCTCTATGCTGCTAAAACTAGCAACATTTTGCTTTTCTTTTTTTCTTGCTTGATGCATTTATTATGTTGAACTGTGTCTTTGTTCCGTTGCTGTTTTTAATTTGTAAAGACCACATAGTTGTCTACATGTTTATAGAGGAATTATTTTAAAAATAATATATAATGATGCAATAGAACATCTAGACACATCACCGTAATAATTAATGAAAGGGAAGACATATGGAAAATCACTTTGTACTGAAAAACACAATTGTCAAATTTGGTTCCAGCTTTGGCTCCTTTTATAAACTGAGATCTCAGAAACTCGGACATAAATCATTCTATAAATGCACTCCTCTGTTAGTCAAAATACAGCCTCCATAAATATTTTAGCAGCATTTGTATGCTTTTAATTCTACATCATTTCACTGAAGTTCTCTTTGAAGTTAAATTATTAATGTGTCTCTGCTAAAAATTCAAAATATAATACACTGAAAAGACTTCAGTAATTGGAATTCAGAATATTCTCTGAATGTCTAAAAGTATATTGTTCATGTTTATTTTCATCTCTATGAGAAAACTAGAACTAGTGAAAGCAATCAGATAAAAGTAATTTCAATTTAAATAGAAATGTGAATGATTGTGGCTGGCTTCATATATATATATATATATATATATATATATATATATATATATGTGTGTGTGTGTGTGTGTGTGTGTGTGTGTGTGTGTGTGTATATATATATATATACACACACACACACACACACACACACACACACACACACACTGTTGGCCCTGTTTTCTCCTATTTTAAAAGAGAAAAATGTTAACCACCTCCAACCATAACACATTCTGTTCTTACCACTAATATCCAAGTTAGCCTGGATTGAACAAACTAATTCTCGCAATGAAATTCAGGCTGATAAAAGATACCTAAGTATACAATTTCTATCATATATTGTTAGGTTAATATCTGTATTTTCATTTGAAGGTACTTTGCTTTCTCTTAATATATTATCTAGCAGAATTTTTCTCAAAAAATAAAAAAAAACTATATTAATGCTTGAATATTATGGAAATATTTATGTTTATAAATATTCCTCTAACTCTTTACCTAGTTTATTAGTCAAATATTATCATCTGACCAAAAAAAAAAAATGAAACATTCTTGGAAGCTTTAGCACATGTTTTGGGTTTAGTACAAAGAGAAAAAAAAATCTAGAAAAACTAGAGAGCCAGGGTGGAAGCACCTGTCTTAAGCACCAATTATAACCTTGATGATATGGACTTAAAGCTGGTCATTCATTCTTTTGTAATTCATGCAATGTACATATGCTGAGCTACAGTCCCAAAAGAGGGAAACCTCAGGAATCTGGTCACCCCCCTGTATTTTAGAGAACAAAAACTGAAACTTAGAGAAAATGTATGATTACCAATTGTGGCTAACCTAGAGTTGAGTCCAGGTCTTCTGACCCTCCAGAATGTCCACCAAGACATAAGCCAAGCCCTCTGCTGATCCCTTTTTTCTTATTATACAAAACCAGTTGCCAAAGAATGTCATCTAAAGTATTAACCCAAAGAATCTGGGTTTTAGTTTTACTAATGCACAGCCATGAGATTATTAATCATAGCCTTTTTATTCAAGGTTATAATTGGTGCTTAAGACAGGTGCTTTTATTAATTTATTTATTAATGCTCTATTTTAGGTTGTTTTACTATTTTTAGAGAAAATCAATTTTTAAGTCTAAGTTTTCATGGAGCCTTTCCTGGGGGGTGGGAAGGGAAACCTCTGAACTCAGATCATCATCTTTGAAAAACTTAATGGCAAAGAGAAAATGGGAAATATTAATGGGTTACTCTATACTAGTGCATTCCTGTCTTGGGGGACTACCATGTAATATATTCATCCTTGAGGTCTTTAAGTTACATGACAAGAGTTTCTAAGGAAGATAAATTCTTGAGTCAGAATAATCTATTAAATGCATGCTTGCTCACCATATTAGGAAATACTATTTCTATTTTCACAAAAATAAACACCCAAAGAAAGGTAAAATACCACCTTAGTAGGCTTCCCACATGTGACGCAGAAGCAATGACAGAAGTCTCTGCCAGAAAGGTCTTCTACTTAGTCCCAAACACTACAACTGTGATTTCTACTCGACGGCCTTCTTGTGCTCACTGACTCCTGGAACAAATGCAGGAATCCCTCTCTTGAATGTTGAGATGGAGCCTTCGGGGTGGAAATGAAAGACACAATCTACAAAGGTCTCAGTGATAACTGGGATTCCAGACTTCTAGTGTTGGATACCCTACAGGCTTTTGCATCCTTTGCAGCATTATCTTCTACTCCTAAGTGTTTTTCATGGCATGATAGCTATCTTAAGTTAAATTAGGTTGAAATGAATTCTGCCTTTAACATTTTGCAGTATCTATTGTCATTTTTAGACATCTTTTGGTAATTGAGTCTAATACAGATAGACTTTCTTCTCTCAATAAATAGCTCGTGTTCTCATCCTTGGCTCTGATTTTCTAATCTTGGCTAAGAAATGCCTCAACGAGGCAAATCCAGAAGCCAGCATTACCTTAGTGCTCGCAAAGTCTTAGGAAGCCAAAATGTTCTTGGGAACACATATATTCCTACCACTGTCTACCCACACACTCAAAACATCCTTCACACTTTTCCTCCTCCAAAACAAAGTAGAAACTCCCAACATTCTGAAAAGGCACTTCTGTACTTCTATGGAAACTAAAAAATTTTCCTGAAGAACATTTTAATACCAAAGTTTTAAAAATCCAAACAAAAACATGCATGGACTGGTTAACACACATCCAAGCACTTAAAAATCTGGTAGACTGGATGCCAGGCACCAATGGGTGAAGCCCTTTACAGTAGACTCACCAGCCAAGTAAACGAAATATCCCAAACTCTGTTTGCCTTCATTCAGTATGATTAATGATAGGGTCCAGCTCCCATCACACGTGGCCAACAGTGGGCCTTCATCTATCATGGTGAGAAAAGCTTCCTGGCATTCAGGTTGTATCTTCCTTTCACAAGGGATTATTCACCCAGGAAATTTCTGGTCTTTGCCTTAAAACAAATATTGAGAACTGTCCAATATTCATGGACCTCTGGCAGCTAAACAGTTAGAATCTTTCCTATTGGCAAACCCCAAAGGGAGTAAGGTATACTACTGGTATATTAATTTACAGTACACTACTAGTATCTTCCAGAGTTGTTTGGTGAAAAGTTAGTACCTTCTATCTGAATGATTTCTCAGATGCCAGCAGAATGAGCACTTGGGGAATGACAAAAATTCAGTACTCATGCTCTCTGCTTTACCTCGATTCAAGCATGTAACAGCATATTATGTAAAAAAAACCTCTTTTACACATGATTAAAAGTTTTTATAATGTAGTAAGGAAGTTGAATGTTTTCAGTAGGCATAGGTCCTCTTTCCCACCTGTTGCTCATGGGAATAGGCTTCTTGCAGTATCACAAGAAAAGGAACTTTCTGAGACTTGCCTGGGAGGGTAAGATATTGTAGAAGCTTTGTTTCTGTGGAATCAAACCTCTGAGTTTCCAAGGTCCCATTTCCCTTTGCCCTGCCATAGAAGATGTGTAGCTGTGGTTTCAGCAAAGCTAGAAGCAGAGCCAGTCTCCAGACTCTCCTTTCCATATTGGAGCAGAATCCAGTCTAGTCCCAGACTAGCTTAGCTTGTGCTCCCCACGGCAGTCCATCAGTCCATTGCATGTGGGGTCTACAGAGCCACATGGCTATGGCGGACACCAGGGCGATTGTAAGGAAGCCAAGAGAGCCATCAGCCAAGAGCCAAGAGAGCCAGCTCCTTTGTTTAGAGGATCATCTACTCCCAAATTTCCTTGGTCTTGCAGCGACCTCACCCATTCTGGCCAATGATCTTTGTTCCAAAGTCTGACTAAAAGGCGCCTTCCCTAGTCACCATAGCTTCACTGCAAATGTGTCTATCTTCCTTTGGTTGTACTCCTTTCCCTGGTGGTGTGTGGGGATGGGCTAGTGGTCCCCTGGGGAGTACAAAGTTTCAGCTGCCTGATGAAGCTGCCCAGATGGCAATCCTTCCTTTGGCTCCTTTACTATTATGAATATCTATGTAGGTCATTATAATGGTATCATGGCCACAGTAGTCACTTGGCTAAAAAAGCAGTTAAGCATATAAATGTCTGGTCATTCTGGCATAGAACCAGCACTCTCAAGGTTAGGGTTTATGATGCAGCCCTGTGTGGTCTTCGTAGTATGAACAACAGCTATAAAACATTGTCTCTGAATTTTCTCTTTAAACTTCTTTAAAATGGTTCAAGAAGTTAAAAATTCTTATAACCTATCCAAAAGAAGATTCTTTACTAGGGTTTTTTTGTGTATTTTTTTTTTTTACAATATGATGATCTTTTAGAGCACCATTTTGTCATTATTGGGCAGCAGGTTTATAAGTAGTATATCTTTATTCAGTCTTTCCAGAGCATTAAATTTAACTTGTATAGAAACTATTCTGTTTGCATATATGCAGATTTAGTCAATTTATAAGCTATTTGAATAAATGTTGCAATTACATTAATAAGTACTAATGAGCATAAACATGTTTGGAAACTAATGTACCTGTTTCTTGTTTAGTATTTAGCTCAATTACTGGGAGTAAAACTGGGCCAGTTTTCTTTTAATAATTTCCTTTATTTCAGAAAAGTTTTAAAGTTACAAAATTATTGTGAAGATAGTACAGAGTTCTTAAATACCCTAGACATAGTTGTCCCTTTTGTTTACATCTTATAGTAGTACTAGAGGTCCAACGGGGTCCCTCAATGTGGCCTGTGGAATCAGGCTGAAACCGGCTCTCCCACATCCCCTGAGGGTCCTGGATTGCTAGAGGTCTCAGACCAGGCTGAAGGACCCCAAGATCGAGGCCAGGAAGGGACACGGGAGGTTGGCCAGGCAGAGAGGAACTGCGGGAAAGCTCCTGGCCATGTCCAGCCATCTTGCTTAGTCCTGATTGGCCAGACCCCAGCAGCCAGCTAACCTACCAGTCGGAGCATCTGCCCCCTGGTGGTCAGTGCATATCGTAGCTAGTGGTTAAGTGGCTTTAGCATATTATGCTTTGATTGGTTGAATGGACAACTGGACAACTGGACACTTAGCATATTAGGCTTTTATTATATAGGATGGTAATGTCTCACAATTAATGAATCAATATCAATATTTTCATCTAAAGAACACATTATTCTTATCTAAGGTCCACACTTTAGATATCCTCAGCTTTTCTCTAATATCCATTTTCTGTTCCAGAACACCCTCCATGACAACACATTACATTTAGTTAACGTATATTTATAGGCTCTTCTTGGGCTATGGCCGTTTCTCAAACTTTTTGCTTGTTTGTTTTAAATAACACTGACAATTTTCAGGACTACGGTCCCTTGGTGTCATTTGCCATGATTAGATTAGATTTATGCAGTTTGGGAAGGGAAATAATGGAATGCCTTTCTCACCAGATCATACAAGGGTTGATATTGTTAGTGTTACTTATGGCTAGTGATCACCTTGATCCCCTGTCTGAAGTAGTGTTCATCAACTGTAGAGTTGCTCTTTTTTTATTCTCTCTTTCCAAACCAGATGCTTTGGAAGAAAGTCATTATGTGCAGCCCACATGTAGGAGTGGGGAATCATGTTTCCCATCCTTGAAAGTGGGCATCTGCATACACTGTTTGAAATTCTTCTGCATTGGAATGGTCTCTTCCCTTTATTTAATATTTTGTGTGTTTGCTTATTCAATTATTTATTTGTTTAGTATGAACTTGTGGGTTTTTACTTTTATACTTTGGGTTATAATCCAATAGTATTTTATCTATCTGTCATCTGTGTATCTATGATCTATATCAAATTATTGCAGCTTTTGCCATTGGGAGCTGGCTCTTCTCTCCCTATCCCTGTGACAAACACTCATGTGTATATGTGTGTGTGTTGCCATTTAATTTTGTATTTTGAACACTTTCTTACTTTCTACCATTACAATATACTCCAGGCACATCTTCTATATTTTTTAATCCTGACCTAGAACTGGCCATTTCTCTAAGGAATCTTGATTCCTCTTATTGGAAAATGGTATCTGAAACTATGATCTTGGTGGTAGGTGTGGTCATTGCAATGGGGTTTCATTATTTCTAGGATCTCTCAGTTGACAGAGCAGCGGGGAGATATGTATGAATGCTTACCAGTATACTAGTGTATATACATATATCTGTAAAGGTTTCTATATGTAACCATCTATATCTAATTTAAGCTAAACAGTAGTTTATACTGATATATTCTGCTCTAATCCATTGCCACAGAGCCTTCTGCCCTTGCTTATCTGTAACTTCTACAACAACATATGGTGGGAAACCTGGCCCCCACCATTCACTGCCCATTTACATCATTGTTCCCATTGAGGAAACATATATGGTGGCATAAGAATTGTTAACCTATACTGTGTAGGAATCAATCAGCTGGGTGCAGTGCTTATAGTACAACTTCCTTTTATGTTTAGTTTTACAGACTCTGCTCATTTCCAAAGTCATGTAGGTCAGCCACTTATTACCCATCTCCTTTATTGAACTTGTTCCATATATTTGTGATACATCGAGATTCTTTTGTCACATTCTGCATTCCATCTTGGGGTTCCCTAGTCTTCTAAATATATTTTTAATCTGCTTACATTAAAGTTTACTTTTTATGCAGTAAAATTATCCGGGTTTTGAAAAATGATTAATTTTTATTAGCCACCATTATACTATCATACAGAATTGTCCTAATACCCTCGAATATTTCTTTTGTTTTACCTGTTTAATCATGTCTCCCTCCTAATTGTCTGGCAGTCAATGTTTACCTCTAGTTTTGCAGATTTTCCTGACTTCTTCACTTAGCAATATGCCTTCTCATAGCTTGATGGCTTATTTAATTGTTTTAAATTTATCTTTATTGTTGAAAGTATTACATATATTCCCTTTTTCCCCCATTGACCCCTGCACCTCATCTTCTCCAACTTCACCCCTAGGCCTTCACAGCACTATTGTCTGTGTCCATATGTTATACATATACTTATATAAATTCTGTATGTGGAATCTAATGAACAAACTATATCCAGAAACATTGAAGCATGCAACATGCTGAGGAATTTCAGAGGGAAGGGGGGAAAGAAATTAACAGATGTTTATTTAATTTTATCACTAAATAATATTCCACTGTATGGTTATATTAGAGTTTGTTTATCCATTTACCTATTGAAGGACTTTTTGATGATTCTGAATAAATCCGCTATAACCATTTCTGTGCAGGTTCTTGGTTGGACATAGGTTTTCACAAGATTTGGATAAATACCTATGAGTGTGATCATTAACTTTTATATTTTGTGAAAAACTGTAAAGTTGTCTTCCAAAATAAGTATATCATTTTACAGTCCCACCAGTACTAAATAAAAGATCTATATTTTTTTTCTTTTATATATAGATGTCCAATTGTTCCAGCATCATTTGTTGAAAAGACTATATTTCTCCATTGAATTGCCTTTTTCTTTTGCCAAGGATCAGTGGCTATATTTGTGTGGGTCTATTTCTGGGCTCTTGCTTCTGTTTCATTGATCCATGTGTCTATTCCTTTGCCAATATGATGCTGTCTTTATTATGATTGCTTTATAATAAGTCTTAAAATCAGGAAGTGTGAGTCTTCGAACTTTTTTCTTCTTCAGCACTGTTATCTATTCTAGCTTCTTTGCCTTTCCATATAAACTTCAGACCACTTTGTCGATATCTGTGAAGTAGCTTGTTCAGATTTGATTGGAATTGTATTAAACCTATAGATCAAGTTGAGAAGAATTGGCATCTTAACAATATTGAGTCTTTCAGAAGTCTCCCAATCTATTTAGACCATCAGTGTTTTGTAGTTTGTGTGTATAAAACCTATACATGTTTTGTTACATTCAGGTCTAAATATTTCATTTTTGGAATGCTACTATAAATGGCATTTTTTTAAATTTTAACTTCTAGTTTTTCACTGCTGGTATATACAAGAAAGCATTATATCCTGCATACTTATACTATACTTGATTATTATTTCCCAGTGTTTGTTTTTATTGTTATTGTTGACTCTTTGGGATTTGCTCCATAGACAATCATGTCACCATGTCATGTGAGAGGGAGGTGCCCATCAGGTTCGAGGGAAATTGGAGGGAATGGCCCCAACCACAAAGCCACACAACTCAGTTACTAACACCCCTAAGCCTGGCTAGACCTCTACATCCAGTGCCAGACAGCTGACTCCTCAGCCAGGCACAAGCTCTCAGAGTAGGTCCACAAGGAGTCTAGGAGGTGGGGCTATTGCATTCATACCCAAGAAAGACGGCATCTGCCATGAGGAGAAGAACACGGTTCACATATACTGGCGACTGTCCCTTCAGCTATCTCCCCAGAGCCACAAACCCAATCTTTCTTCACATGACTTTAGTCTACTCCATCCTCGCTTTGCCAGAGCCTCATCTGAGTGACTGGGAATGAGATTTTGAGTGCTTGCCTCTTAAGAGGGTTCCTGCGTGTCTAGCAGACTCTTGTCTCTCCCTTGCAAACAGAATCCCTACTGATTTTCAATCCCTCCCTGGCAAACAGAAACACCACCACCACCACCCCCCCCTGCAGATGTTATATGGGTGCCTCTCCATATAACATCTGACCTTGAAAATCAGTGGGAATTCAGAATTAATTTGTTCTTCTTCCTCATTTCTGAGATAAAAGCTTAGGTTATTGATTTTAGACATTTCTTCTTTTCTAATATACATTTAATGGTATAAGTTTCCCTCTGAGCACTGCTTTTACTGCATCCCACAATTTTTATTTAGTTGTGACTTTATTTTCATTTAGTTCATCCCTGTTATTAACATGTTAAGAAATTTTAAATAACTGATAATGTACTTTCAAAAGATTTTACTCTAGAATTTGAAAATTTTTGAAGGCCAAGAATCATAGTTTATTTCCATATTAACCAATGAATTCTGACATATTTGGTGGATGGGGGTACCTCCATTCCTGATCCCCTGTTAATTAATAATAACCTGCAAGAAAAAACTTTACCATCAGTCCAGCCTACAGAAAAGCCAGATCAAATTGCCTATTGTCAGTTGGTAATTCCATACCAAAATCTCCTGGCATGATAATTAGTAGAAGAATCTACTACGGTAGACAGAACTCTGCTGGGAAAGCTTGGCACTTTACCAAATGGGTTGGCAATTGAATTATTATGGCAGAATTCTCTCTGACCTTAGTTCTTCAGAACCAAACCATCATCGAGAGACACGCTGATTGGTGCCTGGCCATTCAAGCTTGGGTGATGTACCAGCCGCATTGACACTACCTGAGAGCTTGTTAGAAATGCTGAATTGCAGGCTCCACCCAAGACTCCCTGAATCAGAATCACACTTTAGGAAGAGCCCCGAGGACCCCTGTGAATGTTACAGTTTGCAGAGTCCAATTCTAGATTGTGACTGTGCTGTAAAGAGGATGCCTGGATGGGAGGGACGGATCTCCTCTTATAGACCTGTCAGGGCAAGTGACTCTGAGAAGGCAGCCCTTGAGCTAGGGAAGGGGAGAACCCTATTCATCTTGACCCCTCTCTTTAATTCCCCTACCCCCAAACCCCCACCCCCCACCATCCTACTCCTCTGTCCCCAACCCCCTCTAAATCCTGCCAGCACCTGTGTGTTTGTCACACCAAGTAACATCCAATAAAAGTTTTGGGGGTGAGAGTGGCAAGAGACATAAGCCCCAAAAATTATTGCCCTGCTTCATTAGAAAAGGGAGAAATATATATATATATATATATATATATATATATATATATATATATATATATATATCCTTATATAACCTAAAATTTCCTGACCCTGTAAAAAGGGAAATAAAAATATAAAAATGTAATGCACTTTTTCAAAAGATTCTGACTCTCTCTTTTCCAAGAGCATTTTCTTCAGAAAATAAGTTGTAACTGGAAAATTCTATTCGCTTTTATAAATGTAGATGCAGAAAAATGATTAGATGGCTTTAAATTTAAAAACTGCATGGTAGATATATTTTTCTTGTTCCATTATAATAGGCTCTAAACTTTAAAGGTGGAGTTTTTTCTCTCCTTAGTTGATCAATGTAATTGAGATTTTTTTTCCATTTATTGGAGCTGTCATCTTGTGGTCATATAATTATGCTAGAGATATTAAATATGTTTTCAACACAAAATTGTAAATACAATACAGAGGAACCATGAACTTATTTCCATATCATTAAACTACATTTTACCCATGAGCAAAGTGCATTTTTCATAACTTGCAAGAAATATCTTGCCTTGCAGTAGCACATATAGTTAACATTCTTTTAAAAGCCACTCAATCTGACATTGCTATTTGGATTATTTTAGTATTAGGGAATAAGGGGACAGCAGAGTTACAAGTATGAATGTATGTAACTGACCAGTGAAAAAGATTTTTTTTTTACATTTTTTTAATATATTTTATTGATTTTTTATAGAGAGGAAGGGAGAGAGATAGAGAGCTAGAAACGTCGATGAGAGAGAAACATTGACCAGCTGCCTCTTGCACACCCCCTTACCGGGGATGTGCCCGCAACCAACATACATGCCCCTGACCAGAATCGAACCTGGGACTGTTCAGTCCACAGACCGACGCTCTACCACCGAGCCAAACCAGTTTCGGCAAAGATTCTTATTCTATCGTAAATTGTCATTCTGCCAATTAAATTTTTTTTTTTTGCTGGATGCAAGCTATCATTTGGGGAAAACATACCTAAGTTAAGATTGTCTCATGGCATTGCTTAAGAAAAGTATAGAAAGCACAAACGTTTGTGTACTTAAAAGTAAATTCTAATGCAACAGCTATGAGCCCATTGTTACAGTTAAATATTAGTAATAAGTGGTGCTCCCATTTTTATTGTGGTGGCATTGAAATGTTTGGGGTTCATCAGCTTCGTGATTATGCAAATTCTAAAATAATTCATCATCTCCAGTGTCCTTCGGAACCAGTGCTTAATGAATATGTCAGTCAGCCTAACTTCTCAGACACCAATCTCTGTATAAGTAAATGCAAGTAAATGCTTTTACAATACAGGATTTTATTATTTAAATAGTTCTGTTAGTATATGAGTTAGTCTCAAAATAGGCTCTCAGGTTTTACCTAAGGTGAGAGCAGTTATTTTTGTTTTTGTTTTGTTAAAGTTAATGCTATTATTAACATTTATGGATTAAAGTAATAAAATAATAAGTTGAGTATTATTTCTAATTTAAAAATAAATTTCCCCGGCAGATTAAAATCTCTATTAATAAGTCCAACCAAGCAAACTTCTCAGCTGACTAGGACTTTACTTTTCTTTTTGTCACAAAGGACTTTAAAGGTCAGAAATGCATTCCCTCGGGAGAGTGGGTCCACAGATCCACCATTAGTCCACATTGCATAGCCACAACGATGCAAGTGATCATCCATGGAAAACCCATGTTCTTGAAATACTTCAAGATTCACTATCAAAAGAATATTTATTATTATACATTTCATTTGGAATCAGGTGATTAGCTGGAGGAGAAAGGTTGGCAGGGTATTCTAAGAACAGACTTCAACCTACACACACACGCCTCCCCATCTTCTCTTACAGATGCTCTGTTTTCGTTTTTCCTCTGGATAAAGTTTCACTGACAAATGAGTGGCACTGGTTAACAAGTGGGGAAATATAAATAAAGAAAGGTTTTGATCAAACAGTTTAAGTCAAGTGGCTCGTGAAAGCATAATTTATGTAGCAACAGTTTTAGTGAATGAAATGAATGCTGTAAAGTTCCAGATTAAAATGGCTTCTATTAGTATGACCTTAACTCTTTTTTAATTATCTAATGAAGGAGCCCAAGTTATTTTTAAAACTTTGGGGGACTGATAAAATGGTCTTTCTGCTAATGCAGCATGAAATGTTAGTGCATTTTATTGGCTTCTTTCAGTGAGAAAGACTTGATACTTTAGAATACATTATAGCATATAGTCTTGAAACTAGAGACTATATCTCTAACCATCCTAAGATGCAAAAAAATATAACATTTGAAGATCAAATTTCTAATTCCCAACAGAAGTCAAACAAGCAGATTGCTCTTAGTCACAATTTTTTAAAATGTGATTTGGTTATACATTGAATATTTAGGTCTAAAGTATTCTTTACTTTAGTGGAAGAGTCACACAATTATTTTATTTATGTTCAATTTTATTTCACATTATCTTGGACAAATCATTACTTTTATGAAAACATATCAGGTAGAGTGGCCATCCAATAATCAGTGTGTCTAATGTCAATCACATTGCCTTCAGAGTTAAATTATATACTTTCTAATATTTCTATTTTTGAGATGCCTTGCTGTGTTAGCATCCTTAATCCTCAATGATGCTCATTGCTGTTTCCAGACAGACTCCTTGTTGCAGCATTATTTACACATTTCAGTCCCATCTGTCACTCATTAGTCCCTTGCTCGGAAGTCACACTCCTTCCTCTATAGCAAATGTATGTTTGGTTACAGGAATTAATCCCCTCTGACTTGTATTGTAGTGTGTCTCCCTACACTGAGCTCTTCAAGCACAGGGACAATCTTATCTGTCTTTATTTCCTTTAGGACCTTTCATAGTACTAAGCACAGAGTAAGTGTTCAGTAAAATATTTCTAATGGAATTTCCTTCCCAAGATATCAGTGCACTCAATTCAGTCATTGTAGGTCCTCGCTGCATCTTCTCAAGTAAGCTTTTCCAACCATCCTTTGTTAAAGGAACATCTAAAACATCAGATCATGCACAGGGTCCATAGCACAGGTGCTGTTGTTATGATATGGGCTTCAAGATACAGCAACCTGAGACAAATTCCTGCAGATCCACAAATTAAATAACAGAAGAATCCCCTCTCTGGCCCTTTGGTCTCACCTGGCCATTGTGAGGGTTAAGTAGGGAGTGCATATAAACTTCTTAGTACTGTGCTCAATATATAAGTTGGGGCCAAGAAGTATTAGTTAATATTAATAGACAATGTAAGAGCACAATTACCAAAGGCTAGCACTGAGCAGTTGAGGACATTGACTAACCTGTGGATAACTACTTATGTGGTAGGGATAGCCCAGTTCAAATTGATTATAAATAAGTATACTTTCCTTTTAGTAAGGAGAGGCCACAGTTTGAAAAAGGAGGAAAACTCTCTTTATTTATCCCCCCTGAAGAAACAGATTTAAAATATAAAAGATATTTGCTTTTTTTTTAATCATTGATACCAAAACTTATTTTATGTCATCATCACATAGGGTTATAATCGTACAGAATTCAGATCTTTTAAAAATATTAGATCATAATTGTCAAATCTTAACATATATTGGATAGGTGTTTAACCTATAAGTGACAGGTTATTTAAAATTCTTAATTTTAGTTTTAAATAGAAGCTATATTAAAACCCAGTTATTGGTTAAATGGGTCTAATGTTAATGGACATTGAAAGATAAAAAAAAAAAAAAAGTCGAAGCTATTTGTCCAAATTAAAATCAGAATATGTAGCTCACATATTCTAAACGAACATGTGTGCTTCTGTAATAATAATTTTATTATCACCAAGTTACAGGATAGAGTTTTAATTAGGCCCTTTATATCAGCAGAAGCCAAGAATTTGGGATTAAAAACCCACTGCTATAACTAGTCTAGTTAAAGACTATGGCGTGATACATTCGGGCTCCAACTTTTATAAAAACCAGAGAACACTTCTAATAACACTTTTCTAATTTCATGGTTCAGTGCACAGTCAGTAAAGATTTAAATAATTCAGAAAGAAAGCCTATTCTCTTTCTTTATTAGAAGTTTGAGTCAGGCAAGTCTCTGACATTTAATAGGTTTTTAACCCTTTTAATAACTTTTTATAATGAAATTTATTGGCAGTTGTTTTAAAGAAATTGTTATTATATTAACATGAATAGCAGTCAGTAGTTTTTATGATTAGTTTTGAGACCTTGACCTTATATGACTCAAAGTGTATAAAAGCATAAATGAGTGAATAATGTTAATATTGACTAAATTACAAATACCCAGAAATATAGAAACTGTATAAAACGACTTTCATCTCATTATCTAACATGCTATAAAATTTTGGCAGACAAATATTTAAATTTTTTAATTGTTTTAAAGAAGCTTAAGGTCACTTACAGAGTCAGATACTTTAAAGGAACTAAAAGACATTGTAATTTTCCTAGACTGATTTTTACCAAGTTATTAATACTGTACTCAATAGAAGAGGATTCCCAGCCTCTTCCTATCTTAGTTTCACACTATTTTAACATTTTACAACATATTATTAAAAGGATTATGGGAAGATTTCCATAATAAAATAGTAATTTAAAATTGTACTTTTGTTCAAATCCCCAATAAGTTAGGAGCATACAAATAGTCTGCATAGGGGAGCTATCTGGCCAAAGCAGAATATAAGGCTTTAATTTTGCTTCGTGAACTGTACTTTTAAGTGAATGTCATGTGTATCTAATGATTTAAGAGCCTCTAAATGAACTCAAAAAATCACTTTTCTGAACTGATGTTGAAAAGTCAATATTCCACTTGACATCTCCACTTTTACTAACATCCCATGAGCATGGCAGTGGGAAGGATGAAATTCAGTTAAATTTTCAGGTTTACATAGAGCATAAAGAATCCTTTCAGCTGACTTGTCATGCTCTAACTATACAGAGCTAGTTCTCATAGGTAAACCACAACTTCCATAGGGCATGTCTTATAGCATTTCCCAATTTTCTTATCACCTATCCTGCCAATCCATTCTTTTTTGTTTCGAGGCACACACTCTTTTCAAAGTGTTCTGAAAATAAGGCACATTATCCAATCCCTTTCCCGGGCACATCAAAGTGGAGGAGATGTGAACAGACATCAGCATGTTGGAATACACTTTAATATGAGATTATAGCCCCATGAGGAAAGCATTGCCTGCCCTTTGTAGTACAGAAACAAGATTCAATTTATACAAAAAAAAAAAAAAAAAGTGTGTGTGTTGGTGGGGGGTGAGGGTGCGGTGGAGAATAAGGCACATTATTTTTTTTTTTTAATATATAATTTTATTGATTTTACACAGAGAGGAATTGAGAGGGACAGAGAGTTAGAAACGTCGATGAGAGAGAAACATGGACCAGCTGCTTCCTGCACACCCCCTACTGGGGATGTGCCCGCAACCAATGTACATGCCCTTGACCGCTCTATCCACTGAGCCAAACCGGTTCAGATTGACGCTCTATCCACTGAGCCAAACCGGTTTTGGCACGTTATTGACTCTAATCACAAGTAGAGACAAAGCAGGCTCAGATACTCCTATTTCCAGAGGTGTATAGTTTTGTAGGAACTACTAACTCAAATGTTTGGGGATCCACCGGGTTGACCAGTTGGTCCCCCAAACCCTTTTCAATAAGGCAGAGCTTTTAGTCCATGAGCCTTCTTGCCCTGCCATTACCTGGAATTAGGCAAGATTCTCCTTGTCAAGCCTGCCTGTTGCACATTGTGGTGTTTCCCTTATTTGAGCTGAGCAGAGGGAACCTTTCAAGGGCACAGAGAAGCCCAGTGTCAAGTTTGGTTATATGGATGCTAATAGTGTATCAATGACAGGAGGCCACAAGTAGTGTTGGCATGTGCCTCAGTGTGAGGGAAAAACATCTTTCCTGCTGTGTGATTAAAAGGCCTAACTATACCCAGAACCTCCTGGGTATCATGATCCAGAGGAGAGATAATATGTACCGAGTTGATAGAAGAGAATGGTGTACTATGAACTGGAATGCATTAAATGCATTAAATTTCTTGACCTTTGTATCTACCAGTTAGCCTATTAACCTTGATCAGGGAGCTATTAAAATCCAGGTTATAAGTTCAACATTTATCTGATCTAAATCTACTTTTGCACAATAAAACCCTGTGCTCAGTGACATAAGCTGCCCAGCTTACTCCAGGGAAGGTCTCCACTGACACAAGCTTTGGCTACCAGAATGCTTGGTTGCAACTACATCCAAGGCTCCTTGTGAACCAGAACTAGTCAGAAAAAGAGACTCGAGGATGATAAAAATGCCAGGCATTCACCCATGAACCAGGAGGTCACAGTTTAGATTCCCAGTCAAAGCACATGCCTGAATTTCAGGTTGATCCCCTGGAGGGAGCATGCAGGAGGCAGCGGATCAATGTTCTCTCTGATCATTGATGTTTCTCTCTCTCTCTCCCTTTCCTTTTCTCTTTGAAATCAATAAAAAGCATATTTTTAAAAGTGATAAACATCAGAATTGTCCACAAAATGTAATGGATCTGAGCAACCACCACACAAATGAGTTTACATTTGACAAACTATCTTCATTATCCCAGTTAATCCTCACAATCATGATCTAAGCAAGTATTTAAGGTCAGTACATTTCTCTCATATTTATCTCCTTAAAGGTTATCACAACCAAACAAACTACATCAAATACTTATTATTACATTACCTATTTCTCTTCCATTTGACAGTGAGTTTCAAGAGAGCATGGATTTCAGTGTGCTTGGTCACTAAGATTTATCTGGTACCTAGAGCAGTGCCTAGCACATAGTAGGCACTTAATAAAAATTTGTTGTTGAAAACTTGTTGCCACTATTACAGAGGTTGGAAAAGTTAGACAACTTCTTAGAGAGCCAGCCTGATGATGTCATGAGGAGAGTTCCCTCCACTATATGACAACACCTCCAATCTAGAAAAATGAGAAAGAAATCAAACAAAATGGCATAAAATTGCTTTTTTGCCATAGTAATTTTTTTAATTTCTTTATTGATTAAGGTATTACATATGTGTCCTTATCCCCCCATTAGTCCCCCAACCCCTCCCACTCATGCCCTCACCCCCTGATGTCATTGTCTATGAGTTAGGCTTATGTGCATGCATACAAGTCTTTTGGTTGATATCTCGCCCTTCCCTACTTTCCCTCTGAGGTTTGACGGTCTAATCAATGTTTCTCTGTCTCTATATCTATTTTTGTTCATCAGTTTATGTTGTTCATTATATTCCATAAATGAGTGAGGTCATGTGATATTTATCTTTCTCTGACTTGCTTATTTCACTTAGCATAATGCTCTTCAGTTCCATCCATGCTATTGAAAATTGTAAGAACTCCTTTTTTACCACAGCGTAGTATTCCATTTTGTAGATGTACACATTTTTTTTAATCCACTCATCTGCTGATGGGCACTTAGGATGTTTCCAAATCTTAGCTATGGTGAATTGTGCTGCTTTCAACATAGGGGTGCATATTTCCTTTCTGATTGGTATTTCTAGTTTCTTGGGATATTTCCTAGAAGTGGGATCACTGGGTCAAATGGGAGTTCCATTTTTAGTTTTTTGATCCTTTAGAATTATATTTATAAAAATGAATACAGATGCACAAATGATGCCCCCGTGGGCAACTCAGATACCTCTTTCTAGGGAATGTGAACCAGCACCAGCAAGGACACTGAGGACATTGAGAGGTGGGGTTTCCTCACTCCCTCTGTTGCTGTCTGACATTCAGTGTCTGATCTTCAGCTCATCCCAGAAGTTTTAAAATTAAAAACTGGTCAAATGATCTATGGCCAGTATAATTTTTAGCATGAGGTTTAAAACTCTTAATTGCATTTCCCTCCAATACATCAAGTCTCTTTAGAAAGGAGAGGCCACAGTTTGAAGAAGGAGGATGGCCAGGTATTGTGGAGGTTTCTGTGAGCATAAGCATTTGTTTTTTGAGGTGATTCTAATCTTCTCCAAAGAAGGTGGTTCTAGAGAATGCTATGTCCTCTTATTTGACAAACATCTAATGAATTGCGCTCCAGAGCTTTTGCTTTCCTGGGATAATTGATTTTATAGTGACTATTGACCCTAACTAAACTACAAATAGTCCATTTTAGGGTATTATAAAGAAATCTGAACCCTGCTTATTCACATTGTCTTTGGGGAGAAAAGTAGATCCCAAATGCTAAAATCTAATGTTGTTTCTGGAACTTTAGAGTTGAAATCAAGGAATCCTGACCCAATTTTGAATTTAAAAAACAAAACAAAACACATTTTCATAAAAATGTCCAATCTTTTTTTTGAACCTCATTTTTCCCAATCTTCAAAATATGGCATGTGCTTTGCATATGTATTTTTTTCAGATTTCCTCTCTTGTGACATTATCAGTCTTCAATGTCAGAAGTGTAATAGAAAAACTGTTAAAGTTTATTTAAAGTACATGTTTTTTAATAACAAATAGGTCACACAAGGAGGTCATGTAGGCACAATTTAATTTGTTGAGACAAATAATTCAGCTTGCTCTTAGAAATGCATTTAGAAAAAATAATAAATAAGATTTTGTTATTAAATTTACCCACACATTTGTTCTGGTATATACATTTACATATTAATTGAATTCCTGGCAAAAAAATGTGCAATCAAATTAGGGAATTAAATAATATCAACATTTACATTCTTCTCATAGCCTCTTAGAGTGCATTGTTCCTAAGAAAAATGGATCTGCTTAGCCTTCCTGGCCTGATTAATCATGCAAAGCTGGGTGGACGACCAAAAGCAAGGTTCAGAGGGCTTTATTTAGATGCTAAGGACAGCCTGTGTTTGATAGTGAGTATAAAAGGAGTGGAGAGTGAGCACTTGTCTCAGCCTAAGCCTGCGGGGTCTCCTCCTAGCCCTGGGGAAAGCACTCCACAGCAAAGGGTGTCAGATGCTGACAGACAGGGGTAAATGGAAGGGCTTCAGAGATTCCTCACGTTCTCTTGTCCCTGCTGCAACTGGCAGGCTTCCAGGCCTTGCCTGCACAGCCCACAGAGAGCAGCAGCTGGTGAGCCACATTAGCAAATAGGCCTCGGGCCTCCCCATGTTCCAGGCTCTGTTCACCAACTGCTGTTCACTCAAACAGCTGGATCACAGCAAGCCAAGATGTCGTTAGGGTTTTATGTGTACAACTGTTTTGATATGGATTGTCTGCTAGAGGCAGAGATAATGATAGCTTTCAAGGCTCGCATGTTGGACAGGGAAGGAGGCTGATATTTGGAAAAAAAAAAAAAAAAGAAAGAAAACAGACTCTGGAAAGATTGTGAAATGCACAGCTTTCAACGGTGAAGTGCTGGTCTTCAGTTCTTCTGATGCCATTCATGTGCGCACTTTTAACACTCTGTAGTCACTAATAAATACAACTGATGTTGTTCCGAGAATATATATTTTTTGTTGTTATTACACTTACACCAATATGTGGCTCATTTTAAAAAAATAAATAAATAATCCAGGATGAGCAACCTGGATATTGTTTCTTCCTTTTCCAAGAAAATCCAAGGAAGAGGGAGGGCAAACTCAGGCTGAAGCAGGGATCAGAGTGCCTGCAGTCTTTCTTTGTCACTGTAGGGAGCTGGGCAAGAGGACAAAGGAACATGGTGTTACCATCAAGCCATGAATTACAAGCCAGGTCATGAGGGAGAATATATGATATCTGCTCTGGTTTCCTAATTGATTTAATTGAGCTCTTGCTTTCTATTAATTGGAATAAGATTTTGAAGAAACAGATGAAATCTTCTCTTTATCATCATAATCTTCCTCCATTATTTTTTAATTGACATTTTTTTTAGTTTCCGTCATTATAGAACAATATTAGTCCTCAGTAGAAAGCTATAAAATCTCAGGGAATAGTTGTGATTAAAAAACAAACAGTAAAATCTAGCACCCATTTTTAATGGATTGAGTTTCTCTGATGGGAAGATGCATATTAAGAGCCATTCAAAACTAGAATGCCATTGCTATGCAGGACTTTTAGCTGAGAAAAAAAATGAATCTCACTGGCCTCGAATTCAACAGCATGAGAAATACACATATTAGAAAGGACCTTTGAGACATTAGAGTCCTGAGAATGTGGCAACTGTAGTTCCCAGGAGATCCAGGGTTTATAATGCTGTGTATGTGAGCCAGCATCAGTCACCAATCCCAATTGTACCTGGCCTACATATCCAGGCAGTGTAATTCAGAAATAGGTGCTGAGCCCTGGCAGGTGTGGCTCAGATGGCTGAACAACATCCCACGCACCAGGAGGTTGCTGGTTCAGTTCCAGGTCAGAGCACATGCCCGGATTGTGGGCTCGATCCCCAGAAAGGAACATGCAAAAGGCAACTGATTACTGTTTCTCTCTCATGGATGTTTCTCTCTCTCTCTCTCTCTCTCTCTCTCTCTCTCTCTCTCTCTCTCTCAGGAAAATAAAATAAAATCAATAAAAAGCATTCTAAAAAAAAGAAATGTGTGTTTAGTACCTACAATGAGCTAAGATCTGTGCTACATACTAGAGCTACAATGGTCAACAAAATACATTCTATCCCTGCTTTTTTGAGTTTATAATCGGTTAGGGCAGTGGTCGGCAACTCATTAGTCAACAGATCCAAATATCAACAGTACAACGATTGAAATTTCTTTTGAGAGCCAAATTTTTTAAACTTAAACTTCTAACGCCACTTCTTCAAAATAGACTCATCCAGGTCATGGTATTTTGAGGAAGAGCCACATTCAAGGGGCCAAAGAGCCACATGTGGCTCATGAGCAGAAGTTTGCCGACCCCTGGGTTACGGTATATCAATTAAATTAGGCCCAGCTGTATATATAATAGAAAACTCAAAATGACAGTGATTCTAAAAAAGATAAGCATTTACTTCCCCTTCACATTAAAGACTTCCATAATGAGCAGATTGTCCCAGCCTTGTTTGCTCTGTTAACGGTGGAAGTGGATATCTTACGATGTTGCTAGAAAAAGAATTTCCTGAGACTCACACGAAAGGGTGAGAAGTATTCATGAATGTGGAAATAAACCCCTGGGTTTCTAATGTCCCATCTCTGCCGTCTTGCCGTGGAAGAAGTCTGTCTTGTCTTCAGCTCAGCCAGGATTAAGGCCACAGCCCGTGGTTTCTGCTCCATATTAAAGCACACTCCAGGCCAGCATCCTGCGTGTGGGCTCTGCACAACCGTGGGCCATGCAGCAGCTAAGACCACATGGCTAAGGAGAGTGCAGGCTATGGGGCAAGAGAGAGAGGAGAGAAAGGAGAGAGAGAGAGAGAGAGAAAGAGAGAGAGAGAGAGAGAGAGAGAGAGAGAGAGAGAGAGAGAGAGAGAGAGCCTTTGTCTCCTTGGATAACTACCAGGAGCTTAACAAACTTCAAGATTTCATTCACCTGTAGTGGATTCACCCTTTCTCCCCATCCAGCAATTCTCTTTCTCCCAGGTTGGACTCTCAGGCCTCTATTATGCAGCACCTCCCTCTGTGCCATTTTGTCTCTACTGAGCATGTCCTTTCTTTCCTGCTCTGCCCCTGCCCTCCCCCGATCAAGGAGGGGTGTTTATTCTTGGTGGGTCAGTGCTCAATCCCAGGAGTGTGTGTGAAGCTGTACTTCCTAGTGAGGCAAACAGTCCTCTGTTTCCCAGCTGAGTGTGCCCAACAATGTCTGACTCCCCCTTTGCTTTCTTTTCTTTATTAATATTAATACTTAGTCATTACGCTGAGAACAGCTCCATAATAGACACTCAGGTCCAAGATATTTCCCCAAGTTCTAATCACACATTTTTGCCAGTAGAAAAGAACAAAATAAAGTGAATCCTCCCTTTTAGGAAGATTTCTCAGAAAATACCACACAACACTCTCACATTTCATTAGTCAAAACTTGGTCAGGTGGCCATACAAAGCTACAAAGGAAGGTAGGAAATGCCCTCTATTAGCTAGCTTCTTGGCTAGACAGCTGAATAATAGAGGTCTGTCCCTCAGGACAAAGTATAATGAGTGTCAAGGAGAGTACAGCTTGAGGTTTCTGTCATAAAGGGAAATAGACATCATTCAAATTTTTTCATCTTGTGAATAATGCTAGATCAAGGTCACAGAAAAAAGAGAAAAATCATCAAACTGGTTATACTAAGTTCATACTGGTAGCATTTATTTCTTCATTTACATAATGATTCGGCAAATAATTTTGAATACTTGAAATATCTAATTTAGTTTGTTGTGTACTGATCAAGATTACTCTCTAGAAAGTACATACACATTAGACTAAGAAATTTAAGTGGTTTCCCATAAAGAAATGCTTGCAGTTCAGAGTAGAAAGGTTCTTAAAGCTTTGGAGATGAGCTGATTTTTGAACTTGATGTTAAAATATACTCAGGGTTTGGATATAAAAGTATTGTAAAAAACGAAAACACATATGTAAAATAAAATGATCCTATTTCATTTCTGCTTTAATCTCTGTTGGTAGAAAGATCTGAGAACATTTAACCTCTCCCATCCTCAATAAACTTGTGCAAAACAGTCAATCCTACAGGGCTGCCTCAAAGGGGAATTATAAAGCTCAATAAGTGAAAATACTGTGCAAGCCACAAATCACTGAGCAAAGTGAGATTTTTTTAAACTGCTTTGTAAAACTTCAGACAGCAGATGCTCAGAAAAGGAATGCTAAAAGAACAGCATAGACAAAGACACATGTGCAAGGGAGAGAAACATAGGCACAGAATAGCAATTAATTGGGTTTGGCTGAACAATACAGCATGTGAAGAACAGGTATAGGCAATGAGGTTTATTTGGAATCTTCAATGGCATGCCAGAGAGATTAGGCTTAATTTGGTAGGCAGATATCATTGGGAAGTTTTTGAGTCTATAGTTCAGGAAGATTAATTGTTGCAGCACCCTTCAGGGTGGATGTGAAGAGATGCTTTCTAGTTAAGTGCTATTGCAAGTGAAGAGATAATAAAGGCCTGGAATGCATGAATGGATGTGGGAATGAAAGGACAGATGGGAGGGATAGTTTAGTGTAGACTCAGTGGAGCTCACAAAAGTTTGCAAGGAAAGGAAAGAATCAAACATTGCTAGGACATTTGCATAGAGGTGACATGGCTAAGGAAGGAGTCATCCACAGAAATTGGACACGTTGTACAAAATAGGTTTGAGAAAGACAAAGTGGTTCATGTTTCTAGCAGAGGTGATGTCCAAGTAGTGATGTCTAACAGGCAAGTGCAGAGTGAGACCTGGAGTTTTGGTCAGAGCTATCTATACATTTCAGTGTAAAACATTCCCCGTTAACAAAATCATGATGAATCTCAGCTGGGTAGAAGAAATGTGAATCAATAACAGAATGTTAGGGAATCATTTAGGGGTGGTGGGAAGTTGTAGGAAGAAGTCAATAGAGGAGTCATGAAGAATAAGAGAGAGCAGCAGTTGTCATAAGCATGACTTAAGTGAATTATTCACAATAAATTAAAAATATTGGAGGTTAATAGGAAATAATACTTTACAAGTTGAGGTTGTGTATTTGGCATTAAGGCCTGTAGTTAAATCAATATCTTTCTAGAAGGAAGCCAGTAATCAAAACAGTTGCTTTCATTCATGAGCTAACTGTCAGTACGTAATCAGATTCTATCCATAGTTTTCCCATATTATCTATTAGGCAGTGATTGATACTGAGCTAACTCTTAGGAAAGTAAGATAAAATAAAAATAGTCCATCCCAGCCAGCATGGCTCAGAGGCCAGGAGGTCACGGTTCAATTCCTGGTCAGGGCATATGTCCGGCCTGTAGGTTCCTTCCCCAGTGTGGCATGCAAGAGGCAGCCAAGCAATGATTCTTTCTCATCATTGATGTTCCTATCTCTCTTCCTCTCCATTAATTTTTTTAAATTTAAAAAATAAAAATACTTCTAATTCACAAATGTCACCATGGGTGTTAAGATCTGACTATTTCTAAGTGCATCTGAGACCTACGAGAGGAGTATGCTTTCTAATTTGTGCTCACCATCCTCCAAACAGAAAAATTGTTCTTTGATTTGGTATTAAAGCTGCTGTCTGTCTGCCTGGCCTAACACCATTGGTGACAAGGTATTTTCAACTACTGATGAGTGTGTTGAAAAAGAGGTTCCCTGTTGAGTACTTCACTGTCCCTGTCCGAACTGATTCTTTACTCCTCCTTTGCCAGGCACTACCCCCTTCCACCAATAGTACAAAGGTGGGAACACAAATTTAATAGTCAGTGATCTATCCTCCACACTAATTTACATGAGCAAACAATCAAAAAGATCACAAAACTGATGAGAGAGAAAGGTGCTAGAAAGTGAGATCATTTTAGACTTTTGGTTGTAGTCATGAATCTGGAAACTTTAAGTTAACTTAAAAATCATCCTCTGCGGCCTAATGTTGAAAACCATGGTATTTCTGAAAGAGTGAGATTACGAAGCAAGCCCCAAACAGATGTTACAAACTGTTCATGCTTTTGACTTGAGATTTATGTGAAGGAGAAATCGTGCTGTCAATTAGCTAAATACTTTTGGAAAGATAAATTCGTTAAAATGTTTTTGTTAGTAACCTTTTTTAATTTACAAGACTATGAAAATGTATTCTCCTACAAACGTGTACGTTTGAACATGCATGTGAGTGCTAGGTTGGGTTGAGAGATGGGCTGCCCTGTATGGGACCGTACCCATATGGGCATCCATTACTCTGGGCTCACAGTGAGAGAGTTGTTCCAAATAGAGTCTAACAAAAAATGCAATAGGACTTCAGGACTTGAGAGAGTATAGCATATACTACCTCTTCTGTGTGTTTTCAAAAGTCGGTTCCGATTTTCATGGCACCCTATGACAGTGGTACAACTTTAAGAATATCTCTAGAAACTAGTATTATTTCATATGTAAGGTCAGATTATAGAATTAAGGGATAGCTAAAAAGGAAGAAAAATTATTTTAGTAAATGTGAGTGGAGGCAACATGAATGGACTAGATAAAAATAACCAACTTAGGCCGAAACCGGTTTGGCTCAGTGGTAGAGCATTGGTCTGCAGACTGAAAGGTCCCGGGTTCAATTCCGGTCAAGGGCATGTACCTTGGTTGCGGGCACATCCTGGTAGGGGGTGTGCAAGAGGCAGCTGGTCGATGTTTCTCTCTCATCGATGTTTCTAGCTCTCTATCTCTCTCCCTTCCTCTCTGTAAAAAAATCAATAAAATATATTTTTTAAAAATAAAATAAAAAATAAAAATAAAAAAATAACCAACTTAGGTAGATAACATTTGACAAGGTGTTTTTTATTATTTTTCGTTAACTATAACTCTTTCTGTGGGAAACATAAAATGTTGAATCAGCTGCTTAATACTGTAGGAAATATCAAAGGCTGGTATTGAGAGATATTGATTTTAACTCCAATTCTGTGGCTTGGGAAAGTAATTTAACTTATCTGGGCTTTATTCATTTTTACCTATCTATCTATATTTTTAACTCTATAAACATTCAACAAGCCAGTGCTATGGCCTCCTCCTAATAATGCTCTTCTATAGATGAAAAAAATGTCACTAAGGATCTCTGATACTCTAATTGTATCATTAACTAGTAATAACTACTTAATGAGGGACTTCATTAAAAAAGACAACTATGAGCTACTTTTGAAGGATTGGAGGAATATAGTTTAAATTATGGGGCAGGAGGAGGGTTGTTGATTTGGACCAGAAAATCAGCAGGTGCAAAACCACGGGCCATCCTAAGCCTTCACCAACAAGAGCCAGATTCTAGAATATCTAGAACTGAGTCTGAAGATGAAGCAGAGTAAGAGCTGGAAAGGTCTGAAGGGGGGATACTGACTAAGAAGAGACCTCATGGTGAAGATGGTAAACCTACCACAGGCAGGCACTTCTTCTGTCACAACTTCAGTTTCAGATGGAAATAACTAAGTTGGTAAAATGACTGGAGAGCATTGGTAAAAAAATTATTTTGTTACCAAAAGGAAAAAAATATATATGACTAAGTTATTTAATATACCTTTACAGTATTTCCATGTCATGATAACATTTGCAGACAGGTAATTACTAGACATTCTGACAGTATGTGGAATTTTTTTTTAATGAAACCTTGAAAGATAACATTGTTCATTTTATTTGTTAGTTCCCAAATATAACTATAACACATCACTTTATTGCTTTTCTTTTTCCCCATTTTTTTCTTTTATTCTCTCTCGTTGTATAAAGCAAGAACTGCATAAAATCTCCGAGGTGCCTCAGAATGATAAAACTGAACTGCTTCTATAAGCACCATGAAATATTCCCCATTATTCCCCATAAGTTTGAAAATGCCAGAGAAATGTTCAATGAAATCCACTATACTCCTCTTATACAACACATTTGATCTCATATGTTAAGAGCTTCATCCTCCAATGCTTTTAATTCTAAGCCTTGCAGAGACAAAATTCATTGCTTGAATTACAAGAGTGAGTCTCATTAAGGCTAAAAAGCAGTGACCCAGATAGCTTAATGGATTAATATGGTGACCTTGCAACTTTAGAGAATCACTTTCAAATCTGACTGTGTTGTCAAATCATTTCAATGGTCAGTTAATCAATTGGTTAATACCAACCTCTGAGCATTCTTAGTCTGGAAGTTAGTAGATCATTTTAACCAACACTAGCTATATAGAATTAAACTGAGAACAACAACATGCTTAACTCCCAGACCTTTCTTAAATAATCACAATTTTAAAAAAGGATTTCATGAACTGCTGTGAATGCTGTAATCACAATAATTATATAATGCTGACACTCTAATAAGCATCAATATTTTGAAACTTATACCATAAATATTTTAATGATGTTTACATTTCATTAGCAAATAAGGACTATACATATAATTAATAGGCTCTTTGGTAATGAACTGTGATGTTGATTGAATTCTCAGATTCTATGATAACAGCACCTTCAGGGTAATACATACTGTTAGAGGGATGGGGGAGGGGATGGGAATGTGTATAGTTCAGCAGGACATCTTACAGAATTTTTAGTCTAAGGAATATTTTTTTTAATTTATTCAAAAACATGTTTGAGAAAATTATTCCTATCCATTTTTTTTTGTAGATGCAAGATATACGGAACCCAGAAGGAGCTCAGTATAGCTCCCATCCTCAGATGGCAGCCATGAGGCCCAGGGGCCAGCCTGCAGACATCCGGCAGCAGCCGGGAATGATGCAGCATGGCCAGCTGACCACCATCAACCAGTCCCAACTGAGCGCTCAGCTTGGGTTGAATATGGGCGGAAGCACTGTCCCCCACAACTCACCGTCTCCACCTGGAAGCAAGTCTGCAACTCCTTCCCCATCCAGTTCAGTTCATGAAGATGAAGGCGATGAGTCGTCTAAGGTAGGACGACATTATTTACAGGACCTGTAGGAAATGCTTGTTGCCTACAGAGGTTTTCTTTGGAGCCTTCCTTGACCTGTGGTGGGTGCTAGTTTGTGTCATACAGCTTAAGAAATGTTGATGGGGGCCCTACTTTTTTATGAAGCATGAAGTTATAACCTGGGTGAATTGAATCACCTTGTCCAACTACATTTTTGAGCCCCTAATAAATCCTTTGAATATTCATGTATTAAGCATAAAAATAAGTTGCATCCACAAAATACAGGGTCTTCACAGTGAGTAAGCTGAATTTGCCACTCAAAGTCAATTTCAATTTAATCATTTTAAGAAGACAACAAAGATGGTGCTGTGTGTGTGTGTGTGTGTGTGTGTGTGTGTGTGTGTGATTAATAGATAAAACTGTTGAGATCATCTGACTCAATCATTTCATATTGAGGATGAGGAACGTAAGGGGCAAGGATAATACTGACCCCCTTCCAAAGGAAAAGCTGGGTGATTCACTGCTTACTTATTATTAGTCCCATGCCACTATGCTTTTTTGACTATCTGCCTGTCTGTCTTTGTCACATTAAGTTATCTATATGGGAAGATGTGTCTTTAAATGTCCTTAGATTACAGAATTCTTTAAAGTATTCAAGGCAGCTTTTTCAAATGACTTCACCGAAAGCAAGTGCAACCTCATTCAAAAACCAAAATTATCTCTTTATTGTCTTGCTTCTCAGGCAAGCATCTTTAGGATTTGTCCATGTGAGAAGGACTCTTGTGCCTAATTACTATGAAAAACACTCGCATTTACATGTGAACTAGTTCCTTCTCTTTTTTAAATATTACTAATGAGTTGTCACTTGTGTCAGCCCTTAGATTTCTTTTCACTTTTGCAAGAACTTTTCTTTTGGGAAATTAAACTTGTCAACTTGTTACCAAAGGCAGCACTATGGGATTCTGATCAACTGCATATGGCTAATATAAACTAATTTATTTAAAGATCCAGATAAATAGATTTATTTAGCCTGATAAAAAAAATACAAGGCTGCTATATTGGCTATATGTTATTATTTTGAGTAATACTAATGCTCTGGCATTTTTGGAACCTTAATTTTGAAAAGACTTTCCCTCACAGGACAATTTAATTCCTGGAGATGGCGAATGATGCCCCAGTGAGTCCATCTTTGATAAACAAACCAAGCAATCCAGAGCCCACATCCCAACTTTCTTCTTTATCAAATTCTCACATAATGTTCTTAAGAAAATGTGTATCAATCTAATGGTTCTCAACAGCCAGTGAATATTTGGACCTACTAGTTAATGTGCACATTAAGAATTTGGGGCCCAGTTATTTAAGTGCTAGATTATGCATGAATAATTCAAGTTAAATTCTTAAACATAGATGATATATACTATACGTCAAGGAAAAAATACAATATATTCTACTCACCCTGGCTGAGTGGCTCAGTTGGTTAGAGAAGTGGTCAGCAAACTCATTAGTCAAAAAGTCAAACATCAACAGTACAATGATTGAAATTTCTTTTGAGAGCCAAATTTTTTAAACTTAAACTTCTAATACCACTTCTTCAAAATAGACTCACCCAGGCTGTGGTATTTTGTGTAAGAGCCACACTCAAGGGGCCAAAGAGCTGCAGTTTGCCGACCATGGAGTTAGAGTACCATCCTGTATACGAAAAGACCAGGGCACATACACATACAGAAGGCATCACATTGATGTTTCTTCTCACATAGATACTTCTCTCTCTCTCTCTCTCTCTCTCTCTCTCTCTCTCTCTCTCTCTCTCTCTGTCTCTCTCTCTCTCTCTCTCTCTCTCTTTCTCTCTCTCTCTCTCTCTCTCCCCCTGTCTCTCGCGCTCTCTCTTGCGCTCTCTCTCCTTCCCTTTCTCTCTAAAACCAATTTAAAAAATCCTTTGGTAAAGATTATTTATACATCTGGGCTATATATTTTTAAGTATTTGTTGTGACAATTTCAGGTGTAAAATTTGTAGCATTTTTATAGTAAAGTTTATGCAGGGTTATTCTTACTTAGATATATAACACTTTCCACACTCTTCAACCTAAATTAGTAGAAGTCTGAGTAGAAACCAGAAATTCCTGAAATTACATTCACAGATTCTGCCATTTTCTATTGGCCCATAAGGTCCATATCTTATCATTTTGCTGAGACATGAATTTGTACGTTATGAGCTTCCAAGCTGGTGTGAGAGTTTGCCAGTGAGTAGCCTATCCAACCACTCAACATCAACCTCTCAAAATGAATTGTAACTCACTGTGAATGATTGAGTAGTATTTTGTGGTAGACCCTATATTCTATAGTGGTATATTCTTGAATTAGTGATGTGTGAAGGCTTAGGGATAGATTTATTTCAAGACAGCCCTTGTCAAAAATGGCTTTTTGTCTATAGAAATATTTCCAAGCTCATACTTAGTTTAGGTGTATTTTCCACCTCAAGAATACCCACCATCCCATTCCAAGGTTACATACTGTTCTTCACCTTCATTCTGATGCAAAATCCTGCTTACCATTTAATCAACTTATATTTATTAAATGGCTAAAAACAGTCCTCTGGCAAAAATGCTCAAGCATTCTTCATCACAGTTAAAGATTAAACTGGGATTTTTCCCTGTATATGTGAGCAGGATTTATGTGGAGTGTTGTATTGAAATAGCTCCATTTAAATGTGAAATAGCATTAAGTCAAAATGATCATCTAAATCATTTCTAACAAGAGAATTAAAAAAGAATATTTACTCTCACTGCAGCAAAAGAAGCCTTTAAAGCTTCCCTCTTAGCACTTTATGCTCTCTTAAGCAATTACATATTAATTCCCATTTATCTAATTGAACAATGAAATGAAATAAGTTTGTTTTGACAGAGAAATACTGTATATATATATCAGTAAAATAAATTATCGCCTTATAAATACTACCCACAGTTCTGATTGCTATGGAGCTGTGTTGACAGCCTCAAGTCATAAACTAGACATACAGTAAAACATCAAAGACATATAAACTTGGGTAGCTTGTGGTTCTAAGCCTGTAATCCAGCACTTGTGATACAGTAGACACTTTAAGACACAAAATCTCTGGCATTACAAGTATATTTATAGCTCAGTATTTTCTTTAAGGAAATTATGGGCTAAGAATCACAATCTATATTTTTCCATCCTTTTACTTTCAACTTTTCTGCTTAAAATATCCTTAAGTTTTGTGTGTGTCTCTTGTAAATAGCATATGGTTAGATAATCTACTCTTAAATGAAACTGACTTTATTTACATTAACTTTCAGTACTAAATATTTGGGCTTATTTCTCCATTTAAGTATGTTTACATATTTAGCCCACATATGTTTCTTTTTTTCCTTACCTTCTTCAAGTTTGTTTTTATTTTGCTCATTCCATAATAATATTGGAAATTGCTCATTCCATTTTAATATTGGAAATTTTATACTTTTTCTGTTCACTTAGTAGCTTACCCCTGTAACACAAATGCATAAAAGTCTAACATTGATTGATATCTTTACCCTTCTTATTTACTTTCATTCCAAATCATGATGAAGCAGTTATTGCTGTTGTTTAGTTTAATGATAATTTTAATTAATTTCTATAATTTAATATACTTCACAAAACATTATTATTTTTAGTCCTTTTTTTCTTTAGATTTATTCACATACTTAATATTTTTTCATCTGGCATCATTTTCTCTATCCCTTTAAAATTTAATTGTATGAGAGTCTGTTGGGAATATAACTACCTTAAAAAGTACTTTCACCAGATATAGAACTTTAGATTGATAGTGATTCTCTTTATGAAGGTATTATGTTACTTCATTGAATCCTGATTTTCATTATTGCTTTTGAAAATTCTACTGCATCAATGCCTTTCCTTTGAAAGTAATCTGTCTTTCCTCTCTGACTAGTTTTAAGATCTTCTCTTGCCTTTGTTGTTCTTCGGTTTTACTGTGATATGTGTGGGTTTCTTTAAATTTATCCTGAATTTAAATATTTCTCTTTTCTATCAATTCTAAGAAATTTTCAGGCATTATTATTTTTCATATATTTCCTCTTGTGGTTTTGCTTCATTCTCATCCTGTAATTCTGATAAGATATATGCTAGACTTTCTCATACTATTCTCTATGACTTGTTTCTTTTACATTTTGCATTTCCTTGCCCCTCTATTTATTCTAATTTAAGTAAAATTTAAATCAATTCCCAGTATATAATTTTTTTTCAGTAATACCTAATCTAAAACTAAAGCTGATCTACTGAAATTTTCATTTCAATTATTTTATATTTCTGATTTTATTTGGCTTCTTTCTCGAATATGTTTTGACTTTTTTATTTGCTTGCTTTTTATCCATATACTTAATCTCTTTTGTCCTTTAAGCATTTTCTAATTCCTATATATGAAGTCTTTTGGGGTCTGATTCTACTCTCTGTTATTGCTGTTGGCTCTTGGTTTTAATGCCTTATTTTATATTGCTTTTTTGCTGTTGGAATGAGAGCTGATATTAATTATGACTTGATGAGACTTCCATTAGACTTTATTTGAAAGTGAATTCCTCTAAAGATTATTTCTGTTTGCTTCTGCCAAGCATCTTAAACCATTGTAATGTAGAATGACACTTGCCTTAAAGTTCTGCAAAACACCCTATTTGGGTAAATTATTATAAACACCAGCATTCAGGATATAAGTTGTTACAAATGCTGGCTTCTGTTTGTGGATTATCACAAGAGATATTTCCTCTCTCCATTCAGTATCATCTGCAGCTCCTGGGTGGCACATACAAGAGGAAAAAAAAATTCCCCCTTACATTGACACTATAATTCCCTTTTGTCCTTACTTTAATAGCAAACCTTCTGCTAAACATCCAACTTTTGGTAAACATTGAGCTTTGTTTTCTATCTACTGTGCCTTTGACTCATTTTAACGGGGCTTAGCAACTATCTTCAAGATGAAAGCTGGCTTTGGTATTTTGCTTATTTCCCTGGGTTCCTGCTTTCATTCACTATTTGCATTTAAGAGTTTCTTATTGATTTGCTAGTTTCTCAATGCATGTGCTTTTCCATAGTAACAGAAAGAGAAGTTTGTTTGTTTTTCTCAGAGGCAATAGGAAAAGTCACTAGAGCAACAATTACAGAAGCATTTAGAAAAGGACTTCTTATTTACCCCTGTTCTACAGGCAAGAAGATTCTTGGAATAAAGTAAAAATGATAAGCAGACGGGTTTCTATAAACAATGAAATCAAGCAATGTTAGAGCTACATATCAAGTACATTATCTAACAATAGGACAGGCTATTTAAAATTGGGACTCCAAATTTTGGTATTTTCCACAGTGAACTGTGTTTATTATGCAATTGTTCAACACTTCACATGCTATAATGTGCACGATCCTTCTAAAGCATTTCTTACACCCTAACAATTGAGAAAATATATATTCCTTGCTTATAAAAAATAAAGTGTCCCATTGATTGAGGCTGAACTTAACAAACTAGTTCTGAGGAAATAATAAAATTCAGTCAAGAAGTCAGTTAATACTCAATTTCAAATAATTATTCTTGTAATTCATTCAAGTGTATACTAGGATAGTATTTTCAAGGTGTCTTTGTTCTTAGATGATTCATACCTTATGTGATTAAGCATATTTGATTAGTTCATAAAAATAAAAATAAAGTGAGGCTAAACATAGGCACCTGGCATTTTATTCAGTGGGATATTATCGCAATAGCTATGCACTCTTTGTAAGGCCAGAGAAACCCTCCATCCAAAATATGAAGAAGTAAGCATGATGCCCCAGATAAGACCCAGGGAATCCAACAAAATTTATAAATGTAACTAATAGGTGTATATAATTGCAATCAACTTCCTCACTTTAAAGCGATGTTTCCGGACAGTAGATCTGATTTCAAATATCTTCCCTAAGGCTAGTGAGTATCTTTGCTAAACCTATCCTAAAATAATAACCAGCTCTGTTTGGCAGAATCAAGGATCATTAAAACTGAATTTGCTTTACCAATTATGGTACAAGTAGAATGCCCCACACTTGTGAATCATTTCAAAAGTATAGCGTCTCCTATATGTTTTTCTCTCATAGATGTTTTGAGTCATTGAATGTACTGTGTTTATTAGTGATCATAATAAAACCTGAGTATAAAATGAAAGGAGGATTATAGCCTTGCTGATTTCTCAGTAACTAGATGACTTGCTTTCCGTGCCTATTTGAAATCATTCTTATAAGGGGATTTTAGATTACATAGTGGAGAGAGAGAGAGAGAGAGAGAGAGAGAGAGAGAGAGAGAGAGAGAGAGAGAGAGAGAGAGAGAGAGAGAGAGAGAGAAAGAGAGGGAATTTAAGTATAGCAAAAATGTTCACTTACAGAAACAGCACCGTCACAAAAGGTGCTGTGATATGCCCAGTTTCTATGGTGAAGACTGTATAATATTTACTTTCTATGATAAGGGTTATAAGTGGAGTTCTATGTTGTTTGTTCAGCCTATTATGCAGATGGTGCTTGATTAAAATCTATTTTAAACTACAGCGATTACTGCAAGATGGTGTGCATTAAACAGCTCTCCCAGCGCCATTACAGGCGGTGGGGCCGCCGCAGTTTATTTTAAATATGCTGGTCGACGTTTCTAGCTTCTCCAGGGACAATTCAATAGCAGTGATTCTCTTTCCTTGAGAGCTTTAACTCCTGCACTCTGTATTCTTAAGTATTATCTAAGCAACACTGTGAACACATGTTTTTTCAAAGTGAAAAATTATTGTTTTCTTGTGACAAATAAGTTAAATGCATCACTATAATTAAGCAATAAGACATAAGAGGAGGTGGATTACCAGAAGCCTAAGGATACCTCTAGGGGTTTTATAGAAGTAAATCTGTGTCTACAAGGAAGTTGCCCAAAGCACATGCACTGTGTGAAGCTTATGTGAGAGGAATTTCTTTTTATGTTTTGGCATATGTGTTTATTTATTTATGCATGCTTGAATTGTGAAACGAGTCTGTGGGGTATTAGGATTAGAGTTAAGGCCTAGCCATGTTCTTAGTTACTACGATTTTCATATAACTTTTATATGTGTTTTCAAATGCCCTTCACTTTTTTAATTCTAAGCCTTTGCCCATTGCTGTAGAATAGAGGAGTAGAAGTGGATGATGATCCATTGCATGTAAGACACTATAGTGATGCTGTGAGAATAGAAAGATTCATGGTCCTGGGTCCTTACTTGCAATGTGCTTACCATCGTGGGGAGTTTATATGTTTGCATTTCATGGTTTCTTTTCTATTCTAAAGATTATGATGGTGGCATTAAATTTAACTCTCCAGCCTTGGGACCCTGGTAACTTTATAAATACTGTACTCTAAAGCAATGCCCAATACACAATAACATATTGGCCAATACAGTAACCACTGGTCATGTACACCCCTGTGCATTTAAATCTAACCAATCTAACTACTTAAAATTAAACCAATAAATGTTCTCAGACAGTGCAGAGAACATTCTCATCTTTTAAGAAAATTCTATGAGAGTACTATTCTAGACTTTAGCAGTCAGGGCCTCTTAGAAAATTAGGACATAAAATTATGCACTTTCATCCATCTCAGTAAGAATTTAGAATCCAGAGAAAAAAAAATATTTAAAATTAAGGTCCAGAGACATAGTACAAATCCATTTAGCTAATTTCTCCACCACAATCATATGCATCATCATTGTGTTCATTTCAAATAGTGGTAAAAAAAAAAAAAAAGCAAGCTAGATATCTTTCATTATGCAACCAAATAACAGCTACATTTCTTTTGTGAGGGAGGCTTTGCATATGAACAATGACCATGTGCTTTTCAAATATGTGATGGAACTTCCTCCAGAAAAGTAGACCTTACACATTCCCAGTTCATTATACAGGACCTAAAATACCACTCCTGTATCCTCCCAAACAAAAGAAAATAAAAACAAGACACCCACAGGTCAGAAGGTAATGCCCAGTGGTCAAGAGGTAGACAGCCTTACTGTTCATAGCACTGCCTGCGCATTTGAATACGTTAGACACCAACCAGGGAGTTCTCATTCCGTTATAGTGCATCCTAAAGTGAAAGCAAAGCTAGTAGCAAACCCAGTAAGTCTTAATACAAAGAACATTGAGCAATAAAATAAATGAGTCCTTTCAAAGACATTTTATTTTTTTTATAGAAATATTTTATACATAGTTCTGTGTTTCTGGTTTTTTGTTTGTTTTCTTCTTACATCAGCCTTTGATGAAAGCCAAAGTATTATAATTTCTTAGATCATAGTTCATTCCTATGAGGGAAATTCTGTAAATGGTTAGAATGTTACAATGTAAGAATACAGTTTTAGTGATCTAGTTTAATTAGGAAAGAAAGGCAGTGAATCTTGAGAAATGAATATTTTATGTGTGTTCTTTATGTTGGTCCTCTTAGATGTCAGTTTTCTTCGATGGCAGATAATTCAAACTGAGTTTCACATGAGTATTTAAAAGAAAGGTATATGTATAGGCTCTTGCTTTCAGGCATGGCAGAGAACAAAGTGATGTAATGTTGTGACTGGCTGACAGTCTGGCCGCAATGGGGATGACACCCCAGCTTCAGAGCTTGGTGCCTCTCCAGTATTCAATCAGAGATATCGTTGAAAGTCCAGGGTGATGCTTCATAACACAAACATGGCATCTCCTGAGCCTTGAAAATGTGGAGGCTGAGTCATGAAATGCTTGCTTCTAGTAAATGAAACTCTCAGGTTGAGCAAGGCTGATCTGACTAACCCTACACAAGCCAGAAACATAGGGAAAGGCTCCAGACAATGAACCAAATCAATTGGTTGCATGGAATTGTTTAGAGTTTCCTACAGAGTTGCTACACAAAGGGTAATTTGTTGTTTTCATACACTTGATACTTAGAGCTTCTTACTGGCAGTAACAGGTTCTCCTGCTTCCTCAGATCATCTCTAGAAAGTAGGCCCATGTTTTCAAATATGTCCTTTCTGTTACAGAGAGGCATTACAGCCAGTAAAACTAAAACTTATATCATACTGCCCTAATACCAGTTTCAAAAGGAAAGAGACATGAAGTTCAAACACAATTTTAGACAGTGGAGGTGAAAAATTATTAAATAATTCAGGGAAATGTCTTAATAAGAACAACTGTATTGAATCACAGGATATTTATCTCTATGATTGACTTTTGATTATTTTTCAAAACTCATTAATATACTACAATCTGCAATCATGGAGATTTCAATGTGTCCAGTCATTAATTTTTTATTTAAAATTTAAAATGATGAAGGCCTGGAGGGGGAAGGAGGAGAGGTAGAAGTCAATAGGTATGAAAAAGGGGACATCTATAATATTTTCAACAATAAATATAAATTTAAAAATTTTTAAATGAGTCCAGGTAATATTCCATATAGATAAACATTCATTTCTCTACACTTTGTTTCCTATTTATAAATATTTCCATTCCTTTATGAAATATGACCTCCAATATCATAATCACTCCATTTTTAATTTACTTTATTGTAGACTTTCTTGACTTCTTTTTCTTTTTCTTTTTAATAAATATTTTATTAAATATGGATCCTATATTCTCAGTATAGATTCTTATGTTCTCAATAATAAAATATTTAATAGTTTTTCTCCTCCATTGTCTACAAAATTTGGAAATTATAAAAAATATAATAAAAGAAATTTATAAATACTCAGCCTTATAACCCAGAGAAATTACTATTAACATGTCAAATACTTTTTAAAAAATCTCTCCATGTTTTCTGTCTTCCCACATATTGTCATCAAGTACTCAAATAAATTAGTGAGGTTTAAGTTTCTATAACAGAAACCATTTATGCTTTGACTCATTTATTCTTTGAATTGTATTATTATTTTGTTATTATTTTAATTACAGTTATAACACATGCAAAACACTTACTGTTAGGAAACATAAATGCTAGTGAGCAAAACCAGTTGAGGGCCTGCCTTCCCAGTGCTTATATGTGGAACGGGAGAAGACCTAAATACATAGGTTGTTGTATAATTACAAGTTTGATATGTTCTATGTAGGGAAATGAAACCCTTGGAAGAGAAAGTGGTCACAGTGAGAAATCAAGTCAAAAAGTCCATTGGATTTAGCAGTGTGGCCCATGGTGACCTTGTTGAGAGCTTAGGGATGGTAAGGCACATTAAGTGAGTCACACAGGCTGCATTAGGCCAGGACAGACAACCACCTGGAGAAGCTGGTTGTGAAGACAAGAAGGATAGGCCTATATGTAGCCTTGAGGCAAAGGGAAAGTTCGCTTGTTTGGTTGGTCTCCTAAGTACTTAAATGCCAGTTGGAGAAGTAGATTTAAGGGTATCATTGAGGTGTCTCTTACTCCTAGGCATTCTGATTTAATCAATGCAAAGAGAGCCTGGGTATCAGGATTTTACTTAAAAGTTTCCCAGATGATTCCACTGTGAAGCTGTATTTGAGATCACTGTTACAGGTCATAATTGCCTGTATGTTTAGTTTATAGCTATTACACTAGTTTTCCCAGTATCAACTCAGTCTCAACATGCCAGTCTTCTGACAGATTTACATGGACCCACCATTTCACAGGCTCACCTCTTAGCTCCATCCTAGGGATGTTATCTTCTAGTGGGCGTCTACATTAGCTTGTCAGCTCAGTTCAGAGCATCCTGTATCCATGGGAATGTTGATCTGCTTCAGTAAACAACTTAAAAAAAATGGTCATCTTTTAAATATCTCTCTCACTAAAGACAAAGAAAATGAATTCACTTAGTTTTTATCCTACTTTGTTTTTGGTTCTTAGACATATCTTTTTAACTGTGGCCATATGGCATCACAAATTAGTATTAAGGTCATTCCTGTCCATTCATTCAGTGAATGTTTTTGAAGTTTCTAGTATCTCACAATTAACATTTGAATGTCATTTTAAAGTTTTAGAGATCATATAGTATCATATATACCATCTCACAAAATGGTGCTGCAACTGTTTTTGCAGAAGAAATAGAGGCCCATGGAATTTATGTAATTTGCCCAAGATTGCACAGCTAAAAGTAGCAAATAAGGGCATGAGTGCAAATTCTCTGACGTGGTACCCACCGGCCTCTCAGATGTCCTGGTTCCTCTTCAGCGATGGCAGTTATTGGACACAAATTACCCCGCCAGCAATTTATCTGAGTAAACTATGTATTACATTACGTTTACCCAGAAGAAAAAGCAAGAGCAGTAACAATGGGAGGTGAGGGTGTAGAATCTCCCATGATAGTGGCAGCTCCATCAGGAAGTAGTGTTCACGGACCTTTATGTGGGTGGGAGAGGCACTCAGAAAGAGGATTCCTGCAGAATCTACTTGATAATCGTATAGATTCATATCATTTTAGAGCTAGAAAGAAATCCTAGCCAAAATTGCTCCTTCTCAGAGATGGATAAAGTGGCATTACATATCATTAGTTCAGATCAAAGTTAATATTCAAATGCCTATGTCTTAAATGCATTGTGTGTTTTTTCCACTTGCATCAGAATAACAATTTAAATTATCTGAATATTCATACGATGGGAGAAAATAGAACCTATTTTTAAAGCTATTCTAGAAATATTTGATTCTAGATGTACTGGCCAACATGGTAGCCACTAGCCACGTGTAGCTATTTAAATTTAAAAGCATTAAAATGAGATAAAATACAAAATTTTGTCTTGTTCATGTTAGCTTCCACTTCACATTCTCATTTGTTACATGTGGCTGGTGGCTACCACACTGAATTGTGAGGATTATAGAAGTTTACCTTCTTTGCATAAAGTTCCACTGGACATCACTGACTTACAGTCCGGATTATGCCATTCTCTGCATCCATTCTATAGACCCAAGTGCGACATCAAAAGCCATTCAATTTTAATCACTGGACATGTTGCCCACCATAGCTTAAAAGTCTTAATTAGGAAGAAAGGGATAAACTCAGAAGAAAACTAGTTAGACTATTCAGACAGTAGGGGTTCTACAAAAGAAATTTGCACCTGTGGTAGTTACAATGTAACTTAGCGTTAAGCTTCCTGAATAAGAAAGGGAAAAACTTAAGAGAGTTAAGGGGTGCCGAAACCGGTTTGGCTCAGTGGTAAAGCGTTGGTCTGTGGACTGAAAGGTCCCAAGTTAGATTCCGGTCAGGGGCATGTGTGTTGGTTGTGGGCACATCCCCGGTGGGGGGTGTGCAGGAGGCAGCTGGTCAATGTTTCTCTCTCACTGACGTTTCTAGCACTCTTTCTCTCTCCCTTCCTCTCTGTGAAAAATCAATAAAATATATTTTTTTAAAAAGAGAGAGTTAAGGGGTAATATTTAACAGTATAAAAAGAGCCGAAACCAGTTTGGCTCAGTGGATAGAGCGTCGGTCTGCGGACTGAAAGGTCCCAGGTTCGATTCTGGTCAAGGGCATGTACCTTGGTTGTGGGCACATCCCCAGTGGGGGGTGTGCAAGAGGCAGCTGGTCGATGTTTCTCTCTCATCGATGTTTCTAGCTCTCTATGCCTCTCCCTTCCTCTCTGTAAAAAGTCAATAAAATATATATTTTTTTAAAACAGTATAAAAAGAATTAATAACATATTAAAGCTATGTAAATTAGGCAGCAGAGGGATGAACATGAAAACTACAGGAAATATGAAGTTTTATCTGAAACACAGCAACAACAACCAAATGAAGTGTCCCTTTGGCATGTCTGTGTCGTGTGTGATGTGTACAGATGACTATGTGTAAGTCTCAAAGCAGAACAACAGTATGACTTGTCTCTAAATTTTCTCAGTGTCTCTATAATTTCCATTTTATTTTTATTTTAGATCAATGGCGGAGAGAAGCGGCCTGCCTCTGACATGGGGAAAAAGCCAAAAACCCCCAAAAAGAAGAAGAAGAAGGACCCGAATGAGCCCCAGAAGCCGGTGTCTGCCTATGCATTGTTCTTTCGTGACACCCAGGCCGCCATCAAGGGCCAAAATCCAAATGCGACCTTTGGCGAAGTCTCTAAAATTGTGGCTTCGATGTGGGATGGTTTAGGAGAAGAGCAAAAACAGGTGAGATGCAAGCTGGAGTGGGTATCACCACGACTTGAGAAAGTGTATGCACCCCCAAAGAAATGGCTTCTGAGGGCGCTGGTGAATTCTTTGGCTACTAGAACTAAGGCTGAGCAGAGCGGGCCCCATCAGAGCCAGATTCCAGGAGTCCTTTTCTTTCACAGAATTTTACGCTCCTTTATGGCCCCTCTATGAATAGCATGTTAGTCTTTGTTTCAAAGTTTACACAGTGCAGTTGCTTTTGGAAGGACTTTTATATATCCCAGCCAGAATTACCTCACTCCTTCATACTGCCAGTGTGATCATAAAGACTAAAAAAGTACTAAAAGTATTTTCCAAACTGTCCACACCTCTCTTCAGCACTTAACTATTTACCCTTTGGTCATCAAAACCCTCTTTGCTCTTTGCTAAGTGAACCCCAAATTTAAGGGTTTCTACCCCTGGCGATTCCCTAAAGACTACCAGGGAATGTTATTAAATCCCACATACACCATATTTCTATGCTGCGTTAAATGGGCCCAGATGCCTGCCTGTTTTCTTCTCTCGCAGATTGCCGTGATGTGACTGAGGGCCATACTTAGGGAGGCCACATGAGACAACTTTGCTCTCAGCCCAGAAGGATTTAAGGAGGGTGGGAACCAAGGAGAGAGAGCAAGTGTCCAGTACATAGATCTAGCCCACCTCAAGCAGCATTGATCGCACAATTCTAAACCAGAGACTAGATTACCATTGTTAACATCTAGAATTTAATTGTCACAAAGAAAAAGTTAGATAAGCATTATCATCAAAATATAGTTTTTGAAACAATTATGTGGATGCAGCTTTAGATGTTTCAGAATAGTGAATTGCATTAATGATGTATTTGTTCCATATTTTATTTTATATCTATATCTATATCTATATCTATCTATAGATAGATAGATAGATATAGATATAGATATAGATATAGATATAGATATAGATATAGATATAGATATTTTTTTTTTAAAGAGAGGAAGGGAGAGGGATAGAGAGTTAGAAACATCGATTAGAGAGAGAGAAACATTGATCAGCTGCCTCCTGCACACACCCTACTGGGTGTGTGCCTGCAACCAAAGTATATGCCCTTGACTAGAATCAAACCTGGGACCCTTGAGTCCACAGGCTGAGTCAAACCAACCAGGGCCATATTTGATTCCTGATAAAGGCATTTACCTTTCTTCATCAGGTCCAAGAAAGTATGTAAAAAACAGAAAATCTCAAACCTATGTACATCCAGAAGTGCCTATATATTGTAAACACATATCAACATTTGTGCTGTATATAGTGTTTTATACTTACAAGTATGTTATCACATGATTTATGCCATTTTTCTGCTCAATGCTTGTAGATACTTTAACCCAAATTTTGCAGATTATGAAATGGGGCTAGATAGTAAATTCATTCACTTATTCTTCTGACAAACATTTGTTGGGTATTACTGTGTGCCCCAGGCACTGTCCTAGACACTGGACATATAGCAGAGAGCGAGACAGAGTCCCTATTCTGTTGAATGATTTGTCTAAGATTATATGGTTGGTACATAGGATTCCTATGACTAGAACCTATCACTCAACATATCGTTTCTTGTCTAACAAACTCTGAAATCAATTACAGTTGTAATGACAAAACCAGGTGCTAAGGAAACATAGAACCTACCTCCCCACGTCTCTCCAACCTCCCTTTGCGCTAAGCCAAAGCTGTCTTTTACTATAGAAGCTCTCTCTGCATTTCCTTATGCCCTGTCCAAGATTGGCAGCAGCAGGGCATGGCTTCCTGGGCCTCTCATGTGGAGCACCGTGCCGCCAGGATGGGACACACACTCCTCATGCCTTCTCTGTGGGCACAGAAAATACCCATTTCCCTAATCAGAGATCAGTTTACATTGTGTGTGTGATTCTGTCGAAAACCTAATAGACTTGGTTCAGGATTTTAGAACTGGTTTCTATCCTAACTCAGATCAATGTCTCTCACAGTCCCAAAGCGGGGGTGTGGCTCCTAACTGATGCTGGCCATTCACGGTTAAACTGTGCAGGGACTTCATTCCTCCACGCAGCAGTATGTCACTAAATGAGAAACAGTGCACAGGGACCAGCGGTCCTAAAGATGCTCCTTTGCTCTGGCTTTTGTGATCCGAATCCCTTCCTGCTTCTCCCAGGATGCCACACTCAGGACATGCCTCTCTCTACTTTGATAGCCCCTGACTCAGCCCCTCTCCCCCACCCCTGACCCAGTGGTATTTCCAACCTCCTCTGTGCTCCCTTAGCTTCTACTTTGTCAAAGTGGTATTTCAAGAACCAATTGCTATACTACTGGCCATCTGACCCTTCCTTATCTATCTTTCTGACCCCAGGTAACTTTTTCTAATTATTCTCTTCCCCCTCTCCCCTAGCCTCACTAGAGGAGGTCATGTGGTTTTAAGACCAGTAGTTTTAAAAGGCAGAGGTCTATAAAAGCCTTTCCTAACCCATGATTGGTCCTTCACATTAGCGATATAAAAAGTCAATACTTGCAGCCACGTTTCTGGTGGAAAAGAAGAACGTTCTTTTTTTTATTTTTCAATTACAGTTGACATTTGATATTATGTTAGTTTCAGGTGTACAGCATAATAGTTAGACATTTAAGGATTTATGTTCTTATTGTGAGAGTTAGGTAATTCCTCAAGGCAGCAAATATAAATATGTAGGGTTTAACCACTAATTCTATTACAAGGGGGCCTTTTATTTTTATTATAGCAAGAGGGGAACATTAAGATAACATTTCACTTTCTTTTTTTAATATAATTTTTATTGATTTCAGAGAGGAAGGGAGAGGGAGAGAGAAATAGAAACATTAATGATGAGAATCATTGACTAGCTGCCTCCTTCACACCCCACACTGAGAATCAAGCCCACAACCCGGGTATGTGCCCTGATTGGGAATGGAACTGGTACCTCCTGGTTCATAGGTCGGCTCAACCACTGAGCAACACAGGCCAGAGCCATGTCACTGTCTTTTTATCTCATCATATCTCATCAAGCTATTTTCAACTTTTTTTTCATCTCACTGTGCACATAAACTAATCACTAGAATTCTGTGGCACAATCTGACAAAAAAAAAAAAAAAAAAAAAAAAGGTATAATTTCCATTCACTCACACTGGATGGCTATTGTTATATTGGTTGTTGACACTTTTGAAATTTGACATTCTAAAGGAAAGTGGTCAGTGCCCCTGACTAAATAGGTATCGCATGTTTTAAAATTCTTACAGCCCACCCTTTGAAAATGGCTGATATAAGGTAATTATAGACCCAACGAATATAAGAGTCACTATTTTTGACTGTCATGTTTAAAAGGGAAATTACCCCCATTGCCCCATTCTGCCTTTCAAACTTGGAGCTAAGACTTTCTAATAGAGATGTGGTCACAATGATCATTTAAGGCTTTGACATACGATGACAAAACGTTTTCCTCTTTCTCTTCTGCATTTTATTTCAAATCTAATAAGTAACGTTGGGTTCTCTCTTAGTGGAAACAGTTCAGGGTTTTTTGGAGACTTTGTTTTATAAGTAAGGGATGAAATTAAATAATAGTTAACCCTATATAACTCAATGGGTATTATAAAGCAATTCCACCATCAAAGTCCAGTGGTTAAAAAAAGTGTGGTTTGTGACACACATAGAATGCAGGCCGATCCCAGGGACAAGAAGAAGGAGGGCGCAATAGGTAGAACCAGGCACGGCGCTTACCACGGGGAGCATATGCATATGCACCGACGGGCCACGGCTCTGCTGCTACCTGGCAGTCCTTCCCTGGCAGTTTGCAGGAATTGCCAGCAAAGCGAATATGCCCTCCTAGAATGCACATTTGAGCATCCAGAGAATTTCAAGCAAAATATCCAGAAGTGTTATTATGGTGTATTACCACCTGTTCTTTCCCCTTTATGTGGGATGCATTGTGCCAACATAGCGTAATATCTCTGTTTCAGACTTACATTAATTATATTTTACTCTCATTCAGTATTCAAATTGGGGAGCACACAGGCTGCTATGTATTTGTAAAGGCATGTTGCTCGCACAGATGAGAGGCAGACCGTTCAAACTTCAAAATTCAGGACAAATGCACGCGTTACCCAGAACAGCCCCATGTGACATGCGACTGGCGTGGTGGAGGCAGCTGGTTCAAGTGGGAAGCTAGGATTTCATGAGCCACCATTGTTCAAAAACCCTGTTGTCATAATAGCCCACAATTAGGAACCGCCACAAAGAAAAACACAAACGGGGGGGGGACACACACGGACAAAACTATTGATGGCTTATTAGGGGGGCTCCGAAAATTACAATATTGGAGGGAAAACAGCCATTAGTGAGATTACAATGGAATGTTTTCCTAGCAACCGGAGGAAAGTGACTAAGAGAGCCGCTGTGCGTATACATCGCAGGCCGCCTGGTTGTGGGGTGGGGGCGGGAATGACAGGCCACCGCGAAGGGCAGGGCTTTATTTTGAGAACTCTATGGACTTTGGTTCCTGGGAAGCCTCTTTCCCGAGAAGGAAACTGCAAGAAGCGATAAAAATCCTCCAGGAACACAAAACACATCCCTGGTGACTCCTGGTCCCTACCCAAACAACCTTCACATGTCGCAACTCTCTCTCCGCTTAAATACTTGGGAAGGTGGCACTGAATGTGGGACTGGGGCAGAATTGTGTTTGGGATGCCAACCGGAGGTTTTAAATGCTAATGAATCGTAAGACAATGCAGAACCCATTTGAGAAGCATGCTAAGTTGTTTAAAAGGCGCCAGATGGAGAGAGGGAAATAAAATATAAGTATGGCTGCGATGTTGGTCTTTGTTATGTCTCTTTCACTGCCTGGCACTTCAGAGGGAGAAAAACAAGGCTGTGATGGTATCATGCCCTTTGTGTTAGTACTCCTTGGAGTTTCGGCAACCCTCAGCATCTTTTTTTTTTTTTTTTTTTTTTTTTTTTTTTTTATGAGCTTCCAGCTAAATGTCCTGCGTTCTCTCCATTCTCTCTGGATTCTCTGATTCTGGTCACTGAAGCTAGGATCTGGGGCCCGCAGGGGCAACTGAGAACAAATCAAGCCCTTCTCCATGAAAGGGTCCGTCCGGCTTCCATGCAGAAGGGATGGGTCCAAAGAGCTACAAAGGGTTCTCGGGTCCTTTTCAGCCAGGGAAAGTCAGCTCGTAAGTGGAAAAGGAAAGTCACCTCAAATCAGAACCAGATGTAAATGACTAAATGAACCTTAAGTTCCTAATTGGAGACACAGTCGGGCTGTAATACGTTTAGCAAATTACAAACAAAATGTTCTTGTTTACATTACATTAAATGGCTTTCAAGCTCCAGCCAAAGAGCTAAATAAACATGCTGTTAGGCTAAAAATGGAGTGGAAGGCCGGCTCAGAGTTTGATGTAGTCAGGAGAAACCACAGCCCACGGGGGCCCAGGAAATGTATTTTTGTAAATGCTGGCAATGTGGTGGATGGAAGAGGAGAGTAGATTTACCTTGAGATCCAGAGCCTTTAATGAGCAAAGAGCGCTTGCAGGGAACTGTTTGAATACTGTAACATATGCCTTCTTTCAGGATGCATAATTCATATCCGAGGATATTCGCCATAGCAGTTGGGCTCAATAGCAACACCTCATTATTTTATCCCTCCGTATTTATTCCTATGTTTGACGCCTCGTGAAATTACTGTTAATGTGTTTATATAAGGGGAGATCTGACACAAGTGGGAAGAATGTAATTTCCTACTCATGCTTTCCCGCTGCTGTGTCCTCTTCCCCTGGTACAAGTGGCAAGTGTAAATAGTTAATTTGCTTCAATTATGAGCCTGTCCTGCTAAATTAGAAGCAGCAGGGATATGAAGAGCCAGAATTATACTTATGAGGCAGCTGACAAATCCTCCGAGCCCACGGAATCCCATCATTTACTCCTCATTGGTGCTCAAACACCCACTCTCTAAGTGCTGCCACCATTTCCTTTTTTCCCCCTTATCTTAGGATAAAATTTGGATTTTATGTCAACAGTGCTTAAGGTTAGCCGAAGTCCTCTTGCACTTTCATAGCATTCACCCATTTCCTTATAAACAGTATGTATTTTCCCAGATTTTTTTTTTAAGTAGGAAGAAAGGGTGTGTAAAATAATTGTTCATTTTCTAAACTAAGAAAAGTTCATAGTTATAAAGATTTGAAACTGAGCGGTTAAAACTACATGAAATGGTGAGCATATTTTACTTCTAAGATGCAGGTATGTCCACACATACTGGTTGGTACGTAAATGGGATTACTGCATGTGGCATACATATATGTGTCCACATTCAGAAGTATCCTGTGCTCCTTTAGGAGTAAACATTTCACTTCAAAATTTTCATGACATTGTTAGGGAGATAAATGGAACAAAATACTTATTCAAATCAGTGGCACTGTATGTATTCTTGGGAACAATGTTTGGAGTCGTTGGGCTGTGTAGCTGTGTATCAAATCCTCTATTTCCATCATTGTGGAAGATGCAACTTAGTACTTTTCTTAGTAGCACTCATGCTTATCTTGACTCAGAGAAGAAAAAGGCTGGGACTAGGGACTATGTCCTCAGTGAGGAATCCTCAGGAGCACCTACTATGTGCCAGGAACTGCCCTGTATCCTGGGGCTTCCACTGTAGAAAACAGATCTGCTGTTGTGTCTGAGGGAGGCAAAAGGGAGTTGTCTCGCCGCTAGGAGGAGCCCCTGAGTAAACGAAAGTAGAAATTTGAACCAGATCAATTTGTTTTCACTATGGGTGTGCCATACTTGCTGTAAAATGACTACCCACTCTAGTCCATTTTCTTATTTGTGAAATGGGGAATAATAAATACCATTTAAATATTCTTGTTAAAAGAATTAAAGACATATATATATGTGTATATATATATATATAGTGCTTAATAAAAAATGCATACAATAAAGGCACTTTTTAATTTATTTTTTTAACAGGCATATTTTTAATGCTGATTTTCAATCCATAGTTTCAGTGTCCCAAACCACACTGGATACATATTAGACATTGAATATATTGTTAAATGAATGGTATCATACTTTGCCCAGTCATCCCCATTTAATAAATGAACAGATATATTTTGTAGCCTTTTTTTTCTTAACAGAAACGGAACTTGTTTCTGATATCTACCATTCCAGAAACAGGCCATAGCACTATTATGTGGGCTTTTTAGATGGATTCAGATGTTCCAAAAAGGAATTGATAGCAAGATTTTTCTCACATTGTATAATATTTTCAGTCCTCTGAATACTACTTTTTAAAGGCCTTTGAGTTCTGGAATGCTAAAGAAAATGCTGAGCAATTTACACAAGATGAAAATTTAACTGCGTTTGAGGACTGAGTACTATATAAAATATAAATATACTTTCTCTAACTGTCCTAAATAATAACAGCATTGAAAGAAGCTACAAACATTAATTTCTAAAGGATATGGCAGGGACTGGTGGCTAAATTATTATTTCTAATACATAGCTGTATTTCTAAGCATTTTCTATAAATATGAACTTGTAGTGGAGTAAGAAAACTGCATTTGAAGTCAACCTCCAAAAAATGCCTTTTGATTTTTATAGTGTTTGAATAGAATACAAAATTGAAAGAATTATATATTTTTCTTATTATTACTATAAAAGTTTCGTTGAATAAAGTATGACTAGAGATTAACTAAGAGCCTGAGCTGAAAAGAAGGAAGGAAGAAGGAATTAAGTGGTATTTATAAGAGTCTGCTTTTTGTATGAGTTGGATGGATTGTGTGGGAAAAGACCAGAAAGTAAAAGTATAATGAAAAAATGTATTAGATTTTTTTTCTTGTTGAGTTTATTATAGTCACTGATATTGAACTGCTGATTTCAATTAGGGATGATTAGCCTGTAAAAACATGTGTACTGCTGGTATTTAGAGCATTTCAAAAATGATTCAGTGAATCACTAGATTACATGAACAGGATATGGATTCTGTAGAATTGCTATTTGATGTCTATCTTACGTATGTTTTAGGTTAGCCATTATATATGTTTTAGTTTAACCACCGAGATGCAATCCTTAGATAGGATATGGTAGCTTTCTTAGAATAACAAACCACAGCATATAACTAAGTTAGGACAGGATGAATTCAAAAGTATTTGGATGAGCTGGGGAAAATGATAAATGATGTATTATGATATTTAAATCCCCATCTGGCTAACTTTGCACTTTATTTCAAACAGCTGTAGACCATTTGGAAGCCATTTTATAGCTCAACTGAGTACTAATATTTACTGTATGAATCACATATCTTTAAAATATTTGTCTTTCCCTGAGAGAGAGACCATTTCTTTCCCAAACTTAACTTTGATATAAATCAGACCCATCCTCCTAGGTTCGAAGGTTTGATCACCGCCGCCGTGGGTAGTTCATTGCCAAAGGCAGTCAGCACCGTTGTTGGTTTCTTTAAGTAGACTTCCTCCCTCCATGAACAGAGGCTTTGAAACATTTTTGTTGTTGTTAATGCTCACTGTGGATATTTTTCCATTGATTTTTAGAGAGAGTGGAAGGGTGGGGTGAGACAGAGAGAGAAAACATTGATGTGAGAGGCATACATCAATTGGTGGCCTTCTGCACATGCCCTAACCGGCACCAGGATTGAGCCTGGAACCAAGGTACATGCCCTTGACAAGGATCAAACCCATGACCCTTCAGTCCATGGACCAGCACCCTAAATACTGAGCCAAGATGGCTAAGGTGCTTTGAAACATTTTTGAGGAAATTTTTACTGATGATTTTTAAATATCTGTTCTAAAGTAAGAATTTCTCCACTTCACCTATATGTTGAATATGCACATATTTTTGTCATTGTCTCATACATTTGAGATCTTTTTTCAGACATTTCCAATAAATACAGAATTGGAAAAAAAAGCATTCTCATAAAATGTTAGACAGACATACAGTATAATGTTGGAACTATTAGATAGATCTCAAAGGTGGAGGTCCAAACTACTGTTGAGGAAACTTGACTCAGATTTTAATTCTGATCTGGGCTACTCCCCTTTAAACTCAATGATGGAAATATACCTCCTGAAATGACTGCCATTTGAATCCTCCTTGTGAATACCTGCAGTTATTCAGGAAAGAGTGGCTCCATCAATCCACGTAACACGAAGTGATGAGTTTTCTCTTTTGTAAAGTGGTATTTAGGCACTTGTGTGATGATCCAACATAGCCAATCATCAATAGCCAATAGGGAGCCATTTGTAGAAAACAGGGCACTCTGAATGCTAGTCAGGCATCTCGTAACAACATCGATCCCCAAGGGAAAGCAGGGGCACATATTCAGCCTGAAATGTGTTGCTAGCCACCATCCTCCTATGGTTGTTAATCAACACCTTTCAGGAAAGTTAACACTTTGTGAGAGGTTGGGAGCCCCACCAAGGGATAGCACCTTAGTCACACAGTTGCTGTTTCAGTAGAAACCCAATGCAAGAAGAGGATGGATGCTACAATCAGGCCACCTGGCCACCTATCTTATCTGCTACTACTGAGAAAAGGATGCTTTTGGCAATGCTGTGGGTGTGTTCTATTTGCCTTTGGAAGTTAAGCGAACCCCGGTTAGCTACCTGGGGGTCAAATGGAGTAGCATATTAATAAAAACCTAAGTGCTTCAAGCATACAAATGCGTATTACCATCAACAATATGCAGTATTTACTAAATATTTGCTTTAAAGTCCTAAATAGGATTTCTATGTGAGTGGGAGAGAAATCCTCTAGAAATATTTTTATTACATGTAAATGTAAACATTGTCAGCTTAAACTCATTAATTATAAATTATGTCTCGAAGAAGATGGTTGAAGAAAAGACTACAAACAGCAATCTGTCTTTCAAGGTGAAAACAAATCAATAAAAAGCAAAGAGCTTTGTGTTTCTGATTGTGGCTGAAACGAGGCATGTCATATACATGGGTGGGTCATATTATTCAAAGCCATTTGCTGTACCTAGTGGTGTTTGTTTCCACGTGCAAATTTCAAAAAAAAAGAAAAAAAGAATCTGAGTTTGACTTCCAATAATTAGCTCAGTAAATTTGGAATACTCTTGTTCTTAAGCTAAAGAATTTATTAGTTTATTTATTACACACACACACACACACACACACACACACACACACACAAATGTTAAGTCTCTTTGAGTTTCATATTTAGTTAGGATGGCACAATGATTATATGATAATATTGTATGAATTCTTGATTATCTCATTAAATTGCCTTTCGTTACATCACAATGCCAAGAATAAAAGTCTAGGCTGCAGACCTTCCTAAAAGAAGAGCACATTTATTTCATAGGGACCTTTATAGTTCTGTGCACAAGGCCAGTTGATTGTTTACCTTAAGTAAAATGTTCTGCTTTAATTAAAATATTCATGAGTAAATAATATTTCTCTCACCTTGGATTTCACAGTTGGGGACTGGGCTCCACATACCCTAAAACCACAAATTGACCTCTGCTGACAACTTTGGCAGCTCTTTGGTCTAATTCCAAAGCCACTTTTCAGTCCTTCTTCTGTGTCTGTTTGTGAGTTCAGCAGTACAAAATATTAGCCAAACCTCCTTCCCTGCTGTAAAATTCAAGATGTGGGAAATTTAAAATAGTTGTTGATAAAAATACACTTCTGTTTACCCAGTAAATAATGAAAAAGAGTTTGTTCTTTAAGGCTGATTTCAAAAGATTGCTTTAAAAAAATGATTCTAAAAGCTTGAAGGAATTGACATAATATTAGCAGACAACCATGTGTGTTCACTTTGCTAATCTTTCATTTTCAACTCTAATGATTCCTTCCCGTTTAACTTAGCGAGGTGACCTTTAGCATAGCCGCAAGTCATTTTTTAGTTCTTCTGCTCAATTTAAGGGGATTTTACTTTTATTTTCAAGATGATTCCCTCTGAGGAATGAAAACTTCTGTCAACTAAAACTCATTTCTGAAACACCTTTACCTTTCCCCAATGAGGAGTCCACAGGCCTGTGTCATCCGGTGCTTTCATTGGAAAGGATGTGACCAGGGCAGGCTGCAGGGCGGGACATGAGCGCAGTCCTCGGCCACTCAGGGTCCCATTGCACCCCCAAATGTGTCTGTGACCTCCATCGCCAATCCCCGAGGCTTTGAAATAGAACCTCAAGGCTCAACATGTTTAAATTAGTGATGAGCCTGCCAACGCCAATACCTCTGATTTACTTGGACATCATTGGTCATCGCTCAACTCTATCCTTGTTTTTATATTTAGCATGGAGCGTATATGTCAGGATTTGAATGCACTGTAGGATTATCTGCTCACATATAAATGTGAATGGCTTCTTTACTCATGTGTGGTTTCCCTGGGAACCTTCATCAATCGTATCTTGCTGAGCCAACTACCTCTACTCTCAAAGTAAACCAGATAGATCCTTTCATATGCTTTATGTAAAATGGAAAATTTTATTGTTGTTAATCTTCTTCTTATCTAGCTGATTGTCATGCTTCTTAAAAATGTGTTTCAGGAACAGAACACAATATTTGAGGATATATATATATATGTATATAATACAATTGTGTGTGCATATGTGTGTGAGTGTGCATGTTGTGTGCATGCAATTATCATTCTGCATTGTACGTCTCTGGGAACAAAAGCAGGTGCACTTTCTAATTTAAGACTCTTTGTTGTTGTTACAGGTCTATAAAAAGAAAACCGAGGCTGCAAAGAAAGAGTACCTGAAGCAACTAGCAGCATACAGAGCCAGCCTTGTATCCAAGGTAACATGCTATTGTGTGGTATTGTGTCGGATTGTGGCCATCTTATTGCAGACTGTGATGGTCATTTAAAAGCATAAAAGATCACTTTAGCATTTCTGCACAATCTTCTTTGTTGGGGAAAAAAAAGTAAATCCTAAACAAAGCGATATAGCTGTATGTTATGGAAATATTTGTTGATACCTAAAAAGCCGGAGCAGCATCCTCTGCGCCTTCTATGAAATATTGTCCACCTGTGGATTATTGGTTTTGTGGATTAGTCACAGCGCATCCTTAATCCTGAGCCAATTTTCTATTTCTCTGCATCCTGCTCTTAAATTGCCTCTCCCTTCGTACCCCGTCCAGTTGACCTCTGCTGAGGAGATGCCAACTGTCAAATATAGCCTCGTTACAGCATCATTAGGATGTAAGCTGGCCAAAAAATGTTTGTGTTATTACATTTGAAACTGAAAAATGCCACTTAAAAAATAGTTTGTGCTTTAAAATACCTTAAACACTAGTCCTTTCTGTTATAAATACTCAAGAGTTGACTGTTTGGTCTCAGGTTATTAGAGATGCATTTCCCTTTATAGATTTATCAGGGAAGCACCCTCAGTGAGATGGGCTGTGTTTATAGGTGCTTGGTGTTATGTCCTCTCAAGCCTAAATCTGGCTGTTATTTGGTTCGGTGTGCCTTGGGGCTATGGAATTCACTTTATTCACCCATGAAGAATACTTTCTCTGTTTTCCACAAATAGCCATCGTCCTAACAACTCCAAAGTAGTTATATAAATTAGGTTGTTTTTTAGATAGGGGAAAATATATGCTGAATACACTGATGCAGAACAGAAAAGAGAGCACAAATACACTCGGATAAAAATTTCAATGTGCCAGTGGCCTAATACAACTTTATATTCCACGTCTAAGCCATGACATTGTGGGAAAACATGCTATTTATTACTTTACCTAAACATTTCTAGCTCTCCTATACTCTCTCACCAAAGACCTAGCACTTCCTCATTTATCTAACTCCTCTTGAAGCTATTTATGTTTTCTGCTGATACTATCTAACATTTCTGTATATTTATAGAAGTCACAGAATGTATATAAAATCATAGCAAAAAAAATAAGGTATAAAATATTAGATCCATCCAGCCATTATTTAATCACATTGATATTATTCAAACTAATATGCCCAAAATGTACAGAGGACTTTTTTTTAAAAAATGGAGTAAGACTTCATCCAAGATGAAATTTTCTTTTTGAGCATTTTACATAGTCAGAGCATTTTACAGCCAAGAAAATCAATACATAATGTCTCAAGCCCAATACAAAGCCCTCTGGTGCATGCTATGTGGATTGCCAGAGTGCTGTGATACTGACTAAGCCTTTGCTTTCAAAACAAGTGTCCTCAGATTTGCTCTTAGCTGCAACTTTTTCTTACTATTCATTCCCAGAGTTGCAGCCCTCAGTATACAGCAATTTGTATAAATGCTGCGAATTGCCATATCTACATTTTAAAAACCAAGCACATTTTTTTACAGCTTACTCTGACGTTTTTTTCTTCTCTTTGGCAGCAGGAATTCTGCTGGAACTGTTGAATGTCTGTTTATGTACAGCCATGTATTGTGTGTATACAAATTGAAGGGAATTACAAACACCCTTTCCAGGTTAGAAAAAGGGGCCCTCTGATGTTGTATGAGTGGGTATATTTGCAGTATAACCTTTAGGCATGTACAGAAAATGTACCAGCCTACTCTCACATTGAGATGGAAGCATGTAAAATTCTGTTGTTTTTTTTTCATTTTGTATTTTGTTCTTGTGTGACTGTTCTGACATGTACAGTGCTTTATTTATTTATTTATTTATTTATTTATTTACTAGAGACCCAGTGCACAAATTTTGTATACTGGTAGGGTCCCTAGCAGCTAGGGCTGCCTGCTGAATACTCTCTTCCTTCCCACAGCCACCTGCCACTGCCACGGACCAGGGTCTCCCACCCTTCCCCTGGCTAGCCCCGCCCCCTGGTTGAATTCCTGGACAACTCCTGGTGGAGGGGACAATTTGCATACTACGCTTTTATTATATAGGATTCTCACCCATCCCCCATGCCCCTCCCCCTTTGGTAACCATCAAGTTGGTCTCTGTATCTATGAGTTTGTTTCTGCTTTGTTTTGTTTATTCATGTGTGTGTGTGTGGTGTGTGTTTTTCAGATACCACCTATAAGTGAAATGAAAAGAAACCATTTCTTTTCTATTTTAAGTTGTCGCAAGGAAAACAATAGCCATTTATATTTGTGCACACATTTTTTCTGTTAAAATTTTTTAGTATGTTACAAATTATTTCCCTGATCTGAAAGATCTAAAGGTAAGATCATAAAACACTATATGGTACTGACAGTGACAATTTCAGGTTAGCACATGCACCAGCCTGTTCACTCAGTCACACATTTATTCGGTTTTGTTCCCATTCGCTCAGTCACACATTTATTCTGCAGACCCCCTGGGCATGTGATCCGTACCAAACCCTGTGCCAGGCTCAGGGCACGGTGGGGAACAGGAAAATACACCCGCTGCACTTAAGGAATGCTGTTTTTCGTCTAGGAGACGAAGGGTGAAAACGTAAGCTAGTAAATGACCAAGATCTTTGAGAATCTAACCAGGGGTCTTCAAACTACGGCCCGCGGGCCACATGCAGCCCCCAGGGGAGTCTGATCCTGCCCGCCAGGTTTTTTGGGCAGTGAGCGCAGCCAAGGTGTTACAGTAGGGATTAGTAGTTCATATAGTCCGGCCCTCCAGCTCTCTGAGGGACCGTGATCTGGCCCCCACTTTAAAAAGTTTGAGGACCCCTGAAAGCATTCGGAAGGAAATACAGCAAGGGATTTGACTGGGTGAACTGCAAAGTCCCCTTTGAAGTTGTGACCTTGGAGCTGAGAGCCAGAGGAAGACAGGAACTGCAGGCCCGAGGGAGCCGAGGGGGAGCTGCGGCAGGTGCAAAGGCTCGGGGACAAAAGTGGCTCCGGGCACCGAGAGGTCAATGTAGTAGGAGCTGATGGCAGAGGAAGCCTGGTTTGAAGTGAAGCTGGGGAGGTGGGCAGGGGCCCATCACCAAGGCCTTGCAGACATTGAAAGGAACCGGGTATATCCAGTATGAAGGGAAGCCGCTGACTGAGTTTCAGTAGGGATGGCATGATCAGATTGATATTTCTAAAAGGTCACTTGATGTGAAGGAATTTCCTCAGCCATCTGCCCCTACTCTCAGTCCTGGTGCTGGGCCGTGAAGCTCATGGGTCCAGACAGTGTGTTTGACCTGCTTTCTTCAACTCCCACTGCCCCACCGGCCATGGCGGAGCACCGATTCTCTCCTCTGAAGTCACTTCGGCCAATGAAATACTCCACCAGACAGCATCATGGTCTTAAGTTGTTGCTTTACTCCTCCCGAGCTGTGTATTTGGGTACTTGCTTTCTGTGCGATGCATTTGTCCCACCAAATAAGACTTTGCTGTCCCGGGCCCATAGCTCCTCCCCTCACTCATCCGCGGCCGGGTCTGGTCTGCTGCTTCTTGTGGCTTCCAGACCAGGCCACACTCCGCGTCCGGCCCAGGCTGCAGGCTGCCTGCTCCGTGTCAGGCGCGGGGCTAGGTGCTGAGAGCACGGAGCTGAAAATGTTTCACATCAAAGGAAAATGTTTCACGGGACTTGAAAGGTTTGCAACTGCAGTCTAAAATTAGCCGCTTCTTACGGAACATAATCAAAAATAGAAACAGCCTGGCTCCACTGTGAAACTGAGGCATAAGATTAACGGTGTCCCTCTCCTTTCAATATTTTATGTGATGTTTTAGTTGAAATCTGCTTTAGACCATCTAATCCGACACATTCATTAACGTGACTCCAGGCCTGAATAAAATGGAAATCTACCAAAAATAAAAAAAGCTCTGGCATAGTAAATGACAGTTCTAATGGTCATAACTTCAAAACGATGATACTGACACAGAAGGACACTGAATTTTTTTTCCAATAACACAAATATAAAGAGTGTCTTGCTACCAAGTAGATTCTGCATGTCACACGGTGCTAGACATTTTATATAAATTCCTAGGATTCATCACAATAACCCTACAAAGTAAGATTTAGACTTAGACCCATTTTCTAGACAGTCCCTGGGCTGGGAGATTAAATGACCCACCCATAGTAAGGAGAGTGACAGATTGAGGATTCCTTGCTGTCTTTTTTTTATTTTTTTTAATTTCTTTATTGATTAAGGTATTACATATTTGTCCTTATCCCCCCATTCCCATCTCAAACCCCTCCCCGCACATGCCCCCATCCCCCTGTTGTCCGTGACCACAGGTTAGGCTCATATGCATGCACTCAAGTCCTTTGGTTGATCTCTCTCTCATCCTTGCTGTATTGTTCCAAAGCTTATAGGTTTTCTCTATCATGAGTGATTACCAAATATTTATTTATTTATTTATTCATTCATTCATTCATTCAAATTCTCTATTGTTGAAAGTATCATATATGTCTCCTTTCCCCCCTGCTGACCTCTCCTAACCTGCTCCTGCCTCCCAGCACAGGCTTTCACCACCCTATTTTCTGTATCCATTGGTTATGCTTATCTGCACGCATACAAGTCCTTTGGTTGATCTCTTATTTAACGCCCCCTTACCCTCTCCTGCCTTCCCTCTGAAGTTTGATGGTCTGTTCGATGCTTCTGTGTCTCTGGATCTATTTTTGTTCATCAGTTTATATCTTAGAACTACAACCTCTTGTTGTCTCCAATAAAAGTCTATGCCAGCTCTTACATATTAGATGGCTAAGAGAACAGCTGCCCTGGCTTAAAGGAAGCTGCAGGTAGAAGGCCGGGGCCCTACCTGCAGACACTCTAGAAAGCATTGCTCTGTGCTATGCTCTTCCAGCTGTGCAGCAGCCTGGCCTGGCCACACGGAGCCTGCGGCAGGCTGCCTGGCCACAGGCCACACCCTGCTGTGCAAACACATCGAAACTGAAGGACACATGAACAGAGAACAAAATGTTGAAACACAACACTGGTCAGACTCTGGAATAATTTATTCAATTTGGGCTCTATAATTTAAAGAGGGAAGTTGGACAGATTTCAGAAGAAAAGACATGAAAGTGATTGAAATTGTGCTAAGTGAAATAAGTCAGACAGAGAAAGACAAATACCATGCAATTTCACATATATGTGGAATCTTAAGGACAAGGTAAGCGAAGAAACAAAACAGAAACACACTCATAGAAACAAAAAACAAGTTGATGGTTGCCAGATGGAGAGAGGTTAGGGGATAGGTAAAAAAGGTGAAGGGACTAAGATGTTATCAAAATAGTCACAAGGGCCAAAATCTGTTTGGCTCAGTAGATAGAGCGTCAGCCTGCGGGCTGAAAGGTCCCAGGTTAGATTCTGGTCAAGGGTATATATCGATACCTTGGTTGCGGGCACACCCTATGGGTGTGCAAGAGGCAGCTGATCGATGATTCTCTCTCATCGATGTTTCTAACTCTATCCCTCTCCCTTCCTCTCTGAAAAAAATCAACTATATATATATATGGGTTTTTTTTTAATAGTCACAAGGATGTAAAGGGCAGCATGGGGAATAGAGTCAGGATTGTAATCACCATGTATGGTGCCAGGTGGGTACTAGACTTACAGATGTGAACAATTGGTAAGGCATGAAAATATCTACTTACTCAAACACATAAAGCAAAGATAATATTGTATGTTAGCTATGATTGAAAACTGAAAGTTTAAAAAAATTAAGTGACTGAAAAGTAAAAGGCAGAAGATAGGAGCTGGGAAGAGAGAGTTGGAAATTTCTAAGTCTGAAAAACAAAGACTTAGGCACGTTCAAGCCCATAGCAGGCATTAGACATAGGACAGGGGTTACTGGTGCTCCATTTTCTCTGGCTCCAGAACAAGAAAAAAAAATGCCTTTGGAAGCTAGAGGACTTTAATCTGAACAGAGGGCAATTACTAATCTCTTGAATTATTTGGGTAGACAATTTCTTTCCATAGAGAAGGTTAAAAGCAGGAAACAAAGGTTTATAAATAAGGATTGTAGGAGCTCTCTAAGGTATCTTCAATGTCTGTGCTTCCACAGGACATCAAGGGAAACATCAGGGGACCTCAAAGGTGCCACTCATACCACACCGAGGAGTCCTCAGAGGGCAGAAAGGTCTACAGCCAGTGAGGGCAGGTGGATCTGGGTTCAAATTTCAGGTTTCCCACTTTCTAGCTGCGTATCTTCATATTCAGCTGTTTTAATTCTCGTTTTACTCATGTGTTAAATAGAGAAGATCATATAGGACCTACATCCATGAAGTTAAAATAAGAGAACTATATAAGCTACATTACTTGGGATCCTGAACAAGGGAACATTTAATAAATACCAGCCATTGTATTATTACTGTTACTAATTTTAGTTTAATGTCATTGGTAAGTATGCAAAGAACTAGGAAACATTTGTGCATGATTGAAAATGTAGCTGGCTCATATTCTCAATTTGTCTGCAAGGCGGCTTTGACATACAGAAAAATTTTAAGTGGCATTAAAATAAGAAGAGTTTGTTTCAGAATAGATTGTTTTATAAAGCTAAGAAATGGCCTAAATATTTTTAAAACTCATCTACACAGCTTTCTTCATTGAAGTGGTCTTTATGAGTCTTCAGCAGGAGAGACTAAGAATAGTTTGAGGGCCAAGCATATATGCTGTTTTGAAAGCTAGGACATCCTGGCTGGAGCCGTGTTACTTGCAATTTAAGGTCATTTGGGGTTGGCCTATGAAGGAAAGCTTAAGGATATATAGTTTTTCCGTAGACACGGGTCTAAATTATTATGTTGAAAACAATGTATAACTTTAAAGCAATTGGAACTGGTTTCATTTTACCACATAGACCAGAGTTTACATTCTCAAAATGAGTGCTGGATTCAAAGTTAGTCACCCAGGGAGGCCGCAAACTCGTTTTATTATTGCTCCCCAAGTTCAAAAAGAGTCCCGAAGCTCCTCTCTCAGCACTGCAGTCACGAAAAGGTTGCCAGCCACTTTAGAAAGTCAATTGTGTGACATTGTTTTCACACCTAACATCACTCAAATATAATCCACAGACTTGGCTCCAAGTGACTATTAGCTGTTTCCAAAATCAAACACACCATCAAACGACAGAGAGTTGTCTGAGGATCTGTAAAACAGTGTCCCACAGGCTCTGAAGAGAAGGCCAGGAGGGAAGTTCTCAAATATTCCAAGTAAAAGCAGCGTTTACTGAAAGAAACTTCCACCTTCTTAGAAGTGCCCACCTGGAAGGGGACAGCATGGGGGCGAATATGTCCTGGTTTGTTAAACGACCGTCGTCAGAATCATGACTTTAAGGTCACACGTCAGAGAGGAGGTTTTGTCTCTTCCTTGTGCCAGATGTCTAGAGGCCACTGGAAGCTGGGTTTTGGGTTTTGTTTTAATGGACAGTATAGGACAGTATTGAATTAAATTACAAAAGTTCTCTGCTGCCATGACCAGTCCTAAAGAATCACAATGCTCAGTTCAATGAAGGGCCAGTAAGTTCAAAACAAAAAGGATATAATTTCTTTTTACAGAATGAAGTAATTTATAGAATTCATGCCATGAAGACAAATACTAAGTCCGAATTTGAAAATGGGATGGTTCGTTTTATGACTGTTAACATAAAATGTGCAGCTCCCGTAAGCCCAAACTGTGATTTAAAGATAATAAAATCTCATGCTTCAAGGTGTAAATTAATCACAGGCAAGGACCAAGAAAAAAATTTCTGTCCACAAGCAACAATGCACAGTTGAGTCGGTGCATAAATTTTCTTTAATTTCCAGTGCAACAAGTATTGGTCAGTGCTGAAAACAAGAATCACATTAGATGGATGATTAATCTGATTTGGTTCAGCAACTCCTCTATTGTTGCTTCCACTGAGTTTTATGTCTTGTGCTTATACTTCGCTATTTTAAATAACAATTGCTTTGTCAATTTTTTTATGGCATTTATCATCCCAGAATGGGGTCATTTATGCACTCTGCAGTATTATCTTTATTGTACAGAGTAAATGGGATCAAAACTATCTTGGATAATCAGCAACTTAGTCATAAGGAGTACCTGAAGGTTTATAGAGTTGTATCTCTTGTGGAACATTCCACTGAGAAGACAAAATGGTCTCTCTTGCCACATATGCATCCTCATTTTGCTTATAAAAACATATTTCTGAATAATGGTTTCAAAAGCAAACAGGAAGTAGAACTTATTCAGAAACTTATATGTAGAACAGTGTTTGCATTAAAATGTGTTCTGATTTAAGGGTTGATTTTCAGTTGTGTATACAGTAGTAAAATCCCATTTATCAGATTACCTACAACACTATGCACACACACCCTAAAATAAAAGTAGTTAAGGTGTTTGAAAATAGAAACAATCTTAAATTCTTTAGTCTGTATGAAAAAATATTTCTAAGTTATGAATGATAAGTACAAAGATATTCACATACAATTAATTTGCAAAATTGTAGCCTTGCTCTCATAGTTTAATTGGAAGAAAATGAGAGTAAGAGTATATTAAATTTATGATTTCTTCATATCCCCATTTAATCAGATTATGAATTCATGGCACTTTGTTCTGGAAAATGAACTTATTCTTCCTATCTTCCAAAATAATAAAATAGCACTATAATTAATAGATGGTCTGTTGTATTAGTCTGATTAAGAATTAATCAGAAATGAAGCTAGAAGTAGGTTTTTTCCCCCTGTCTGAATAAGTGTACCTTTGCATAAAGAGGCAAATCCTCAAAATATGAGTGCAGCACAGTAAACTTCCCTGTCTCCTGCATCACCCAAGATCCAGTGGGGAACAAAGAGCAGAGTACCTAGCCAAGGGCCAGAGCTAAGGGTCATCATTTCGCATCTCTTCTGGGGAGGGTGTGGTTTATGCTGAGAACAGAGGAGAAAGTGGAATATCACCCTGATATTCTGTAAGGTTTCAAGGATTTCAGATCTTTTCTTCTTCCCCCTCCCTCCTTGGGAAGAGGAGCAGCATGTTTTGTCAGGAGCCACAGCAAGGGCAGCAGTCATTGTGTGGAGTATTGCTCAGGAAGAATCATTCAGTTGTTCATCAAACATGTTGGTGTGCTCTGTATACTTGGCATCATGCCAAATGTATGGGATGCAGAGATTCAAGTCATTGTTGTAAAAAAAAAAAAAAGGTCCTTTCCTTGATGGAGAGGGGACCAAAACTGGAGGACTTCATTTTAAAGAGAGAATACAGCCGAAACCGGTTTGGCTCAGTGGATAGAGCGTTGGCCTGCAGACTGAACGGTCCCAGGTTTGATTCTGGTCAAGGGCATGTACCTTGATTGTGGGCACATCCCCAGTAGGGGGTGTGCAAGAGGCAGCTGATCGATGATTTTCATCCATGTTTCTAACTCTCTATCCCTCTCTCTTCCTCTATGTAAAAAAAAAAAAAAATCAATAAAATATATTAAAAAATAATAAAATAAAGAGAGAATACAGGGAGAGAACCTCTATTGGGGTGCCTGCCGTGCACAGTCACGTGCCTAGACACATTATTTATCTTGTCATATTAAGTATCTTGGAAAGTGAAGAGAAATCACATAACTTCCCAAGATTCTTTCTCCCTGTATGTTACAAATTACGAGTGAGTGTTGTTTAAATCATTTCTTTTAGAAATCTGTTTAGTTTGCCCATATTCCTTCCAGTGATTAAAAGTTACTGCTATTTAGATTCAGCATTACTGATCTTTGCATGTCTTAGTTGGGAGAAGATGGATGACAAAGAAATGGCTAAATAGACAAAAGGTTTTGTGTTTACCAGGAGAAAAGAGCCTTCACAAGATTGGCAATCAAGTATCTTGGATTAGGTTGCAATCTATTTCTATATATCTATAAGTCTATACTTCTACCTCTACCTCTACATCTATCATCTATCAATGTGGTGGACTACATGCTGTTATTTAAAAAGTGAAATTTGGGAGAATTTGGCTCATTGTTTATTTTGAATTCACCGTTGAGGAAAACCATTAGCATGTGTATGCCTTCGCTCTTCTAGGCTCTAATTGGGAAGCTGCCAACTGCCTAAACCCTTCAAGAAACTGTCACAGTCCTTAGCTGAGAATATGAAATTCACTATGCAAATCTTACTCCAGGAAACATGAAATAATGATTATTTTAATATTGTACCTGAATGCATGAAATTTCACTATGCATTGTGAGGCAATAAAAAGTTAATTTGAGGCAAGAAACATGACTATTTAAATTGAAATGTATGTTCTATTTTGAACCGATCTAGCACAGTCAGTGATGGACCTGAGGGGGTGGGGCGTGCACAGTGAAGGGTTAAAGAAAACTGACAAGAGAATATAGCTGGGGCCATGTGGGGCACTGTTCTCAGTGGAGAGACAGTGCCACAACCTGTAAGCCGAGTCTTTATTTTATAGTCAGATCCCACGAGGCAAAGCAAGGACGTGGTCAAGATGTTTACAATGTTCTTGAGAGTTTCGAATCTACTTCATCACATGCACCTGAGAACTCTATCAAGCTTTGTTTTGGCAGCACTTGCTGCACCTCCTGCAGCCTGTATCACTCAGCCACCTGGGCCCAGGGGTTCAGACCATAAGGTCAAGCTTACAACCATAGCCTTTAGCTAGAATTGTGCTGAGAGGGCTTTGCCCTCAAAGCTGGGACCTGCACCTGGCTTTGCCAGGAGAGCACAGTGCCCTCTCATCAGTACAAGGATTGAACCTGTCCAAACGCTGTAGCGGCTGCTCTCCACACTATTTGCCAATTTAAATTGTGTGATTTATTAATTTTTCTGCACCAATATTTCTCATTGAAAACTATTGCCATGAAGTGACCCATTAAGAGAAGACTTGTGGTTCTTATTTGTAGATTCAAGACATAGATTCACAGAGTGAATGTTCTGAGAAGTCCTGCTAGAAGGCAACCCCTTAATCTTCTCTGACCCAGTGCTATTTCCACACATGTTCTCTCATGGAACCTGGCTGTTTTAAGATATTTATTTTTCCACAATACAGCTTGAAACTGTGTGCGTGGGGGTGTGAAGTGGGTGTTATACCTAGAACGGCTTGCCAAGACTGACTATCCACCCATGAAGCCAGCCCTGCTGTTTGCTATGTGTCTATACTCACTAGGATTAGTCACTTCTAGTGTAGCATAAGTACATTGCCTTACGTTGTTTAATTTAAACAAATAAATGTATGTAGTTATAAATTTATTGTTGTAATTCTTGGGATGATTATACGTGTCTGAACAACATGTCATATATACGCCTGTACGTTTGGTTTACACACTCACAGGTGTATATGCAAGGTCAGGCTACGTATCTAAAGCTCTATTTCCCAGATCAGTGTATAATGAGGCATTATTGGCTACTTAGATAAAAAAAAAAAAAAAAAAAAAAAAAAAACATGTTACCATTACATGTATTTCATGGTTTTGAGAATATGGTAAATGTGAGTGATTTTTCTTCTGTTTAAATTAAAACATCAATAAAGCAAAAAGTAAAGATGCACTAACACGCATTAAGTGTGATAGCATTCTGCTCATTGTGCAATCATTTATTTCCTGAATGACAGTGCCACAGTATGTGACTAAATATGAAATTAACTCTTGTGCAGTGGGCTCAGAAGAAGGAATGCAAACGCAATGAAAACACTTTCCCTGATGACAAAAACACAGAGACACACAATAAACATATATCGTCTTGGCACGTACAGAATGATGTTTGAGGTATATCACCCCAGTATATGCTGCTCTGATATAGAACTAGTCAGTGTTTACGTGGCCTGGATTAACCTGACTGACCTTTTCCTTGAATTGTTCACTGCTCTGTGCATCAACAATAAGACTTTTTAAAATGGAAGCCAAAATATTTTTCGACTTAATTTTATAATGGAAAGCACCTTTTAGGTTCTATCTATAATAATAAAAGCAAAATATGCTAATTAGACCAGATGTCCTTCTTGACATCCTTCGGGACAAAGCCAGGGCTGCCAGGGTCCCTGGTGCCATAGGGAAGCCTGTGCTGGCAGCTGGGGAAAGGAAGGCCTACTCTTGCACGAATTTCGTGCAGCAGGCCTCTACTATTTAATAATGCTTCTTTGGTCTAAAGCCTCCCCTTGAAAATTTCTGTGAACAATTTTTGACATTTCTAATGTTGCCACAGAAGACAGGGCACCTGAATGTCCATTCCTAGTTGGGAAGGCTACATCAACATGGACAGAGAGAAATAATGAGAGGATTCTTTGGAGGGGCTTGAACCCTTTGGATTCACCTTAACTATAGACTCAGCATGGAGTATTCTGTCTCAGGGGACCTCAGATTTCCATGGTTGGGCATGTTTTGACAGATGTTGTGCCCTTCCTATAGAAACAACATGTGGGGTGGTAGTCCATTTAACCAGCCTACCCTCCTCAAGTCAGCACACACATGCAGCATTGTTCTTACTGTGGTTTTATTTAATTTCCCTACATTATTGAGGGGAAATGAGTTATGCTGCTAGCAATGTTGAGTTTCATGTCATCATGTGCGATGAACTAGCCTGCCTAGTGTACCTGTCCGTTGAGGGAGCCGCACAGAGCTAAAGGAACTCAGGAGGATCATGCATTCCTGGGAGGAACAAGAAACTCATTCTGATTTTACAAACTGAATAAGCGGGACACAGAGGTCTCAGGATAAAGGCATCTATGCATCATCAAGACCTTGTTTTTTTCCCCCAGAAGGACATTTTAGCATTTTCTTTCTCCAGCTGGTTTCACCTTTCACCATGTGTTATATCAGCCTCTTCCTCTCCACAAAAGTAGGAGGTGGGCTCATGCCCAAAAAGAAATGCCTCAGGGCTAATTCTTGATTCTTTTCAGCTTTCCACTGATACATCTCATTTTTCAGCCAATTAAAAGATTATTAGGAAATGGCCCTGTGAAGGTATGAAAAAAAAATTAGGGCAAAATTATATTCATTTATGATGGAGCCTAAAATTTCTAAGAGAGATTATTTTTATCCAGTTCATTATGGGGGACAATTCATCACCAACTTCTTTAAAAACCAAGATGAGTTCTATGGTTACTTTGAAGATATATTAATGTGGTTTTATATGACTTCTGAAAGGTATTTTAGAACTCGTTGCTTCCATATCCATTTCCATCAACCGGCTTTGATTTCTTTGTGCAAATATCTAGGCCAAGGCTCTTTGAGAATACAAAAAGAAAAAAGACAAAACTAAACAGATAATCAATAGAAGAACTCCAACACTGAATTACTTTCAAAGTGAGCTACGCATGCATTTCCTATTAGGACAATGATGGCATCCATCTCACCCTGATCTTTTTCTCTTTATTTGGAGGATAAGAAAGGCCACCAAATTAAGGCTTAGCATTTATACAAAAAAAAAAAAGTCATCATAGATGGTTTTAGATTTTATATCAGAGATAGAAGAAGTTCAGCCTTGCAAATTAATGGTGGCAGAGTTCTTGGGTAAGAGAATCAAGAATAGAAATGGGGCCTTTGTCAGTTTGGCTCAGTGGGTAGAGCACCAGCCTGTGGACTGAAAGATCCTGGGTTTGATTCTGGTCAAGGGCATATACCTCCTCAGTTGCAGGCTCAATCCCCTGTCCTGGTCAGGGAACTGTGGGAGCCAACCATTGATGTGTCTCTCTCACTTCGATGTTTCTCTCAGTCTCTGTCTCTCTCTCCCTCCCACTCTTTCTAAAAATCAATGGGAAAGATATCCTTGGGTAAGGACTAACAAACAAACAAAAAGAATAGTAATAGGTGTTGAGTCACACGGAAGTTCATGTATAAACTCACAGAACATCTTGTTAATAGAAATCACACCGCGTGGGTCAGTCTCTTAGCGCTGCTCTTGTTTGTTTCGCCCACAGAGCTACAGCGAACCAGTTGATGTGAAGACCTCTCAGCCGCCTCAGCTGATCAGTTCAAAGCCGTCAGTGTTCCACGGGCCCAGCCAGGCCCACTCAGCTCTGTACCTAAGTTCCCACTATCACCAACAACCAGGGATGAACCCTCACCTAACTGCCATGCACCCCAGTCTCCCCAGGAGCATAGCCCCCAAGCCGAACAACCAAATGCCAGTGACTGTGTCTATAGCGAACATGGCCGTGTCCCCCCCTCCTCCCCTCCAGATCAGCCCACCTCTTCACCAGCATCTCAACATGCAGCAGCACCAGCCACTCAGCATGCAGCAGCCCCTTGGGAACCAGCTCCCCATGCAGGTCCAGTCTGCCTTACACTCACCCACCATGCAGCAGGTACGTGCTCGCACTGTGGACTCCTCTTCAGAAGTGCTTGGGGAGGGGTTTAGAGGGGAGGGGGAGAGAGGGTTTGTTCCTCCAGTCAAGGAGAGGGATATGTGTTTTCTATTTAAATGGAGAGAGAATTGAAGATATTCAACAAATATCTGCTTTCTGAAAAATATCATTTACAGGTGGCTAGTACAGGCAGCATTATACAATCACGATAATTGATGGCTGCTGCTTTTCATAATCACCGGTTTCCTTCTCATGGTGTCCATTTTGCTTCACCCTTCTAATCGCCCTTGTTTTCTGCTTGAGTAAAGTACATTTGCTGTTTTGAGATGCCAACTGCTGCTAAAGATCTCTTTAGGACTGAGACCTCTATACGGTTTTTTAGAATATTGTTCAGCTGTAAGGAACTCCTGGTAGGCATGACTGCTGAGTCCAATAAATGCGGAAAAATGAAATCAGGCCCACTGTTTCTGGCCTGAAATATCAATGGGTACAACTTTAAACGGGCTAAGAAGTGAACGTTTAACCAGTTTTATTTTAAAATGGATACCTGGCTTCTGCATACATTAGCAAATGTAAGAGCTTTGGAAAGCTCCCTGCTCACGCTGCAATTATTGAAACCATTTGTGTGCAATCTTAGCTTTTCTTTGAAATTAAGTTTTCCTTTGGGGGTTGGTTTTATTTTAAAATTTGAAAATGAGCAACTGGTGTAAACTAAACTGGGCATAAAGCATTTAAAAATCATAAAAACTTGTTTTAAATATAGGTCAAGGTGAAACCTACAAATGCTATCAGATGTATCTCACTGTTATAAATTACTGTTTCCAGAGTCAGAGTTAAATATGCAAACATAGCCTTCCTATAGAATTGATATCTAGCCCAGCCAGTGTTGCTTAGCGATTGAGCATCAACCTATGAATCAGAAGGTCATGGTTTGATTTCCTGGTCAGGCACATACCCAGGTCGTGGGCTCCATCCCCAGTAAGGGGCACGCAGGAGGCAGCCGATCAATGATTCTCTCTCATCGTTGGTGTTTCTATCTCTCTCTTCCTCTCCCTTCCTCTCTAAAATCAATAAAAAAAAATATAGGTTTGGTTTTTTTTAAGAATTGATATCTAGGCCTCTGTGGAATTTGAGTCTATAGTGGTATTGCTGGTAGAAAAGGGGTCCTTTTATGGAGTCCCAAGAAAAGCATTTTTAGGGCTCTTGTATGGGATAAGGTGTAGTGGTAAGATTTATTGGGATGGAAATACAAGACTGTTCCCAGGTTCCAGTGTCTTATTTCCATTCATCATGCTGTGGAAAAAGTTGAGTCTTGTCTTCATTAAGTCTAGAACAGTGGTCAGCAAACTGCAGCTCACTAACCACATGAGGCTCTTTGGCTCCTTGAATGTGGCTCTTCCACAAAATACCATGTGGGGTGCGCATGTACAGTAAAATTGAAACTTTGTGGCCCACGTGCAGAAGTCAGTTTTCAGCTCTCAAAAGAAATTTCAATAGTTGTTCTGTTGATATTTGGCTCTGTTGACCAATGAGTTTACAGACCACTGGTCTAGAATTAGAAAGTCTGTTAATGGTTCATGTCAAAGTTGAGTCCAGTTAAGTCTCTGTTTCCGTTTGGGTACGTTAGTCTGTGTTTTCGGCTGGCTCTGGTGTTGTGTTGTTGTACCCAGGCCTGCATTTGGGTCCCCGGGGCTGCTGGGCCTGCATGGGGAGCCCCACTCAAAGTTCTCACTTCAGCCGGAGAGGCTGCTAGGCCCTCAACGCTGTTAGAGGGAATGTGCAACCAATTAATGTGTGTTATACAGAGAGAAAGACCTTTATTACATTTTGATTATATTATTTTGGACTTTAAGTCAATCAATTTTTCTTTTCATGGGCTTGTGCTAGGCCCTTTTCCTAATCAATTTATTTTTTCAATCGTTGAAGGCTTATGTTGGGCCCTCCCCCTACCCAGTTCAGTCTTCTTTTTAGATTAGGCATTTCCCCTTTGGCTTCTGTGATGCATGTATTTCTTTTTTTTCTGTGTCATTTTTGGCTTCTACTGGGCATGCACCCAGTACAGGAATTTTTCATTGGACTATGAGAGGATGGAGAGGAAGCAGAAAGAGGAATTAAATATGAATACTCTCAAATGCATTTTTATTATTGTATTTATAGGCAGAATTTCTGAGAGCTGACAATAGCAAATCTCAGTATATTACCTTATCTTCTCCTTGATTCCAGAAAATTTATAATGTGGGCACTGTTAGCATTATCTTCATTTTACAGGTGAGGAAACTCAGGTTGGCAGAGTTGAATAATGTGCTCATAGGTCAGAGCACACTACAGTCTATTCAGAAATCAAAGCCTGGATTCTTAAATGCTAGACCAGCTGCCTCTCGCTTTTAATCATCCTTACAGACTATTTCCAGTGTTGCCCTAGAAAATCTGTGTCTTATTAGAATTTGGAGAGTCTTTACATTCTAATTAGTTTTAAGATCAGCATGATTATGGAGCGCATAGCTGACGTCTTCCTTGGTCTCTAAGCCAAGGAGATTGATAAAACTCTGACAACTTACTTAGCTAAGCTCAACAAACTAGTTGTTGACTCACTAGGGAAGAAGACTCGGGAAAGCCAACTTCCACCACTTGCCTTGTCCACATTGGAATTTGTGGTCAGCAACTGATGCTCATAGGGTCAAATTTCCAGTCTTTCCATCAGACATCACTCACAATATCAGGGATCCTTCTGGGTGTCCTTTCACTTTAATAAACCAGTAGTGTTTCTGTGAAGGATTAATAGTCTAAAAGGCACAACCTTCAGTTGTGTGGGCTGAATCCTGCCTAAGGGGACTTGCTGCCAGCTCTGGGCCCATGCTTTGCTCATGGTACTGTACTACAGGGCAATTTCTTCTCAGAGGAAAGAATATGGAAGTCACAATCTCCTCAACAAGTTGAGGACTAGAGCTCTGTCCAGAAAGGACACCTTTTTTTTTTTTTTTTCTAATGTATCCAATGAGAAATGGTTCCTTTTTTATATATACACTAATACCTTAGGTGAGTTGGTCATGACCCTGACTAATTTTTAATATTTCAGAATTATGTAAGGCCACATGTGAAAACTCAAGAGGTCTGAATAGGAAAAAAAAATAGAATGAATCACATTGGGGTAGGTTATTCATCAATCTGTAAGTCAGTTCTATTAGTGGATCCCTTACCGAAGTGGTAAGACCTGATTTCAATTTACATGAGTTACAGAAGACAAAATAGCATGGGCCCAATGTGGAGACCCAAAGATTGCAGTGACTAGCATCACTTCTAACAATGCCCTGATCCTGGTAGGTAGTCAATAAAATGATGGCGAATGGACAAACGAGAGCATTTTTTAAAATGAATTCTAAAAGTGTTTAAACATTAGAAGAAATTACAGGGTAGTTTGCCGAACCTTAATTCCCTGAAAGTTTTTTTTTTAATTTATTTATTTTTCTGGAAGTTTATAAAGCTTTTATTTATTCCAAAAAGATTAATAGAACCCCTACTGTGTGCCAGACACTGCCTAGGCTCTGGAAATTATTCAATGAGAACAGGTAATGAGCTCACATCAGAGTTGGGTGAGTAGCGGGGGGGGTAATAACATCAACAAGTAAATTAGTAAACTCTCACGGGGAAAAAAATAATAGAGGAGGACAAACTGCAGGGTTCATGCAGGGAGGGCAGAGCCTTTGGCTGGAATGCATAAGGAAGGTCCCATCCAGGGCTGACACAGACACCTGACGATCCTGGGAGGTGGGAAGGGTGTGGGAGGAAAGCCAGGAGAGCAGGAAGGAGAAGAGGTTCCAGACTGGAAGGACCATGCTGGGGAGGAGGGTGGCTGGTCCAGGACATGGAAAGATGGCCAGTGGGGAGCCCGGTGAACAAAGGGAGAATGATGGGATTGAGATCCGACTCATGGGCAGGTCATCAGAATTCGGTCCTCTAAGTGAAAGGACAGGCCTCCCCAACAAATTATTAATCCTCAAATCAGGATCAAGGAGTCCATTAGCCCTTGATGTCACTCAATTCATTACCATCACAACAGGGTATAGGGGCCAGTGTCCACGTCATCCACGTTGGTCCTTAGCCTGTGGTCACAGAGCCAGTTTGTGGGTGTAATTACACCTGTTTGATGCATCCACCGAAGCACCTTTTTATCCTAAAGATGTTTGCTTCCTGGGCATGGGGGCCATGCTCACATATTCAAACATCAAAGGAAAACAGAAAAAGAGAAAGTTAGAGAAAGCTACTGTATTTTTAAAATAATGGCTCACATTTCAGTATTCCTTTAGCTATTTTATTATCCTTTTGAAAACAAATACATCCTACAGAATGATTGCATAGTCCACCAGGAATAATGGTTTCTTTCTTTTTTTTTTTCTAGAGAAATATTTTTATACACTAAATCCATAGACCAGCTTGTTTTGGTTCAGTTTTCTTTTTTTTTTCTTTTTTTTTTTTTTGTTCACTATAATGTCGAATGAGGTCAAGAAAAAAAAATCATTAATATCTGTCAACTTCCTTTATAACCTTAAGAAAATAATCTTTGTGTGATATCACACAGACAGATTTTCAATTTCCTTGTGTAATAAACAGCTTCTTTAGGATTTGAGTGTAATTTAAAGGTTTTAAAAAAAATCACATTGAGATTGATGAATAAATCAGTTGTGAAGACAAACACATTGATGCCTGGTGAAAATACCTCTCCAGACAGGCAGGAAATGAAATTAGTTCCCAGTAAAGTGTGGATATGAGGATCAGTGTTTGGTTGTGCTGCAGGCTCTGTAGGACTTGCTATGGTGGCACAACAAAACTGCGAGGGCTACAGAAATCTAATTAAAGAGCAAATGTCCCTTCTGACATCAAATTAATCTTTATCATGTTTCCTATTTTTATTTCAATCTGGCACCAGAAAATGAAATTTAGAATTCCAGGCATGCTACAAAACAGTTGGTGATTTTTCTCTTGAGCATTAAAATGCAAACTATTCAGTCTTGTTTAATTAGACTGCTAAGCCAACATTTTTCAAAAATTTATATCATCATTGTTGTTTCATATTTACATCAATAATAAAAATGTTCTTAGCTCTACATCTGACCTCAGCAGCTCTGTATATAGTGTTCAGGAGAATGTTTCTTTCTTTCTTTTTTAATTTGAAAGCAAGTAAAATGATTTACTTCAGGTTTTGCTTTCATTTTTCTTGGCCCTCTCTTGTTTTCATATTAAGGATCTTAATTTGAAGCACTGGAAGTTAGCTGAATTTTAAAATCTTTGAACTTGGTAGGTAGCACATAATTTTGGTTTGGTTTTATTTTTTTTATTGACTTTTAGAGAGAGGAAGGGAGAAAGAAAGAGAGAGATTGATTTTGTTGTTCCACCCATTTATGCATCCATTGGTTGCTTCCTGTACGTGGCCTGACCAGGGATCCAACTCACAACCTTGGCATATCAAGATAACACTCTAACCAACTGAGCTACCCAGCCAGGGCTAATTTGGGTTTTATAAACTGAAACTGCCCATTTACTCTTACACTAATAACTTAAAAATTAACGTTCTCCAGATGTTCTCTTCCCAACCTCGAGGAACTGTTTTCATTGGCTGGGTTAAGGGGGGTGAGGGGGCGGAGCAATGGTAGTTTCTGTTGTTGATAGGGTGGGGTTAGGTGGAAGTGGTTTGGTTTGTTTTTATGTATTTTTTTCGTATGTCCCCATACTTTTAACTAATTCAAGATATTTTTCAACTGCTCTTGTTTTTGAGATCCATTTACTTTTAGGTTACATTTTGTTGATTGTGCTAAAATCCAATATGGAGAATTTTTCATCAAAAGATAGGAAAGCCCTGGCATTTACTTATCTATGCTCCCCATCCCTTTCCAACAGTAACTTTGAATGTTCTGTGTTAAACGGCATTCATTGGAAGACATTGTTTATTGAGGCACTACTATGGGGTGCTCCCTGGGAATATCCAGTGACCAAGGCAAGCACTTTGAATCTCAAGTCCCTCTGGCCAGCCCCTGAGACAGGGGCTGAAATGGAAGTTAACAGGAGGTTATTCTTAGAGTTTTTTGCTGCTGTGTGCCCAGCATCACACTAGACACTAAGAGAAAAAGTCAAGAAAACTGGACAGTGGGTCCATCAAGACAACAATATAGGACCATAATGAAATGAGGACACTCCACAGAAGCCAGACAGATGGGGGAGGGTTCTGGAGAGAGAGAGAGGAAGGACTTGGGGCCCACAGCCAGTACTACCTCTTACTTCTCATCTTGTTCTTTTGGGAAATGCTTATAGCTTGAGCTGCAAATGGTGTCTACATAAACAAACGTATTTCCCATAAACCAGTTGTTAGTTTAGGAAACGTTCTATTCCCTCTAGTCTGGGTGAGGTCAAATAACCAGGCTGGCTGAATTCCCTTTGTCTTTCATCCACAGCTTTGGTAGGAGTTAGTGTGAACATTGGCTTGAAGTCTTTATCACTTAAACAGAAAATAAATGAGTGTCTTAAAGCCAACATAGAGAATTGAGGACATTTGGTGATAGGTGTCTTTGAGCAGAAGAGGACATTGAATGTGCCAATGAACATTTATACATGGATAAAAGTCTAAGGAAATATCTTGAGTGAGAAGTTAATTCTCTGACCATTCTGCTAAGTTAAAAAAAAAAAAAAGAAGTTAAGAACTCAACAATAATTATGCCTTTTAAAGCTCTCTGCAACTAAATGGAGAATGGTCGTTTTAAAATATCTTGATTTTTTTTTTTCCATTGGTTAAAAACCATATATGAAATAGGCTGTAGAAAGAGAAGACCACAAGATTAATTAAGTTGCTTTTTTTGGTCCTTTCCAGCAAAGCTTGCTTATGCTGCTCTTGAATTCACCAGATAAGCTAAAAATAAATTGTAGTGTATAATGCTTTTTATTTACCAGGTATAAATATATTCTTCAGAGATTGTGTCCTTGAATTTTTAATAGTTTTGCAAGGATTAAAAGTCAATACTTCACCACACCAGTGTATTAAAAGAATCTTCCTGAAGTCTGATCATTGTTTGCCAGTTAATAGACTTTTCAATTAAAATTATTTGCTCTGTCTTACACTTTTCTTTCTCTGTGTTTTCCAATGGCAAGTTGTTTTGAATCTTTCCTATATTAGTCCAACAACTGTTAAAAAGCTTTGGTTGAAATTTTTTAGCTGAGAGGGGGGGAAAAAGTACAAATAAAAGAAGAGGCAGATGGTCCCTTTGTGAATGAGTGAAGAAAAAGGGTTTTGAGAACAATATATGAATAGGTGTAGTCTAATAAAACACTCAGCCACCTGCTGCCTGAATCCTTCAAAAAAAGATTCTGTTGCATATTCTGGGAGTTAACTATTCATGTATCCTTCAGTTTGATAGAAAATAAAAACTTTGAGAGGTATGGGCCCTTTGTTTTGGACTCAATTAGCTTCTTTAGATTTTTAAATTGTTTTTATTTATTTATTTTTTAATTCCAATTTATCTGCCCAAGAGTGTAATGAAAGGTTTTCTAACAGGGTTCAATGAAGGAAAGATACGAATGAGGATGCAGGCATTTCTTTTCTACCTTTGTTTTGTTTCTCTGTGCCCTTCGCATAAACTTGCCCTTGCAGAGAGATACAAGCAGGAAGGCCGCGATGTGTTTGCAAACAGTGGATAAATATTTAGGTGCATTTCTTCTTTGGAAAGGCACTCGGATCCTTATTGGTGGCCTGCTTTCCCTTTCAGGGATTTACCCTTCCGCCGGACTATCAAACTATAATCAATCCTACATCCACAGCTGCACAAGTGGTCACCCAAGCAATGGAGTATGTGCGTTCTGGGTGCAGAAACCCTGCCGCCCAGCCCGTGGACTGGAATAACGACTACTGCAGTAGTGGGTAAGTGGCCGCTCACCGCCACCTGGTGGCGGGCAGCTCTCCTAGCATGCCCAGCGTGGCCCTATGTTTTCTTGCTGCTGTCTAAAAGATTATCTGCATAACGCTTATTGCTTGTCTCATTTTTTATTCTTATAAGTATATTTCCAGTAGGACATGATCTCACTCATCTAGGGGAAATGGCGAACAACATAGACTGATGAATAAAAACAGACCCAGAGATAAGGAGCCATGGGTCAGACTGTTGGACCTCAAAGAGAGGGTGGGGATAAAAGGAAGAGATCAACCAAAGGACTTGTGTGCACACATATGAGCCTAACCAGTGGTCAAGGACAATAAGGGAGTGGGGAGGGGGGAGATTGGAATGGGGGGTTGAGGACAAATATGTGATACCTTAATAAAGAAATTTATTATTATTATTATTATTATTATTATTATTATCTGGAATGGTCTCGCATTCCTGAAAGCAGAAGACATTTTCGGAAAGCTCCAGAAATGTGTAAGCACTCTACTACTAGCTGTACCGAGAAGAACTGCCTTGAGATCCCTGTTCACTGTAGTTGCAGGTGTAGGCTAACTAACAGTGCACGTTTCCAGGACACACTTCCTCATCCTTGAAGCTACAGCAAATAAGCGTGCAAGCTCCCAGGTCCCCTATAGCATGCCCCTTGTGTGTGTAACAAGCCATTCTGTTTCCTCTCCCTCCAGGGGCATGCAGCGGGACAAAGCGCTGTACCTTACCTGAGAATCTGAACGCCTCTTCTGTCCACTGAGGAATTCAGGGAAGTCTCCGCCGTGGATTGCTTTGTACAGTCAAGGCAATTCTCCATTTTAGTAGAGAGAAAAAAAAATACAAGTTGCTAAGCACTTAGGACCATTTGAGCTTGTGGGTCAACCCCACTCTGGAAGACATAGTATGCTTCTTTATTATTTTTTTAATCCTTTATGGACATTGTTTTTCTTCTTCCCTGAAGGAAATTTGGAACATTCAGATTTTATGTTGTTGTTTTTTTTATTTTATTTTTTTGCTGTGAAGTGCTGCGCTATAGTAATTGCCTTAGCAACTGTAGATGTCTCGGATAAAAGTCCTGGATTTTCCATTGGTTTTCATAATGGGTGTTTATATGAAACTACTAAAGACTTTTTAAATGGCTTGATGTAGCAGTCATAGCAACTTTGTAAATAGCATCTATGTCACACTCTCCTAGAGTATAAAATGTGAATGTTTTTGTAGCTAAATTGTAATTTGAAACTGGCTCATTCCAGTTTATTGATTTCACAATAGGGGTTAAATTGGCAAACATTCATATTTTTACTTCATTTTTAAAACAACTGACTAATAGTTCTATATTTTCAAAATATTTGAGAGAAAAAAAAACAACGTATTCCCAAATGATTTTAATTTAAAAACAAATTGGCTTTGTCTCATTGATCAGACAAAAAAGAAGCTAGTGTTAAGGGAAGCTCAAACACATTTATTTTGTACTGCAGAAGAATTGCTTTTTGTATCACTTTTTGTGTAATGGTTAGTAAATGTCATTTAAGTCCTTTTATGTATAAAAACTGCCAAATGCTTTACCTGGTATTTTATTAGATGCACAAACAGATTGGAAACAGCTAAATTATAACCGTTACATATGGCTCTGTATTATTGTTTCTCCATACTGTGTCTGTATTTAATCTTTTTTATGGAACCTGTTGCGCCTATTTATGAAATAATAAATATAGGTGTTTGTAAGTAAATTTGTTAGTATTTGAAAGAGGTTTCTTTGATGTTTTAAATTTTGCTGGCAAAAAAAAAAAAATCACTCTTAGTGTGAATACTTTATTATTTAGTTTTTACGGTGACATGAAAAAAGGCCAAAACTACTTTTCATTTAGCAACAAGTCAAAGTAACTAATCCTTATTTTTACATTTTGTTGGTTGATGCAAATGAAAAACTACGATATTTAAGAACTTTCTTTCTTCGTACAATTTAACGGAGACATTGCCCTACACGTCACACAAGCTTCAAGACCAAACGACAGGTACTTGATCTGAAAGAGTTGACTCTTGGTTCTCAGCTGGTTATGGTCAATTCGGTAAATTCCCCTCCTCCAAAAAGAATTTATAAAAATTAAAGTCGAGTCAACCAAAATTCCTCAAGCTGCATGCTTTTCACAAAATTCAGGAAACATTTAGGAATCGAGCCAGGGGTGAGAGGAAGGGAGGGAAGGCATAGCGTCAAGAATATATCTGAAAATGAAAGGTGAGTAATCAGACAGCAAAAATAAAAAAAAAGGGGGGGGGGGCGGGAGAGAAGGGAGTGGACATCAAATTTGAAAGCTACTGACAGAAATTGAGGTTCTAACTGTCTTTTGTGCCTCTACAAGCTACTTGTCTTTCCAGAATTCCTGGGTCTTCCGAGGGAATTCTGAGGGTACTAGCGATTTGCTAGAAAACCAAAAACACTGAGAATCTGGCTGAAGGTTTGCAGAGCTTTTATATCAGAAAGAGCTAGCAAATCAGTCCCTTACAGGGGATTGTGTTTTTAAAAGCCAGTCTGGTTGGAAATCAAGAGGATGGCTGATGTTTCTTTCATGAAATGTGTGAACTAAACGATTTAACTAAATTCAAATATATGCATTGTGTAATCCAGTCAGAGTTTAAAAAAAAAAAAAAAGACAAAAGGTATGCTTGCTTTGGAATGATTTTAGGCATTGTACAACCTTGAATCACTTGAGCATGTAATAACTAATAAATAATGCAGATCCAGTGTGATTATTAAAATGACTGTAGCTGAGAGCTCTAATTTTCCTGTCTTGAGACTGTATAAGAACTCATGTGATTAAGTTCACAGTTTATTGTTTGTCTGTTTAGTATTTCAGAAATATACCAGCACCGCTAATTACCTAATGTCTTCTATTTATTATATTACAAGAAAGTGGAATCTCTGCTTGCAGTAAGTCTAAACGGAGGAGGTAATTACTGGGATGAGAACAGCAAGCTTTGACTGTGACAGGCGGTTTGTACAGGGAAGTACAATGTTGTTTACACTTTACAGCGTTTCTAGAACAGGTGTGCAGCCAGGGTAAGAGAGAGTGTTCACACTTCATACCAAAAAAAAAAAAATGTAAATAAAAGGAAGTACATCATAAATAAAAATTCTTGCCATGTGTGACCGAATTCTATCTGGATATCCATCAGTCTCTAAAGGATAGAACCAGCAGAGGAGAAATCGCCAATACACTTGGTGGCACAGCAAGGGTTCACGGGCTCCTGAAGCACCAGTACTGTCCTCTCAGCAGCCTGGTACGGTGACGTGTGGCCTGAGAAACGCTCCAGTTTAGAAAGGAAGCCACTTTAGAAAGGAAGCCAGCTTGTAGCTTGAAACTCAGAGGAATGGGGACGGGGTGCCCTAGAGTACTCTCACCACAGGACCTCAAATAAGCCATTCTGGGAAATTCGGCAATAATACTGAACATAAATTATCTTTACGAACCCAACAAAACCAAAACCGTAACTCACTTGAAGAAAGAAAACTATGCATGAGGATAGGGAAGAGAGGGTTGAATTGTGTCCCTATACCATGCACAGGAAAGAATAATCCAAAAGCCCAGCGCCCATTCAAATGGGAACGAGCTGACACTGGAAAATTAGTCAATGACTTCTAGTTAAACCAAGTCAGTGGATGTAGCTAAGGATAAAAGCTGGTCTCTGTGATAGTGTTCAACTTGTTGCCTTGAAGGGGAAGAGTCCTGTCTGAATGGGGCACAAACGATCCATCCAAAGCTATAGCTACAAAAGCCACAACTACAAAGAACAGAATAATAATGGGATTCATGGCTAAGAGATAGTTTTAACTTGTGCCTTTAAAATTTAAAAATAAGCCTAGGAACACCAATTTTCTTTTTTCATGGACCACTCGCCTTTTGTAAAAAAGTTGCCCCTCTCCCATTTGAAAGCTGATTAGATGGAGCCATATGCGATTGCCTGTGTTTGTCTCTCGTGCATATAAACATGACAAAATCCTAGGAGAAAACAGTGAAAAAAAAGAAGTAATCCGTTATGTTTGCTGACAAGGTGGACCCACCTGAAATCAATCCAAACGTTTACATTAAATCAAACAAAGAATATTTTTAAATCACCAGATACAGTAAATCCCAATAAACATTCCTATTTCTTTGTTATAGAAAAAAAAATATGTGGAAATTTGTAATAAATAGGCTCTCTGCTAGAACATGAAAGAGTTTGTCACTCACAGATGTTTTCTTAATGTTCTTAAGGGGGATTTGATCTGCATTTTCTTATTCCATTCATAATTCTCACTTTAAGGTAATGACAGAAACAGAGGCATTCATCTTTTTTGTTGATGATCGGACATTGAAATAGTGGTGAGCCAAAGTGCAGAATTCACATCATAAATTTTAACCCAAAATACATGTCATACTGAGTCCCCTAGTGGGTGAATTCATGTGAGCCATTCAACAGTCCCAACTCTTTGTTTCCCTAAAACAGGATCATGTCTGTACCTCAAAGCAATTGGAAATGCCATGGCACATAGGAGGCACACAATAAATGCAATGATATCTAGACGGATCAATGACACATCACAGATGATCCTCAATAGGAGCTGTGTGCTGTTCCTTTGGTGATTTAAAAACCCTTTCAATCTGAAAAGAAATTAAATATTGCCAACGAGCATCAGGAGGTGAAGAAGAATGGAAATTTTCATGAAGAAATCTAAGGTTACAAAAGAGATTGAAAAAAAAAAAAGAATTTCAAAATGAGTTGGGCCCTATTTTTTTCGGTCTACATAACTGAACAAGGGTTTCGAGTTGCAAAGCAGAAGCTGTAATACCCACTAGTCACATCGAGAAAGTCAGAAGCCAAGGAGAGAAAGGGTGCTAGACAAGTGGGAGGGTGGAGCGCAGAGAGAAATCTCAGGAGGCCCGTGTGTGGATTGCTAAGTCAAACCCTGCTGAGCAGGGTGCTGACTTCTTATTTTACTTGTTTTCTGTAACTGCCACATGTTAGTGTGACTTGGCGAAACGGAGTAAATAAATAAGACCCCATTCCCTGGACTTGATCTAACTGACACCAGGATGAGAAGTCATGGCCCTATTTTCTAAGATTCAGGAGCATTTCCCCAGGTTTATGGGAACCAGGCTCCAGAACGAAGAGAGACGTTCCCAGACCCTTCCACAAGCCTTGCAGGGGGCAGGGGTAACTTTGGGACCAGCATTCACACACTTCCCAATCCGTGTGTATCCCGACAGGAGATTTTCCCTTCCCCTTTCTCACTCGGTCGACACCTCCAGGGCCAGATGACGCTGTAACCTCGTAACCGGGGAGAAAAAGTGAGGATGGAGTTCTGGTTCCAGACCAGCAGGGAGCTGAGAACCATGACGTGTCCTATGAAAGGGACCCTTCCCCCCCCTGCCCCCCAGCACTGTCATAATTTCACATTTCTTGTTAGCAGCTTGTTAGCAAAGATGTTTGAAAGTGACATTTCATCCACACTGACATGAGACCAGAAAACAAAAAAAAAAAGACTGGAAAATAAAATAGAAAGACTTTCAATCCTATAGAAAAAGAAGGGAAAAAATTTCTAAAAGAAGACTATGAACCAAAGTACAGTGTTTTAAAGGCTGCAGCGTCCCTGTTTGACAATTGTGTGTTTACAATAAGCCTAAACATAATTGCTCTGATGGGCTGTCAGGGAAAAGATTAATTTGGCAAAGATTAGTATTGACTTGCTGTTTATTAAGGCTTTTAAACAGCTGTATCTGGCAGCATTCCTGTAAGTGCCTGTCATATCTGAAAATCAGCCTTACACCCTGGTGCTCGCCAGCTGTTACTAAACAATCTTCTACCACTCTGAATGCCTTTCTCCAGGCCAAACAGCCAGCGCCAACTATTGCCAAATGAGCCTTTTTCTCCTCCTGTCATTTTTTTTTTTTTTTTTTTTTTTTTTTTTTAAGTTGGGGGTAGGGAGCTTCTGAACGCTGAAATGTCAGCTCCTGGCCGATGGCTTAGCTGATAAGAGGTGCCGGAAGTCCGTGGGTGTTTGGGGTGCTAGCAGAATACCTTCCCCCCACAGAGAAGGGGAGTGCTGTTACTCACTTCGCACAGACCCAAAACCACAGCCTTGCAACAGTTTAGAAAGCAGCGATCAAAGGCTGAGAGCCAGCAGATTTCCAAAACAAATGTTTTGTTTCCCCCAGCCTGGCACATGCCTTACCGGGCCACGCCATAGCGCTGGGGAAAGACCCCACGGTGGGATGCTGAGGGAAAGCTTCACGGTGGCCATGGATCCTGATCCTGCGGACTGAGGTTTCTGTCCAGCTGCTGAGAGAGGAGAGACCCCCCCCTTGGGTCACACGTGGCACCTCCCATTTTGATTCCGTGGAAACCCTGCAGAACAAGGCAGGTTTGGGTGTGTTGAAGTCCGTGAGGGAGCGGGCAGACTGAGTCTTGTGCTGGAATAAGACTCAGTGTTTTCAAACCTAAGTACAGTCGTAAAGGCCGTGGAAAGAATAACATTCCAGGGCAGTTTTAAACATGAAGCCATAAAGAGCCCCGTGTTGTGGCGCGAGTCACAGGGATCTTTCCAATAGGACTGCCTTTGTGAGGATTAATCTCCATCTCTTCCAGTTGCATCGGGCTGGGATAAGTTGTCAGAGCAGGCCTAGGAGAACAGTCCTCTCTTAACCCTTTCGTGGCTGGCACTTTCCATTACCCTGTGGGGAGGGAAGGGGGGCCGGAGGGAGGGGAGGAAATTGGCCTAGGAGCTAAGCTTTCTGGTAATTATTTAAGGCAGGTGTTTGTCAGTGTTTATCCCCCCAAAACTAACTTTTTTTTTCTTTTGAAAGCTTTATTGTTTCCATTTGGTCCACTGCATGGGAGGGGGCTTCAGGGTGGTTAAAAGAATGGCTAGTACAATAGTTTGGGGGAGAGGCTGGAGCGAAAGCCAGACCCCAGGGCATGCAAAGGGGCCCCTCCAAGGCCTCTGGGCTCCACGGGCTCCTAGTTGTGCTGGAGGGTGAGCCTTTTGAGAAGATTCTCTCCCTGCCCGGGCAGGCAGCCTGCAGAGGGGACCCAGGTGTGGCCCATCTTCTTGATGAGTCTCACCTCCTCACCCCGGAAGTGGTTCTCCCAGGATGAGGGTCTCGCAGGTAGAACCCAGGGCCTGCAGCTCCCAAAGGGCCTGGTTCGGGTTCCTCTCCAAGGCCCGGGCCACTTTCAGGGCCCCCTGAGTTTTGCCCACTCACCTTGGGGAGGCCTCAGAGCGCCCTGGAGAGAAGGCAGCCATTCCGCTGGCTTCGCAACTTTAAGAGACGCTCAGAGCCCTCGTGCTTCTTCTTTGCCAACTCGCAGAAGCAGCGGCCCACGCCCTCCATGGTCACATCCTCATGGTGGAAATAGAAGCCGGAGCGAGGTAGGTGTGGGAGCCGCAGCTGCAGGCTGGCCAGGCGGTTGACCGCAGCCTCTGCCTCGGTGGAATAATGCTGACAAATTTGGGAGCTCGTGGTTGTTCGGCAATGAGGAGTTAAGGTAGAAAAAAACCTGTGTGTTGGCTGGTTCGGAGGTGGTTCTGAAGTTGGTGACTGGATAAGACACAGGAGAGTGGCCCGAGGCTGGGCTTGTTCGGTCCAAACACTGTTGAAGCAAGAGACAGACCCGGGACCACTGAGGGCACTGTCCCCAGCTAACTTTTTTTTTTTTTTTAAGTCTTTGGTATTGATGCAGTCTGATGCTTGACAGTTGAATTGAGCTCAAATTCTAAGGCATGGACCAACCATCCTGCTCAGCCCTGGGAGTCAGACATCCAAGAATTCTATTCCTAACCCTTTCCATGTACCATGATAGTGGGTGAAAGGTAGATGAGAAATGATCCTAAGTCAGCGCTTACAATGAGAGAAATGGAGTGACTCACTATTTAGGACAGAAGGCAAGATGTGTGTTTCACTGAGCCCCACGGAACCCCACTGAGCTGGGCTCATTGCTCAGGCCTTTAATTCCCTTCCCTGCTGATGCCCAGGCTACAGACAAAGGAATACCTAGAGTACAGAATTCACTTTAAAATTCGTCTCTGAGTCAAAACAGTTGGGACCAAAGAAATAAATGAGGTGTTATCATAGCTCAGATATGTGAGTTTAAAAGACATTGTCCTTACCCAACCAGTGTTTCTCAGTTGTTAAGCATCAGGCTATGAACTAGGAGGTCACAGTTCTATTCCTGGTCAGGGCATATGCCCGCGTTGCGGGCTGTATCCCCAGTGTGGGCCATGCAAGAGGCAGCTGATCAATGATTCTCTCTCATCATTGATGTTTCTATCTCTTACGCTCTCTACCTTCCTTTCTGAAATCAATAAAAATATATTTTTAAAAAATTCGTCTATGACCACAAGTCATACATAATGTTCTTGGCCTATGGGCCATTTTCTAGGGAAAGCATGTCAAACTTGCAGGCCATGGGCCACACGCCTCATTTATTTGGCCCGTGTTAGCCTTTGAGTTTGACATATTTGTTCTAGAACAAGAGCCCCCATTGTAGAGGCCTACCCATCCCAAGAATAAGCCAGGTGCTGGATGTGCAGGACTGCACGCTCTCTCTTTGATCCTACAGTCCCATATGCCTTACTCAGAAGGGGCAGCTCCATCACTGCAGTCAAAGCACACCTGTTGCTCATTAAATTTAAAAAATAACAGCATCAACGTTTTATTTTTTTTTTAAATCAAGATTGTTTTGAATAAAATCTAAGAAAGGCCAGAAGGGGACAGTGGTATCACTGAGGTCCATTTTTATCATGTTTTGCAGGAAAACATTTGGCAGAAAGCTTTTCTTGGTTGTTTTATAGGTTGGTTGCCTCTCTCATTTGGCCTATAATTCTCCAGTTATTCAGATGAGTAAACTCAATGTGGCCAGTGATAGAATAAACTAATCCGAAGATTATGATAAAGTCAATAAACTAAGTGAGGGTCCCAAGGACTGGTGAGGACTCCAGGGTGGTTACACAAGAATCAGAGAGAACAACGAGCCGGGACCGGTTTGGCTCAATGGATAGAGCGTCGGCTTGGGGACTGAAGGGTCCTGGGTTTGATTCGGGTAAAGGGCATGTACCTTGGTTGCGGGCATATCCCCAGTAGGGGGTGTGCAAGAGGCAGCTGATCGATGACTCTCTCTCATCGATGTTTCTAACTCTCTATCTCTCTCCCTTCCTCTCTGTATAAAATCAATAAAATATGTTTAAAAAAAAAAAGAAGAAGAAGAAGAAGAATCAGAGAGAACAACGAATGGAAGGCAGCTATCCCCATGGCCTGAGTTCTGCTGATAATGAACATCAGCGTATTGGCATGATGTTCGAACGTGGAACTATACCCTATGAAAGTAGCTTGTGCCAATAATCATTGTTAGATTGATCTTTAACCTAGTTTTATCCAGTTTCCCAAGTCTGGGGGAAACCCTTTAAATTTCATCTCTCCTCAAATTGTAACCAGTTCTGCAGAGTATTTTGAATTTTGTTTTGTGTTTTGGATTTTTTTGACCCACAGAAAACTAAATCTGGTCTTTGGCAAGAGAGTCAGACAGGAAGAAAAAAAAGATTGATGTACCTCACTAAAACTGTAACTTCCGGGGAATGTTACAAGATATACTTATCAGCAAAGCCATACGAGCTGTGGGGTTGGGTCATTTTTTAACACCTGGTTTCATGATGTGGTTTCAGCAGATCCACATAGCGGAAGTGACAGTCCTTTACAACACAAAATCCCAGGGAGGGAGGGGGTTAGGTTAGGTTCTCTCCCCCCACCACTTTCTTTTCTCTAAAAGAAAAGAATCTGCGACTGTAGCCTATCAATTTCTTGAAATGTTTCTGGTCTCACATTCGCAGAACATTCACCTTCAGCACATGGACAGCTGGGGGAGCCAGACTGCCTGCAGCCAGCACAAGTCGGCCTCCATTTGTCACTTCGCTGATCACTTTGTTAATTCTCAGATAGATGGAGAGACACTCCATCTTCTCTCCTCCCCCTCTTCTTCCTAGTGCAGAGCAATCAGAAGTCTCTAAGGACTTTCCTGCATGACTTCCCATTTCACACCACAGATGGTTTAGATAAAAACTATTACGTTCATTTATTCAAACAGCTTCATTTCACCAAAATGAGCCTATTTTTAGCATTTTTTGCCTAAAGGTTTGCTTTCTCGGTTTTTTTTGGAGACATCAAGGAGTTTTGCTGATGTCTCAGGCTTTAATCATCATCATTTCTGCCACCCAAAAACCTTTGGATTCAAGTAAAGTTGATGATTACCCTAAGAGGGAATTCACTTTTTTATAAAGTGACATTAGAATTGCTTTACACATTTGATTTATGCATCTTTTCTTACAACCTTTGAGTGTGTGCATTTTTCCATGAGGTTCGTTTCAATCATTTCAGTTTGAGCATTAAGTACTGCCTATGCCTGCCAAACATAATGATGCCAGCTCTTTATCTTGGTTTTATCTTGAGGTCCTTACTTCGGAGAATATTTTCATTTGGACAAAACACCATACTGAAGGAAAAAAAACTGTTCAGAATACATAGTCTAAGAGAGAAACTGCAAATAAACAAGTTCAAAATTTTACCCACAGTCAGTGTACAATATTGTTTGCTAGTTATCTTCTATGTCCCATTCCTTGGTTAAGTCAGGAATTTTTAAAAAGTGCCTGATGTCACTTAAGGATTAAAATGGCAGGTGGAAATATATAATAATTTACTCTAGGGACTCACAAGAACTATGTGGTGGTGTGAAAACCGACTGATTTCCCAAAACATAGCTGGTGTGAACTAACCAATTTGGCTTCCAACTCCAATTACCCTCGTTGCCATCCTTTTCACCTCGGTGGGAAAATGTTTAACTCTGTTTTCCACAGAAGTATCATGTGTGCCTTTGGGCTTAATGGCCAGAGAGATGAGAAGATTCACTCCTCTCATTTCCCCTTCAATTGTTCAGCAACCCTCAAGACCTCCCCTTCCTTCAGAGATGTGTAGGGCACCAAATGTTGTTGTTGTTGTTGTTGTTGTTGTTGTTGTTTTTATATAGGTTCAAGCTAGAGTAGGGGTGTCGAACTCAATCAGAGAAGGGGCCAAAATCTAAAATCCAGCCTAAATCACGGGCTGAATGGTTTACTGAACAGTCATAAACTGACAATGTCATAAACTGACAGCGGAGTGCAGTGATGACAGCGTGGTGCGGGCCACATTGCAAGGCCTGGCGGGCTGGATTTGGCCCGCAGGCCTTGTGTTTGACACATGTGAGCTAGAGCATGTCGGCATCCAAGCCTGACCACAAGGTTTTCAGCTAGCCCTTTAATTATTTCCTTTACCCATTCAGATATAGGCATACCCATCTAGCCCCAATATAATGGGCACAAAGTCCCTTTCACTGGGTGACCATAGTTGCAGACTGCATGCCTACATGCATGAATCTGAGAGTGGTATAGAGGAGTAATAAATTAAAGCTGTATTTCTCAAACCTTAGTGTGTGAAAAATGGATTCCCAGGCTCTATTCCCAGATGATCTGATTTAATTGGTCTAGAATTGTGTCCTAATGTCTGCATTTTTATTGCTAACCCAAGAGATTTTGAGGCAGGTGTCCAAAGACTAATTTTATAAGGAAAGGTCAAGTAATCTTACCATCAACTTTGAAGACTCTGGGATTCTCTGCTGCCAATGACTAGGGTTAATACCACCTTGAGGATTCAGCTTCTGAACCAGCGAATATATCTGCAAGTTATCTAATTAAAGCTTCTTGAACAGTCTTACACAATAAGAACTTTAGGGGCAGGTTGGCTGTCCAGTGCTCAAGAATGCCATCTTTCCCATCATACTGAACATGTACCCATCGGTTCTCATCCTTGTTGCCTCCTTTAGTATTCTAGGAAGAAAGAAGGAGGAACAGCTAAAAGGAAAGACAAAAGGAGCAATGTCTGTCAGGAAACCAAAAACTTCCCCAGAAATCCCCAACAGATTTCCACTTCTATCTTACGGGCCAAAACTCTCCCACATGTTCTCTCTACATGCTCATTGCCCCTTAAATAAAATCAGAGTTATATCGGGAAGGAAGACAGGGAGAACCGATAATTGGAATAAAATTAGCCGTGTCCACCAAACCAAATTCCATTCATTCAACTGAAGCTTTTTCTGCTGTACCACTACTGACTTTACTCTATAAAAATATCCACAGTAATTCCATATGCTTTATATTCTGCATTCATCTTCTTTTATTTTCCTGCTGCTTTTGCAATTTTAAAACCTCCTCCAAGTATCTTCCTTTAGTCTTTTAAATACTAATAGACTATAGTCCTACTGACAACAGACAGGCAACTCCAATTGGTTTATTTTAACCACTTGACATTGAAAGTTACCTAAACCAAATTCATGACCTTCAAACTCCTGGAGAATGGCATGTAACCTATTTAGCCTCCCAAGTTAGGAGTCTTCTTATCTTTAACTCTCCCTTCCTTTCATCCCTCACAAAGATAGATCCATTTCTATATCTGACACTGGTAAACCCTGATTGGTTCTCAACATTCCTGGATTACTTTGTCCATTTTCCCTCTATTTACTCCTACCCCTCTACATTCTCCTCGCTGGAATACCACCACAGTTACTTACGTGGTCTTCAAGTTTACAGGTGCCTGTGAGTTTCTATTTTATAACCAAATATGATATTATAAAGCCTTCATTTTTTTAAACTCTCATGACTCCCTCACTGAGTATAGACTAAACTTTAAACAGCTGAGCCTGATGAATACAACCACACAAAATCTGGCACCAATCTACCTCACTTGCTACTGCTTCTCAATTTTTCATCCAGGATTCTAAACTCTGGCCACCCAATTCCTTGCCAATCCCAACCACATTAGACTGCCAGTCTCTGGACCTTGAAATTATTATTTCTGTTGCTGTCTCTTTCCTATAAACCTCTCAATAAAATGAACATTTTCTCTCTCAATATTTCCACAGAACTCTGTTCTATTTTGGGGAGAAAGTTTTAAAAAAAATACTGTATTTGTTTAAATGTTTATTTCCCTGGATAGCTTGAGAGTTCCTTAGATCCTAGTCATCTTAGAACTGATTCATTCCAATGCCTAGTACAGTGTCGGGCAAACATGTGCAATAAATGATCATTGAGAGAATGAATCGTGTATTTTATTTTTCTAGATAAAATCTCATAAGAATAGAATGAGTCCCTGACAAAGAGATGTAGTAAATCATTGCCAATGGGAGTCCTTTCCCCAAAACAACCAATAAATCCAATTCCTTTTATAATTGTAATTACCTTCTAAGGAGACTGGATCCTAAGAAAACAAGGCTTTGGTTAGTTGATTCTAGGCTGCAGAATGTTCAATGCAAAAGATGAACCTGGAATTGAGTTTAGGTGTGAGGGCTAGAAAGAGTTGAATTGCTCAACCAAAAACAGAATGCAGATGATTTTGAGTGATGTGATATTTTATACAAACAGAAGTGAGGAAGAAGAATTTAAAAAAACAAACAAAACAAAACAAAAAAAACTAGAGCCCTGATAGGCAAACTGTGGCTCATGAGCTACATGCAGCTTTTTGGCCCCTTGAGTGTAGCTCTTCCACAAAGGACCGCGGCCTGAGTGAGTCTTTTTTTTTTTTTTTACAGAGAGGAAGGGAGAGAGATAGTTAGAAACATCGATCAGCTGCCTATTGCACACCCTTTACTGGGGATGTGCCCACAACCAAGGTACATGCCCTTAACCGGAATCGAACCTGGGACCTTTCAGTCCTCAGGCTGACACTCTATCTACTGAGCCAAACCAATTTCAGCCAGGGTGAGTCTATTTTAAAGAAGTTGCATTAGAAGAAGTTTAAGTTTAAAGAATTTGGCTCTCAAAAGAAATTTCAATCGTTGCACTGTTGGTGTTTGGCTCTGTTGACTAATGAGTTTGTTGACCACTGAACTAGGGGATCTGGGAGAGGTAGAGTTGCTGGTGGCTTTTAGGGATATCCTCTAAGAAATTCTCACATGTGTTCAAGGAAAAATAAAAAGAATATTCATTGCAGCATTGTGTGTTATAGCTATGACTGAAAATAAATGTTCATTAGTGTAAACTGGATAATTTGAGGAATATTCATACAATGGAATACAGCTGTTAAAGAATGAACCAGGGCTACATGCATCAATGTTGAATGGGGGAATGGGGGAGAAACAAGTTGAAGAATGTTATATATAGCTTGATATCAATTATGTGAACTTAATAACATAAAATACAATAATCTATCCTGATTCTGGCTACATATATAGACATGCTTTATTGCACTTTGCAGATATTGTTTGTGTGTTTTCCAACTGAAGATTTATGGCAACCCTGAATTGAGGAAGTCTATTTGTTCCATTTTTCCAATAGCATTTGTCATTTCATGTCTCTGTGTCACATTTTGGTAATTCTCACAATATTTCAAACTTTTTATTATTACACTAGAGGCCTGGTGCACAAATTCATGCACCAGTTGGGTCCCTAGGCCTGGCCTGTGGGATTGTGCCAAAACCAGTTCTCCAACATCCCCTGAGGTGCCCCAGACTATGCAAGGACACAGGCCAGGCCGAGGGACTCCACAGGTGCACGATTGAGGCCGGAAAGGGGTGCAGGAGGTTGGCCAGCTGGCGGGGGGGTGGGGGGTGGGGACCTTGGAAGGACTCCAGGGCATGTCTGACCTGTCTTGCTCAGTCCCAATCATAGCAGCAAGCTAACCTACTGGTCAGAGCATCTGACCCCTGGTGGTCAGTGCACGCCTTAGTGAGTGGTTGAGCAACCTTAACATATTATCTGCATATTACACTTTGGTTGCTTGAACAATGGACAGGATGACTGGACAATTAGCATATCAGGCTTTTATTATATAGGATTTATTACAGTGTTCTGTGATCAGCTATCTTTAATGTTATCATTGTAATTGTTTTGAGGCATTATGAACCATGTCCATATAAGACCAAGTTAATCCATAATGTGTACTACTCTTGGTCTTACTAGTGCTAACTGAATGGCCATTCCCCAGCTCTTTCTCTCTTCTTAGACCTCCCTGTCCCCTGAAACAGAGCAATATTGAAATTAGACCAATTAATAACCCAACAAGTATCTCATCAGGCAGAAGGGTGAAGATGGTTTTCAGAATCTAAACTACTAATCACTCACCAGACAGAATAGCTCAATTATAAAAGTCTGCACAAGTCTAAACCCCTGAGTCTAAAAGAGAATGCAAGACAGCTTCATGAACCTAATTAAAAAAAAATAAAAAAATAAAAACTTACAGCTCTCTGCCTTTCATCAATGTTTCTTTTCAGTCATATTTTTGTGATTCTATCTGTTTGAGGGCTGGGGGGAACTTAATGAAAAATGTGGTAGATGCCGGTTGCTCCTGGTCTGGACAGTCAAAGACACTGCTCAGTGTGGAAGGGACCATTCCAGATTTCAAAGGCTGCCTGCATTTGTCAAGGTATAACATTTGAAGACCACTTGCAAGGCATTAGAGGAAGCTCATGATATTTGGACTCAAGAGGCCTGGACCCCAAAGCGAGACCACATGTCATCTGAATCCAGGAATGTGTGCGAATGAAAAGGGAGGACTACTAACAGTCACACCAGAATAGCAGAGTAAACAGGGGCAGTGCAGCAAGTGTGAGCACCTTACAGCTAACCCGCCTAGGCCACGGCCAAGCTGGTTTACCTCACAGAGCCTCTGTTTCCTCATCCGTAAGGGAAGAAGGAAGGCCAGCATCTCAGGGTTTAACAGCAAACTCTGGACGAACTTAAGACACTGCATACGTGGATTATATTTGGAAATGTGTCACTCAATAGCAGCACCTAGTGAGCCCTGGAACCGTGTGCAGACCTCTACCTTTTACATCACAGAACAACATCCCAGCCCTCTAGCACTTGGCAGGCCTTTGCAGCCAAGGCCTCAGAGCCAAGACTCCTCAGTGCTGTGTGTGTTCCTCTTGTTTAAGAACGCATTTCACTGTCCAAGTTCCACAGAGGATCACAGACTGCTCTTAGAGGGAAAATGCTTTTCTTGTCACCATATGGCTACAAACCCTCAGGCAGCCAGAAGCTGAGAACTCTGTGGCCATTAAGGCCACACCCAGACCTGACGGAAGATTTTAAATCAGGCATATTTTTTAAACTTGTTTTAAAAACATCTCTCTCCGGGTTTTTGTCTGCCTGTGCACACCCAAAAGGAGCCTTAAAGTCCTGAGCATACCAGCATAGCACACCTAGATATAGATATAGATCATGCAGATGTCATGATCAACATAAGTATATGATATAGGATATGTATATATACATACAGAGTGTCCCCAAAATTGTATACACATTATAACAACCGATTGCTCAAACTTGGAAATGAAATTTATTTTTTTTTAATGAGATGAATACTTAATCTTGGAATACAAAGGATTTTTTAAGCATGCAACATGCAAATGTACAACTGAAATGTCAAATATAGTGCATGCAAAATTAAAATAAAACTAGCAAAATAGGAAAATATTGAGGCACTATTACTTTATTGTTAAAAATATTTAATATATGTTTACTAAATTACGTGTTTGATTAAATGTTATTCATCTGAAATCACCAGGAAAAAAGAAAGCTAATAATTTTAGATAACATATAGTAAAAGGTAATACTAATACTTTATTGAAAATAGCAAATGGATTTGATTGTCCGTTCGTAATTTAGTATAATTTTATTTTCATTATACTTAAAGAAGTTAAAATAGACACAGAAATAAGCTCATGTATTTTTTCATTTCTAGAAAATTAAATTTCTTAAGATCAAGAGTGGTTATTCTATTTTATGTTCTTCAAACACAGATTCTCTGTGAATAGCTTAACTCAAATCACTTAGGTTTCTCTGTTCAATACATTACCTGTAGTTGCAGATATAACTTTAAAAAGAGAAAATTATAAAAATAATGTCACTCACCTGACATGGAAAATAAACCACATAGAATGAACTTAATAAAGAATTTAATTTAACTCTGCTCAAGAGATAGAATTTTAAAAGTTTTTTTCTAAATACTTTACTTTAAATACCAATTTTAAAAATCTGGTGAGAAAGAATAAATAATGGCAAAAATATATATAAATTGGTATATTCATTGAGAATTTTATTTCAATATTATAATACCTTATAAAATATTATATTATAACAATATTATAATACCTCATAAAATATTAAGTTTTAGGCTATCACTATTTATTTTTAAAAGTGTTTGTACGATAAGATTATTTTTGCCAACATTTTTTAATAAGCATTGCCTTTATAATTATTTAATGTCTGCATATACATTTCGGGGGATACTGTACACACTCGCGCGCACATACACACACACACACACACACACACACACACACACACACACCACAGAATAACTCTAACCCCAAAACTAAGCTAATATGTGGTAAGAAACAGAGTCCCATGGGAAGGAAATGCACCGGCTTTGTAAAAATTTAAGGATAACACCACATAAGGAACATATAAGGAATGCCATGGTTAGCCACCAGATCTCTTCCTGATTGGACAAAAGTTTACAACAGGAATTCTCTAAAGTTAATTAGCAAAAAATGGTAGCCCTCTGTGCCTTGTAGTCAAAAAGTACCCTTCAGGATACAGGTTTTTAATCATCCACAAAGCCCTGTGAGCTCAAGGGAAGAAAGACACTGTAGAATAATAGATCTTGAGTCCACTTTTAAAATTGCTCTATGCACATAAATTCTTCCTTTTAAATTGTGAACCATAATACATTAGTAGTAAAATTGAAACTAATGAGTGAAATTCAAGAAACCAGAAATTATTACATAGCATTTGCCACACATGATCCTAGCCTATTTTGAATTCCTAACAGCACTGTCAGCAAGATCTAAATAGATGAGGAGCTAGCACTGACCCACTTGGGTCTTGTCACTGGCAGATGTAAAACGTTGCCTCATAGTCACAGGCCTGTACCATGGAAATCAACAGTGAGCGGCAAAACCACATGCATTCAACAGGTGAGCGTCCTCGCCTAACTGTTCAGGGTGGCTCAGGATGGCCAGCTAATCTCCAAGAGTCATTTAGGAATTGAAATCATTTGCTCCTGTGGGATTTAATATTCTATTTGATTAACAATATAAATACAAACTGATTTCTAAGAAGAATCTCTTACCTGCATGGCATAACAAATCCCCAAATACATAGCTTTTATCCCCAAATGCACAGCCTTTATATACATGATGGAATTTATAACCTAGGGATGTGCTCAGGAGCAGCTCTCAGAAATGAAGTGCCACAACAATCTGAAATTCTAGAAATGGAGCCATCAAACCGCCACTAGCAGCAAGCCTTCTGCTTTGCCTCTGGCCTTCTCTTTCCATTTATACATAGTGCTTCCTAAATGTGCCCGCACTGCAAATGGAGATCTTGAGTCCCAAACTATCAGAATGACAATTGAAACGACAGATGCTTTCTGAGAAACAGATTCAACAAAATGGTCCAGAAGCTTCTGAATAGTCTCAGTCAGTGTTAGAGCTGCTCAAATTTTCCTCCTCGCCACCCTGTCAATGAGACACACCCTGAAACAGGGTTCTTTCATCAAAAATAAGATGGATTGCCTGGCCTGCATGGTTCAGTGATTGGGCATTAACCTATGAGTCAGGAGATCAGAATTTGATTCCAGGTCAGGGCACAGGCCCAGGTTGCTGGCTCCATCCCCAGTGTGGGGAGTGCAGGAGGTAACCAATCAATGACTCTCTCATCATTGATGCTTCTATCTTTCTCTCCCCTTCTGTCCTCTCTGAAATCAATAAAAAATATTTTTAAAAAAAAAAACAGGGAGACTATTCTCTACAGAAACTCAATGCAACAAAAATCAGGCACACCACCTGTTATGGGACAGTAAGACAATTCCTATAATACTAACCAACAAAAATTGAAAGTTCCATTTTGATCTGTGTTTGGTTATATTAAAACTTTCTATTTCCATAATAATATTAACTTTAACAGAATATTCCCATCCATGACTTCAATTCACTATAAAACAAATATCACCAACATTGAAACATAACAATGGACATAAATCAAAATATCCCTATGTGCATACTCCAAGGAAGGACCTCTGGTGAGCAGAGCATGCTCATAGACGCTAAACATCCAGACCACAATGCCTGACCATGATGTCACCTAACAGTTCAAGACTACTCCATCTCTCAGCAATGCCTAGATTCAAGCAGCTCATTGTCAGATGTACTTTTGTGTTGGGGGATCATATTTTTCTCCTACTTTTGAAGGATTGTCAGGCTCTGGTTTAAAGCCTCTAGGGTTATATTGTGCATCACTTTCATTTTGCTGTTTGATTTTCACTGGAATCCTAGTCTCAAAGATAAACCAAAAATAGGGAGGGGAGATGGAGCTATGTAACAAAAGTTTTAAAAGCATCACATGAATTTTTGCTAGTTTTTCTCCTGACATTCTGTGAACTCCAGACATATCCCATTGCAAACAGAACTGATATTTTTCAGTCACTAGACAAGTAGACACCATTTCACAAATGGCAAAAAGGAAATGCCTAAAGATTTGTTCGCATTGAGTTAGCATTCAAGTCAGAGTTTCTCAGTCCATTCCACCATACAGCTAAAGATAGCTCTGTAAAAAATTGGCTATGGCTTTGTAATATACCAGTGCTTATCTCATTGAAGAGGTAGAGTAAAAATATTAGAAGCCATCAAGGAAAACAAAGCTGATGGAGGAGCAATTTGAAGGCATGGAAGCTCTGCAGTGAAAGTTGTCTTTGCACAATACTATTACCTTCATCAGCCTGACATTCAACCATATCACATTACAAAGACTCTAGTCCATATTCTAAAGTGGATTTTTTTTTTTTGCAGTCTCTGATCAACATGAATTATGGGGCTCATGAGTAATCTCTAATTTATCTTTTATTTTATCCTATGACTTAAAGTTAAGGTGAAATCCTGATCCCAATACATTCACAATTTAACTTTACAAAATGAAAGAAAAAAAGAAATGATAACAAGGAGATATGGTTTATTTATGAATAGTAAATTTACTGGACCAGAGGGAGCAGGGTACCTCAACCCTCATTAAGGTCACAGATGTCATTGTGGGTAATGATATCAGAGTGGGATAGTGGGTAATGATGGCATGAAGCAGTGGGGGGAAGGTTCATGCTAAACCCCAATCCCACCATCACAAAAGGAGTCATCAAGAAAAACATGAGAAAACATGAGAGTTTTTCCTCGTTCATTTGAGGCACAAGGAAAACCCTAAGCTTCTATGCCTTTCTTTTTCCTTTGGAAACCAAGGAAAACGATAGGTTTCTGAAGCTGATGGGGACCTTTCTGTCCTGACTGAGGTTGAGTGGAACAAGATTCTGGTTGCTCTGAAGATCACCACTGTCTCAGAGCTGCCTAAAATGTATAATGAGAAATGAGATGTGGAATGAAGAAAACTCCAGCAGGCAGTAGTTTTGTGTTCTAGTAATGAAAGCTCAAATGCCATTCAGCTGTATTTGCTCACACAACATTCATATCTCCTAAAAAGTGCCATGGCATCAAAAGACCAATGTTTCCTTCACTGGCCAAGGAACAGAACCCCGGGAGTCCCAGGAGAAAAATAGTAATCTGTTGCTTCAACCATTTTTCAACCATAATGAATTTTTAAAAAGTGTGTGATTTGAACAACAATAAGAGTGAAAAGAAAGACTCAAAATCAAAAGAGTGTCCGTTAAGGAAGGAAAGTATGTTGGCCTCTTTTCTTGAAGGCTTGTTTACAAGGTGGTTTGTTTCAAATTACTCAATGACAAAATCAAAGACTTCCACCACAGCAGGCTGAGCCACCGAAAGAAGGTGCCAGATGGGATCTGTCGGTGCAGGTAGATCACATGTGGCCATTTACTACAAGGTGCTGCCACGGTGACAGCAAACTGTGCCTGGATGTAGTCAAATCCAAGTGTCATTCTGGAAAGAGCAGCTGCCTACGGGAAACATCTGCTCACCATCACTCATGGGCTTAACTGTGAGGTTCTTATCACCCAGAAGTGTTTGTCTACATACTGCATGCCCTCCCTTACGTCCAACTTCAAAGAAATAACCCGGGCCAATACAGAAGCCACCCAGAGTGCTGACTAGTTATTTGACTCATAAGCTGGTACTTCCAGCCAAATTGATTAGCTTCCTTGATAAGGAGGACAAACATAGAAAGATGAACTTTGAAATTCGAAAGACTTGCTTTGAATTTTTTTTAAAGGCAGCTTGGACAGTCAAGAGGTTAAGAGAAAAAAAAAAATGAAGCCCCCAAAAAAGACAGAAAGAGACTCTGAGCCAGCACTGTGGTGGACCAGCTATGACTGGAATACTTTCTCTGCCTCGTACACAGAGTTGAACTCTTTGATTCAGAAGTCCCTTCACTTATAGAACCCTCCAACTCTATGGTGTTGACTGGTACCCCACCTCCAAGTAAGGAGCCTCCAGCCTAAGATCTTCAGAGGTACAGTGAGTATGAGGGAGGGACTTCTCAATTGGAACAACTCTAGGGCATCTCATTCTTTAACTTCAATTAAAAAACTTAATGAAATATGTTCCTCCTCCTGCCAGGCTCTCCCCTCCACTTCTGTCCTCTTTCCTGGCCCTGATGCTTCTTGGCCAGCTTTATTCTCGTTAGTCCACACCCAGCACCCAACAAGGTTTCTTAGAGAAACCAAGACCTGCTCCCAGGCTCAGGGGCAGCCTGGGTGTTCCCTCTGCCTAAATCCCTCTCGAAGCCACTGACCCTCCCACACCACAGAGAGCTGGGTGCTATCTTCCCCTAAATGCCTGCAAGGAGCACCTTTCCCCGTGTGCTCTGTGAAGGTCCTGCTTGAAGGAAAATGGCATCCCTTGTGGTGTTTCACTGTGTGTCAACCTAGCGAGGCCACAATACCCAGACTTTGGTCAAACACCAGTTTGGATATTCCTGTGAAGCTACCTGTGACATGTGATTAGCATTTAAATCTGTAGACGTTGAATAAAACAGAGAGTGTGGGTGGGCCTCATCCAATTAGTCAAAGGTTTTAAGTCTTAAGAGAAAAAGACTAAGAAAGAAGGAATTCTGTCTCCAGACTAACTTCAGTCTTGAGCTGCAGCATCAACTCTCCCCTGAGTCGCCAGCTTGCTGGCTGCCTACAGATTTTGGACTATCCAGCCTCTATAATTATGTGAGCCAATTCTTTAAAATAAACCTGCCATTGCCTCTGTCTGCTGTCTCTGTCTCTCTCTACCTATCCCCCACCCCCCTCTCTCTCATTCTCTTTCTCTCTTTTTTCTGTCTCCCTCTCGCCATATATATCTACACACACACACACACTATTGGTTCTGTTTCTGAGGAGAACCCTGACTAACATACCCCTAAAAGCACAAATCCAAGTCTCCCCTCCCCACACCCCACTCCCCACCCTACCTCCTGAAACCAAAGAAGGGAATCTGTAGAACCAACAAATTTTTTGGCTCATTAGACTCTCACCTGGCTTATATGTTTCACCAGTTACACTGAGCACTTTGTGAGTGATTATCCAGAAGGATTTAAGATCTCTCTGGAGTCACCAGATGATTACAACGAGACTGAAGTAGGAAATTTGATTTTACATCTAAATTAAATTTTCAGATATGTTGGTTTACTAAAGCTGCTTCTCCTTTCTGGTTTGTTTCTTGGATGGTTTTGTCTAAAGCTCACATTCTGTATCCCTGGCCAGTGTTGCTCAGTGGTTGAGCATTGTCCCATGCACCAAAATGTCAATAGTTCAATTCCTAGTCAGGGCAAATGCCCAGGTTGCCAGTTTGATCCCTGAGCATAAAGAAGACAACCCATCAATGATTCTCTCTCATGTTCATGTTTGCCACTCTCTCTAAAAAGAAAAAAAATCAAATTAAATCACATTTAAAACTTACAGTCTGTTGTTTTGTTTTGTTTTTTTCTGTTGTAAAGAACAACAATCTTCCTAGTTGGTCTCGGTGCTTTGCCTAGTGTCTGGCACTCCTTTTATTTTTAAACTTGATATATGAGAACTTTTAAGACGGATATATACATCTTCTTACAGCTGAAACAACTAGAATTTTATAAGAGAAAGATGCCTGGGACTTTTTTCTTTCATTTAAAATTTTATTCTAACATAACACTCAAGCCAATTATTGAAAAGGGGAAAAGTCATCTGTATTTGCTGTATTAGTATATTGCTTAATTCTTCTATAATGTCTGGGGACTTTTTGGAGTTGAAGCATCAACTAAAAGTCAATATCAGGAACTGATTTTAGTTCATGACACCTGTTTAATAGGTTTTAGAATATTTTTATTGCTGCAAACTTAGACTCCTCAAATCACGAGCTAGATAATATGGCAGAGGTGCCTGCCTGTCTCTAAGGAGACTCAGATAGGCTTCTCCTGTCTGTGTGCACTGGGCCCAGACCTCTCCCTAAAGGGGTTGTCATTTCCTTCTGGGCACAGGCTTGATTTTGCAACTCTGGTCCTGCTTTGGCTCATCTACAAACTCCAGTTGCAGATACTTCAGTGAGAAACTACCCCTGTATGAGTTCATCTCCTCAGAGGTTGATTGAAAGTTACGTATGGATGGAATTCATATTCTATATTTCTGTTGTACCTTCTCAGAGGGCCATGCCCAGGGCACTAAGCCATACTCTGAATTAAAGCACAGGAAACAGGGGGGGAGGGGGCAGGAGGGGCGCGGAAAGAAGCCCTGACCACCCAGAATTAAGCCTCTGGTGGTGGCCTCTGGGGTTTGTTACACTATTGGCAGTCTGTTTTGAAGGTCTCATGGTTAAGACCCTTACACATCTCTACATTGCTTTAAAATTTTCTGAGTAGCATGGAAATATTCTCCCTCAAAATTACTCAAATCTTACTTAAACCTTCTTATACTTTTTCCCTACCTTCTTAGGAGTTCTTCCAGCCACATTCCATGACTCGTTTAGTAAAGGCATGAACCCTTTTATTGGATCTGAAACAGCACTTTTCAAGTTTTATGTACCAGCATTCCAGGATTTAATTAAACAGCCACTATTCACCTGATCCATCCCTCTCAAGGTGTTAAAGGCTACCATCTTCATCCAAAGGCACTAGAACACACTTGGATGGGAACTAAGTTCCTGCTCAGTGAAGCTTATTTCCAGTGAAAGAGGACAAATAATAAAGAAATAAATAGTCTATAGTGGTGACAAGGTTGGGCAGAACCACAGTCAGGCAGGGTTAGCTACATAGGCATGCTATCTGTGAGGTGTCCAGGGCCTCACACTCAGAAGTACCCCACACTTGGGATTTAATGCCCGTGGTCAGTGCCTTAGAATTATTACTAATTTTATCTTTGATTTGGGATTTCATAAGCAAAGTCCAATGAGACAGTGGAGTATGCAGAGGGAACATGGAGCCTCAGCATGCTCCTGCCTCCAGACTGTTCCCCAAAACAAGTTCTCAGAAGCTCACCAGACCCTATCTCATGACCACTGCCACCTCATGACAGCAGTCATCTGACTCTTGTTCCTGATGGACCTCAAAATACTCAATGGCTCCAACATAATTTTTTGTGCTGATTTCTTGCACACATAGTCTTATTCCAGGTTGGTGCAGGGTAATGCAGAGAGCAAAGGGTGGGTAAGGAAGCTCTGCTCCACACTGTCCTTTTGGGAAACCGACTATTAAGTTTCCGTCATCTTTAACAGGATATCCAGGATATTTACAGACAGCCAAGGAGAGAAAAATGAGATAGGAGAGTTGCTCGTGGTTGGCTTTTACAGGCCAGACCTGGAGGAGGTGCCCGTACATTTTTATTCACATTGCATTGGCTAACACTTGGTCACATGGACATACACTACTGCAATGGCAGCTGGAAAGTGAAAGTGTGTGCCTAGAAAGAAACAGAAGTAGTTTGGTGAGGAGCCAGCTCTTCTGTGATTTTAAATCTAAGTAACCACTAAAAAGCTTTACAGAAATCATCTGGCTAAGGATGGCTGGGCCAAACAAAACATCTTTGAAGACTGAATGTAGCCCTGAGGCCTCCAGTTTGCAATGCTACACTGGATAAATGTGAAGCATCATCATTATTATTAGGAATATTGAGATCTGAACACATTTAAAGTGGCATAAGACTCCTTCAGAGAGCAGTGGGTTCCTTTTAATTTTTCCCTCTTCTCAAATGGAAACCTCTTGAAGTCTTCTACATCATCTTCTGGACCACTGTCATTTGAGGGGCGGCATGGAACCCTCCAAACCTTCCAGTAGTCATCATCAGCCACTTTCTTTCACGTTTGCCCCAAATGAATTTTCTTCTTGAAACTACCATTTCCAAAGTCTTCTCACACACTGACTGGGCAGAGGGCATTGTGTCTGGCTGGTCAGAGACAGTGAGCTGAACTGGGAAGAGGATAGTGGGACAGCGCACTGGGAGTCACCTCTGTGCCTGCCGGGCAGCCTCTCAGATTCTCTTCCTCATCCCACCTCCATCCTTCTCTTGAGCTGTGGATGCAGTGCCCAGCAGCCTTAAATCTATCTTATTCTGGAAATGCCAACAGGAAAGAAAGGAGTTATAGTTGAAAGGAAAGGAAATTATAAGTATAAATTTTAATTTCTAATCACTTGAAACCATCTCCCTCCCTAACCACTCTTAAATAAACAGGCAACTCTAAGCCCTGGATCTGCGGCACCTAATTGCTGAGAAAAGAGTATTGGCTCTAGATTACAATGAAATGGACCATGGACAAGTAGACATGACCAAAATGAATGAGGGTGGTTGCCCCAAGAAGCCCAAAGTCTAGAAGAAATAAAAACACCTTTTTAAAAGTCTATGTTACAAGGAATATATTTATGGCTTAAAACAGATAGATGAAAAATTAAATCTTGACAAAGATATAAATGCTTGATCAAGTCTAGTGTGGGCAGAGATGTCTAAAACAGGTGTGGTCCTCATTGGTGGGAGTGATAGGTACCACAGGAGGGCAATCTTTCAGCATGCATAAAATCTGTCACTTTATTCTCTTTATCCAAGCTATTTTAATTCTAATCATTTATCTTAAAGAAATAAAAGATAAGGTAGAAGTGTGTGTATGTAATTCATTTGATTATAGTGTGATGTGTAATGAGAAAAATGGAAAACACTTGAATATTCATTTATGAAAGACTGATTAAATGAATTATGTTACACAGATTTAAAGAAACACTATGTAATCATTTTAAAAGATAAAGAAAATCCATATGGATTGAAATTTATATTACAGTGGTTCTCAACCTTTCTAATGCCACGACCCTTTAATACAGTTCCTCATGCTGTGGTGACCCCCAACCATAAAATTATTTTTGTTGCTACTTCATAACTGTAATGTTGCTACTGTTAATAAATCATATTGTAAATATCTGTGTTTTCTGATGGTCTTAGGCTCTACCTGTGGATCGCTGCTTAAATGATTTTTGTATATGGACCACCTGGAAAATTTTTCCATCCCCAGAAGGACTTGAATCCTAGTTCGAAGACAGCTGGCTTAGTTTTGCTAAAGTAGAACTCCCCTGGAGATAAGATAACTGAATTTATTAATTGAAAAAAATATAACTGGTTGTTCAGGAACTTAAACTCATTAACTATAAGTAAAGAAGTCCTAATACAAGATCTTTTGTTCAATTGTTATACTTTTCAAAAAGTCTTTATTTATTCAACAAATATTTCTTAGACACCAAGTGCATACGAGGCATGGAACTAAGCATTGGGAATATGGTAATGAACAGGATGGCCATATCCCCACATGCTAAGAGTTTACAGACAATGGAAAATGTCAGAGACTTACATAAGGAGAATGGATGGAGCCAGTCAAAGAGGTCTACATGAGGTACTCTAGTAAATCTCATGGGATGTTTTTATTGCTTGGGTTTACAACTTAAAGAAATTATGTCATATTCAAGTGTGTATAAGTGTATGTCTAAATGTATTTTTGTTATTTAAAGCCTTCAGCCCTATCACAAATGGAACATAATCGACCAATGAGTCCTGTTTGCATTTTTATTGGGGTCTCCCATTGTATAGTGCCTGTCAGTGAGTGAGTTTGATAGACGTTCAAATTTTTCACATTTTGCTTTTCAAGTCAGGAAGAGATTGATATTTTACATATTAACACTTAAAACTAAGGCCATGGTGTTTTATTTAAATTTATACATTATGATCCTTCACAGAGCTATAACCAGAACACTGGTTCATTAAATTAGTAATGACTGTTCCCTGCTGAGAACATTTATTTCTATTTAGTTGTAAGCCACAGTTCATTCTTACTCATAAGCAAAGAGACCTCGAATAGTGGTTATGTGAGGTTTGCCAAAAGGTTTGTCTCAAAATAACTGTCCCCTTTAGCTTGTTGAGCAAGCTCTCTGAAGTAACCAACATTGCAATTACTCTGTTTCCAAGAGCCATTGATTCTGAAATCACCTAAAACACATCTAGCACATATTCATTTATGTCAAGAGTGGGGGGGGAAGATTCTTGAATATTGCAAATGTATTATTAGCCAGAAGACCAATATATTAAGCTCTTATCAACTTAAATGAGCTTGTATTATCATTTTAATTATCCAGTTACCTTATTAGAACTCAAGAAGAGGGGAGAGAATAGCTCTTGTCCTAAAACCTTTCTTCCTTAATGGCTCAACTCTGATTAGAAAATGTAAGTGGAAAAGAGAAAACTGGGAAAATGGCATCCCTTGTGATGTTTCACTGTGTGTCAACCTAGTGAGGCCACAATACCCAGACTTTGGTCAAACACATTCATCCCTCGTCCCATTCAGTCATTGGTACAGGCTGCCCCAGGAAGGATGTCACCTCATCAAGGTGGCTCTCCACAGCTAGGTGGGTCCAGAGAGGCTGACAGCTGTACTGTCTATGTATGAGCACTCCCTGCTGCTGGTAGTGTATTCTTTCTTAAAGGGAGACCTTAGGGTGTGGGCCCCTGTCCATCACCATCTGCCTGTTGACACACTTTATAAGTAATGGTCCCCAGAATGAGGAAAGTAAACATGATCTGCTGGAGGCAAAAAAAAAAAAAAAAAAAAATTAAAAATCTAAAATGAAGAACTCACATTTATCTTTACATCATCTTTTTTTAAAATTATAGTAAAGTACATATAACATGGCCCTGACCAGGTGGCTCAATTGGTTAGAGAAGCATCATTCTGTACACCAAGAGGTTGTGAGTACAATTCCCGGCCAAGGCACATACTTAGGTTGCAGATTCAATCCCCAGTCAGGGCGAGTCTGAGAGGCAATTGATGTTTCTCTCTCTCTTCTACACTTTCTCCCTCTTCCCTTCCTCCCCTCCCTCTCTTCCTCTCTCACTAAAAAAAAAAAAAAAAAAAAAAAAAAAAAATCAATGAATATAACCTCGGAAAGGGATAAAAACAATAACACATAACATGAAATTTACCATCTTAACCATTTTTAAGTGTTCAGTAGTGTTACATATATTCAAATTTTTGTGCAGCCAATCTCCAGAACATTTTTATCTTAGGGAACTAAAACTCTATATCCATTAAATAACTCCCCATTCTCCTCTTCTTTCCAGCTTCTGGCAACCGCCCGTCCACTTTCTGTCTCTGTGATGTCACTACTACCTCATGTAAGTGGAATCACATGGGTTTTGTCTTTTGGGGACTGGTGTATTTCACTTACATTGTGCTCCGGGTTAATCCATGTTGTAGCATACATCTGAATTTCCTTCCTTTAAAAGCTGAATAATATTATATTGTATGTGCATACCACATTTTATTCTTCTGTTCATCCATTAATGGACACGTGGGTTGGTTTCACTGCTTGGCTATTGTGAGTAATGGTGCTATGAACATGGGTATACAAATACTGAGTCCCTGCTGCTTTCAATTATTCAGAATATACACTGAGTAGCCAAATTATTATAATCTCTGAACATGTAATAATCTGGCCACTCAGCTGATATATATATTAGAGACCCAGTGCATGAATTCATGCATGGTTGGGGTCTGGCCAGCCTGGCCAGGAGGTGGGGACATGGGTGGTTGGCTGGCCTGCCTGCTGGTCGAACTCCTAGTTGAAGGGCCAATTTGCATATTAGCCTTTTATTATATAGGATATACGCTGAGTGGCCAGATTATTATGGGTTCAGAGATAATAATCTGGCCACTCAGTGTATACCCAGAATTAAAATTGCTAGGTCAAATGGCAAGGCTTTTTTTTTAATTTTTTGAGGATCCTACATACTGTTTTTCAAAGAGGCTGCACCATTTTACATTTACACCAACAGTGCACATTCTCACCGATGCTTGTTATTTTCTGGGTTTTGCATGCAGCTATTCTAATAGGTAGGAAATGGTATGTCAGTGTGGATGCTTCATCTTTTTAACTTGTGCCTGTGAGTTGTAATACAAAACTCTAATATTAGAGTGGCAGGTGTATTAATTCACTCAGGTGACAAGGAGGCCCGAGCAGAAGCATGCCCTGAGAAAGGCATTAGAGCCTCTCTAAGCCAACTTGGGAACATAGATGATTAGTATATAAACATATATTGGGGGGGGGGGATGATTAAATATTCTATCAATCAATTTATAAGATCAAAAGGCTTCCAAATGATTATTTTAAGGGTAGATTGTTTTGGCGGGGAGGAGGGTTAGAAAATAGTCTAGAATCCTTAGACAGTGTCTGTCTCCTAGTTCTCAGCCAAAAAACACAAAACTGCTATCATTTGGCTTATACAACACACACACACACACACACACACACACACATTAAGACTTAAGTTAAAATGGGCAAAACTCATTTTTTTGGCAGAAAAGTAAAAATTGTATAAATAGTAATAAAAAATAAGTAGAACCAAGATGCATTTAAATTAACATTTAAGAATAAAACTAGGTAGTCAATGGGGAGCTTGGGAAGAGGGGTGAGGAATCTTTCATACTTTCAACAATAAAGATAATTTTTTATAAAAATAATAAAACCTAGAAATGTTTAAACTACTGACTAGAAGAGAGGCACGCTCCTTAACTTTTTAGTTGATCTCAAAGGTAAAAACCCAATTTACTGCCTAGAAAATGGCAGTTTTTAGGTATTTGGGGAAAACCTGAAGTGGTCTGCATAGAATTACACAGTTGTGTTTTTTTGGGTTTTTGTTTTTTGGGTTTTTTTTGTTTTGTTTTGTTTTGTTTTGTTTTGTTTTGTTTGGAGACTAGCAATTTAAATAGCTGCTTGCCAAAAACAGGCCTGCAAGCTGATAACAGAAATAAATAGAATCAGACAGTCCTATTAGACACGGCTCTCTTCCATGTACGTTCACCTACTGAGTGAGTGTCAAAAGATACAAGTGCACCAGTGAACTTTCCAAAAGCTCTCTAGTGGCTTTTGTACTAAAAGCCAAGTCGTCTGTTTCCATCCAGACCCTTTCCAACAATAGAGTGCTTGGCTCATGTTGAAAGCAGATAGGAGAGTTTTCTAAGAGATACTTCGAAAACATAAATGTTAGCTATAATTATGACCTACTTACAAAAATATGAAAGATGGATTTGGGATAATCGATTTATTCGTTTAAGTTCTCCAGAAGAATTAGACTTATGCCACCGGAAATCAAGAAGGTGCCTGGAGACCAATAGGAGGTAAGCCAGCGACGCGTCCCAAAGGGAAGCCTTAGATGTCATGGCAGCCATCACAAGCTCCCAAGATTTGATGCGCTCTTAAAAGAGTCGTAGCCGTGAAATGAAGCACTACTAACAAATGTGCTCTCCAAGACTTTCCTTACATTTATTTCCCAGGTGTTTCTAGAAACCCAACTAGCGCCAATGATCTCTAACTTCTGAAAAGTCATGGGAATAAAATGCTGTTAGTGGGTTGAACCATTGATGAATATCCAGGTGCCTGGACGGTGCCTAGAATTAGTGAAACCATTATGTTAATAAAGTCATCTGGCTGTCTCCTAGGGTGCAGATGGGAGGTGTTAGTCTTCACGCCACCAGATACAAAGCCAACTGTTCCATGTTCATTAAAAAATGGGTCTAGAGCTGCCCATATTCATAAACAGTAATTGCATGAATTTCCCATTTCTTAAACAACATTTGCATGCATGAATTTCCCATCTCTACTATTAGAGCTATGATAAAATAGCAAAACTATCTCCTAGACAATGGTTAAAAGAAGATAAATATTTACAATTAGCATCTGCTACCACCCAAAATCAGGCCAAGGTTTTGTGGTATTATTGTTGCTGTTTTTTGTTGTTTGTTTTTTTCATGATTAAGTTGACACAATGTCAGAAAAGCAAATGTAAGCCTCAAATTTGAGGTCAGTTTCATTTTCCAAGGGCGATCTTATCATGCATTAAAAAAAAAAAAAATAGGCTATTTGGCACTGATGATTTTATGATAACCAATTTATTCCAATCTGTTCATTCTAGTGGATCAAGTTATTTCAAAGAGAAAAATAAAGTCAAAACAAAAGATTTTAAAACTAGCCTAAGAACACCCATATATAAATACCAAAATGAGGCTTGTCATATAAAATTCAGCTGACTCTTGTGCTTTGGGCCCCAGCCAGGAGATGTCAGCTACCAGAAAAATCACAATGGACAGACACAGCCTCAAACTACAGAGTTCCAGAGTCCAGATCTCAAAGGCAAGGGAGACACCAGGGCACAGATAGTCCAGATTTACAGACTGGACCTCATTTACTAAAGAGATAAACATATGTATATTCTTCATTTACTCTGTCTTTTTTCCTGTGTGCTAAGCAATAAGGCAATGTGCTAAGCATCTTTACACGTGGGTATTTAATTAAATTTTAATTTAAAAACTATGAGGTAGGTACGGTACTATTATTGTTTCCACTTTTCAGGTGGAACTGACACTTAGAAAGGGTGGGTAATTAGGAGATAATATTGATTTGTTTGATCTTTTAAAATTTATGTTTTATAACTGGAAAAGAGACACCAGGATCTAAACCCTGGTAGACTAACCATCAGAGCCCCAAGTTGCAAAATAAATGCCCCATACGGAAGGTACATTAAAATATGTTATATAATCCCTAACTGGCTTGGCTCAGTGGATAGAGCATCGGCCTGTGGACTGAAGGATCCCAGGTTCGAGCATGTACCTTGGTTGTGGGCACATCCTCAGTGGGAAGTGTGCAGGAGGCAGCTGATCAATGTTTCTCTTTATTGATGTTTCTAGCTCTCTATCCCTCTCCCTTCCTCTCTGTTAAAAAAAAAAATCAATAAAATATATTTTAAATTTAAAAATAAAATAAAATATATTATATATATCCTGAAAGTTATATTCATATATATATGGTCTGATGCAGGAATTCATGCAAGAGTAGGCCTTTGCAGCTGCTGTGGCTACCTTGATGTTGCGCTGCAGCCCTGGCTTTGTCTGGAAGGATGTCTGGAAGGACATCCAGTCTAATTAATATATTATGCTTTTATTATATGCTTTTATTATTATAGATATATATCATGAAATGTCTTATCAAAAGTAGAAGTTCCTTTTAGAAACAACCATTAAAGCATCTCAACCTAATCTGGGTGATCCTTTCATTTTGAAGTCTTAATAACTGTCCCAACTTACTGTTTCCCTTTGCCATCAGTCTCTCCAATTTCTCATGTCCAAGATGTCCTAACCTCTTTTACATGGTGCCAAAACACATGTGACCACAAGAGACACAGCTAAATTTCCAGGAGCTCTGAATTCACAGAGCCCTTGCAGAGGGTCTTGGACATAAGGCACAGCCAGCCTGAAGGTCTGCATCTTTCACTCACATCCAGCTCTTAACACCCACAAGCACTATCTTAGAGAAATTCGAGGACTCGAAGGGCTACTTTCAGTTTGCTCTGTTTACCTGCAGGCCACGTCTTGCAATGAGCTCTGCTGAGATGCCGTGGGAAAGTCCAGCTCTGAGAAGGCAGAGCACTGGCTGGGTTTTCTTTCTGAAATCTTGAATAGGCTGCTAAATGTTCTGGTATAGCAGCACAAATACAAGGGAATGTTGAAAATGACAGTCTCTCAGATATTTCATCGCCACCACCAAAGACTTCACTCACTGCCCCAAAACACTGGTGTTTGCACAGCAAAAGGGGGCACTGGAGGGAATCTGAACCCAAGGGTCTCAGGGCTGCCCTGGAAGGCAGCCATCACATCATGGTGGAGGCAATGGAGCAGAAAGCCTGGTTTTGAATCTGGTCTCTCTCCTTAGTACACATGCGACTTGGGAATGATGGCCTTTCAGAACCTCACTTTTCTCATGGGTACAACAGGGATAAGCACAGAGCATTTGTAAATATTGAAGGAGTCAGCGCATGAAAAATTAATAGAAATCTTGGCAGGTGGGAAGTACTTTATACATGTTACTTTTCCCTTTTTATTTTTAATGCTGTAACAATAGTTTTGGCCTACTTTCCCCTCAGTGAATCAAACTGAACAAATGCTTTGGCGTCATCACAACACACAACTGTCAAGTGTCTCTTACTTGAGTTTAAAATAGAGAAGAAATCTGGTTTGAATGCGTTTTTAATAATTATAGTCCCAGTGGTAGTAACTACTTTTGCTCTGACTGTTCAGTAATGTTGCCCACATCAAGGAAGATTTTAAAAAATATATTGAGCCTATAATGGACAGCAATTACATTTTTTTAAATGCAAATGTTTGAAAATTTTAATAGTCCTGCCAGTTTTTGAAAATTCTGGGGAAAAAAGATTTTCTCTTCTAAATTGGAAAGACCCTGGAAGGTTACTTTTAGCTTTTCTGAAATAGTGCTGCATGAATAAAAGATGTTAGTCTGAAACATTTTTGTCCTCGAGGGCAAAAGAGAGAAACCACATCCTGGCCTTCCCTGTACCCTCCCCCACAACCCTGTGACTGGTACCAAGTACTGGTCCACAGAGGGCACTGGGCAGTGTTCCCCGCTCATACCTGACTTACCGCCATTCCACCAAGAACCTTCTCCTTGCATTTCTCTCTCCCCAGATCCTACCCATTTTCCAAGACACGCTCCATAAGCCTTTCCCTGCTGCTGGACTCGCCCCTCTCTAACCTGTACACTTTTCACAGTCTGTAGCAGATGTCACATGCTCTGTCAGCCACTGTTGTTCTCAGCAATTTAGCTTGAGTGTCCTGAGCAGATGGTAAATTCCTCAGTGGTAGAAACCATACCTCTCTTTTTCCCTCTACCAATAGGATGTAGCGTCATTGTTAAGTGCTTATACTTTCAAATGGGACTGTCTGGGTTCAGACCCCGGATTTCCACTTAGTAACCGTGGCCTTGAGAAAAATGCTTACCCTGTGCTCAGAAATAACAAAAGTACTTGCCTCGTTTGGTTGCTGTGATTGAATAACATAAAACCTTAGGAAAGGGCCCAGAATATCATATGTGCTATGTCATTGTGAGCATTGGTTATAGCAGCAGCCCACATAGTTAAGTCAAGTCTCTGTGTCACTGAACATGGAAGTGGTAGATGAGGCAATGTGAGAATCAGTAGGTCATGTGGGAGTCCAGAGAAAAACATGGCCCCTGTGTCTAGAAACTTATAGTTACTCTGCCACTGATGGACAAAACAAAGGGCACTTCCCAGGCAAGAACTATATAAGACTCATCTTTTATTTTTCTGGAGCTTGGTACAGTCCATGGCAAATGGTAGGTATTCAACAGATACCCATTGACTTAAACAAGTCCTTAGAGTGAAGAAGGAAGTCTATGTAGTCGACACCGATAAAGACAAATTGCTACTCCATGATGATCCAAAAACAACCATAAAATCAAAAACCTCATTGGGCTGAAAAATATGTTGGTATTTTAAAAGGAACCATCAAATTCATCATCTCGCCAGCTTTTGCTTGGCTCCATTTGTGTTCTTGAATTGGTTTCTGTCCAGACTGACTGTACGAACGTAGCCATGGCTACAATATCAGGATGCTCCCCAGGAAGATCAGTGACCACACTACAGGATCTTAGTGTTACCAGGCTTTCCACCTGCAAGATCTTCTCTCAGGGACACAGGTTGGAGCTGCCCTCCCAGTTAAACCAAGTTAGAGTTGTGGATCCAGCTAGTGAGATTTCTGAGTTGAGTCTGAGTTGCTGCTCACTTCCTCCATTACCTATTCTGAGAAAAGGGAGTTTATGCTTGATTTTCAAAGTCACTTTCCCATACATCCATGGTGTTTCTCACTCCATGTACCCATTCACGGAGAGCATACGGTGGTCCATCTTTTGCTTATCTTCCCCTGTCCCCGACCCTGCCATCTTCTATGTTTCTGAATCCCACCCGTCCTTGACCCTTGCCACTGATTGACAGTGTACTGGATTGCGCATCACTATCTATACTCTACCCACCTGAAAAGACACATCTGGATGCTTTGATGCTGGCTATCAACAGAAACTGTGACTTCTTTCGATACTATGCTATGCCTACCTGAGTCTCCACTTATACCCAGGCTACACCGAGTGGTCGCCCAGTGAGTGAATCTCATGACAAGCCATAGTTCACTCCCTACATTCCTGCCCAACATGAAATCCCAAGATGTTTAACAACTAGAGCAGGATCCCACCTTGATGATGCCTTTGCTAGAGTCCTAGGTGTATGTCCAAGATACTTTCACTATTTTTTTGTTTTTTGGCCATGCCATCTAGTAAATAAGAAATGTTGCTGAGAGTGACAGAAAATCTTTTGTTTTTTGGGCTTCAGATATATCATAAGCACTTGTATACTAACTAGTAGCCCTGTGCACGAATCCGGGTGCCAGTAGCTTGCCAGTAGCTTGCTGCTGCCCTCCTGTAGCTCTCTGCCTGCTGCCCCGCCCTCCTGTAGCTCCCTCTACCCCACCCCTCATAGCTTGCTGCCCTGCCCCCTCCTGTAGCTCTCTGCCACCAACTTGTAGCTTGCTGCCCTACCTTCCTGATGATCCGTGACCCGGTCATTGCAAATTACATCTCCATTATATAGGACCATCTATGGATTTGTATTTTTGTTGCTTCCAAAATTTTCTTATTAGAAACTTATCTGTGAAAAACCAGACTTTACATGTTTGCATATATATCCATTTATTTTTCTTATAATATATTTATGAAAGTGGAATTACTGAGTCAAAACATATTATTATTTTTAGAGGTTTTGATATATTTGCTATATATAGCCCTTCAGAACGGTTGTAGCATATCAAACTCCATCAAAGTATATATGAATTATAGAACGTTAAGGCTAATAGGAACCTTGCGATCCCACCTTTTACTTTGAAGGTGAGTTTGCTAAGACCAGAGCTGTTAAGTACATTTGTAGTCAGGACAATTAGCAAATGGCCTACGTTTACTGAAGATGGAAGTCAAAGTGAAACTTGACCAATGCATTTTTTTAATATATTTTATTGATTTTTTTTGTACAGAGAGGGAGAGAGAGGGATAGAGAGTTAGAAACATCAATGAGAGAGAATCATCCATCAGCTGCCTCTTGCACACCCCCTATCAGGGATGTGCCCAAACCAAGGTACATGCCCTTGACCGGAATCAAACCTAGGACCCCTCAGTCCACACGCTGATGCTCTATCCACTGAGCCAAACTGGTTTCAGCTTGACCAATGTATTTTTATGACACTTTTTCTTCTAGCATATATATTAAGCAACCTCAATTATGAATTTAAGGACAGTCAATTCTGTGTTCCCACCATCACTCCTATTTTTATTTTTTAATTTTCCACATCATATTGTACTAGTAAATACATGAAATTGAGTTTTGGTATTCAGGGAATATCTCAAGCTTTGAATTGCCAAGAAGGAAATTCTATTTGGAAAAATGCCTGAAGCTTAATCCATGGTCCCGCCTCCTGGTCTCTCTTTCAAAACCATCTGTTTTATTGATGGACAGGGCTGGGCTCAGAAACCAGATGTGCTTTCCAAAGAAGTTGCTGTTATTCTAGAGGACAGAATGTCTGACAAATGACAAAAGGCAGGAATTTTCTTGTTTACATTAGTTGTTAAATGTGGAACAAATCAACAATATGTCTCTTCTTAAAAATACTTTGGCAGACTGTAGCTCTTTTCTATTTACAAATCTTTGCTAACATAATTACAAGATTGCTTTCCTTAAATATCTTACTCCGAAGTTAGCTAGCCTGTACTGTAGCCCTCACAGTAGAGCCCAGAATTCTGTGTGCTCTTGTGGAAATTTTCACAAATACAGCACTGATAGCAAACTAATGTGCCTCCTCATTTTTGCTCTCAACTAGCAGGACTCCAGCATAAAAGGTGTGACTCTATGTAGCACGTTTTTATGAGCACATGAACATTTTGCAGTGTGAGGCCATAGAAGAACGGTGAGTAGGCTGATCATTTCATGCATTAATTCAACAAACATTTACTAAGTGCTAACTATATATCAAGTTACTGGGCCAAGCAATGTGGCTACAATACAAGTGAGCAAAACGCAGGAACAGAACTTACAGTGGTGGGCTTTTTTTCTTTTTTCAAGGTTTTCAATGGCTTATGTCTGATTTATAAAGAACTTGGTTGCCAAAACTGGTTTGGCTCAGTGGATAGAGCATTGGCCTGCAGACTCAAGGGTCCCTGGTTCAATTCTGGTCAAGGGCATGTACCTTTGTTGCGAGCACATCCCCAGTAGGGGGTGTGCAGAAGACAGCTGATCGATGTTTCTCATCGATGATTCTAACTCTATCCCTCTCTCTTCCTCTCTGTAAAAAAATCATTAAATATATTTTTTTAAAAACTTGATCAACTTAGCTCTGGTTTCCTTATAATGCCAAATATAGTATCATAAACCTGTAATACATCTTCAGTGAGGTCTATGGTGAAAGTCGTCCTCACTTGCAGCCTAAAAGCTTGAATGCATCATGCATGTTCTACACTATCAGGTAGAGTACTCAGCAATTTAGAGAAGTCTCCTCCAGGACAGATGTGTCTGGTCTGATTTCCCTCCAAGTCTGTTCCAATAAGACCAGCTGGATCCAATTCATTGATGGTGGTGTTAATTTGCATAAAATGGAGAATCCATTCTAAGCTATTAAAAGGAACCTTGGTATGTACAGATTGGCTTCTTTCACACTGTCAGGAGTCTGCAATTACAAAACATATTCAGTAGGTCTTGGGTGGTTTCTGGTTTTTTTGTGCTTTTTTTTAAGTACTAAAATGCCTTGAAGGAATCTCTGTGTACCACTATAATAAGCCATTTCGTTCCACATAATGTCTTTTAAAGGCCATTTGTAGTCAGGACAATTAGCAAATGACCTATAAGCTAAAGCTAAAGCATAATTAGTTCAAATCATACCTTGACTTATATTCTGAAATTTTCACTTTGGTATAGCCTTAAAACAATGGAAAAAAAAAAAAAAAGAAAGAAAAGAAATTAGCACCGCTCTTCCTTCCCTCACTCTTCCCAAAAAGGTCCCCAGGAATCTTTCATAACTTTCTCTATTCAGGTATCTTCTAAACTGTAAATTCATCAAGGGAATTCAGTGTTGAGAGAACAGACATCCGGGATGGCACTTAGCAGTATCAAGTATCTTCTGAAAGATACCTGGGGCACATTTTTGTGCTCTAGCAGACACGAGATGTTGTGATGGCCTCATTGTACAAATGAGCAAAAATTGAAGGCCCGCTTGTCCCCAACATTAGTGGTGTTTCAGATCATTTCCTTGAATTCAAAACCCTAGATATCACACTGCAAAGGCCTTTTCTTGAATTGTTGTCAAGTTTTTGTGTGTGTGTGTGTGTGTGTGTGTTTTTTTAAGAATAGTTTTATTGGCTTTTTAGAGAAAGAAAAAAAAGAAACATGGATGTGAGAGCAACATTGATCGGCTGCCTCCTGTATGTCCCCTTCCAGGAATCCAGCCCACACCCCAAGCATGTGCCCTGATCTGGATTGAACCAGCAATCGCTCAGTACACAGGACTATGCCCAACTAACCGAGCCACACCAGCAAGGCCTGTTTTAAAATATGGTATCAGGACTTATAAGGCTAAAATTCTTAAGGATTCTCTGAGATAAATTATAATAGTTTTCTAGGATTAATAAGAAAAAAAGATTTAATTATGTAAATTCTGTAATTGATTTTGTGGGTTTTTTTAATCTTCATCTGAGGATATTTTTTCAATTGATTTTTAGAGAGAGTGGAAGAGTGACGGAATGACAAATAGAAACACCAATGTCAGAGAAACACCTGGAATGGTTACCTCCTACACACACCCTGGCCAGGGAGAAGCCTGCAACTCATGTACATGCCCTTGACCAGAATTGAACCTGGGACCCTTCGGTAAACAGGCTGAAGCTCTATCCATTGAGCCAAACCAGCTAGCACTTGTAATTGATTTTGGGTGTATTTTTTCTCCTGCTGTAATAGAGACAATCTTTAGAAAGAAATTGGATGCAACTAAGGCAAAGCCCATTTTGAGGCAACACACATCTGTGGCTACTGAGTGCCTGTTTTGAATTACATTGAAATTGCCTGAAGAGCATTTGGCAAATGGAAAATTTTAAGTTGGTTTAAGCTTTTCCATGGACAATTTAGGTTTTGTACTGTTATTATTGTATCTGTGCTTTTGCATTCAAATCTTTCCAACCAGCATGGAAAAGAGAAAACATTGTGTTAAAGGCTTTTTAATGACATAGTAACTCCTCTTGACAAACAGTGGATCTGTTCCATTATCTTATCTGCCAAAAGAGAAATATCTTCCAGGAGAATAATATGTGCTTAATCATGAAAGCCTTCAGCTTTGAAAGCTTCAAATGATAGAATCAGCAACAGAAATAAATACTCTATATCCCCAAATTAGATGTGTTCTTTTGATTATCTTTCAGTAACATCTGTGGTAACAATACTTTCTGGAAACCACTGCTGATATTCTCAGATAACTATACTTAGTTGGCCTGGTTTGTCGTGTAAAAAATCAGTGACTTAACCAAGCATGGGGTGGCCCCTCTCCTCACCCCTCTCCTTTGGTGGCCCCTCTCCTTTGGTTTCTCGGCCCCACCAGAAGCCCGGGGAGACTGCTTTGAGCTAAACACAGCAGATCTCTCATTTCTGTACTTCTCTCCTTGGAGGTGACCATCATCCCACGTGCAACGAGGCCAGTCAACTCCAATGAAGCCATCATTACTTTCCTTGTTTTAATGATTGCAAAAGACAATTTTTTAAAATATGTTTTTATTGATTTCAGAGAGGGAAGGAAAGGAAGAGAGAGAGAGAGATAGAAACATCAACAATGAGAATCATTGATCAGCTGCCTCCTACTGGGGATTGAGCCCACAACTCAGGCATCTGCCTGGACTAGGAATTGAACCATGACCTCCTGATTCATGGGTCAATGCTCATCCACTGAGCCACACTGGCCAGGCAAAAGAGAACTTATAAATTTTAAAAATGCACTCAGTTAGAATAACTATATTGTCAGTTTTCCAGCTAATTTTCAATAGTTATCTTTATCCCCAAGGCCAGACTACTTTGCAGATAAGAACTCAGGTTAGAGTTCTAAAGTATATCTGACCTGTGTAGATCAGAGGTAGCATTTATACATGTCACTCTGGCAATCTGATTGTGAACAAGAAATTCTGCGATTTGACCTCTTCAAGAACTAGAACCGAATTTGTAGGGTTTTGTGCTACAGGTTTACGCATTTATTAAAACAACATTTATAGGATGGTGATAGAATACATAGGACCCATTCCTATCAGTGTCTGGGAGGGTGGTTTGCTTATTTGGGGAGGAGATGAGTTGAGAAACTGACCGAGAAGAATATTAAAATAGCAAAGGTTTTGGGGACAAATGTGTTCTTAGTTGTCAAAATACTGACAGATGCTAAAATGCTGAGCTTGTGGGATACTAAAGAAGAAAATGCTAAGAACTGTCCGTGTAACTGTATTCATCTCTCCACAAGGCAGAGAACCCACATTGTACAGCAGAACTAGAGAGAAGCACTTACCTTTCCAGAACCACCAAGCTGTTTATTATTCATGGTCCACATCGAATCTGAAGACAGAAAAAGCCGTCATATCTTAGATGAAATACTATCAGTGCTGAAACAGAGTCAGGGAATTTAGTGCTCACAATGTGATACTTCATATAAAAAGCATGGAAATAGAAAACCCGGGACAAATTATATAATCTAAAAATACAATTTTATGTACCCTCCCTCCTCCATCAAAAAATAACACAAAAGATAAACAATAATAATATGCATGAGAAGGGTTGCAGTAATCTAATATATGCCACACTAGCTATAGATAATTTTGCAAACATATAATTTTAATATAAAATCATTTTAATAGTATCATTTTAAATAGCATGCCAAATTTAGGATTTGAGTATGCTTTTATGTCTTTTATTTTTAATCTTCACTCGAGGATATTTTCCCATTTATTTCTAGAGAGAGCAGAAGAGAGAGGGAAAGATAGAAATATCAATGTAAAAGAAACACATCGATTGGTTGCTTCCTGCATGAGCCCCAACCAAGGCCCGGGCTGGGGAGGAGCCTGCAACTAAGGTACATGCCCTTGACCAGAATTGAACCTGGGACCCTTCAGTACACAGGCTAATGCTCCATCCACTGAGCCAAATGGGCTAGGTCTGCTTATATGTCTTAAAAGTAAGTTCATTTTACTCAGAGATTTTTTCCTCATGTGAAAGGTATGGTAAAGAGTTTGCTGATCATGACGATGGAAATGATGTTTTGAACAGCTGTGGCATTGTACTCACCACCTGATTTTATTTAGTCTGCGTCAGAGTCCAGATGCAGAGAGAGTCCACCCAAACTTGGAGGGAAAATGGATGACTGTTCAAAATGAATCGAAATACATTTTGTGAACAGGATATTAATAATGAAAATGCCTTTCATGTCTGAATTTTTCAAAGCAGAATAAAAATGAAACTCATTAAAGAGTATTTGTGGCAAATGTAGATGTTAAACCCCTTTCTGAGTTGACTGAAAAACAAAGAAAGACTGCCAAAGAGAACATGACGTGAGTAAGGACTTGTTTTAATTAAGGAGGAGGGAGCGGTCCTAATGAGTTTGAAGGAATGTATGAAATGCTCTACACTAGAGCAGGGCTCCTATGGACCGCTGCCAACATCTGTGCCTCTCTGCACATGGGCATTTTTAGCAGCACTTCACCACAAGGCTCATAAGGATCAGCCGAATCTATCACAGCTTGGTTGTATTTTTCTTGGTTGCCATAGAAGCTGATCACAGAGTCTTCAAATCAGTAGTTAAAGGTCAATTTGATATGAATGCTAAAATTATCTGGGGTAACCATATTGTGGCCCAATTAGTTGGATAATTGGAATTGGATGAATTACGTGTTGTTCCAAACAACTGTGCTCCAATTACCCTGCACATGGCTGTTCTCAGAAGCTGTGGAGACACGTACATTCTCCTCCTGCAGATCACACCGAGGAATGGGGAGCATCCCTGGGTTGCAGCTTGTCAGCCCCAAGGTTCTGCAGGGTACTGGTTGGCGTTTGTTCTAGATTCTCAGCTTTCAGGAGTAAAATCAATTAAACATATTTCCTAGGAGAATGTTTCTGAGCAAAGACAGTCTTCTCCATGGGACACGTCCCCTGCTTTTGGATCTGGCTTAGAAAAATGCCTGAGGACTGAAAGAAACACTGCTCCCTGTTTCTCTGTCATCCCCCAGGTCTGAACATTGGATTGTCTTAAGGTCATCTCAAAACGCCCCACACGTTTACCGCCATCACCACCGTGCATGTGGCAGAGGAATGAAAGAACTCACCCTGAAACAAATGTTTACTGCCACGCACAACGTCCCTCAGGCAGGTTGGGCCTGCCGAGCAAAGTCACAGTCACCGGGAGAAGGCCACGTGTAAACAAGAAATCATCGGTAACATGCCAGCAGCTCTTCTTTCCCGGGCCCAAAATTATTTTTCAGGCAACAACTCAATGAATTCTTCACTCCCTGCTATTTAATTTTGCTGCCCATGATAAACTGAGCCAATACGGACACAGGGTGAGATCTGGCTTATCCTCTTTGTTACATTACACTCACACAGAGAAGCCATCAGAGTTGAAAGTGGCATCCTAGGGCTGCTCCAGAAGTCATAGTAAAAAAGCGGACCTTGGACTGAGTGATAAAGAAGGAGCATATCTTTAGGGGAGTAAAAGCTGATAGCATCTTCCCTCCACAGGACAGGCAGTCAATCAAGCAGAATCTAAAACCAGGACGGGGAGAGTACAGAAGCGCACTCGAAACTCGCTCGGTGTGTGATTGAATTCCACGGCGTGTCCTGTTTCGTTAGATAGGCTCTTGAGCAAAAATGAGTTAACTCTCCAGACAGGTGCTCCAAATTATTATTCTTGCTTTTTGTACTATCAATATAGCACAAGGTGAATATATGTGTACACACACAAGGTGAGGCAAAAGTAGGTTAATTGTTGTGAGTATGAAAAAGAGTTTATTCTTGCATTATATTTATTAATTATATCATTTTCCATACAAACAACTATAAACCTATTTTTGTCACATCCTGTATATATGTGTATATATATCTTATATCTAACCATTGTAAATATGTAGTTTAGGTGGAATTAAACATATACATTAAATAAGTCAGCTTTCTTTTGTTCTCCCTTCATTATACTTTGTGTAAGCAATATGAAAAAGGATCAGGAAATTTCTCTTCAGTGTTGAATAACTGCAAAATTAAACAGAATGAGAGGCGGCTGTCTAATCTGGTATAATAACCCTCCTAAGACTGCATTATTACAGAGAGGCTCTGTAATTGTTCTCAGGGAAAAGTCTGAAACAGTGGGAGGGTAAAGAAGCACCATAACAATGGGAGGCTTTCTGCTGAGGCTGTCAGTTACTGTGTGAGTGGACGATGGTGACTAGGGTGTTTTATCCCTGTGATATGGAAAGTCAACCCAAGTACTGAGATCCACTCAGTAATCAGCCAAAAACTGAACAAGCTCTGATGTCCTGATTTCAGATTCTTGTGACTTACCAACCAGAGGGGAATAGGATTGGGAAGGATGAGGGGAGAGAAAAAGTTCTGGAAAGGGAGGGGTTTTTACCCATCCCGAATGGATAGATTTTAGTGAATAGAACTGGGTAAATCCTGGCTGTTCAGCCCAAGGTATCTGTTTAGCAGGGAGGAAAAGGGTATTTAAAATCAGAATTTATCTTTAGGAAGAAGAGTTGGATCTTTAAAAAAAAAAAAAAGTTAATCTGGAAGGAAGAATATGGTACTTATCTCCCAAGCGGTCAGACATCTGGGATGACTCTGTCTTGGCTCACAACTGATGTGTCAGAGACATGAGGACATGAAAGAGACAACTCTACAGCCATGTCCCAGGAAGGATCAGAGGAGAAAGCTCCAAAATGGAAGTGTATGTGAAAACTGATTTTTTGTGAAATGTGTAAGGTAGGGCTCCGGTTTTATTCTTCTGCATGTGGCTATTCAGTTTTCCGCGCACCTTTTATTGAAGACAATATTCTTTCCTCATTGTGTGTTGTTGGTGCCCTTCTCCAACGTTAGCTAACCGTATATGTGGGTTCGTCTCTGTGCTCTTTATTCTGTTCCTTTGGTCTATGTGTGTGTTTTTATACCAGTACCATACTGTTGTGATTACTATAACTTTGTAATATAGTTTGAAATCAGAAGATGTGGTGCCTCCAGCATTGTTCTTCTTCTCAAGATTGTTTTGGCTATTTGGGGTCTTTTGTGGTTCCATATAGATTTTAGGATAAAATTTTTCTATTTTTGTGGAAAATGCCATTGGAATTTTGATAGAGATTGCCTTGAATCTCTAGATTGCTTTAGGTAATATGGACATTTTCTCAGTATTGATCTCCCAACCCAGAAAAATGGGATATCTTTTCATTTATTTGTATCTTCTTCAATTTCTTTCTTTAATGTCTTATAGTTGTCTTAAAGTATATAGGTCTTTTATCTCCTTGGTTAAAATTTTTCCTAAATATCTTATTGTTTTTGACACTATTATAAGTGGGGTGCTGTCTCTATTTCTCTCTCAGATAGCTCCTTATTAGAGTATAAAAATGCAACTGATTTTTATATGTTGATTTTGTATCCTGCAACTTTATACTGAATTCATTTGGAGCCAATTTGTTAGTAAGACTCAGCACAGTAAGTATAACTTTGTGGCAAAGTGCACAGACTTCACAACTCTAATTTTATTATCTCAGTCAAATCTGTAAATCTGTACATTCTTCGTATGTAAAATAATAGTGATGATAATGAGAGTTACTATCTCAGAAGCTATTGTGACATTTTCATGAGAAAATGCCTGGAGTATAGTAAGTCTCAATATATTTGTTGCTATTTCTACCCTTTCCCTCACAACCCCACCTCCACTAAAAATGTTTCTTGCAGCAAAGATCAGAAGACACAGAGATGTGTGTGTAATTTATGCAACCATAAAGATATACTTGTCTACTCATATTTTCATATACATGTGATTATTATAGTGTCACCTGTCCTGAGCAAGAGTCTTAGGCTATTTGTTGTGCATGAATCTCATACATGGGGGTGGAAGAGAGGAGAGAAATGGCAGGAAGTGGAAGCACTGATAGCATAGAGGGGAAGGGGAGACTTAATTGCCTATTCCTGACAATTCCTATAGTCAAAGTAGGTAAATGTGGTGAATTGGCAGAGCACCAGATTGGCCAGTTAAATTTGGATTGGGCAGGCATGAATATTCTCTCTTTATGTAGCTCACATCTTTTTCTTATCATCAACATTTATTCTAGCTATCTTTAGCACTTCTAGGAATTGTAGGGAAAGCATTTAATATCTCTTTGTTGAAGAAGCAAAACACAATATGAAAAATTGAGCCATTTTTTTCCTTCAAAATAGCATGCAATTAGAAACTTTATAACCACAGCTTTTGTATATCCTCATCAAACATACATTAAGAATTTGTTTGAACCTTTGGAGCAACTTTTCATTTTTCTTTGTCAATACAAATGTTTCCATTACACTCATGGAGCCACAAAATGATCTCTAAGAAGGTAGTGAAGGAAGTGATAGTAACATTTGACGTACTTCTCATTTAGCTGATAGGTTTCCATTAAACATGCTATTAAAGTGAGACTAGATGGTTCAAAGGATGAGTAATGGGTCACAATGCTTTTTGCCTACATGTCAGTGGGTCCGGCATCTTCATTAGAAAGGTCTGACCATGTGGCAATTTTTCCGTAATGCAAAGGTGTAATTCTAGTTGGGTTCTCTGCGGAGCAGCCCATTCTCCAAATGACCACTTAAGAGAAAAGAGCACTGGGTTAGGCATTATAAAGCCTGAATTCTAATCTCAGTGATCATTACTTTATTTCTGTCTTATCTAACTTCCTAGGGGAGAGGGGGCTCAATTTCTTCATCTGTCAGAAGAACACAAAATAAAATCCCTGTAAATGTCACAGAAGCCCTCTAAATTTCACAAAAGTGAAGTGCTTTAAAAGTGCAGTGGAATGTATTAATCACTATACAAATTGTAATCCTGTAACCCCAAAGCAGAACGACTCTGATCTGCTCCACCCACCTTTTGAGTCTAAGGTCTTTACATTCCGGAGCTGTCTCTCCCATGTTGTGTCAGCCAGGCTTCCTAAATGCAGACATGAAACCCACTCCAGCGAGCTGAAACAGAGAGAATTGAATAAGGAGCATACATACTTCACAAAATTGTTGGTAGGGCTGAAGAAACAGACTCCAGGCAGAGCTTCTGGGAATAACCCCCAAGACAACATGGGCCATCATGGTGACTGCTGCCTATCCTCCAATCTGGGAGGCACGAGAGTAGCCAGATCAGTGCACACGTCATCTCTTCTACAGTCACACACAATATACATGCCTCACATTCTCCTTTTCGCCTCAGTGGGATGCCTTTTGAGGTAGAAGTCCTGAGTATTATTGTATCTAACTGATGAAAAATCATGGCCCTGTCAAAAGAGTCTAGAAAATGTAGTTTTTAGCATTTTACTAGAAGAAGGGAGATGGCATGGGTAGCGCCACAGATGAGAGTCAGGTTCTGCCACGTGTGCCTGTAAAATCCCTGGCATGTCAATAGGCATATTTGGACCAAATTTGATATAATTAAGGAAAACATTGTAAATGCGATCAGGCAACAGATAGTGACTGGATGCTTATTAAGTGCAAAAGGCATTCTGCCCAGCTGAGAAGATTTGAATTATCAGAACAACAATCCAGTAGGGACTGAGTGCACTTCCTCAAGCACTCCATATTCCTTTGTGTTTCTAAACATCTGCATAAACTTTTCCCTCTGCAAGTGGTGGCCATCTCTCACTCTCCTTCATCCGGCTAACTCCCAAGAACAAATGTCTCTTGTCCTTTAAGGCATTACCCAAGCTTCACTTCTTTGGAAAGCCTTTCACATCAGTAGGGATGCCTTAGAGTACATGTGATGTAATAACTGAAAGTGGCTTAAATAATAGGGGTTTATTATCTCACATACCAAAGAAAGAAAAGATAGAGATAGAAGATCCCAGGTTTGTAATTCAGTAACACTATGATGTCAACAAGGACCCAACAAATTTCCTTATTTCTGCTCTTCTATCCTTAGCATGTTAGAGCTCATTCTCAAGCTATCCTTTCATTACAACACGAATGTCACAACCCAGATCATGCTGTCACACAGTCGTGATCAAAACCAGGAAAGAAGTTTCTTTTTGCTTGTCTCCTATCATGAGAAAAGCTTGTCCAATGTCCCATCTGTAGAATTACTTTTACATCTCCCTTCCCAGGGTTGGGTCACATGACCACACCTAAACCAGTCATTGAAAGCAAACATAGAAAGAAGTACAATGATTGGCTATGTTTGGCTTAGACACTTGAACATTCACTATCTGGCCTCACTATGGAGTTGGAGAGTGAATACCTCATTAAATCAGAACACTTCCAGCAAGGAAGAAGAGAGGAGCAGATAATCATGGAACCAGCTCGCATTCTCAACCACAACCATCACACCCTCCTGAGCTGTGTGGTGCCCCACCTCAGTTCTCTCCTCAAAAGCCATAATTAGTGTAATTGTAGCACTTATCCTATTGTCAACTCACTTATCAGTTCTGTCTCCCTGTGAGCTTCTCTGGGGCAGAGGCTATTTATTATTCATCTGTATTCTCTAGACTTAGCTCAGTGTCTGGCACATTGAATGTATCCACTAACCACTGGTTGAACTCTAAGTGGAGTTACATCGGTCATAATTTTATCCATGTTAATGGATATTAGCCATTCAGATGTGTTCATATTTTATTATCTAACTAGATCACATTTAGATAATCTGAAACGATTTTCACAATTAAATGTAGTCATTTTGAAATGCCAGTGAAGCAACTGGTAAAATGGATATAAAGACGCAAACTGAAAGCTATCTTCCTTCTCTTGATCCTGGTCAGTAGCTGATCTTCATAGTTATTCATTTAATTTCAATCCTTTATTTATATCATGTCTACATAAACAGAAACGTGGTAACTTGACTGGATGAAAACAGTTTTGAAGTAAGCTCAGAGATGTGAACAGTCACACTAAATTTGTGTGCTAATGTATAGGGCACATAAAAAGCAGAACAAACTTTTTATGATCACTCATTCAACACATTCTGGACTCACATTTACAGCTAAAGAGAAAAGGCAGAGACCAGATTTTTCCTCCACTTCAAACAGCCAATAAACAAATAAATATAAAATAATTGCTCACCCGACAGGCAACAAAGGACTCTGATCCTTGAGAAGAGTCACAGATAAAGTTAACCCTACATTTGCCCAGCTTCCTGCCTGCATTTCTAGGTACTAGATAAAGAAAATAAGATTTAAATTTCTTTTAAGAATAAGTGAATGTTGAAACAAAACTATTAGCAATGGCCCTGCCAGGGTGGCTTAGTGATTGAGCATCAACCTATGAACCAGGAGGTCACAGTTCAATTCCCCGTCAGAGCACATGCTCAAGTTTCAGATTCGATCCCTAGTAGGGGGTATATAGGAGGTAGCCAATGGATGATTCTCTCATCATTTATGTTTCTCTCTCTTTCTCCCCCTTCCTCTCTGAAATCAATAAAAACAATATTAGCAACGTAGTATGATGTTTCTCACATATGAAAAAGTAAAATGTTTGATAAAATAACACAAAAGTTGGGAGCGGTGAAATGAAAGTATACTATTGTAAAGTTCTCATATGGAAAGTGAACAACTATCTCAGTTTATATGCAGGAGAGGAGTTTCCTATGACACTTGACTTTCAGTGCTAAACTAAAACAGTTCCAGGAAAACTGAGATCATTAGTCAGCCTAACACAGTGGTTGGCAAACTCATTAGTCAACAGAGCCAAATATCAACAGTACAACGATTGAAATTTCTTTTGAGAGCCAAATTTTTTAAACTTCTTCTAATGCCACTTCTTCAAAATAGACTCACCAAGTCCATTGTATTTTGTGGAAGAGCCACATTCAAGAGGCAAAGAGCCACATGTGGCTCAGAAGCCATGGTTTGCTGACCACTGGCCTAACACATCAGATGGTAAAATACCACCTAAAGGTAAATTGCATTGGCCAAACTGACTTTGGCCTATCCACTTAACCTCTCTGTGCCTTGGTTTACTCATCTCTGAAATCAGGAATAATAATGCCTTCTTATTACTGTTACTGCAAGAATCCTATATAATGAAGAAGTAATATGCAAATTGACCCTCACACCCTCACAAGATGGCTGCCTATGGCCAGGCTGGCAGAAAGGTTAGTGAGGGACAAGCAAATGACTGAACAAGCAGGCTGTGTTGAATAACCAGTCTGGCGGGGAGGGAGGGGGAAAGACAATTGGGGGTGACCAGGCCAGCAGGGTGGGCAGTAAGGAGCAACCAGGCTGGCAGAGGGGGTCAGTTGGGGGCAACAAGGCTGGCAGGAGGAGGCAGTAAAGGATTACCAGGTCAGTGGGTGGGGGGAGTTAGGAGCCAGTGGTCCAGGATTGTGAGGGAGATGTCCTACTGCTGGACATCCCCCCAGGGGTCCTGGATTGGAGAGGGTGCAGGCTGGGCTAAGAGGATCCCTCCTGTGCATGAATTTTAAGCACCAGGCCTCTAGTATAATTATATGGTTCATGTAAAGTGTTTGACACACAGTATGGATTAATAAATGTTAGCTATTATGATGATCTAATTTCACTTTAGAAAATAATCAAAGTTATAGATAATGAATAAGAGAAAACTTATCAGTCATCAGAGAGACAGTTTAATAGATTAGTACAATAAATAGACTAGAGATGCTGAGGACCACAACTAAGAAAATGGCATTGATATGAATATAAATAGAAAAACTCAAGAGAAAAAAGAATGCACAGTATTCAATAGCCCCTTCTTTCAATATGATCATTGAGCACCTACTACATTCCAGAAATTATGCTAGGGCATTAAGGACACATCCAAGTCAGGAGACATTTGTCTTCACTAACTCCAGTGTTTAGAGATTATTTCATGTTTCAATTTTTTTTGTTGTTGTTGTTAGTTTACAGATTCAGCCAATGAGTAATGTTTCTACATCTATGTATTAAAACATTAAAAAAAATAGAGAAATATATAAAGCCAAAATATAAAAACATTTTTATATCCAATCAGAAAGATCCATAAAAACCATTAAGTCTTAGCATTTCTCTTTTCTTGCACGATAAAATTATTTTAGGTTTTAGAAATTCACCAAAGCATATCATGGCAATATTGAATTTTGCCTGTGAGGGTTACTTTTCTATATAACGAGAGACTATCATTGAAGATGGGAGATTTTGATTCATGCAGTGTAAACTGAAAATATACACTGTGATGTTTTCTTATTGTTCCAATATTTTCAGAAAATATGTGTGGGCTTCATGAAATACAAACGGCTCACAGAGTTTTTCTGGCTGAATTAAGGTTAAAATTAATACCCTTCTTATGCATAATATTGCTTCTGGCATTTTGACAAATGGCTGATGACTCAAGAAACATAAAAATAAGATGAGGCCTACATTAAAAAAAAGGATCAGATTTTTGGTTGGGTTTGGGTTTTGTTAGTTTTTGTTTGTTTGTTTGTTTGTTTGTTTTGCATATGTGGGCTTTGTTTTTATATATTTTAAAGTCTAAAAGACCTGTCTACTTATTTTTGAATTCATATTATTATAGTACATTTATTTTGTTTGTTTGTTTCTTATGGGAAACATTTAAAAACTTAATAGACAACTAAAATTGTCAAATAATGCTGAAAGAGTGGTCACAAACTTTTCAGATTCTTGAAGAAAATAAGCGTTACAAAGAATATTATGGACAAAACAACTGACCCCTGGCAGCAAAAGAGGAAGGAAGTGGTCAGGAAAGCACAGAGCGGTGCTTTATTTTAAAAAGTACAACATTTAGTAGATTTAACACCATGCGCACAATGTATTTCACTTTCTATTGACTTTTCTACCTTGAAGCTGTGATGGCCTTAATTCACATGTGGACAGGCTGGACACCCAAATCTTCATAGAAAGGAAGGAAATAAAAGATCAGGTCTTAGATTGAACAGAATGCCAATTCAGTCATCATATTCTGAGTCGTTGGAATAGAGATGAAAATAAGACACAGACCCTGCTCTCAAGAAGCATCCGGTCTCCCCAGGGAAACAGAGCCCATCACCTGCAGTGGCTACTGACAGGCAAATGGCCCCCTGAACTCCCCACACAGAAGGTACATGGACCTCAAAGCCCATGCAGGGAATTTTTAAAAGAATTCAGATGAAATGCCTTACTTCATTACAAATCAGGAAAAGAAAAGAAATCCTTGTAGTTTTCTTTTATGATTATTATTGGTACTCTGCGTAGTACCAATAGGTTTGTTAATGGTTTTGCAATATCAATTTTTGGATTCACCTAAAGCAATATTTTTTTCACTCGGGAAGCAAGTGGGACATTTTTTATAGCCATATGTAATGTGAAACCAATTTTCAGCAAATGTGCCCAAAAGGAACAGTAGCCTCTCTCATTTCTTCTGTCTACCAATTCTCTTCACCAGCCAAGAATCAATTCCCAGTGTTTACAAATGAGGATTCCTAGCAAAGTAGGCCAAGTCCACTTTAAGATCCAAGAAAAGATGCTCCCTCAAGAAGGAAAGCAGTCGCTTCCTTGAACTGCAGAACCTAGGCCTGGTCCACGGCATCCTCGTGGCCAGCACACAGGTGCCCCATCCTGTCTCCACTATGGACCATGGTGTTATGGACTGGATGCCTGTGTCCTCCCAAAAGTTCTATGTTGAAATCCTAATCTGCTTTGTAATGGTAGTAGGAAGTGAAGCCTTTAGGTTATGAAGATAGAGCCCTCAAGAATGGGTTTTGCCCTAACCAGTTTGGCTCACTGGATAGAGCATCGGCCTGAGGACTGAAGGGTCCCAGGTTAGATTCCAGTCAAGGGCGATGTACGTTGGTTGAGGGCACATCCCCGGTAGGGGGTGGGCAGGAGGCAGCTGATCGATGCTTCTCTCTCATCGATGTTTCTAACTCTCTTATCTCTCTCCCTACCTCTCTGTATAAAATAAATAAAATATATATATAATAATAAATATATTAATATGGGCTCTCACCAAACACTAGATTTATCAACATCTTGATCTTGAACCTCTCAGCTGACAGAACTGTGAGAAACAAATGTTTGTTGTGTAAGCCACTCAGTCTGTGGTATCAGCCCAAGCTAAGATACACGGGCAAAATCTTTTTCATTTAATTCTCCCCACAAAAGAGTTCAGTTAAAATCTTGCAATATATATATGCAAGTACCAAGTCTGCTCTAAAATCCTAGAGCCAAAATTATTTCTTTTTCTAGGGCTCATAATTTGGAGATGTGGAAGAAGCTAGACAAGAAGACATGAGAAGTTCTGCTTGTCCTAGACCAGTGGTCGGCAAACTCATTAGTCAACAGAGCCACAGTGTGCTGACCACTCTGATAGTTTAAAAATATCTTTCTTTAATTCCCAAAACCATCTTTAATTCTCTAAGAATTTTTCTACTGAATAGACCCAAAGCTCTGAGCCAAAAAAGACCTTTAGAATTCATAGGGTCCAAGATTATGAAAACATGTTAATGCTTCAAATGTCTAAGGAGGACATTCTATGTTAGTTTAGTGCCATCAAGTGGACTAGTCGAAGAAGTAAATTCTGAATGTTTTTATTGCAATCTGACTGTAGACATTTCAGCCCCTCTTCTGCCTGGGGGCATTTACTGAAAAGGAAGTAAATTAAGGAAAATCTTGACGTTTAGCTTTACATTACATATGTTTACAATAAAAGAAATTAGCCCACATTTTCTGCAAAACTTGATATAACAGATGGTCATTGTCAACAAATTTTGTTAAGACTCTGTCTGCAACATTTATGATAAAAAAGATATGACTCATCAAAGATCAGAAATGTCTAAATATTCATGACTGCAAAAATTAAGTACTTAAGCACACAATATCATTTACTAATCACTTTTGTAGCACTGCAAAATTTTTATTTGCCCAGAAAAGGCTGAATGGATATTTTTTTCCACAGACATAAATGTATAATTTAACAAATTATTATAAAATAGTCATGTAACCACAACCAAACTTGTAAAAATATAACATTCTTAGGACCCCCAAAAGACCCATGGCTACCCCTTCTCTTTTGTTCATAATTTAGCTTCAAACTAAGTAACCCTAAACACAGTTTTTAGTTTTGCCAAAATATGTAATCACAGACTATGGTGTGTGTGTGTGTGTGTGTGTGTGTGTGTGTGTGTGTATACCAGTATAGGTGATTAGCTTCTTCTACCTAACTGTAGATTTTAAGATTAATTTACATTAAAGGTTATATAATGAGCTCATTGAAGGGTATATAATGAGCTCATTTCTGTTGCTATACAATATTCATTGCATAAATTATTTTTCCATTCTGCTGTAGGTGAATATCCAGGTTCTTCCAATTTGAGAATATTATGAATAATACTACTATGAATGTGGTCATACATGTGTTTTGCTGCCTCTTATCATACAATTCTGAAGGTGTAGCTGAAGGGTATTATGAGTAGAATTCCTGTCTTGGGCAATGCATATCTTCAATTTTACTAGCTAATGCCAACAGATTTTCTAGAGCAGATCTATAAATTTACATATTCACCTGCAATATGAGAACTTTTGGTGGTCCATATAATGACCCAGGTTGTTGTTATTATATTTATTCTTCATTTATTTTAAATAATCAACTGTATAATAGTGGTATTTTATTTTGGTTTTAATTGGCATTTTCCTGATTATCAATGTGGTTAAGGATAATTTTACATGCTTCATAGATATTGTTATCTCTCTTTTTTGAAGAGCTTGTTCAAGTCTTTTACCTATTTTTTAATGGGTTGTCTTTTTTAATGGATTGCTAAATGAAATAAGCCAGTCACAGAAAGACAGGTATCACATGATCTCACTTATATGTAGAATCTAATGAACAATATAAACTGAAGAACAAAATAGATCCAGAGAAACTGAAACATGCAAAAGGCTAACTTATTTCAGAGGGAAGGGGAGGGGGGAGACAGGAGGAGATTAATGAAAGAACTTATATGCATATGTGCATAGCCCATGGACAGACAACAGTGTGGGGAAGGCCTAGGGAGGGGTGAGAATGGGATGGAAGGAGTCAATGGGGCAGGGGGAAAGAGGACATCTGAAATACTTTCAACAATAATTTTTTTTTTTTTAAGTCTGGGCTCTGAAGTCAGAATAAATGAATTAAAATCCATGTTCTGCCACTCACTACTTGTGTGGTCAGGTACAAATTAGGTGATTTTTCTACACCTCAGAGTTTCAATAAGTCAAGTGGGAATAATATTATCTTCCTCCAGAATTGTTATATTAGACACTAGAAGCCAGATGCACAAAGATTCGTGCTAGAATGGGCCTTCCTTTCCCTGGCTGCCGTTACTGCCTTTCCACTCCGGCCCAGCCCCAGAGCCACCTCTTTCGGCTCCTGCCCCTGACTTCCCACATTGCCCAGAGGCCCTGAGCAACCATGGGTGGGGTGGAACGCCTGCTTCATTGCCATGGCAATGACGCAAGTGCCCCCCCCAACCCCCCCAGCCAGTCACTCAGGGCCTATGTATGCAAATTAACCTCCATCTTCATTGGGTTGATTTGCATATCACTCCTGATTGGCTGGTGGGATTAGCAGAAGTATGGTCAATTTACATGTTTGTCTATTATTAGGTAAGATTTGTCTTCTGAGGTATGCCCCATATTTAACCTATTTCTTTTTTAAGAAATCCTAGTACTTATAGTCCTGTGTTTATCCTAGAGAATTATTCCTGCTAGAGTTTCAAAGACATTTTTTATTGCCCCATTTTATTTATTTATTTATGTATTTATGTATTTATGTATTTATTTTTAGAGAAAGGGAGGGAGAGGGAGAAAGAAACATTGATGTGAAAGGGAAACATCAATCGGTTGCCTCCTATACAGGCCCTGACTAGGGATGGAACTCACAACCTGGGTATGTGCCCTGACTGGAAATCAAACCTGCAACCCTTTGATGTACAGGATAGCACTCCAACCAACTAAGCCACCCTGGCCCAGACTTCTCACCCTGTTTTAACACTTACACACTGTGGCATAATTTCTTTAGGTATCAGTCTTCTTCATTATATGTCTGGCTTTTACGGGACAGAAATTCACTTTGTGTCCCCAACACTTAACAACAATCAGCCTGTCAATTTCCACAAAGAAATCAGCTAGGATAATGATAGGGATTGCAATTAATCTTAGAGTATTATCATCTTAACAATATTCAGTCTTTCAATCCACTAACATAGATATTTTCCCAATGATTTAGATCCTTTTTTTCCTTTCAACAATGTTTGTGTTTTCAGAGTATAAGTTTTACACTTCTTCTGTTAAATTTACTCCTAAGTATGTTAATTTTTATGCTATTTTAATTGGAATTGTTTTTTCTTAACCTCATGTTATTGTCCATTGCGTGTAGTATAGATATACAACTGATTTTCACATGTTTATCTCATTACCTGCAACCTTGCTAAATTTATTAGTTCCAATAGTTTTTACCCTTAAACATTCTTTAGGATTTTCTACATATAAGATCATGTCATTTGTGAATGATAGTTTTATTTCTTCCTTTCCAATTTGGATATATTTCATTATTTTTCTCTTACCTCATTTCAGTGGCTAAAATCTCCAGGACAATGTTGAATAGAGGTGGTGAGAGCAGACATTCTTTCCTTAATCCTGATCTTAGAGGGAAAGCATTCATCTTTTCACTGTCAGATATGTTAGCTACAGATTATTTTTAGATGTCCTTTGTTAGGTTGAGGAAGAATCCTTCCATTTCTAGTTTGTTGAGTTTGTTATCATGATTGAGTGCTAAATTCTGTTAAAGTCTTTTTCTGCATCTATTGAGATGATAATGTAACTTTGTTTTTCATTCTATTTATAGGATGCATGACATTAATTGATTTCAGATGTTAATCCAATTTTGCATTCCTGAGATAAGTCTCACTTGTTCATGCTGCATAATTCTTTTTATATATTGCTTAATTAGGTTTGCTAGTTTTTTGTTGAAGATTTTTGCATTCATATGCTAAGAGATAGTGATCTGTAGTTTTCCTTTGATGTCTTTTCCCTGGCCTCATAAAATTAATTGTGAAGTGTTTATCCTCTTTTATATTTTGGATGAGTTTTTAAAGAATTAGCATTAAAATTGTTTAAATTTTTGGTAGAATTTGGCATTAAAGCCATCTTTTTAAAATATACATATTTTTATTGATTTCAGAGATGGAGGGAGAGAGAGAAAAAAATAGAAACATCAGTGATGAGAATCATTGATCAGCTGCCTCCTGCACACCCCCTACCAGGTATTGAGGCTGCAACCCAAGCATGTGCCCTGACCAGGAAATGAATCATGACCTCCTAGTTCCATGGTCAGCAAACTGCGGCTCGTGAGCCACATACGGCTCTTTGACCCCTTGAGTGTGGCTCTTCACAAAATACCATGGCCTGGGCAAGTCTATTTTGAAGAAGTGGCATTAGAACAAGTTTAAGTTTTAAAAATTTGGCTCTCAAAAGAAATTTCAATTGTTGTACTGTTGATATTTGGCTCTGTTGACTAATGTGTTTGCCAACCACTGTCCTAGTTCATAGGTCAACACTTAACCACTGAGCCATGCCAGCTGAGCCACCTAACTCTTTTTTGTGGGGGTAGATTTTTAATTATTATCATTAATTTAATCTCTGCACTGTTTTAGATCTATTTAGATTATCTATTTCTAATTGGGCCCATTTGGTAGTTTGTGTCTTTCTAAATTTGACCACTTTCTGGGTTATTCCATTTGTTAGCATACAAATGTTCAGAGTGTTCCTTTATAATTCTTTTTATTTCTGGAAGGTGCGTAGTAAGGCCTTCTCTTTCATTTCTTATTCTAAAGATCTGAGTTTTCTCTCTTTTTTCTTGGTCAAACTACCTAAAGTTGTTGATTTTGTTGATCTTTTCAAATTTCTCAAGGAAATTTAAAAAATATTTTGAATTAAGTAAAAATAACAAATGATGTATTAAAATTTGGGGAATGCAGTAAAAGCAGTGCTTATAGAAAATATTATAGCATTAAATATGTCATAATGTATTTAATCAAGCCCCTATGTTTGGATATTTAGATTATTTTCATTTTTAAATTATTTCAAGCATATAAACAATGCTACAATAAATAAACTGACTCAATTGTTAAGATTATTTAAAAATATTTAAAAGTATAGTTGTTGGTTAGGCATATTTTCAGGCTTTCAAAATACATTACCAAATCCTCTAGAGAAATAGTATATTAGTTTGTACTCTTACCCAAAATGACTCTAATCAAGTATTTTTATTTTTTTTAAACCGAGATTTATTGCGCGACTAATCAAAATCCTTAAGATGAACTGGATGCGGCCACAGCTGCCCTCTTGGGTTTGGGTGTTGTTCCTTCACGGAATCCATGCCTGAATCTGCAGTACCCGATCTTCAGGTGCCTTATGCGGCTGGGCCCAGTGGTGTTTCGTCGTTTGGCCTTGGCACTCCAGTTGTACTTCCTCTTGCGCTTGGCGGGGTAGCCGCACTTGCTGCAGGGGGACTTCTGCAGGTGGTAGACCTTGGAGCCGTAGCGGCGGCACAGCGTGTGCGTCTTGTTGCGGCGCTTGCCGAACGATGACGTCCCCTTCGTCATCTTGCTTCTGCTGCCGAGAACAAAGAGGCCTAATTTGTCTTCATCTTTATAAATTAAAAAGGTAATACACGGTATCTCATTTTTGTTTAAATTTGCATTTTTAGATGGCATGTATATTCATTCAAAAGATACCTTCTAGAAAACAGAAGTGCAAATGAAATAAGAAAACAGAGTCATCATAGCATGATTCTTCTGACAATGTAGTCCCAGCATTGTATATTAGTTAGCAATTGTTCTTTTTGCTGCTTAAAATCCCCTGTTATCATGACAAGTTTCCTGCTGTAACTCTTCTGGCTATCTTTCATACAATTGTTGGACAGCAATGTGGACTGCGGTGATATTTATGAGGCCCATCACAATATTAATGGATTTTCACCAATCCCTAGCTGCACACTAATCTACTCTTTATATATTAGTTATCTACCGCTGCTTGACAAATTACCCTCACAATTTAGTGTCTTAAAACAACATGCCTTATCTCATGGTTTCTGAGGGTCATGATGTGGGAGCAGTCTTCCCCGGTGGTTCTGTCTCAGGTTCTCTCATGAAGTTGCAGTTGAGCTGTCAGCTTGGGATGCAGTGTTCTGAAGCCTTAACTGGAACTGGAAGGTCTACTTCCAAAGAGTTCTCATTCTCTCCTCCCCCCCCCCCCCCCGCCCCCGCAGTGTTAGCTAAAGCCTTATTTCCTCACCACATGGACCACTCCACAGAGTTGTCAACTATCTTCCAAGACATGGCAGTTGATTTTGATTTCCTCCAGAATGATGTGTGGTAAGACAGAGTAGAGAAAGAGGGGGGTAGGAGAGACACAGAGAGAGAGAAGCACCTGAGTTAGAAGCTGCAGTCTATTTTAGCTAATGTCAGAATCCACATGCCATCACTTCTACTGTATGCTATTGGTCAGACAGACCAACCCTAGTTCAATGTGGGAGAAAACTAAACAAGACTATGTACACTAGGAAACAGGGGTAATTGGAGGCCATTGTGACAGGCAGAATCATGCCCCTGCATAGTATTGTGATTTAAGATTAAAATATATATTTGGTCTTCATCCCTATTTCTGGCACAGGGCTCCTCAGAGAGGAATATAGTGTCTTTTTGGGCTTTTGCTATGTTAATGAGGTTGTTGTAGTGTAACCCCCATCTTACAAAGGATGCCTCAAAAAGTCAAATTATGGACTCATTTATTAAAGGCTGGCAGCATACGAGGGGCTAAAGCTCCAAATCTCGCAGCCCCGAACATCTTGCCACATCTGGCTTATATTGGCAGAATATCACAAAGGTATTGATTACATCTTTGGGTCTGGAATGAGGAACCTGTTTCATGCAAGGCTTTTACAGAAGTGAAACTGAGCAAGTTAGTTATCTAAAGTATCTACAAATCACTGAATCGACAGAAACACATTATCTGGGACCACCAGGGCAATTTAGAATAATTGTGCTGTCCAGATTCTGGGATCACTGAGTCAATAGGAATGCACTATCTGTAGCTACTGAGGCAATTTAGGATAATTTGTGCTCTTCTGATTCCGGGACCACTGAGTCAACCGAAACTCAGTTATCTGTCCTGGGTCCCAGAAGAATGTGCTTCGATGGCCAGTGAGAACACAATCAGTGAGATATTCAAACCATCATCAATGAAGTATTGGGATAGCCTACATAAGTTCAGAAAAATCAAAATAACTTTTAAATAAGTACAGAACCCAAAACAGCAAGGTTAAGATATTAAATAGCAATTTTTACCCAAGTATGGTTGCTACCATACTTTAAGGTAACTTCTGGAATGCCCCTAAATCACCTAAGAATGGATGATGCTCACCAGAGGAATTAAACATGTAATGAAAGAATTGGCATTTTCAGTCCCACTCCCCCACCCACCCCACCTCTGGGGAGAGGACAGGGACTGAAAATTGAGTGCAGTCACTAATGGCCAATGCTTTAATCAATGGTGCCTATGTAATAAAGCCTCTAGGAAGGAAGGAAGGAAGGAAGGAAGGAAGGAAGGAAGGGAGGGAGGGAGGGAGGGAGGGAGGGAGGGAGGGAGGGAGGGAGGGAGGGAGGGAGGGAGGAAGGAGAAGAAGAAGAAGAGGAAGAAGAGGAAGAAGAGGAAGAGGAGAAAGAGGAGGAAGAGGAGGAAGAGGAGGAAGAGGAGGAGGAAGAAGAGGAGGAGGAAGAAGAGGAAGAGGAAGAGGAAGAAGAGGAAGAAGAAGAGGAAGAGGAGGAAGAGGAGGAAGAAGAAGAAAAGGAGGAGGAGGAGGAAGAGGAAGAAGAAGAACAACAACAGCAACAACAACAACAACAACAAAACAAAAAAAACAGCAGTGTTCAGCAAGCTTCTGGGTTGGTACAGAGAGTAGCCTGCTCAGAGAACATGGAAGCTCTGTGTCCCTTCCCCATACCTTGCCCCATACATTCTTTCATCTGGCTGTTTTCAGGTTACTGTATGTCCTTTTATAATAAATGGGTAATATCGTAAGTAATATGTTTCTCTGAGCTCTCTGAACAGCTCTAGCAAATTGATCAAACCCAAGCAGGGGGTAATGGAAACCTCCAATCCATAGCCAGTCAGTCAGAAGCACAAGTGACAACCTAGAAATGGGATTGGCATCTGAAGTGTGGGGGGGGGGGGGGGTAGCAGGAAGGCAGTTTGTAGGACTGGCCCTTAACACTGTCTCTAGGTAGATAACAGTCAGAAGTAAGTGGAATTGTGGGACACCCAGCTGGTGTTTGAAAATTGGTTGATAGTGTGGGGGGAGAAAAACATATTGTAATTTATGTCAGAATCTTACCTTTCCCCGCTCTGCCTCACCCCCCCCCCCCCCCCCCCCCGCAAAAAAAAAAGGATATCAAGTCCTAATCCAGGAACCTGTAAAAATTACCTTGTGGAAAATTCTTTGCAGATGTGATTAAGTTTAGGATCCTAAAATGGGGACATTATTCTGTACATTCCAAGTGTATTACATTACTAAATGTCATTATGAGGGTCTTTATAAGAAAGTAGCAGAGAGATTTTTCACAGACACACAGAGGAGAAAGTGATGTACATGCGAAGCAGAGAGGAATTTGAAGGTGTGTCCACAGGCCAAAGAATGCCAAGAACTACCAGAAACTAAAAGGCAAGGAGTGGATTCTCCCCTAGAGCCTCCAAACTTTGAATTTGGTCCAGTGATATATTTCAGATTTCTGGCCTTCAGAGCTGTGAATAAATATACATTCCTATTTTTTTTTAAGCCACCAGGTTTACAATATTTTTATTTTTAAATATATTTTTATTGATTTCAGAGACTAAAGGAGAGGGAGAGAGAGAGAAAGCAACATCAATGATAATAGAAGCATTGATTGGCTGCCTCCTGAATCCCCCCTACTGGGGATAGAACCCGCAACCTGAGCATGTGCCCTTGACTGGAATCGAACCTGGGACCTTTCAGTCCGCAGGCTGACACTCTATCCACTGAGCCAAACCAGCTAGGGCTGCAATATTTTTTAAAAATAACAACCATGGTTAACTAATACAGTCATCTTAGAAGTTGACAGTCACACCTTTCATATCCTCAAACAATTCCTAAGATACGTTAAAGAGCTGCTGTTGATGTTCTCTTTAGCATCCAGAATGATGCACTGCCTTTGAGTCTTTGCACAGTTCAACACTATAACTTGCATACAGTTTTTACCATTAGAGATAAAAATTATTTTCAAACACAAAGTAAATACCTAAGAGGCCAAGGGATTTCACATTCAGCAGACTCTATGTAGTTTGGCATAGCCCTCACTAGTTTAAAGTATGGCAGAGCTCAGGGCTCAGAGTATGTAATCCTTTCTGCTTCTAGCTTTTATTAGCTGAAGGGTACCATAGGTAATGGCTGTTTTATACACACAGAAAGCTAGTGGGAATAATTCCAAGACAAGTAGCATTACAATCAGTTCTGTTCCAGATGGTATTACTTGGGTACAAGTATACTACACCAGCTATAATTTTTAAATCTGTTTTTGAATATTTGTATTTCTTCTTCTGTAAATTGTTTGTTCTTACAATATATTTTGTCTCATTTTATAGTATGCTGTTCATCTTTTTCATGAAAAAAAAATTTAGTGATCATGCTGATCACTTTTCTCCATTATAGATCTTGCCTTTAGTATAATCTTTGGCAAAGCCTTCCTGTTACTAATACATTCACCTACAGCTCAAAATATTGCTCTTCTTAGACTCCTCACTTTCATTTGACTGTGTCAGGTGAAATGAGCCAACCAGTATTTACCTGGTAATATAAAAAGCACCTATTTATATTATAGGTGCTTTTCTTAGAACATGTATTAGTCAGCTTAAGCTTCTATAACAATACCATAGACTAGTTCTGGGAGCAAGAAGTCCAAGTTTACAGTGTTGTCAGGTTTGCTTTTTCCTGTCTTTGGTTTGCAGAGAATTGATCTCATTGTGTCCTCATAGGGCCCTCTCTCTGTGGCTGTGCATTCTGCTATACTTTGCTCTTTCTGTAAGAACACCAGTCCTGCTGGACTAGGGCTCCACCTTTTTAGCCTTATTTAACCTTAATTACTTCCTAGTTCCCAAAAACATCTTTGGAAACTAGGGTTTCAACCTAAGAATTTTGGTGAAACTCAACTGAGACCATAACAGAGCATCATCTTAAACTGACTGCCATTGAGCACTTATGAAAGGAAAATGACCACAAATCCCTCTATTCCTCCTGGAACCCAATGAAATAAAATTAAAGAAATGTAATATATATATATATATATATATATATATATATATATATATATGTCCTATAATATCAATGGACATGAAAAGGCTCCATAGCAAATGAGAAATTTCAACAAATTGATGGACCATGTAAAGTGGATGGAATGTATTGTCAGTTGAAACACATCAGAGGGAGCAACCATTGGAAATATGCTCCAAGGAGGAAGTTGGGACAAATCCGCCTTTGGAAACATGGATGATTCTCTGGGCTCAGAGTCAGAAGACCTGACAGAGAGCAGGAGTAAGAAGTGGGGCTGAGAAACAGGGAATTCATTCAAGGTCTGGGACATGGGGATATAACCTTCAGTACCCCAGCTTGCCTAACTACTCAACGTATTCAAGAAATCTAGCATTTAATTCTGGGAAACAATCCAGAGGACTATTTACTAAAAACATGAATGCTCTCTGGAGAGTTTTTAAATTTCTAGTGTGGGTTTGGCTGCCTGGAGTAAATACCTGATCTCATTTTGGCATTTGAGAATCCCTAAGCCTTCTCTTAAATGAGAATGTCAATCTTGGATCATTAGGAATAAGAGGAAACCCAGCAACAGAAAAGCCAAATTCAAAGAGAAGAGAGAAATTCAAAGAATATAAATATTTTAATGTATTTTTTATATACACAGAAACAACTGAGATATTATTACACCCCTCAAGGGGAAAACAAAACAAAACAGTATGCTATGAAAGAGAACAATCTGAAAACAAAGAACTCTTGGCAAAGAAAATCTTGACTGTTAATAGTAAAAGCAGAGTTTGTAAAACATAATATTGGGTCGGCAACTAAGTAATTGCGGATTTTTAAAAGAAAATCAAAGACAATTTTTTCATGGAATTTAATAACTTTATTCTGTAATGTATTGCCCATTTTTATCAATGACCTTTTGCCATCTTTCAGGCAGCATCATAATCCCACGTTCAAAAAACTTCTGGTTTTTATTAGCAAAAAACTGAATCAGGTACGATTTGACATCATCATCATTATTGAAATTTTTACCATTCAAGGAGTTTTGTAAAGATCGAAACAAAAAGTAATCAGATGGTGCAAGGTCAGGACTATATGGTGGATGTGGCAAAACATCCCAACCAAGCTCCATTAATTTTTGCCGAGTGACCAAAGATGTGTGTGGCCTTGCATTGTCATGATGGAATACAACACCTTTTCGATTTGTCAATTCGGGCCGCTTTTCTTCAACTGCATTGTTTAATTTCATTAGTTGTTCAATGTAGACATCAGAATTGATCGTTCGATTGGGTGGTAAGAGTTCAAAGTAGACAATTCCTTTGTAATCCCACCAAACTGATAACAAAACCTTCTTTTGATGAATATCAGCTTTTGATGTTGTTTGAGTTGGTTCACCTGGCCTGCTCCACGATCTTTTCCGCTTGATATTGTTGTAAACAACCCATTTTTCATCGCCAGTTATCAGTCATTTTAAAAATGGATCATTTTCATTACGTTTCTTTAGCAAATTGCAGCTGCTAATGCGTTGCGTTAACTGTGATTCTTTCAGTTCGTGAGGAACCCATGTATCGAGTTTTTGAACATAGCCAAGTTGTTTTAAGTGATTTTCAATGCATGTATGTGATACATGAAGCTTCTCTGCAATCTCACGTGTTGTACTGTGACAGTCCGAATTCATTATTGCTTTGATTAGGGCGTCATCAACTTCAACTGGACTACCAGAGCGTTTTTCATCTTTGAGTGAAAAATCACCAGAACGAAATTTGGCAAACCAATTTTGACACTGCCGTTCTTTTAAGGCTTCGTCACCATAAACAGCACATAACTTTTTATGAGCTTGCGATGCATTTTTCCCTTTGAGGAAATAAAAAAGCAAAATATGACGAAAATGTTCCTTTTGATTTTCCATTTTTCAACAAACGCCAAACGAAAACTACAAAACAGATCAAAAAACTTTTTTTACTGATTAACAGCTGAATAGCCAACTATCAAATAACAAAATGTGTTTTACATTTGTACTACGTCTGCAAACCTAAAAATTCAACTGAAGCCATTTATGTGTGAAACCCGCAATTACTTAGCTGCCGACCCAATAGAAGAGTGAAGAAATCCTCTAAAAAATGTAGAATAAGAGAAAAGAGGCACAAAGGATCAATACCATATAGAAGGTTGGAAGATAAAGTTGAATAAATATCACAGGAAATAGAACAAAGAAGACTAGAAAATAGGAGAGGAAATATAAGAAAATTATTTATTTGGGCTTGACATCTGAATAATAAATCCAGAAAGATAGGATCTTCCAAATCAATGCAATTGTGAGATGAGTGGGGGAAATAGCTACACACATTGTTATGAAATTTAGATAATCAAGGAGAAGAGAAATTCCTAAAAGCTGCCAAGAGAAAATAAACAGGTACCTACAAAATCTCAGCAATCAGACTGACACCAGACTTCTCATCTAGAACACAGAATGTGAGAGCAGAACAGAGCAAGACCTTCAACATTTTTATGTAAACTGGGTTTTTACCTAAAATTCTGTACCCGACCAAATTACTAATCACAGATGTGGGAGCAGAATAATGACATTTGAGACATGCAAAAACTTAGAGAATGTAACCCCTTCCTACCATTCCTTAGCAAGTTACTTGAAGTTTGAAAAACATATAAGAAAAAGACATAGGGTTTGGTTAACCATTAAGAGGTTGACCAGTGAAGACAAGTCAGAGGTGACACCATTCAGCAGCTTCATAGAACACATGGGCCAGCCGGGAGCAGGGGACAAAGGTTATGGGAATATCTCTCCCTCAGAAAGGAGATCCAAAGCTAAAGGACCCAAATCAGCAGGTAGCCAACTGCAAGGATGTGAAAATGTCAGGATATTCAATACTACTATTTTGTGAACAAGAAAAAAAAATTATTAAAAACTCTAGGCAAAATTAAAAGCTGTAAAAGAAAACTGTGATCCATTTTAGTAAATTTAAATGTAGTAAGATTTTACATGCTTAGAAAAAAAATGAAATTCAATTGACTATAATATTAAGAACATTTTTCCTCAAGTAATTCATGGATTGTGACCCATTAAGAAGGAAATATAATCCTAGTACACCACTTGGTCTAAAATGTCAATTATAATTTAATTACCATAAGGTTATTGGTTTTCAAGTAAGTCAGCATATGAAGAAAAACAAATTTACTTATAACAATGGTCGTAACCTTTAGCGATATTTACAATATGAATATAAAAGTATAATTTACAAAAGAAAAGAAGCAAAAGGGGAGAAATATAGAGGTACCAATATTCATCTTATAGAGAACCTAATTACATACTGATAGAATATAAAATAGAGTACTATAAGTTTCCAGAGAAACTGAAAATAGTTGTCAATCAGAGATAAATAGTATAGCTCAGCTAAATTTAAAGTTAAAATTCAGAGATTATCTAAAATTTGAAAATCAAGAAATAGCACTTTCTTTAGTGTTTTAGATGTACCCACTAGAAGAATTAAGCATCTATAATAATAAAAGCATAATATGCTAATTAGACCAGACAGCCGAACGAACTTCCAGGCATCATTCCAGATGTCCTACCTGACTAATCCTTGGCAGTGGGAGCCGAGGCAGAGGTGGTTAGGGGTGAATAGGCAGGCAGGCAAGCAGTTAGGGATGATTAGGCAGGCAGACAGAGTGGTTAGGGACGATCAGGCAGGCAGGCAAGTGGATAGGAGCAATCAGGCAGGCAGGCAGAGGTGGTTAGGAGTGATCAGGTAGGCAGGCAGGTAAGTGGTTAGGAGCCAGCAGCCCTGGATTGTGAGAGGGTGCAGGCCAGGCTGAGGGACCCCCTCACCTGTGCACAAATTTCATGCACCAGGCCTCTAGTAGTATGATAATTGCCTCTCAGGAATGAGTCTAGAGGATGGGGTGGTCTAGGAGAAGATTGTTGCTTGTATAAAAGCTGTTGTCTACTATGTGATACTTTACCATATGCATGTATTATTCTGATAGATCTTTTAAAAATATTAATTAAAAGTTATTGGAAAAAGCTATCTTTGTGTAAGATTGTTAAAGGTCAGGCAATCAGATTCTTCTCTCTATATATTCTTGGACTGAAGCCAAAGTGTCCTAGTTCTGGATACTTGGGCCATAATGCTTAGAGTCCCCACCCAAAAAGTTGCTTTTATTGAACTAGTTAGGCATTATAGTATGAATTTCTATTGAAACCTTCTCGATAAGAAGTAGCCTTGAGTAACTCATTGTTGTATTTACTATATGAATACATTTTTTTCTGTATGGATATTTTTAAAGACCTTGTTCAGTCCATTGTACCTGCCCTCCTGATGAGAACTAACCACCCCACAAAACACACACATGCACACACGCACACACACACACACACACACACACACACACACACACATTTTCTCTGGACTTAGTGCCAGAAATAAATGTGCCTCTCCTAAAGCACCCATTAACTTTTATGATCACTGATTTGGCTAAAACATTTCCTTCTCTGTGTTGTCTCAGAATTCAACAGTGATACACTTATAGAGCTTTAAAGCAGACATTATTTCAACTCATGTTCCATACTTTGTGTCTCTCTTTGTCCAAATTTACTCACTTAGATATATTTACATGTGCCTTGTTTTAGCTAGTGCATGTCTGTAAACTGCCCTAAGTCCTTTCTGGAGAGAGATGGAGGGAAGGGACTCAGGGAGGGGAAAAGGAAGGAAATGTAGTACATAGATTGACTACAATTCTTAAGAAAACTTTAGCACATTCAGGAAATTATTTACAAAGAAATTACTAAAATAGTCTCATCGTTATGCTAATTCAGAAATATTTTCTTGGTTGATAGAGAAGTTTTATTAACTTACTTCCACCAATTACAATGGTGTTATAATTCTAACACATGAAAAAATAAACTTTTGTACTTGACAGAAATCCCAGAGCAGGGGAAGGCAGGAATTAGGCAATGCATGGCCCATGGATGGTATTTAGATACCCCCACAAATTCTCTGAAACTATAGGCACATTTTTTTTAGATCACATATGTTTTCCTGTGAGAGAGTTCACAATTTTCATTAGAGTTTCAAAGGGTTTTTAAATGGATTAAAGAATACTAAAAGTCCAATCCCTCTAAATATGCTCTTAGTCAATAAGAAGTTTAAAATCATTTCTTTATATACATTTTCAGGAACTTATAACCAAAAAAACTCCTTTGTAGGTCTTCAATCAAAAGCTCAATTCTAATATTCTAAAGCTTTCTATAAAGAAACTGCAAGTTCAGAGAAATGCAAATTAAAACAACAATGAACGAAAACTACATACCTATGAGAATAGACAAATCTGGAACACTGACAACACCCAATGCTAATGAGGATTTGTAACAACAGGAACTCTCATTCATTGCTTTGGGGAATGCAAAGTAGTAGAACCACTTTGGAAGACAGTTTGGCTGTTTCTTAAAAAAACTAAACATATGCTTAACATATGGTCCAGCAATCACTCTTCTTGGTGTTTACCCTCGGGAGTTGAAAAAGTCATGTTCACACAAAAGCCTGTACACAAATGTTTACAGCAATTTTATTTATAGTTGCCAAAACTTAGAAGCAACCAAGATGCCCTTCACTAGTTGAATGGATAAATAAACTATGAACATCTACACAATAGAATATTATTCAGCACTAAAAGAAAATGACCTATGTAGCCATGAAAGATATGGAAGGACCTTAAATGTATATTATTAAGTAAAGACCACAAACTGTATGATTCCAACCATTTGACACCCTAGAAAAGGCAAAACTGTGGAAACAATAAAACGTTCAGGGGTTTTCAGGGTTGAGAGGAGTGAGGGAGAGGAGTAGGCAAAGCACAGAGGATATGGGGGTGAGGGGACAGTAAAATTATTCTGTATGATGCCATGATGATGGACATATGCCATCATACATTTGTCCAAACCTATAGAATGTACACCAAGAGTGATACATAATATAAAATTTGGGTGATTATGATGCATCGATGTAGGACCATCAACTATAACAAATATACCACTGTGGAGTGAGATGTTGATGATGAAGGAGGTTATATATGTATATGTGAGGTCAAGGAGTATATGAGAAATATCTGTACCTTCTCCTCAATTTTGCTGTGAACCTAAAACTGCTATAAAAAAATAAATAAAATCTGAATTAAAAAAGAAAGGAAATTGCAAACTCAGCAATTAGTTTTTAGAATCAATTTTACAAATAACACTTTTTTTATTGTTAATACATACATGTTTATTGTTTCATGAAGAAAAACAAAATTGTATTACCAACTAACTTAACAATTTTGGAGAAAAAATTCTTCTAGTCTTTTTTTTCTCCTCTGACACATAGTTTTTGAATTTTACAAAATAGATAGGTTTGAGATGAGGAGGCATTTAATTTTTATTAAAGAATAAAAATACTACAAGCTATAGCTCAAAGAATGCCTCCCTGAGTAGGTAGTCACTAGAGGGTGGGGGTGAAGTTGAGAGACCATAGGACTTGATGCTCTATCATACACCTGAATGTATCACTCCCACATTAAACCACTAAGGTACTTGGAGGAAGACATGTTACTTCCACAAGTCCCCATCTTCTCATCTGCATGTTGAGGACAATAGTCATTAACAATAATATTTATTTTATCTTCTAATTTGACATGATCAGATGAGAAAATATAAGTTGAAATGCTTTGTAATTTCTAAATAACTTACACACGTTTTTCTATTTATTTCAAAAACCCTGCTATTTCCCAAGATATTTTTTTTTACATCCTTTTTTGGAATTGCCCAGAAAAATCCATTTACAGATTATATAGAAAGAAACACTTCATGAACTAATAGTTCAGTTTTATTTTTTACCTAAGTATGACTTAGCTTGATTATCTATGTTATTAACCATTTCTCCTCTGCCCGTCTCAAAAAATCAAATCTACTTCTGAAGATGGACTATTTAGTAACAGTGAAAATATAACCAAAATTCTATATTCTTTGAAGTGAAAAACACAATTTTATTTATTCTTAACTTTTTAAGTATTTTTAAAAATCAGGGCTGTGAGGGCCGAGCAGCTGGGGCTGGGAAGGACTACTCTTTTATGAATTTCTTGCATTGGGCTTCTAGTTTTAGATAAAAATCTGAAGTTTTTTAACTTCCCAATGTTATAACTTTGAAAAGGAAAACACTCATTTTGAAAAACATCTAGGTTTGGTTTTTATTGTTGTTGTTTTTTTTGTTTGTTTTTATTTTTTCACATGGTTTTCTGGCCACATCATGATGTAGCTCAGTTGTAATCCTTACATGTTTTATTTCATTTTAATATCAGTACTTGAGTTTTACTTTATAGTTTGTACTAATGACCCAGTGCATGAAATTCGTGCACATTAAAAGGGAATTAATTAGAGGAAATAATTTAATATTGCTATTTGCCCTTCTCTATAATAGAAGTGTCAGAGATGAAAGAAAATGAGTAAAATGTATATGAAAATCTTTCTTCTGTCAGAGTCTGAGGTGCACCACGGGAACCAGAGTCAAGTCCCTGCCCACCCACATGCACCTTTAAATTTCATGAGACCCAGATCTGGCCAGCTCCACCCATTTCAAGCCCCACCTGGTGGGGGGCATGGTCTCAGGCCCTCAGGCCCAGGGATGCAGGGAGCATGCCTTGAGGTCCCCATCAAGCCCTGATAGGCAGGGGGTGTGGCCTCAGGTCCCAGGCCCAGCACTGGGGTTGGGAGTGTGACCTGAGGTCCCCCATCAAGCTCTGCGGGACAGGGGGTGTGGCCTGAAACCCCCCAGCCTCTTGCCAGGGCAGGGGGTACAGCCTGAGGTCCTTTGTCAAGCCCCACTGGGAGGGTTAGGGTCCAGCCTCGGGTCCCCTGCCCAGGCCCAGCACCACACAGCCTCATGTCCCTGCTGATTGCTCATTAAGGCTGGTTACTGATACTCGGCCTCTGCTATGGGTGCAGCCATCTTGTTATTGTGCAACGGTCAATTTGTATATTCCCTCTTTATTAGATAGGATGAAATGCCAAAGAGAAGGACATGAGAGTACAGGGAGGAAAAGATGCGAAGGAAAAGATACAGAAATGTACAGAAACTGCACACCTGCAAGTGGTTAAGATGGTAAATTCCACATCATGTGTTTTCACCCCAATAAAAGACAATTGTGAATGAGCAATTATGACCGCAAGTCACTGAGCTCTTTCTACTAATGTTTCATCACCAAATAATAAAAAGCCCTGAAAAAGGAGCTAATAATTAGTCATATTGCCCCACTCCAATATGCCTGTTCTCAAAAGTGACATTAACATGAGCTAAAACATTCCAAAAATGTAGCCAACATTAGCAAACAATAGGAATATAAACTGCATCCTTTAGAATATGTTTTATAGTTACAGGAGGAAGAATGACCATTTACTACAGTGGTAACCTGCCTCCCAAACTCTCCTGTCCTTTTCCTGACCGTCACAATCTGAGTAATTATTCTTAATTTGTAAAGTTGGGCATCCATATTGTTGCATTCCATTGCAAACATAGCTTCTATTATTTTTGTTTTGATGATCAGGTTTTTAGCAATCACCGCGAGATGAAATGGATGCAGATGCTACAGATGGATGTGCCATAATAGCTTTAAACCACCAGAAGGAGCTCTAAAACAGACTACTGGGAAATACTAGACCTGCTGGCAAAGAGGGGGAAATATAATATTGTCTACAGATGGAGAGTTTAAACCACATTAAAACTTAATAAAGAATTACAGAGTGGCTGAGGGAATTATAACACTAAAAAGTCTTCAGAAGACAAAGTACAAGTGCCTAAAGGCATTAGGTTAGTACTATATTTTTGTGTTTGTTTTTTTTATAAGAGGAAAGAATATATAAGAAATATTGATTCAATTAGTGAAGTCAAACAAGCCAGGAGATTGTAAATGAGAGCAAATTTAGGGACACTGAATTCATCCCCTCCGTCTGCCAAACCATTCCTTTCAGTCAGCCCTAGGCGTGAACTCCAGAGGATGATTTGAAAGATGCCCAAAGTTTCCCTTCATCAGAAACCTCTCTTCTGATTAACCTCTTTCCCTGAAATGCTTAAGACATACATCCCAACTTAAGAGCCTTAATTATGTCTTAACATTCTTAACGTCCTTCACTGAGTTAAGGCTTTACTTCAATTTGCTTGGCTAATGTTGATTAAAGGACATACATAATCCTTTACTATACATCATCCTATGATAGGAAGGCAAGGTGTTGAGGGTTAAATTGGTGATTTTTAATCATGGGTGGGGGAAGGTCAAGGGTACAAAGCACTGTCAGTAGCCAGTGCAATATTTTATTGGAAATCTGCCAGGACCAGGGGCATCTATGAAAAGAGAATAATTATAAAGAAACAGCAAAGAAGCACAAACACAGTGACAATGAACTCCCTGAATTTGTTCACTAGGGCTGCTATAACAAAGCAGCACAAACTGGGTAGCTTAGCCAACAGAAAGTTGGTTCTGTTTTCCAATCCAAAACTGTGTCCAGTCTCTCCATAGCCAATTGCATCCAACCTAAACTCATCCTCATGCCTGCATCAATGCTCACCTTCATGCCTCCTGTATTCTGCACTCAAACCATCACAACTTCTCGCTGTTGCCCAAACAGGCCAGGATCTTTTATGATCTGTCTTTTTAATCTTCCTCTGTGGCCCTCTGTCTGAGGTATGTTCCTTTCCCTCCCTAGCAAAAGAAATCCAATTTCTTTTAAGGCCTACCTCTTCTGTGGGACATCCAAATGACTGAACAAGCAGGCTACGTGGGGCAACCAGGTCAATGGGGAAGGGGGATGGTTACTGAGGAAATTGTTGCTCCCTCTGGACCCTCATAGCCCTTTGTTCATACCTCTATTGTAATACTTACTAAGGTGGTTTTATTTAATGGTGTATGTTTACTTACTCTGCTAGAGTATACATTCTTTGAAGACAAGCAGACATTTTATTCTTATCCTCACATTTCTAATGTCTAGTCTAGGGTTTAGCAGAATACATGGCACAGAGTAAGTATTCTACAGTGATTCTTGAATTAAGTCCTTTGTTCTCATGGATACTTGAGGTTTTTTTTTTAAAGTGATGGTTTAGGGTATTTATACCAACTCTCTTGCAAATGGCTAAGGTTAATATTCTTTAGGTGGCATGGAATTACAAATCCTTTTAGCATGTTTAAATAGTAGTAGCTCATGTATGGATACTTGTTTATATAGGGATTCTTTGGTTGCAAGCAAAAAACTAGATGTTTAGGTTCTGATTTCCTTAGGCAAAAAGGAAGTTTTCTAGAAAGATATGAAGAGTACAGAGAATCAATGGGCAGGCTGGAGAGCAGGGGTTTTATGGGCTGTAATTCAGGTCACTCCAGGGACTAGTGAACAAGAGCAGCAGGAATGAAGTGGCAGCAAGAACAGCTTTCCTCTGGTTAGTGTCACTAAAATACATCAATTCAGCCATCCTCAGTCTCTGACACTACTCAAGATCTAAATTTCATGGAAGGCCCATCAAGCTTGGGTTATGTGCCAAGTCATTAGCTTGGTGAGGCAAGAACATTCAACTAACAGAATGTTCTACCAGATTCAAGTCAATGGGCAATACGATAGTTCTCAAGAAAATTAGTATGAAAAAGAGGCAAGGGATACTTGTTACCCAAAACCACAATTGTCTACACTTGTGTCCTAAAATTAACTTGAACCCAACACTACAACAGTGGTTACAATGCAATCTTTATAAATCTTTTTTTTTTTTTCATCTATAGCCTCTCAGAGAGAATAGACCCCTTAATCCAATTTAAGAAAAAACTTTTATATATATATTTTTAAATGAGTAATTTATGAGACACTAGACAAGCTGTGACAGGACTTAAGTGAATGAGCAGTAAAACAAATGGCCAGTGGTACAGCAACATCAGTAAGTTCTAACCATCATCATCCATCTGGATCACCATCGAGTCATTATCATCGTGCAGAACGGTGTGCAGCAATGGAGTACTTCAACAGCCCTTTCGGGCCAGTGCTGTTACGGCCCATTTAGCATTCTGTGTGCAGCTATTGGAGCCTGAGTGTTGAGGGAATCATTGGCTCAATTAACTAGCATTAAAATACTGTACCTCTAGAATCATAATCCGTGGATCATTTTCTCCGGAAAATATCTCAGACTATTTCCCTGCTGGGTAGGAAGGGAAAATTAAATTACATAAAACAAATTCTCCGTTCCCCATATGTGAACTCTCCACATTACAAATTGTCAGTGCAAGAGCTGCTGTTTGTCACCATGGCCATGGCCATGGCCATGACCCAGCTGGTTTGCAACACGCAGCTGACAAATTACATGGGTGAAAAATATGTTTTCTCTGGTTATTTACATTGACTGTATACTTTATAAAAACTACAGAATTAAAGAATGTCTTTAAACTTGAGGTTTTATTTTAGCTGACAAATTACTCTTCTTGTTTCAAATATCCTTTTGGCCAAGTTGGAAATTTTAGTCTTTTCGTGGTCGATAGTCCTATTTATCACCAAGTTTCTTAGAGGCTATTTTAGAATGGCTCCAAAATTCTTACCTTCTTGTATCAATTTCCATTCATTTTCCTTCTAACTTTTCTTTTAATAAAGTACCATTTTTCTCTTGTAGCAAAGGACAAATGTGTCTTTCATACTTTTGTATTTTTTTATTTATAGGGTAATAAAATTTCATTTGTGTTAAAGTGATTCATTTATAAATCAGTTTATCACAACAATCAAAAATTTTAGCAATCATGTAGATAACTGGAACTGTCCTTAGTACTGTGATATTTTAACCCTTCCTTTTCCCATTCAGTTCTCCAGATTCATTCATTCACCAGCTCAAAGATTAATCACCTTCCAATCTAATCTATACTACTTTCTGACAGGCAACATACCTAAAACATACCTATCTATCTTTTTCATGTTCTATCCTTCACTCTGCTCCATTTTTATTCATGGTACTTATCTTTGCCTGGTACTTATTATTTGCTTTTTAAATCTGTTAAGATCACAAGAATGTAAGTTCCATAGGGCTAGTCTTTCTTTTCTTCACAATTGTGTCTTTAGCATCTAGAACATTTCCTGGCATATAATAGACAGCCAAAATATTTATTAAAGAAAAATAAAGAAGAAAGTAATAATCTCAAAAAGTGACCTTCCTACCCAGTGATCCCACTTCTACGAATATATCCTAAGAAACCCAAGCACCAATCAGAAAGAATGTATGCGCCCTGTGTTCATAGCAATTTACAATGGTTAAGATTTGGAAACAGCCCAAGTGCCCATCAGTCGATGAGTGGATAAAAAAGCTGTGGCACATTTATACCTTGAAATACTCTGCAGCAGTAAAAAAGAAGAATCTCTCTCTCTTTTTTAAAAATATATTTTATTGATTTTTTACAAAGAGGAAGGGAGAGAGATAGAGATCTAGAAATGTCGATGAGAGAAAAATATCGAGTAACTGCCTCTTGCACACCCCCTACCAGGGATGTGCCCGCAACCAATGTACATGCCCCTGACTGGAATCGAGCCTGGGACCTTTCAGTCTGCAGACCGAGGCTCTACCACTGAGTCAAACTGGTTTCGGCAAAGAAGAATCTCTTACCATTTGAGAAAGCATGGAGGGACCTAGAGAGTATCATGCTAAGTGAAACAAGTCAGAGAAAAACAAGTATCACATGACCACACTCATGTGGAATCTAAGTAACAAAATAAACAGATGAATGGCGTAGATGCAGAGACATGGAAGCACAGAACAGAGTGCAGCATCTCAGAGGAAGGGTGTGCTGGAAAACAAATCAGTTTCACTAAAAAGAGATGTTGACAGGAAGCCAGGAAGGCTGGTCAACAACCTTAATTGCTCTAACCACTCACCCTTTAGTTGAAACATTGTTAGCTGAAGCAGCCTCCACCTTGTTTGTCCTGTGTAAGTTTCTGTTATTTCCCGCCCAAGGGCTACATGTAAATTTCTATTTATGTTGCCTAAGATTTTTCCCCCCAACGCCTTAATAAAGGGATGGCGAGGCCAGAGCAGAGAGTAGTTCTCCCACTAGAGTTGGACTACCACCTAGCCCCCCATATTGCCAAATTGAATTTCTTCAAGTCTCAAGTCCTTTCATTTGTGTGCGGCCCTTCTCCAGAACCCAAACCCTGAATTGGAACACTTTACACATGGGCCATGAAAGAGATTCCTATAAGGGTGGATGGGTAGGAGGTAATCAACTAAAGACCACTTATATGCATAACCCATGGATATGGACAATAGGGTGCTGAAGGCCTGGAGGGAGGGAGCCTGGAGGGGGGTCAATGGGGAACAAAGGGGACATATGTAAAACTTTCAACAATAAAGAATTACTGTTTTTTAAAGTGACCTTCCTTAAGAACTATCCATGTAGAATCCTTGGCTAATTTTTATTTTAGTAATGGGTACACACCATTCCCTATCTCCTTCTGCATGGCTGCTTTCCACTATCCTGCCTGCAAGATTTAAATACTTGTTTTCTTAGCTTCCACTGCTGCTACGGACTTGCCTATATTAACAGTTCTGGCAATGAGATGTAAGTGGGAGTCTGGAATGTGTTTCTTTGAGTGCTTTTGGTTGCCTGGTAAAAGGGACAAACAAGGCTGACTCTTTTTTCCTTATTTCCTCACAGAGGCCAGGCACGATCATGGTGATGAAACAGTATTCTTGTGACCATTGGCTACAAGCCTAAGAGAAAGCCATAGCATACTACTGAGCTGTTCAAACAAATGCCAGTGAGAAAAGGAACTCAACTGTTGGCTGAGTTTTCTGTTGCTTACAGTGCAACAAATCCTAATAGGCACAGTGGTGACAAAAGAAAGTGTAAAATAAACAGTGGTGAGAGGTAGTGTTGGTATTAAGACCAACAAATCGCTGGTCCTGTTCCCAAGGAGTTTCCAACATAAATGTGGGGACAGACCCTAATCATTTCAGGTAGAATGAGATCACTGTTAAAATCCCCACTGACCGTGAGCTTTGTGAAGAAACTACCCACCATGATGCCTGACATACTGGTGTAAAGGAAACACGTACTGAGTGAAGGAATGTGAGATGAATTCCACCTAAGTGCATCCTGGAAGACTTCAAAGTCTTGAGTGGCAACTTTAAAGTACAGGTAGGCCTGTCTGGTGGTATGGCTCAATTGGTTGGAATGTTGTCCCATACACCAGAAAGAGGCTGGTTCAATTACTGGTCAAGGCACATACCCAGGTTGCAGGTTCAATCCCTGTTGGGGCAGGAGTATGATCAATGTTTCTCTCTCCTCTCTTTCTTTCTCTCTCTCTCTCTCTCTCTCTCTCTCTCTCTCTCTCTATCTCTATCTCTATCTCTATCTCTCTTTTCAATTAAACAAAATTAGGGTAGAATTTCATCAGCATGAAATGGTGGGAGAAAGGTATAAAACACATTTTAGGGAGAGAACAGGAAGCTCAAAGCCATAATGGAAGGAAGGTGTGAGATAAAAGAGAAAGGTGGTTGTCCTTTTTTTTCTAGGTGAAACACATGTATGCTACCACTTCAAACATAAGGGACAAAATTAAATGCCTCTGACTTCATAAGATTTTAAAAATTAACTTACGCATACTTAGGAACATACAACAGTGAAAGATATTTATTTTACAACAGAATGAAGACATTGATACCTAATGATTGACACCTAGCCAATGGGAGGTGCATAAATATCCTCATCTGCAATCAAATGCAATTTTAAAAAAGTGAGTACAAAACTCTTTGAAGTTTTTGAGACTTAGTCTGTAAAGTGAAAATAGAAACATCACTGAGAGCTCAAGGATGTGTTTTATGATTACAAAAGAGCTCTGAATGAAAATTGTTTCAAGAGAACAAAGCTCTGACTTTTATGAGGACAAGAATTGGGGTGGGGGTGTGTGAGGAGATGTATCTCCTGGGATGTGCAATCACCTTCCTTTGAGGTAGGTAATATTTCCTCAAATACAATTTTCAGCAACTAAAGATCAAGGTAAGATTGGCTTAAGGCTGGGAAAAGCCTTGTTGGAAGTTCAGTGCTCTGTCCAAAACTTCTGTTTCCTGAGGGACATACAATTCAAAGTAATCTTTCATGCAGGCTCTTCGGAAATCTTTTCCTTTGCAATATATCCTGATTTTTTTTTTCCTCCTTTTGTCTTCTGTGGTAGCCTCTACATGTTAAGTCTTGAAAGTTTGCTACTCAATTTAATGCATACACACTTAAACAGAGGATTTCACCCCACTTCCTCTCCCAGACGCCATCTCAATCATGGTGTTATCGTAACTAGTTAGTTATTAATATAAATAAAGGGGGGAAAGCAAGGTGAAGGCCAGACATCACAAGCATGGCCACCTGGGAAGCTTCACACTGGGAGGGGGGGGGGGGAGGGGAGAGATGGGACCGCCAGTCCATGCCCTGCAGATTGCTGGGGGAAGGGATGGAACAGAGAGGGAGACGGACAGATGTGCAGTGAAGTAGGGATGATGTTAGGAAGGTGCTTGTCTGTCAGTCTAGCCTGGGAAACAGTGGACCGGCCAGTGGGTAGAGACACTGCAGGCATGTGAAATCTTGAAGCATTAATTGGTTCAGCTCCTGGTAGTAATCCCCAAAGAGTTCCCTTTCTCTTGCTTCACTCTTGCTCCATGACCTGCACTCACTTGTCTTCTTGTCATAGCTGTGTGTCCTTAAGCAGCCGCGTGGCCCAAGGCCATGCAGACTCCACACCCAGCCTGCTGGACCAGATGGTGCTTTCATAACGGAGCAGAGACTCTGGGGGAGTGGCCTTCATTCTTGCCCGAATGAAGACGAGATTGGACTTTCCCGTGGTGGGACAGAGGGAAACGCAACATTGCAAACCTGGGGGGTTAATTCCATGGAAATAGAGATCACTCGTCCTCCCGTTTGAGTCTCGGGAAATTCTTTTCCTTGCAACATCGCAAGAACTCCATGTCCATGGGTAACAGATGGGACACAGAGGATACCCCACTGATAACAATGACACTGGGTGGAATGACCTGTACAGCAAGCCCTGAGAATCAACATGAAAAAGTTAAGCAGGAGAGAAACCAAGCAAGGAGACAGAGAAAGCGTAAAACGCAAGGTGATTTAAAAGAAACGAGGGGACTTGGGAAGTAATTTGGGGGAGAAAGTTTTCCAACAAGGAGCTATGTTGATTGCTGTGGTCAACTATGCTGAATTCTGCTGAGAGTTCAGAAAAATTTAAGCTGGGAAAGTGACCAATGGACCAAATAGATGTTGTGATTTGATAAGAACCTTTGCAGTGACATGGTGGAAACAGAAGTACCATTGGAATGGATTGAAAAGAATGCAAGGTGAGAAAATGGAGACAGCAGATGTAGGCATCTGTTTTTTTTTTTGTTTGTTTTTTTAATAAGTTTTTATTTTTCATATTATTACAAATGTTCCTTCCCCCCCCCACCATTGCTCTCCTCCACCAGGTTCCCACCCCACCCTCTGCCCTTTCCCCTCTCCCCATTGTCCTCATCCATAGGTGCACAGTTTATGTTCAGTCTCTTCCCACGCCCCCCTCTCCCCTTTTCCCCAAGAATCATCAGTTCACTCCCCTTCCATACCTCTGATTCTATTATATTCAACAGTTAATATTGTTCATCAGATTTTTTTAATTTCCTTGGTTTTTAGATTCACTTGTTGATAATTACGTATTTGTTGTTCATAATTTTTATCTTTGTTTACTTTCTCTTCTGAAAGAACCCCCTTCAGCAATTCATATAATTCTGGTTTGGTGGTGATGAACTCCTTTAGCTTTTTTTTATTAGTGAAGCTCTTTATCTGGCCTTCGATTCTGAGTGATAGCTTTGCTGGGTAGCTTATTTTTGGCTGTAGGTTCTTGCTATTCATCACCTTGAATATTTCTTGCCATTCCCTTCTGGCCTGCATGGTTTCTGTTGAGAAGTCAGCTGACAATCGTATAGGTGCTCCTTTATAAGTCACTACCTTCTTTGCTCTTGCTTCTTTTAATATTCTCTCTTTATCTTTTGCTCTTGGAATTTTAATAATGATGTGTCTCGGTGTGGTCCTCTTTGGATTCCTTTTGTTTGGAGTTCTGTGCGCTTCCTGGACTTGTAAGTCAAATTCTTTCACCAGGTGGGGGAAGTTTTCTGTCACTATTTCTTTCAGTATGTTTTCGATATCTTGCTCTCTCTCATCTTCTGGAACCCCCATAATTCTGATGTTGGTTCGCTTGAAGTTGTCCCAGAGGTTTCTTACATTATCTTCAATTTTCTGGATTCTCTTGCCTTCTAGCTTCTGGGGAGGAGTGTCTTCTGGCTCTTTATGTTCCAAATCTTTGACTTGATTCTTGCGATCTTCCCTTCTGTTTTTAGGACTCTGTAGAATATTTTTTATTTCAGACAATGTATTCTTTATTTCTTGTTGATCCCTTATCATTTCTTGTTGACTCCTTATTAATTCTAGTTGATCTCTTTTCATATCCTCATAGGCCTTATCCATCTTTTCTAGGAAATTCTTGAAAAACCTTATAAGCGTAGATTTGAACTCTATATCCAGACGCTTTTTGTCCTCCATTTCTTTCGTTTGTGATCTATTTTGTTGTCGCATTTCGCAGTTACAGATGGGACGGGGTTTCAGGGTGGAGCCTGCAGCTTTGGCTTCCGTCAGCCCCGCCCTATGCGGGTCCTTCAGTGCTCGCTGCCGGCGCCTCTGAGAGAAAGGTGCCCTCGATTTTCGCCTGCTGCCAAACAGTCTATGCTCTCCCCCAATGAGCCCGGTATTGGGGTTCAGTTCAGTTGGAAGTGGAGTTGGAGGTGGCGTTCACAGCAGTCTGGAGCCCCAGTCTCCTTCCCGTCAGGGCAATCCCGCAGCACAGCCGACCGTCCCTTCTCTGGGGGCAGTGTGCGCGCCTCCGGGACCTCCTTTCTCCGCTCCCCCGGGGTTCCGACTTACAGCCCAGCTCCCTATGGCTGAGCCCGAGTCCCCGGGGTCTGGCCCAGATCTGGGGTTCAGAGCAGTCAGGGGCCCAGCACAGTCGGAGTTTTCTCTCCTTCCCGCTTGGGAACGCCCGCCAGGCACTCGGCCTCCCTCCTCTCCGGCTCCGTCCTCTCCGCGCCGCGTGTCTCCGTACCTTAGGCTTTTACAGCTCCTCCGTGCTTCCTTCTGGTTTTCTCCTTGCTTCTCGTTGTAGGATTTCCAGTCAGTCGACTTTCCTGTAGTTCTGGGTAATGTCCATTTTATATTTTAGTTGTATTTTATTAAAATTGTTGTGTGCGGCTGCGGCTAGTTGCCTACCCGAGCAGCCATCTTGGATTCCCCCTCTGTAGGCATCTGTTTTAAGAAGTTTTGCTAAGAATGGGGAACTGGAGGAAGATGTAGGATAAAGGACCCATTTTTTGGAAACTATATTTATATTCAGAAGGAAATGATTTGATAGTAAGGGAGAAATAGACAAAGCAAGAAAAGGGAAGAGAGAACGGATAATCACAAAGGCTAAGTTTCTGAGTAAGAAATTGGCCTCCGATAGGAGCGATTATACCTCAAAATCGCAGAAATGAAGGCAAGGGAACAGATGCCAGTAGGCTGGATGGTTTGGTGGTGGGAGGATGAGAAAGTTACCACCTCAGTTTTCTCTTAATTCTCCGTGAACACAGACTCTGTGACAGCAGAAGCATCTATCGTCTGAGCTCTTCGAGAAAATCCTTCTGGGCCAGTTCGTCCCCCTCTTCTGTCAAAGGCAAAGCCGGGAAGTGAAAAATGACAAAGGCCTGATCACAGCAAATGCTGTGTCCGTGTCTCCTCGTTGGCAGTTATCTTCTTACAGCGACTGGAAGACAGAAGCCTCGTGATTATATTCCAAAGGAATGGCGCTTCAGCCCATGGGAAAGGCTTGTATATGTAACTCCGGAGTTGCAGGAGATACATATACATCTCAAAGACACAGAGAAAGAACTCACAAGCCCCTTTTTAGTAAATGCTCTCAGAAGCAGAAGTCAGGGGCCTGTGTCTGCTGGTGGGTAGAACAAACAGCACATTTGGGGGGCAGCCTTGAGCTTCCTCAGGCAGGAACTTTGAGGTGGGCTAGGGTCATCCTAAAGATGAGGCCTTGCGCTCTTAGAAGCTCTGTTAGCTAAGTCTTTTTTTTTTTTTTTTTAAATATATTTTATTGATTTTTGTACAGAGAGGAAGGGAGAGAGATAGAGAGTTAGAAACATCAATGAGAGAGTCATTGATCAGCTGCCTCTTGCACACCCCCTACTGGGGATATGCCTGCAACCAAGGTACATGCCCTTGACCGGAATCGAACCCGGGGCCCTTCAGTCCCCAAGCCGACGCTCTATCCATTGAGCCAAACCGGTCCCGGCGTCTGTTAGCTAAGTCTTTCAATGTGAGGGGAGGGGAGGGGACGAAATCATTTGAGAGAATCTGTGGTTTTTATAAGGGCCAGGTTGAGGCTTACTTGAGGAGAGAGCTCAAAGAGTCCTGGCTAGAATGTGGTCCAGGAAGGATCTTTGTCACTTGCCACCTACCAGGATCACATCAGCCTTTAATGTTTGTTTGTTTTTTTAAAATATATTTTATTGACTTTTTTACAGAGGAAGGGAGAGGGATAGAGTCAGAAACATCGATGAGAAACATCTCAGCTGCCTCCTGCACGCCCCCTACTGGGGATGTGCTTGCAACCAAGGTACATGCCTTTGACCAGAATCGAACCTGGGACCTTTCAGTCCGCAGGCCAATGCTCTAGCCACTGAGCCAAACCAGTTAGGGTTCATCCTTTAATGTTTAACTCAAAGGAAAAACTTGCATGGTGTTTCCCCGCCTTCCCTATTCCAGCCAAAGTGATTTCTCTCTTCTGAACAGCATCTATTGCAGTGTTTCCCAAAGTGTGGTACGCGTACCCCCAGGGGTACAGGGAAGAGTTTGGTGGGGGTACGCGTTGCACCGTGCTTAGCTGCGCCTAATTCTACGTTCTCATGAATATGAGGGGTAGTCAGCGTTACAAAAATTATAGAAGGGGTACACATATGTCAAAAGTTTGGGAAACACTGTATTATAGTACTGCTCATGTAGGAAGTTATTGCAGTACTTCTTAGCTAATTTTATTCTTATTTTATCATGTCCCTGCTCATGCGTTTGTCTCAGCTACCTGATTAGGTCACAATTTCCTATGGGAGCATTGGGCTAATGTCTCTAACATCTTTCTATCACTGTTGTAACTAATTGGTTGATATTGATAACAGGAAGAGAGCAAAGGGAGGGCGGGACATTGTAAGCAGGATCACCTGGGTGGCTTCAACAAGAAGCTGCTGCTTCAGAGCCCTCCCTTCCCTGCTCCTGGATTGGTGGGGCAGGGATGAGGGAGTGAGTGTATATGCAGTGAAGTTGGGGTCATGTAGGAAAGATGCTTGTCTGTCAGTCTAACCTGGCTAGGGGGGCAGAGCCACTGCAAACATGAAATCCTAAGATGTTAATTGGTTAAGCTCCTGGTTATAACCCCAAGACAAAGGAGTTCTCTCTCTCCTGCTTCTGTTTCTCACTGGCTCTGTGACCCACACTAGCCCTTACTTCCTCCATAGTCAGGTGGCCCAAGAAGCCATGGGCCATGTGGACCCCACACACAACGGACTGCAGCTGGGAACACAAGCTAAGCTGGCCAGACGCTGAGCTGGACTGAGCTTTCATGTGGAGCGAAGGCTCTGGGCTTTGACCTCAGTCTGCTCAAGATGTGGTTGGACTTTTTCCATGGTGGGACGGAGGGAGATTGGACCTTGAAAGGGAACTCCCTTAATTTCACATCATCAATCAAGCTTTCCATGACACCACACCCTCCCATGGGGGCCTCAGGAAATTCTTGTTCCCATGGCACCCCAAGAATCTCACTTCCACCAGCAACAGGTAGGGACACAGAGGGCATCCCACCGGTAACATTTTTACAGTTGAAGGTTCTGTGCAGCACCTGATCCCATGGAAGAGACTCAATCCAAGTCACAGGGTACCCACGCACCTTCATTCATTCCAGGAAATGCTAATGGGCACTCACTATTATGCTTATCATTTTCCCAAGTTAAGTAAGACCCAGCCCAACTTTTATTTTTGGCTCCCCTGTTTTCCCATACTAGAGAGCTCAAATACATAGTTGCCTTAAAAGCTTTTAAAAAACCAAACCCTGTAGAACCTGGTCTCTGAAGCAATATTAGAGATGTGTCAGCTATTACACAATTTAAATGTTCATTATTAAAGCATCCCTCAAAGGTAAACAGTCCTGGGATGACACTCAGGATACAGTAAGGCGTTATAACCACAGGGAAACACCACTCACACCCACTAGGATAACTATAATTAACAAGTGTTAGCGAGGATGTGAAGAACCTGGAACCCTTATACACAGCTGGTGGAAAATGGTGTGGCCACTTTGGAGAATAATTGTAAAATGGTGTGAATAATTGTTTTCCAAATGTTTAGACCCGGGTCGGCAAACTGCGTCTCATGAGAGCCACACGCGGCTCTTTGGCCCCTTGAGTGTGGCTCTTCCACAAAATATCACGGCCTGGGCGAGTCTATGTTGAAGAAGTGGCGTTAGAAGAAGTTTAAATTTTAAAAATTTGGCTCTCAAAAGAAATGTCATTGTACTGTTGATATTTGGCTCTGCTGACTGAGTTTGCCGACCACTGTTTTAGACAGAGTTACCATGTGTTCCAGAAATCCCACTCCTAGGTGTGTGGTCAACAGAAATGAACACACGTCCACATACACACTGGTACATAGCCGCATTATTCATTATAGCCCAAAGTAGAAACACCCAACATTTCTAGTGAATGCTTTTTTATATCCATACAGCAGGATACTCAGCAGCAGCAATAAAAAAAGGATGAAGTACTGATGTACAGCTAAGCCTGGAAAGATGATGCTCCATGAGAGAAGCCAGGCAGAGAAAGGCTTAGTACTTATTGTCTGATTACATGCATGTGCAATGTCCAGACGAGGCAAACGCATGGACAGAAAGCAGATGAGTATTTGCTGGAGTGGGGGGAGAGGCACTTGGTGATGCCTGAAGGATATGAAGGATATTAGTTGGGAGGGGTAATAAAAAATGTCCCCACATGACAGTGAGCGTTGCACATGCCTGTGAATGTACTAACACAGAAGTTCAAAGGAACAGCTCGAATGGGTGAGTTGCTTGCTGTGGGAGGAGGGATAGCTCGATCGACTTGTTAAAGAGAAAGAGAAGTCCTGCCACCAATTAGTCCTTGGATTACCAGGTGGCCGAGGGCCCCGCGGCCAACCAAGTGGGATCGCTTAAAGGGCAGGCCTCGGAGCCCGCGCGCGGGGGGAGGCTCAGCGCGGAGCCGGGCACCGGCGGGGAGGCAGGTCCCGGTGACCTCGGGGCAGCACCGGGGCCCCGCGCGCCCCCCTCCGCCTGAGTCCCGGCGCCCGAGTCCCCACGCGGGGATGCGGCGCTGAGCGCGGCGGACGCTGCGGGCCGGGCCGGGCGCGGCGTGGCCTCCGGGCCGCCCAGCGGCTCCACGCGGAAGCCGGCGGGCGGGCGGCGCTGTCTCCCGGCGGCGGCGGGGCTGCAGACCGGCTCCAGCGCGGCGGGCGGGTGTCCCCGCGCCGCCCCTCCATGGCGTTCATCCGGAAGAAGCAGCGGGAGCAGCAGCTGCAGCTCTGCTCCAGGGAGCGGTGAGCGCGGGTCGGCGGCCGGCGGGGCTGCGGGCGGGGAGCGCTGGGCCCGGCCGCGAGCCCCTCGGCGCCCCGGAGCGGGCCGCGGCCAAGCCCGGAGCCGGGGCAGAGGCCCGGCCTGATGGGGCTGAGGCCGCGGGGGCCGGAGCGAGGCCGGCCCGGAGCCCCGGGAGCCCCGCGGGGAGCCCGGCGGCGGCCGCCCGGCTCACCCGGAAGAGGCCGCGGGCGCGGGGCGGGCTCCTCGCGGGCGCCGGGCACCTGAGCGCCGGGGCCGCCGCGGCGCACCAGCCCTTGGCGTCCCCGGGAAGCGGGGGAGGGGAGCAGGGGGGTGAGAGGGAGCCCGGCGGGCACCCCACGTTCTCACTGCACCCCCTACACTGTCACCCCTCCCTCCCCTGCCCCCAGGTAGCCGGCGAGAAGTCGCAGCCCTTCCCCGGGCTGCACGGGGTTCCAGCCGGGCCACTCGCGACTCGGTGACCCCGAGGCTGCCTGCACCAGGGTAGTGGGGAGACCTGCACAGCCTTTTCGCTGCCAGCCTCCACTTGTTCAGACTTGGTGAAGCCGATGCCCCGCTGGGCCGGGAGGAGAGCCCCAAACAGGGCCGCATTCTGAGAACAGCCAGGGGCCCACCCTCACATGCTTTCTCCTAACCAGCGAGCCTTACCCTAGGAGGAGGCTTTGCACTCAAAATGCTGGGTGGGGAGCATTGCAGTCCCCTCTGCACCTGGGAGGGACTTGGGGTCCCAGGAGGAGCTAAAATAGCCTCAGGGCAGTGCCCTCTCAGAGTTCCAGATCCTCAGTCTCCAGGGGAAGTGTCTAATGAGAAAGCTCACTTCTGCCCCAAAGTATACCTCCCAGTGCATTGATGGCTCCAGAAACAGCTGGCTGATCCTGGGGCCTGGGAGTCCCTGGGGGCAGTAGGAAGTGGGGCTGAATGATCTTACACATATTATTTGAGTCGTGGGAGCCCACCTGTCAGGTTGTGTCCTCATTTGGGACACCAACAAAGCAGCTGCTCCATGCAAATGCAAGTGTGGGCTCTCAGGCTTGTGTGAGCGTGCAGCATCCGTGCCTGTGTGTCAGATGCTGCCTGGGCCTGTTTGGTCCAAACGCTCATATTCCTGTTGGCCTGGCCAGTGTATCTGTAGTTTGAAGTTTTGTCTCCCTAGTGTAGAGGAGGGGATAAAGATATACCAAACATCGTCATGGCTCCCAATAACATCTTGGCAGTATGATTGGGGTTTTTCGGCAGAATGTCTTGCTTATTCCGACATAATGGCCGTAAAGTACTCACACCTGCAGAGGTTCTTCTGCCTCCACTTGTAATGCTTGTTTCACGTGGAAGGAGCTTGAATAGAGTTTGTTCTGTATTGTAGGATCGTGGTTGGCAAACTGCAGCTCTCGAGCCACATATGGCTCTTTGGCCCCTTGAGTGTGGCTCTTCCACAAAATACCACGGCCTGGGCGAGTCTATTTTGAAGAAGTAGCATTAGAAGAAGTTTTAAAGAATTTTGGCTCTCAAAAGAAATTTCAATCGTAGTTCTGTTGTTATTTGGCTCTGTTGACTAATGAGTTTGCCGACCACTGTTGTAGGACATTCTGTGTTAAACACATGAACGTTCAAATTCACATTGTAAGAACTTGGAAACACTTTGAATTGCCTTCATGTTCTATGATTCAAGAGTCATTTATAACAATTCCATTGCTTGGTGGATATACAGGAAAATCTGTTTTCTTTAGATCTGCCAGGTATTTCCGTGGCAGTAATTTGAGTTGTATTTGGTTAACTTGTACAGCTCTGCAACGTCTCACTTATGTGTCAGTGTATAGTCGGCTTTGTCAGGATTCATTGATCAGATGTGACAGGCAAGCAGGACCCAATAGAACTAGCTCTCACAAACAAAACATTTATTAATCAGGCAGAAGGCAGCAACTGTTCCTGAGTACCAGTAATCTGAAAAAGTCAGTGCCAGGTATTTTATATTTATTTGAAGCCTACTTGCTGACTGCCCTAATTCATATATATATATATACCACACACACACACTGAGTGGCCAGATTATTATGATCTCTGAATGCATAATAATCTGGCCATTCAGTATATATCCTATATAATAAAAGGCTAATATGTCCCCTTGACCAGGAGTTTGACCAGCAGGCAGGGCGGCCAACCGCCCATGTCTCCTCCCTCTGGCCAGGCCAGCCGGATCCCACCCATGCATGAATTCATGCACCGGGCCTCTAATATATATATTATACACACACACATACACATACACACACACAGAGACTGAGTGGCCAGATTATTATGCATTCAGAGATCATAATAATCTGGCCACACAGCATATATATATATATATATATATATATATATATATATATATATAAGAATTAGGGCAGTCAGCAAGTAGGCTTCAAATAAATATAAAATACCTGGCACTGACTTTTTCAGATTACTGGTGTATCAATATATATTATTGATTCCATAGAGGAAGGGAGAAGAAGAGAGGGACAGAAACATCAATGATGAAAGATAATCATTGATTAGCTGCCTCCTGCATACCCCCTACTGGGGATTGAGCCTGCAATCTGGGCATGTGCCCTTGCCAGAATCAAACCCAAGACCCTTCAGTCCACAGGGCGACACTCTGTACACTGGGCAAAATGGGCTAGGACTACCGTAATTCTTTAATGCTCTCTGCCCCATGGCTTTGCACCTTTGGGATTGGTAGGCTTGAACCGGGATGCTGTCCGTAGAATATCAGTTTGAATGATAGGAATCTGTCTCACAATCAGAAGTGGGCTAGAATCAAGCAGTCTCTTTATAAATCTTAGAATTCTGCCTAAAGACAAGAATATTTCAACCGCCCTAACCAGTTTGGCTCAGTGGATAGAGCTTCAGCCTGCAGACTGAAGGGTCTCAGGTTTGTTTCCGATCAAGGGCATATATCTTGGTTGCGGGCACATCCCCAGTGGGGAGTGTGCAGGAGGCAGCTGATCATTGTTTCTCTCTCATTGATAATTCTGACTCTCTGTCCCTCTCCCTTTCCCTCTATAAAAAAATCAATAAAATATATATTTTTTTAAAAAAGAATATTTCAATCAACTTTGTTCAGCCCCAAGTTTACTATTTTTGCACAGATTTTTTCTTGGCTCAACCTTTAGGTATCAATAAACACCAATTTGTTGAATGACTGATATGGGTCACTGGCTCAGGCATATATTCAAGAGAACTGTTCCTTTCCTCAAGGCTGTTTCAGGAAAGGCCTCAGCACTTCAGAGTTATGTGCTCTTTGGCCTTTCTCCTGATGCTTCGGAGATTTTAGATTTCTACTGCTACCAGATCGTGACCCCAGAAAAGGCGAAACTTGAAATTAGCATTTCTTTCTTTTTCTGTTACGTTGATGCTGATGCATAGAGTAAGTGATGTTTCTACCGAGGAGAAGCAGAGACTGGCAGGTTCTTCGATTGGTGGCTTAGATTAAGGTGGTGGTAGAAGCAATGGAGACGTGGATGTATTTTTTATATGTTTAGGAGGTAGCATTGACAGGCCTTGGTGTGGTGGGTTATGTAGGAGGTAACACAGGAAGAATCCCTGCTAGAGCTGACAGATGAACAGTGGATAATCTTTTAGAAGAAGTATATCCTGTGCAATATTTGACACATTTATACTGAAACATTTTTTTTTTGTAATTTATCTGAAATTCAAATTTAGGTGTGGTTCATTTTTGTTTGCTAAATGTGGCAGTTGTACTCAGGTTTCTGGTTTGAACAGCTGTAAGTAGTGCCATTTATTGGTGATGTTTACAAAGAGATGCTTTGGTAATTTTCAGTATCAGAACACAAAGAGATACTTACTTGGCCATTCAAATTAAGTACACTAGTATCCTGGTTAAGATTTATTTTATTTTTATTATTCTTTTTTAAAATATATTTTTATTTCAAAGAAAAAGGGAGAGGAAGGGAGAGGAAGAGAGAGAGAGAAACATCAGTGATGAGAGAGAATCATTGATTGGCTGCCTCCTGCACTCCCCCTATTGGGGATCGAGCCTGCAACCCTATGCTCTATCCACTGAGCAAATTGGCCAGGGCCTTGTTAAGATTTAGATTTTACTCTGTGTGTGTGTGTGTGTGTGTGTGTGTGTGTGTTGTTTTTAATGTCCCTTGCAGTTGTTAAAGAAGATAAATGGAAAACATTTTTAAAGGACAATATCTTCCTTTGGAATCGTTGTACACCTATGTGTACAGTGGGTTAGCAGGCGAGGATATTCTACAAACCGCTGCTATTTAAAATATGTCTGTTTTAAGATTTAAGATAGGATAATTGTTCAGTGCTGTTTATCTTCATATCTAGAAGTGGTGTGGATGGACTAAAGCTATTTCCTTCTTGGGTGATGTAGAGATTTAGATAGTTAAGGCATGTTCCTACTTGGGAAGAGTCAGAATTTTCTCTTTATAGTGTCAGAGAACAAATTTCCTAGCTATGGCTTGTAAGCAGCCATTCCAGGATAAAACATTAGTGATCGTGAATTCTATATTGGGCACACATATTATGTTAATAGTTTTACAGGCATTTTTTAGACTTCATCTTTGCTTCAAGCATTCTGTGTGTACATTTCTCTTGGTTATGCTGATATTAAATTTCTTGGCTGACATTAAATGTCTTTTGCTTCAGGTGTTTATTTTATCAACTGATTATGTATTCATTATACTTGTTAGACAGCAAAGTGGTTTGTTATACTCATTTGTTTTATTTCTAAAACCGATCATCCTATTTTTTAAATGTCTTTATGGGATATACCAAGTGTTGAAAATGGAGATAAATTGCAGAATCAGTACATACTTAATCAGGACTGCTGATGGGTTGAAAGAAATTATATTAAGTTTATTTATTGTATTTAGATCTTTTATTTCCTTAATGCCTTTTTTTTTTTTTCTGGTTAATCAATTACTGATAGATGCTTCATGATGCAAACTTGACCTTGTATTTTCTATCAATCTTTGCTATAATACATATATTTTCATGGTATGTTACTAAGTCTATATAAGTTTAGAATTGATATCTTCTTAGTTGAGTCTTTCATCAATATATAATGAACTTTTCTAGTAATGATATTTTTCTATTTGTCTGATATTAATATAACTGTATCGATTTTCTTATGATTATTTGCATTATTTAGAATTTTTCATTCCTTTAACTTTTGTGTGTCCAAAGGTTTTAGACAAATTTCTTCTAAAGCTTATAGTTGGACTTTCAAATAATTTATTCTGATAACTTTTTCTTTTGGGGTGCGGATTTTATGATTTATTCTTTTAATTTTTAAAAATCAAGATACTATGCTCTAGTAGGGGTGGAAAATAGATGATGCAAGTAGAGGGTACAGAGTGCTAAAGAATGGTAACTGCTGGGGAGGGAGCACAAGGCCAGGGAGGGGCTGCCAGTGTGAGTGGAAGACAGGGGACACGGCTTCAGGTGGAGTGGCAGGAAAGCCCTCACAGAGAAGGCCACCAGTGAGCAGGTGGTGAAGGAAGTTAAGGCTTCCTTTTGTCTGTGTGTCTTCACACATAGGAATTTGCATCCAGAAGATAATGATGAAGTCTAACAGGAGCTCAGAAGGGGCTTAGGGAGCATGCTGTAGGAACGAGTCCAGGGAGGAGAGCAAGTGAGCAAGTTGAGGCAAAGTGGGTAGGCCGCAGTCACATTTGGTGAACTGAAAGAGAATTCTTCTAAGTCCCTGGTCGGCATACTGCCACATGCGGCTCTTTGGCCTCTTGTGTGTGGCTCTTCCACAAAATACCACAGCCTGGGCGAGTCTATTTTGAAGAAGTGGTGTTAGAAGAAGTTTAAGTTTAAAAAATTTGGTTCTTAAAAGAAATTTCAATCGTTGTACTGTTAATATTTGGCTCTGTTGACTAATGGGTTTGCTGACCACTGTTCTAGGTCCAGTGTATTTGTGATTTTTTTATTGTATTATTTTTGGTATAACTAGACTAAGCACAAGTTGAGGCAGGAGTTGGGGACTCAGGTCTTGGGCGTATCCCTCGCTCACACCCTTTAAGCTTAGGGTAGTGATAATATTTGGTCAGATTAGTTCATTTACATTTACTATTGTTACAGATGTATTTGGACCCATTTTTACTTTTTTTATTTTGTTCTTTAATTTTGTCTTATTTTTCCCTTAGTTTGAATTAAGGCCCTGCTTTTTCCCTTTCATTTTTCCTGAAGCATATGGAAGTTACATATTCTGTTTTTCTAGCGCCTACCCTTGAATGTTAATGTTTATCTACTGAAGCTAATCATTCTTTTTACCGTCCTCCTTAATAATATGAGGACCTTGGAATAGTTAATTGCTATTGCCCCATCCTAAATTATAACCTGGCATTGTCCAGAATTTTCAATCTGTATTTGAAAACTATAAATTAAACATTTTAGTTGTCCCTCCTTATCCAGGGGGGATTAATGTAAGAAGCCCAGTGAATGCCTGCCACTGCAGATTGTACCACATTCTGTATATGCTATGTTTTGTTTTGTTTTTGTTTTTTTAATATATTTTATTGATTTTTTACAGAGGAAGAGAGAGGGATAGAGAGTTAGAAACATTGATGAGAGAGAATCATCGATCAGCTGCCTCTTGCACACCCCCCACTGGGGATGTGCCCGCAACCAAGGTATATGCCCTTGACCTGAATTGAACCCCGGACCTTTCAGTCTGAAGGCTGACGCTCTATCCACTGGGCCAAACCGGTTCCGGCTATACTATGTTTTTCGCTACTCGTACCAATACTTTACAGTTCCTACTGAATTGGCAGCATCACTACTCTTGCATTTTAGGGCCATTATTTATTATTTTTTTCAGGTTTCAATGGTGGTGTGTGTGTTGTTGTTTTTTTATGTTAACAGATGAATGTTTGGAATTGAAAGGTCCAATGAACTGGGTTTAGCAAATAAAAGCAAAGTCAAAACAGAGGCAAAACAACCACGTGGTTGAGAGTTTCCCTCCCCCAGCACCATGGGGGCTCCAGCAGCTCTTCAGGCCACCTTTCTGGGCCACTGGTGGCTGTGGATTTATTTTATTTTATTTTTATATCTATATATATATATTTTATTGATTTTGTACAGAGAGGAAGGGGGAGAGAGAGAGAGAGAGAGTGTTAGAAACATCGATGAGAGAGAGTCATCGATCAGCTGCCTCTTGCACACCCCCTACTGGGGATATGCCCGCAACAAAGGTACATGCCCTTGACCGGAATCGAACCCGGGGCCCTTCAGTCCCCAAGCCGACGCTCTATCCATTGAGCCAAACCAGTTTCGGCTGGTGGCTGTGGATTTAGAGAGATTCCCCAGCTGCCAGCAGCCCCGGGGACTTCCTTTCCACAGGAGGCTGTTAGGTCTGTCCCCACGGGATGTGACCTTGGTGCGGTGCAGCTTCCTCCGACCCTCTCAGACCTGCGGGTGCATGTCTCTATCCAGCCCAGATCCCTGATCCTATAGGGCCATTATTCAGCAAAACAAGGGTTACTTGAATGCAAGCCCTGCCACACCACAACAGCCCATGTGGTCACTGAGACAACTGCTAAGTGACTAACAGGGTGGGCACAGCCTGACAGAGGGAGGGATGATTCACGCTCTGAGCTGGTCCCAGGGGGAAGGCTACCCAGAATGGTGCCACTGTTCACAACGTTTACAACATCTGAGTTATTTGTTTCTGGAATTTTTCACTTCATATTTTTAGAGCATGGTCGACCACAGGTAACTGAAACCACAGGAAGTGAAATTGCCAACATGGACTGTGGTGTCTGCTGTATAATTGCTGAACTAAATATGCATTTTTTTTTTATGTGCATGTTTTGTTCAGCATTCTTCTCTGCATGTCACACCTTCCATTTGGAATTACGTTCTCTTTCTTGAAGACTATCCCTTAGAAGTCCCCCTGATAAGGGTCTGGTGATCGTACACTAGGTTTGCTTTTGTCTGTCTGGACGTGTCTATTTTTATGTCCTTGTTTTGAAACATCAGTTTTGCTAGATGTGTAATTCATTCAGCGTTTTGAAAATTGTGCAAACGAAGGCAAAAGGCCAGGGAATGAAGATGCTTGCGGGAGCAGCCTTCCAGGAGGAAGGTCAGCAGAGAAAGGGTTAGTTAACACACGTGCCATGGCCTCCCACAGGGACAGGCTTCAGACTCCGGCAGGAACTGGGATCCCGAGGAGGAGCCTGGGCTGGGGTGCAGGAGAGCTGAACTGGGATGGCACCTTGGCTCCGGGTGCCCAGCTCCGTTTTTGTGGCTCTGGGCCTTGGCTTGGCCCCTTTCCTGGCTCGGTTGGGGACTCTATCAGCTTGCACTTGGGTCTGTATGATGTGGCAGGATGGGGCAGTATTTGTTGTATCCATGTTCATGGTTAGAAAACCACCAGCCCTTTCTCTAGTTTGGTTAAGACACTGGGGACCAAGTCTGTGGTTGACCAGGACAAGACCATCGCGGGTTTCCATGGAGCTTTTGTGCAAGGCCGCCTTCTGTTCTGGGAGACCAGCCTGCAGTGAACCCGTATCATTTAAGTTTAATTGTCTCTGTAAGTAATGCCTTTTCTCTGGATGCTTTTACGATCTCTTGGCAGTGTTTTGATGTTTGTCTATGTAGAGATGTCTTCCTTGTCACTCTAATTGGGGTACTGAAGCTGAAACAGTTTTGGAACTATCTGGAGCCAAGCCTTTAGCTCTTAGAATATTGCTTTTCCTCGTTCTTTTATGCCTTATAACCACTCCTAATATTTATGTTTCTGTGTTGTGCTGTGAGTTATTTAAATCTATCTTATAATTTTCTATCTAGTTGCCTAATTTTCTGTCCCATTAGTTCAATCATTGTATTTTTACATTTCTAGTTTTAGTTGGGTCATTTATAACCGCCTGTTCATTTTTAGTATCATTTTTTAAATTTTTTAATTACAGTAGACATACAACATTACATTAGTTTTAGGTGTACAGCCCAGTGATTAGACATTACATAACTTACTAGGTGGCCATCCTGATAAAAAGTGTTAATAGTGAGCATTTTACAGTGAGCTCTAGCAGGTTAGCCTATGATTAATTCTTGTTCATGGATTTTAAAATGTAGAACGGGCCAATAAGAATTGCTGGCTAGTATGTTAAACTGGTTCCTGTTCTTGTTATTTTTCATTGTGAGTTATTTTTTTTCTTTTGGTTCAGATTTTTTTAATGAGCAATATCTTATTTCATGGGTGTAATTTCTTCTTTGTAAGGCTTTTAATTATAGTCCATTAGCCTTTCTTTCTGTTCTCTACATTGTCTCTAGTCCTTCTTCTGCTTGTTTTGGTTTAGTTCTCTTTCATATTAGTGGCTGGTGATCTTGAATGGCCCATTCATACTTAAGTGTGAAGTGTGTAACTCCCTGTCACTCTGGGCAGGCCTTATCTGTTGCTGTTCTCTATGGGATGATGTTGTAGAGAACCTGGCTCTTTCAAAAATTCATAGGTGTTTTTTTTTCCCTCCTGCTATTTATTATTTTTCCCCAAAACAATCCAACAGATTGCTGCTGGGAGTTATAAAGTAATGATTATAAATACTAAATAGGACTGGCAATATATATATGTAATTATTTATTTTTGGCATAGCCAGATGGTCTGTGTGTTGTCTTCCTGTTTTTTTTTTTTTTTTTTTTTTTGCTTAATCACCCTCTTTTCACTCCATAGCCCTGCTTTCCCTGTGCTGATGTGTAGTTTGGAGCCTCTTGTTCAATTTTTCTATAGAAAAACCATGTGTCAGTGTGAGGTAGGGATAACCATTAGGGGAGGAACCTAGGCCACTCCTCATTCAGGCTCCCCGTCATCCACCCCATGTTTCATCCCTGCCTCCTTAGGACCTGAAACCTGCCCCTTTGGACTTTCTGGAAGTCCTGAGCCTGGTCTGGGTTTTCTCCTAATTTGTACCTCCCCTGGAAGCACCTGCTGTTCTGGTTTCAGATCACTCCTGATTCCTCCTATCTGCTTTCCATTTCTTACTAATTTGTTGCGATCTCTCACCTGTTTCTATGTGTCTGTAATTTTCTTTAGTCTGTGGGTTTTACCATTGAAAAAAAATATTTTTGTTCCCCTTTTTAAAGCAGAGTTTCCAGAGGAAACAGAAGTAAATACATGTTTAATCTGCCATATGTAACCTAAGCATCTTCCTCCATCACACACCAGAACGTGAAGACCCATCTCAAGGCCACACTTCTGATGAAAGCTTTTCCCCGTAACTCTGGATGCTGCTGTTATTTCCTGCTTCTTACCACAAAACAAACAAAACATTTGTTTGCAGTTCTTTGTCGTGTATTTGCTTCTTTGGCCATACAACTAAATTTATACTTTCCCTTATCACCTTAATTTGTTTGTAAAAGTTCAAAGCGCTCAAAACTTTAAAAAGAACTATATTTCAGTCCCATCCAGTTCAGCTTACTTATTTATGAAACACTCACTTTGTACAAAGCGTTAGATGGGTTACTACAGGGGCCACTGCAGGAGCAGCAGGATAAAGTCATCATGAGTCTTGATGTGTGAGGGTTTGCGTGTGGTGGGGAATCCAAAACTCCACAGGTGGGAAAGCTGCAAGTGTTTTCAGGCAAGAATAAATTTTATGTCATGGCATTTTGGGTTTTTCTAAAAAAAAAAAAAAAAAAAAAGGGAAATCTGCCTGGGAAAATGTATTTATTTATTTATTTATTTTAGGCATAGCCAGCTGGTCTGTGTGTGGTCTCCTCCCTACTGGATAGCAATAATCTACACTTAATAAGCATTTGTTGAGTTAATAAATGGAATATCACTTTGGGAATGGATGCTTTAAAATATTCTGCTTTCTTAACTTAAAAAAAAATAATAAACATGAGGTATCTTTCTGCCCCTCCATTTAGATTCTCCTTGCTCCTGCTTAACTTGGAGGAATACTACTTTGAGCAGCATACAGCTCATCACATTCAGCATAAGGGCACTCACAAGGAAAGGTAAGGAAGAGTTTGGTATCTCTGTGGACTAGCACACCTTTCTGTTGTCTGATGTTTTTAAAATTAAATGTATAATCATGGAGGTTTTTTTCATCCCTTCATTCTAATTGGATGTGTAATGAGAAGAGGGGGATTTATAAGTTGTTGTCATACTTCGAATATTTTCCAAAGCTAAGAATTGGTGTGTACTAATTCCTTCAAGGTTGTGTGTACTTCAGATCAGCTGGCTGGGACTCTGATTCATTCCATCACTTTTTTTTCTTGATCCCTTTTGTACTTATACACTCAACTTATTTGGGTTACGGTGTTACAAAATAATGTTATAAAATACAGACTGTTATAAAAATCAGTACCTTCAATTTTAAAAATATTCTTTGTTAAGAAATTCTAGATAATAAACACAGAAGAATGATAGAAATTTCAGTCCCCAATGAGTAATGGAGATACATTCATTATGTAGATGCAAATTATAGCTCTTGGGTAAAAACATTTATTTTTTAAATAAAGTTTTATTGGGACACACACACACTCTCATTTGTTTATGTATTGTGTGTGGTTGGCTTCCTGCTACAATAGCAGAGTTGAATGCTTGTGACAGAGTTGAATGCATATGGCCTGCAAAGGAAATAAATATTTACTATCTGGCTCTTCATAGAAAAAGTTTGCTAACCGCTGATCTAGAGAGAATCTTCAATGGCTGCTAAACCAGCAGGTGGAAAGCTGCTGATAAATTTTATAATAGATATGTCAAGGTTGACATCACCTGAACCCTCCGAGCCCCCTGATATGAAGAGAGTACATGTGCACTGCCTCTGAAGCATTCTTGTCAGAAAATCAAACCAGGATCTGGTCGCCTTTTAATTTTGCAAAATTCATAATGTGGGAAAATGAAAACTGTTTTAGAGTATAAGAGGCATTATCATTGAAAAGTAATATGGTCTTTGGACTAGGATTTGATCAAACCAACTATTAAACCCTATTTAGGAAATACTAGAAAAATTTCAACACTGACTGAATAAATACTGCTGACATTAAGGAATTATTAATTTTTTTAGGTGTGATAACGATAGGTCATTTATTTAACGAGTCTAAGAGATTTATTTATATTAACAGTTGCAGAAGCTAGATAATTGATACTTGCATGTTTTCTATTCTGTCTACTACTCTCTGTTAAGAAATTGTCATAAAAGTACTTAAGTTATTATTAGATAATTTAGGATGTTAGAAAAGTAAATGCATTTAGCAGCAGGGAAAAAATGATGTAAAATCAATGATGTAAAAAATCCTCTGAGGACAAAGAATTGCAAATTAAATCATATGTGTTAAATGGATGAGTCTTCTCGTCCATTTAATACAGACGTATTAAGCACCAAAGATAGAAAGCTAAAGAAATACTGCTGCCAACAAAAGAACAGGGAGAGCTACTCTGGTGATGGTAGGAGGAAGGGGGTTGGTACTGGGACTCTAAGACTATTTCTCAGTGTGATTTATTTTTTTAGATACTGTAAATTTCCAGCCACTAGATTAAACTATACAGGGATGCAGAAATAAATCCAAGGAGTGGAATTAAAAGCCCTAAATCTAACATTTGAATTCAGATAGAACTGAAAATTGCTTATTATTGTGAATCAATTTTCCCCCCTGATTTCCTACATACCCCCAAATCACCATTAAAAGCATTTTATGAGCCGAAGCTGGTTTGGCTCAGTGGTAGAGCGTCCGTCTGCGGACTGAAAGGTCCTGGGTTCGATTACGGTCAGGGGCATGTACATTGGTTGCGGGCACATCCCCAGTAGGGGGTGTGCAAGAGGCAACTGGTCGATGTTTCTCTCTCATCGACGTTTCTAGCTCTCTATCTCTTTCCCTTCCTCTCTGTAAAAAATCAATAAAATATATATTTTTTAAAAAGCATTTTATGAGATAATGTCAAATTCTTGTTTATTGTTTCATTATGATAAGTAAGGAAAAAATTTCTTACATGGTCAATTTTATATGTTTAGTGTTGCCTTCTGAATAGTTCTTTTTAGATATAGGGAATTAAAAGTCAAAACGATTTACTAGAGACAGGGTAGAATCAGTGTGCCTTAAGGATCAGCTTCCTGATCCTCATTTCCTTTCAGTGTAGTTGTAAATTCCAAGTGAAGTCATAGAAATGAAGTGCGTGGGACGGAGCTCACCAACGTTAGAAGATATGCAGGTTTTGTTAGCCTCTAGGAGATGAGGACAACTATTTTGCTATATTTTCCCACCCTTCATACCCTTCTCTTTCATTCTGTTGTTGATCTTTCATTAGTTGATGTATTATGATTCTTTGGTGACTTTCTTTAATGTTCATTAATAATAATAATCTTTTGTACTTTGATCTCTAGGAGAGACAGAGGCTCCTTGAAAATATGTTCAAAATCTGTTATTTTTGAACCAGATGCAAAATCCCAGCCCATCATTAAGGTAAAAATACATTGTAAAAAAAAAAAAAAAAAAAAAAGCATTCCTATTCTTTGTGTAAATGGCACCTTTGCTTATTTTTACATTTCTCAATTTTATCCAGATTCCTTTGAGAGACTGTCTAAAAATAGGAAAACATGGAGAAAATGGAGCCAATAGACACTTTGCAAAGTATGTCATCATCACTAACTGTTTGATTTCATGACTACCAAAAAAGTATATATGTTTAATAACTTTTATCTGCATTTTAGGGCAAAATCTGGGGGGATTTCACTCCTCTTCAGTCAGGTAAGAGTAACAGAGTAAATGTTTTGTTCTAACCTGAATGAACAGTTTGCGTGTGTGCATGCATGCGTGTGTGTGTGTGTGTGTGTGTGTGTGTACACAATTTAATTATTTGTAGGAATCTCACATGGAGGTTGTTGGAATAAATGTTTGAATGCTTTTAAGTAATCATTAAGAAATATGTATTTTAAAAGATGTGATCCCTAATGAGATACTTAATGTTTACCAAGTGTGTGATAACCTGCAGGCTTATGGTTTCCTCTCTAAGAGCCCTGGCCATGTTTGAGGGTTGAAATGACAGGGCTGTGGTTCCTCCTGTGGCCTCCTCGTCACTGAGAAGGCGGAGGCCAGCAGCACGCCACTTAAGTGACCTCAGCCTGAGGCATGCTGACGGCCAAGGCAGCGACTCGGGATGTGTAACCTTGTAAAATTCTGACGCTTGAGGTCATGACGATTTATTCATTCCAAAGACACTTGATAAACATTTATGCACCCAGTACTGGGCCTAATACTGGCAATATAGGAATAAAGTGAAACGTGGCTTTTCTCCTGCTATATACTACTTAATTTGTCTGTAGATACTTGAAAAAATTGGAAATAAGAACGGAGTAGAGATCACCTACCACTTTCTTTTGCCTCTGACCTCTCACCTTCATCTTTGAAATGAAAGGGTTAGATAGAGGCGATCCGTGTTGCCTCAGCTACCAGTGAGAGCCCCAGCGCCTTGAAGTGTTCAAAGAAAAATCTTTCGGTGATTAAGTCGGTGTAGGAAATGCTGTGGGAACAAAGACACACAGACTCAGGACTTGACTCAAAGCCTCAACAGACAGAAGTGCATTGAGAGTCCAGGAGGCGAATGGTTAGGGGCAGAGAGTGCTCCCAGTGGTCTTCAGATCACCAGGACCTTTGATCGTGGAACACTTTCTAATGTCTACTGAAGAGTCCGTCATAAAAGCTGGGAGATACCAGGCCATGTGATTTTTCTGGGTCTGCATCCATGATTCCACTGATTTCAAGGAAGAAAACATTTCACAGGCTACCTTGTGCTGTTGTAACTGGCATCTATGAAAAACAGTTACAGCCATCTATTACTTTGATAGGAACGCCATTATTATGAATTCTGGGCCGCCCCGGTGCTCTCCTTATTTCTATAGTATCATTCCGCATCTTGGCCTTATTCTGGAAGGTCTGTATCTTGAAAGGAAGAAGTACTTTCTTAGTTTCCACTAGAAAAAAGAAAACACATTTTGGTAAAATTTTAATAACTTTGGGCTTAGAAATAAAGCCCCCAAATCCTTCCACCTATTTTTAATCGTTTGTAGAAGAGGTCTTCTATTAAATAGACTCAAAAGCAGCTTAACACCAGGAGGAGACTAGACACAAGCTACTCTTTCAAGTATCGTTTTAAGCTTCCTGGTTAAGTGCACAACCTAGAAATACAACTTGTATGGTTTTTATTATTTATGAGGTCACAGTGTTTCAGAAACACCGTAGTCTCCCCTTATCTGTGGGGGATACATTCCAGGACCCCCCGTGGGTGCCTGAATCTGCAGGTAATACTGAACCCTACAGAGGCCGTATGTTTTTTTTTCTCTGCATCCTATGCTTTCCCTTAAAGGAAGCACTTTACAGCTTCTCTTTGGTGTCTCTGAATTGTCAGCATCGTTGCTCTCGTGCTTTGGGTAAGGTGACCAGACGTCCCGCTTTTGGCGGGACAGTACAGATTTTTAACAATTTGTCCCGCGCCCTGCAGGACAAAAGCGGGACGTCTGGTCACCTCAGCTTTGGGGTCAGTAGTAAGTGAAATAAGGGTGACTTGAGCACAAGCACTCGGACACGGCGACAGTCTCCTGATCACCGAGAAAGCCACTCGGTGACTGAGAGTGGGGAGCGCGCACAGTGTGGCTATCCTGGGCCGGGGGGCAATTCACATCTGGATGGCTTGGAGCAGGAGGGTGTGAGGTTTCATGATGCTTCTTAAAGCAGCACATGGTCTAAACTTAACGGATTGTTTATTTTCCATTCAATAGTTTCAGATCAAGGTTGACTGCAGGAAAGTGAAACCATGGAAAGGGGGGATGACTGAATGCTAGGTCCCTTGGATGTAGGGAGTTTGGTTTCCAAATGTTCTCTTACTGGCAGAATAGAGAGTGTGTGTGTGTGTGTGTGTGTGTGTGTGTAAAATAATAGTTTAATTCACGCACTCTGTAAGTATTATACTCAAGGTTTTAGAGATATAGGGAAGAACAAAATAGCTGGAACTCCTCTCCCCTTGGATTTTACTTTTCATTAGGGAAAACAGACAAGAATCAAATATCTTCTGTGATGTCAGGCAGCGATAAATGACATGAAGAAAATGAAAACAGGACAGATGGGTAGAATAGGACCAGGGGTGCTCCTCTGGATAGCATGGTCAGGGATGCCTGATGAGAAGGTCCCTCCTCTCGAAGACATGAGGGAGTGAGCTCTGTGATTATCCTAAGAAAGGGTGTCTGGGCAGAGAGGAGCCTGGGAGAGGCCCTGGGATGTGAATGTCTGGAATCTGGGAGGCGCAGTGAGGGTGTGGTGCATGGACCATGGACATAGGAGGACTAGGAAGGGAGGTGAAAGCAGTGGCAGAAACATGTCATAGAGGGCCATGTGGGCCGGTCAGGAGTTAGACTAAAGCATCAAAGAAAAGTCCCTAGACAGAGAAGGGACGTGATGTGGCTGTGTGTTTGTAAATCTCTCCGGGGGCCAGTGGAGGATATGCTGTAGGAGTAACTCTGTGAAGCGAGGAGTCCCGTCGGTGTCAGAAACGCGGTGTTTTGGAGCAGGGGGACAGCAGTCGAAGGGCGAGAGATGGTCCATGTCTGGATCGTTCTGAAGAAAACCCTAACAGGTGTGCGATGGACTAGTTGCAAACCGTCCGGAATGACTTGGCGAGGTGGGTGGCCGTGCCCTTTATTGTGGTGAAGGGAGCAGCTTTGCTTGGAATGTGACCTCTCGGAGGAGAAGTCTGGCAGCGTTGAGAAGCACTTGTCTGGGCTTCAGAGAAGCTGGAAGTCAGCAGGTTCCAGATTGCTTTCCAAACCTGGGACTGGGTGAGGTTTCCCAGGGACGAGTGTGGGCGGAGAGGCCTGGGGAGGCCCTGCCGCTCTCTGTAAAATAAAAAATTTCATCTCCATACGTAACTATCAATTCAGGGGAGGGGGAGACCAGAGGAGCAGGGGGCTGAGGAGGAGGAGGAGGAGCAGCGGGGGAGGAGGAGGAGCAGCGGGTGAGGTCGGGAGAACCAGGAGCAGGTGCCTGGGAGCCAAGTGCAAGCTGCTGCGCCAGGGACCAGCCATCGCTCTGTCACCTGCTCTGGGAAGCTAGTCCAGGCCGCCCTGCGGAGGGACTCTCACTGGACTTGGTGGCAGAGATCATGTGCATCTCCTGTGACCTTCCAGGAGTGTTCTCGGTCACGTGGTTGGGGGGAAACCTGTCCTGGGCCCAAGAGAAAGTGCAGTGGGCTCTTGCACAGAGTGTTACCACAGACAGGAATGGGGACGTGGCGCGGCAGGTGTGACCCCCCTGGAGAGGGCTTGTTTCTAGGGGGAGAGAGAGCAGTGTGTCCTCAGGGGAGCAGCGAATGGCTGCTGGGTGGGGGGGTGCATAGCTGTGCCCTAGGAGGGTGCCTGGTCTGGGAGCCCTGCAGACCCTCCGCCCAGCAGGAGAGCAGGCAGGCAGAGAGGTACAGTGTGAGGACAGTGCTGGCTCTGGCACATGTGTTGCTTGTTTGACACCATTACAAACACACAGTGGAAGGACAGGTGGCCTGGTAAGAACACTGTGTGACCAGATCAAGTTACTTGATGTTAGTGAATGTGTTTCATGCCCAGTTTTTGTTTTTGTTTTTTTTTAATTGATTTTTTACAGAGAGGAAGAGAGAGGGATAGAGAGTTAGAACCATTGATGAGAGAGAATCATCAATCAGCTGCCTCTTGCACACCCCCTACTGGGGACATGCCTGCAACCAAGGTACATGCCCTTGACCGGAATCGAACCTGGGACCTTTCAGTCCGCAGGCCGACGCTCTATCCACTGATCCAAACCGGTTTCAGCCGTTTTATCCATTTGTTGTTGTTTTTTTTTTTTTTTTTTTTTAGAAAACAGGCACTTACGTTAGCTTCCTTCACCTGTCTGCTTGGTTACTTGGTACACATGATGCCTTGTTGCCCGGATGCATTTCTTTTTAATTTAATATTTGTTAAACATCAGAATCTTGCAGCTGCACTGATGTTAATGTGTGTGGTTTTGGAAAGTGGAGATTGTGTAACAATGATTTAAATTCAATTGATAATAACTGAATTGACAGTAACGTATGGCGATGAAATTTTTTATTTTACAAATACTGATTTTCCTCCCCCCCGCCAGGTATTTTTCATTAAAGAACACAACATTGTTGCACCGTATAAAATAGAAAGAGTAAGTAAAGCTTTTCTTTTATTCCCGGGAATTAATAGAGTGCTTTTGAACAATAAGACTTTGTGACTCTATTATCATCTTTAATAAAATATAACAATAATGGGTATTTTAAAAGCTTGTTACCTAACAATTACAACAAAATTGCCCAAGACAATCACAGATTTTAGTCCAAGAGATTTCAATGAGCTTTTTGACTTAAAAAAGGGTTTAATAGACAAAAAAAGAGCTTAAGTTATTAGAATAAAAATTGAAATCGAACATACATCATTTATAAGATTGCTACATATGGTAGAGAATTTGTTTTTTGTTTTTTTTTTGAGAAATATCGTTTATAAAATACACTTATTTGAGAGCTCAATAATAATTTACAAATTCTCTTAATTGGATGGAAGCTATGAGTGAACTTGAATACAGTATCTGTTAAGTGAGCTTAGACATCGTTTTAACCATTCTGTGTTTTATTTAATCCCTTATGCTTCAGCTTAATGTACAGGAAAGGGATAGTTCCTCGAAAAGAGAGTTTTATAGGACCTGGCGTCAGGGCTAGTGCTCCTTATGCTGACTGACACCTCTGTGGCAGGAACAATCGCCCTCTGATCTGGGGAAACACAGGCTGACGTTGGCCCAGTCGGGGCCAGCCCGCGGTTCCTCACCAGCAGCCTGTGGAGTGCCAACTCCATGCTGTGGCCTTTGGGTTTTCTGAACAAGGAGTAGTCGCATGCACCAGTTAGTCCAAAACTACAAATACTGAGGTGTAATGAGGGGGTGCAGTTGGATTTGGGGCAGGATAGTTCTTTATTGGGTGGGGCTATCCCTCATACAGCCTATTCTCACCCCAGAAAGCCCTAATACACTGTTTCCCCATTGTGTGTGGCACCCCCTCACTTCCCCCAAGTTGAGAACACTGCCTGGGGTGCTCTCCCTCGGAAGGCTCTCCTGACAGCCACCTTGAAGTGCAGAGCTGCACTCGGGCTGTTGGAAAATCATGCCGAAGGAAATGAGTGAGGTTGAAGCAGTGAGGTCTTCTCTTCCAATGTGGATTAGAAAGCCAAAGGATCCTCAGAGTTAAACAAGGGGGAGATAGTGACATAAACGGGGATGTCAGGCAGGAAGCCCCAGACCCTCGCTCCTCTCATAGAGAGTTCCTCTCAGCAACCATCCATGGACCAGCTCCCTTCGTGAGCGATTCAGAACCAGTGAAGAGCCTGCGCACGGCAGGTCAGCCTCATTGGAGCTGGTAGGAAAGTTAGTAGCGCCCCCCAGCACAGTGCCATGGGACTGAGAGAGGAAACTCCCAGCTCCCCACGTCTCCCTGGGGAAGGAAAGGCAACCCTGGGCCATAGGCCCTCTGTTCTGACTTTCGGGGGCAGCTGCCTGAGGGATTGGCTTCTGTCTTGCCTGCCTTGGAGCATTGACAGGACCCGGCCTACTCCAGATGCCTGGGACCACTGAGAGCAAGAGCAGGCTGGGCATCACGCTGCTGCCCCAGAGCCCTGAGCACAGCAGACAGAGGCCTGAGCACAGCAGACAGAGGCCTGAGCAGCAAAGCAGACTCCCCCGGGGGCAAGAGGAAAGGAAGGAGAGCGTGGGACACACCTAAATTGACCATCACAACATATTGGCACCCAACCTCAGTATATGCACCCACACATATGAAGCTAACATTGACAGAATTGGAGGGAGGCATTGACAGCAACACAGGAATAGTAAGAGACTTAATGCCCTGCTTCAGTAATGGATAGATCACCCAGATAGAAGATGAATGAGGAAACGGAGGACTCAACACTATAGACCACATGAGCCTAACAGACACATAGAGGACATTCTTCCCACCAGCAGCAGAATACACTAGAACAGGGGTCCTCAAACTTTTTAAAGTGGGGGCCAGATAACGGTCCCTCAGAGAGCTGGAGGGCCGGACTATATGAACTACTAATTCCTACTGTAACACCTTGGCTGCGCTCACTGCCCAAAAAACCTGGCGGGCAGGATCAGACTCCCCTGGGGGCTGCATGTGGCCCGCGGGCCGTAGTTTGAAGACCCCTGCACTAGAACCTGCTTCAGGGTTGATCACATGGTAGGTCACAAAAACAAGTTTTCTTGTTTTATATTGATTTTTAAGAGAGAGAGGAAGGGGAGAGGAAGAGAGAGAGACATTGATGCAAGATTACAACATTGATCTGCTGCCTCCTGCACATCCTCCACTGGGGACTGATCCCTCAACCTGGACATGTGCCCTGACCTGGAGTCAAGCCCGCAGAGTTTCAGTGCATGGAACGAAGCCTAACCGACTGAGCCACACTGGCCAGGGCCAGCACAAGTTTTAAGGAATGTAAGAAGACTGAACCCATACCAAGTACCTTTTGCAACCACAACGAAGCAAAACTAGAAATCCGTAGCAGAAGGCAAATTCACAAGTATGTGGAAATTGGCACTCTTGAGCAACCAGTGAGTCAAAGGAGAGAAATGTAAAGGGAAATTTAAAAATATCACAAGACAAACAAAAAGACAGCATAGCAAAACTCACAGGGTGCAGCAAAAGCAGTACTAAGAGGGAAGTTTGTGGTGATAAGCACCTACATTATAAAAGAAGGATCTCAAATGTTAAAATCTAACTATACACCTCAAGGAACTAAAAAAAAAAAACCCAAAAAACAGCAAACTAAGCCCAAAGTTAGCAGAATCGAGTGTGGAGTAAATGTAGCAGTAAACCCGATGGGCTCTGCTCCCCGGAGCTCTCATTCTAGGTGGCGTGAGGGAGGACACACCAGGTGGATGCTTGTGGCCCTCAGCCTGGGATTTGCAAGTGCTCTTCATGCGAGGTTTTGGCGTGCTTCATCTCCTCCTCTGTTTGCATCCTTTTCCCTTGTTGGTAGGGCAGAATGGAGTATGTCTTTGAACTGGATGTTCCAGGGAAAGTGGAAGATGTTGTGGAGACGTTGCTTCAGGTAAGCCGGTGCCTAACTCGGGCATTTACTGGGCTGAGAATTCAAAACTCAGGCAGAAACTTAAAAATTTTATATTTATACATCTTACTTAAACCCTAATCCTATCTAATAAAAGAGTAATATGCAAATTGACCACCACTCCAACACACAAGATGGCTGCCCCCATGTGGACACAAGATAGCCGCCATAAGATCGCCAGCAGGGGAGGGAAGTTGGGAGGGACCAGGCCTGCAAAGGAGGGCAGTTAGGGGCAAACAGGCTGGCAGGGGAGCAGTTAGGCATCAGTCAGGGTGGCAGGGGAGTGGTTAGGGAGTGATCAGGCTGGCAGGTAGAAGCGGTTAGGGACAATCAGGAAGGCAGGCAGGCTAGCAGTTGGGAGCCAGCAGTTTAAACAGGAAGTTGGACATCCCTCCAGGGGTCCCAGATTGGAGAGGGTGCAGGCTGGGCTGAGGGACACACACCCCTGCACACGAATTTTGTGCACCAGGCCTCTAGTCTCTTTTATAAACATTAATCAGATTTACTTGATTATGTTGACTTTGAAAACAGTATATTAGGAAGGAGCCATACATATATCAGATGCGACCTTAACTGTTACTAAGTAACAGATGCTTGCTGTTATTTCATTGCTTCTAAGGAAATACCTTTATTCTGAGAGGGAAAAAAAAATAAATTCATGTATATTTATAATATTGTAGCTTCACCGAGCATCCTGCCTTGACAAACTAGGGGACCAGACTGCTATGGTAAGAGTTTCTAAAGATCTGTATCTTTATTATGAATTTATTTGTATTGGTTTTCACTTATAAATACTTACATCCATACTTTGCAAATGGTTCTCTTTTCATAGATAACGGCTATTTTGCAGTCACGTTTGGCGAGAACATCATTTGACAAAAACAGGTAAAGGTTCAGTGATTTTGCTTACTTGCTATAAAAGCAGCAGCATCTTCATCTGTTGGCCTCGCTCAGCATGTCCAGCCAGATGTTGTCATCTGCCTCACCCCAAGCCTGCGTATCTGGGGGGATGGCCCCACCCCAGTGCAGGAGCCTTGTCAGGGGCTGCCTCCTCTCTCTCCATCCTGGCACCCGTCAGGTAGATGAGGCCCTCTAACATCCTTCCTGTCGGTCAGCTCGTCTTTTCCCACTCTTAACTGCCTCAGTCCAGGCCACCATCCCCTCCCACTCTGGACTCTGGGACAGCTTCTAGCGTGTCTACCTGACACCAGTCTTCCCTTCTCCAATCCCCTTTCCCCGCACTGTGCCTATTGTACTTTTAAAATACTCTCTTCTGCCCCAGCCGGTTTTGTTCAGTGGATAGAGCGTCAGCCCATGGACTGAAGTATCTCAGGTTTGATTCCGGTCAAGGGCATGTGCCTTGGTTGCAGGCCACTTGGGGCAGCAACCAATCGATGATGCACCTCTCTTACATCGGTGTTTCTCTCTGTCTTTCCCCCTCCTCGCCACTCTAAACATCAATGGGGAAATGTCCTTAGGGGATGATTAACAAAAAATAAGAAACTAAAAAAGTAAATAATACGTTCTTTCTAAAGAAGAATGTACGTAATGGTATCACCTGTTTGTTTAAACTCTTCAAGACTGCCCGTTGCCTTCAGGGTAAAAAATCTTAATCTTAGTTGGCGCACAGTCCGCTTATGTCCCGGTCCTGGTTCAGGATGCCCCGCCACTGCTCGCTCTCGGATTCCACGCTCCAGCTCTGCATCGCATGCAGTTCCTGAGTGTGCCACATGGTCTCTCTCCTCCGGGACTGAGTGCGTGTGCCCTCCACTAAGAGTACTCTGCTCTTTTGCACCTGGCTGGCTCTTTCTGATTCTTCTGATTTCAGCTTAGCTGTCCCTGTGTCCAGAATGTTTGTCTTGGCCCTTCAAATTGTGATGGGTACCTTCCAGAGGTATCCTATGGGGACCAGGAGACTACATTTTTATTGGTCTAATGTGTTGTTGTTTTTTTAAAAATTATTATTGACTTTCTTAGCTTTTCTAAGTATGTAGTGTATTTTCTGAAAAGAGTTATACTTTAATACCAACCTGTTCTCTGTTTGGCTGTCCAAATAATTTACAGTGGGGTAGCAGAGAAATCATCATTGACTAGTTTTACTGTAGTACATCCACAAAAGAATGTATAGGTGACACTTGGACAATGTGGGAGTTAGGGGTGACAACCCCACATAGTCAGAACTTAACTACTCAGAGCTATTTGTTGACCCGAAGCCTTACTGATATACATCAAGTTGATCAATGCATATTTTGTACGTTATATGTATTGTATACTACACAACAAAGTAAGCTAGAGAAAAGAAAGTGTTAATCGTAAGGAAGAGAAAATAGATTTACAGTATTTATTGGGGGGAAAAAACACATTAGGTAAGTGGATCTTTGTAGTTCAAACTGTTGATCATGGGTCAGCTGGGCTTTGGAACTGACATTCAAGTTACTGTCATTGTGTCTTCATAGTCTTATGAAGTGTAGTGTGAAATAGATGCCATCTATGCAAAAATGGCCTATATGGCTATGAAAATAGGCTTTAAATTCAGAAAGAGAGAAAATCTTGTTAATTTGAAAGTAGTTTCTACGTCAGTTTATTTTGAGCTAATGGGTTATTTGACTTCATTTACTTGTCTATCCTTCCTTCTCAGTACATAACCTCATCTGTTTTTTAAAAGTTGAATTTTCATTTTACCATTTACAAGAATGTCTGTTTTATCTGTGACCAACTTTGTGATGCTCGCCAAACCCTCCAGTGGAAGCAGCACTGATTTGTATTACCATTTTGTAGAAAGTCTATGTTCAGACAAATCTTACGCCAAGTCACACTGTAACTAAAGTTAAACCTGAAAAGTAGATCGGTTTCTGATTCCTTTTTTTTTTTCTTTTTTCTTTTGCTGAAATTATCAGGTTCCAAAGTGTTTCTGAAAAGCTGCACATGGAATGCAAAGCAGAAATGGTGACCCCTCTGGTGACAAACCCCGGCCACGTGTGCATCACGGACACCACCCTGTATTTCCAGCCTCTCAATGGCTACCCGGTACGTGACGGCTGCCGGGCGGATGGAGAGCTCCGTTAGCGCTGGGCTCTTTCCCTTATGCTCTTTCCTGTGGACGGGACCTCCCCATCACAGCGTGCTCACGTGTTGGTGAGGATCAAAATGACCTCCCCGGCCCCGCCATCGACTTAACAGGCTCCCCGTGTGATCCCGAGGAATCTGAGTGTGAGCTCTCCTGATCGGCTTGCATTTGGGGGTCACTGGCTCTCGGTGTGTGAAAAGAAGCCCTGCCCCTCTCGACTTTAATAAAGTGAGAGTGTGATACCTTTCTGCTCGGAGGCACTTCTGCAAGAGACAAATGAAGTAACATCAAGATCACGAAGAAATGCATGTTTTCTCTGTATCTGCCTGTGTTGGCACTTCTTGTTTTTCCTCTATTGCCAACCAAGTCGGGGAATCTGAATCTTTCCCTAAAAGGCAGTTGGAAGTGGTCCTTGCCCAGCCAGAACAGGTACACACAGCGATGCTGCAGGGGGCAGCTGCAGGGCTGGTATCCCTTTCACAGTGACGTTAGACTTCCTAGGCCGGTAAGTGAAAATAGCTCAGATCTCCACACTACATCTTCTAGAGACCGGTTGCTTTATCTAGATCTCGCCCCTTTGGGGAGTGGAACAGAAATCCTAGTGTGCTCTGATGGTGCCATTGGGCCAGTTAGCAGGGAAGTTTAAAGCACAGGAGTGATTCCTGCCACAGGCTAAACCCTGGAAGTGCTCCAGGCCGGCCAGTCCTTACTACATGGCACTAAAGCTTCTAGTACTTTTCCAAGTGAAAGATGATGCTGTAATAATTCTGTCCACCAGGTGGTGGGCCACGCTTGCCAAACCCTCCGACGGAAGCCGTGCACATTGCTGATGGGCATTCTCTAGCTCCTTAAGAACATGGGCTTACCCGCTACTGTTACTATAGCTCAGGGTCAACAACTTTTGGGAAAATAGGAGTATGTGCCATGGCTTCAGGATTCATGGTATGAGCATTGATTCCCTTCTACTCAGAAATTGGAAAATGAACTTGTCACCTTTTAGCCAGTCTCACTGTCTTTTCTAACCTCATTCATCTCTTACTAGCATTTTAAGGTTTTAAAGAAGGAAGAAAATCGCCCTCCTTATAAAAGAAAAAGTTTAGAAGCTCTGCTTTATACTATAATTGTCCGTGAGCCTTAATACATGATAGTTTTTAAGGAGACAAAAGTTCTAAAACAAGATGAGTGAGTACTAAGGAAACCATTGCTCTATAAAGGAATAACAAAATTCCTGAGAGGTTATCTGTAACGAATCCTTTTTAAAAAATGTTTTTGATTGATTTTTAGAGAGAGGGGAAGGGAGAGGGATAAAGAGAAATATTGATGAGAGAAAAACATCATCAGTTGGCTGCCTCCTGCACATCCACTCCTGGGGATTGAGCCTGCAACCCAGGCATGTGCTCTGACTGGGAATTGAACCAGTGACCTCTTGGTTCACGGGCAGATGCTTAACCACTGAGTCACACCGGCCAGGCTCTAGACCAATCCTGTAGTATTCCATTAACACTCAACACCCTTGCGATAACCTGAAAGATGAACGCATTGCCATGTTTTTGGTGCCGAATGGAGGTTGGGAGACTTGTCCAAGGTCACAAAGCCAAAAAAAAAAAAAGGGGGGGGGGCAGGCTGGAATGTTAAACCAGATACGCCTTCTTTAAGATCTCTTTCCAGTTGTTCACCTTGTAACATCAGGAAGGCAAGATTTGGTCATCTGGTTCCGCGTTCTGATACTAAAGACCCACTTCCTCCAGCTGTGTCGGAATGTTGACCTTTGAGACAGCCTCTTTGCTTTTACAGAAGCCCGTGGTCCAGATCACACTCCAGGACATCTGCCGCATTTACAAGAGGAGGCACGGCCTCATGCCTCTGGTGAGTTCAGGTGGAATGCCAGTCCCAGGTGAATGGTTGTCCTCGTTTCAGTTTAACCAGTGAGCTATTAATGCATAACCCTCGTGGCCTGTCTGCGATGTGTAATGTTGTGTTGTAAGCAAGTGGACTCTGGGTCCTGCTGCTCTTTCTTTTGGATGAGCTAGAATTTTTTTTTTTAATTAATTTCTTTATTGATTAAGGTATCACATACTTGTCCTCAACCCCCCATTCCAATCCCCCACTCCCTCTTATGCCCTCACCCCGCTATTGTCCTTGACCACTGGTTAGGCTCATATGTGTGCACATAAGTCCTTTGGTTGATCTCTCCCTTTTATCCCCACCCTCCCTTTGAGGTCCAACAGTCTGACCCATGGCTCCTTATCTCTGGGTCTGTTCTTGTTCATCAGTCTATGTTGTTCACCATTTCCCCTAGATGAGTGAGATCATGTCCTACTGGAAGTATACTTATAAGGGAGTTAGACATTTGTAAAGGAATAACTCCTTTCTCTGCACAGGAAGGCTGCTGTGGGAATATTTTTGGCTCCAAGAACAAGAGGGATGGGGTTTGCTGCTTTGAGTTCCTCACTCCTGTGTGTGTGCTCAGAGTTCCTGGGGTTGTGCAGGGATAATCCATGCAGAGCAATCCAGTGTGACGTGCACCATCTGCTCATAGCAGCTAGATGGCAGAGTACAATGCGGAAGCTGGTACAATATGAACTCTCCAATGGATCTGTAGTGTCTTCGGTAGGCGTAGAGTAATTCAGCCTTCAGCTTGGAAGTGAGAGACACGAACAAAATAACCAATTAAATCACACGGGCAGTTCTTCCTACCATGCCCCTAGATAAGCATGTGTCCATTCTTATGTTAGTCTTACATGCTGACCTTGGAAACCAATCCCCACATAAGGTGTGATTCCAGGGTATTTTAATTTGACTTGAGAATAAATTCATTTCTCCTCCTTTGAAGATGAGCCAGTCACCTGACAGGTAGCGTTACCAAAGCACTGTTGGATTTTAAGCATCTCATTTTTGTTTCTTATTTGTGAAATTTGTCTTTTCCTACCTATTTAACTTAAAAGGATACTCTTCATTTATAGTGCTAGTAGAGAATTATGGACGCATACTATTGGAAATTACCTCCTTTGGGTATAAAGACACAGTCAGAAAAAGAGAAGAAATTGACATTAAGTGTTTTCTGTGTACTGGGAAATTTATGTACAATATTTGTTATCATAACAGCCCCTGTGCGGTAGATGATATTCTATTTTTATAAAGAAATTGAGATTCTAAGAATTAATTTCCTCTGTTCCTTAACTAGTAAATGGTAAAAGTCTGTATTTGAACCAAGAACAAGTCTGCTTTTGTCATTTCTTTGTCTATTCCTGTCCTACCTTATTAATAACAACATTCACAAAGCTGAGTTTTCTTAAGGATAACTGCAAGTCGCCCTGCCCATTGTGGCTCATTTGGGTGGGCATCACCCTGCCTGTTCTATTCCCAGTCAGGGCACAAGCCTGGTTGCTGACTCAGTCTACAATAGGGGACGTGCAGGAGGCAGTCTGTTATCAATGTTTCTCTCTTCCTCTCCTCCTTTCTTCTCTCTCTCTCTAAAATCAGTAAAAACATATTTTAAAAAACAACTGCAAGTTATTAGTTGAATAGTTATTCAGGTATCAGTTTGTTAGCTTGACATAACACTTTAATTATAATATAAAGCTAAACATTTATATTTGAAGATGTTTGAAGACATGGATCAGCCAATTCTGAGTTTCAAAATACTAAATTCACAAAAGATTTTATCAATAAAAATGATTAACACTAAAAGGGATTTTACAAAATTTAAAGAAACAAGTCTTGTTCTCAAGAAATATATATATATATATATATATATATATATATATATATATATCACTGAATCAAATTTAAAGCTGGAGAACATGAATACAAGAGCTACAAGTAAAAAAATGTAGATGTTTAATCGGAAGGCTTTTGTGATTGTATAACTTATATTGCAATTGCAAGATTAATGAAATGCTATTTGTTTTATTCCTTTCTTTCTGAATGTGTAGGGATTGGAAGTGTTTTGCACAGAAAATGACCTGTGTTCTGACATCTACCTAAAGTTCTACGACCCTCAAGATCGAGATGAACTCTATTTTTATATTGCCACGTATCTAGGTCTGCTGTTTACCCTTCGCTGTTCTGTTCATAGGGAAAGTAGTTCCAACTCCCAAGTGACCAGGATAGGAAATAAGAGAAGGGAAAAGAAAAATGCTGGATCTGGAACCACCTTTCTGTGGTTCTTCCCATTGCTTCTCCATAGTAACTACAGTTGGCAAGATGGCATTTAAAAAAAACAAAAACAAAGGAAACATAATTGAATTTTGGTAATAGTTTTATTGTGTGTTTTAAAAACTTGATAAATATATTTTTTAAAATTTTTTATTTTAACAACACACAAATTGAATGGATTATAAAGACTCCCCTTAGTTATTTCTATGTCCAGTCTTGTCTTATATTAATTTACGAAAACTGAGATTCAGTTCCTTAATGTGAGAGGCAGTGAGCTCTCCAGTCACGTGTTTGTGTTCATTAATTGTGATCTTAATCCCGACGCTAGAAAACGATACAAAAGAAACACGTGAACCTCAAGGCTCAGTATAATACCCGTGGGACTGAATTTGCTTTTAATTAATATTTCCTCAGTCTTCCATGGAAAGTGTGAATTTTCTTACCCTAGTTAGAGAACACCTGTATTTCTCTTTTCATGCATAAATATAGTAATTTGTATGGCTGACTGTAATTATTCTTGTTTACAAAATTGCTAGATGACTAGAATAGAATGGTTTCTAAAAGTAGATGTTGGGATTTTTATTAATACCATCTTAATTTTGTTTGCGCTTCTGGGGTACAGTGAAGCGAAAACAAACTGTACCTTTTATTTTCTTTTTTCTTAAAATGCACTTCTCAAAAATGCATTGAAAAGACCACACTTAAAGTATCCAGTGTGTACTTGCTAAGTAAAACTTGGCCAGCGTCTGCCATGCTCGGTGGTGACCTTGCGGCCTGTCCTCCGCAGAGCACCACGTGGCGGAGCGCACGGCCGAGAGCTACACGCTGCAGTGGCAGCGCGGCCACCTCTCCAACTACCAGTACCTGCTGCACCTCAACAACCTGGCCGACCGCAGCTGCAATGACCTGTCCCAGTACCCGGTGTTCCCCTGGGTGATCAGCGACTACTGCAGCTCCGAGCTGGGTGAGTGCCTCCCAGCTCCTCCTACAGGCGAGAAACATAGTTTGTCGTAGACTTAGGATGTGATCTATGAATAGATTAGAACCCATTTTAACTTTATTACTAAGGATTGCTAGTTGTCATTTCAATATTAATATAGATTATATGTGGGGTTTTTTTTGTTTGTTTTTTTTTCTCCAGTCTCTTAGTTTTCTTAATCCAAAAAATAGTACTTACATATTCTTAAAGGACATGCCCAGGAAATCTATACTAATAAAAAAAAGTAATATGCTAATTAGACCGGGTCCACCATCTTCTGGATGTCTGACTTCATTCTGGACAAAGCCATGGTAGTAGACGCATTTAGGGCGATCAGGCTGGCAGGAGAGGGCAGTTGGGAGCAATGAGATTGGCAGGGGAGGGCAGTTGGGGGCAGCTAGGCCTGCAGCGGAGGGCACTTGGGGGAGACCAGGTCATCAGGGGAGGGCTGTTGGGGGCAAACTGGTCAGCAGGGGAGGGCAGTTGGGGGCAATCAAGCTGGCAGGGGAGCAGTTAGGGGTGATCAGGCAGACAGGTTAGTGATTAGGAGCCAGTGGTGCCAGATTGTGAGAGGGGTGTCCCCAAGGGCCCCTGATTGTAGAGGGTGCAGGCTGGGCTGAGGGAACCCCCCATGCATGAATTTTGTGCACTGGGCCTCTAGTATGCATATAATTTTAAAAATTATTTATTGTTTAAAGTATTACATATAGTATTACATAGGTCTCCTGTCCCCCCCATTGGCCTCTCCCCGGTCACCCCCACCCCATATGCATATAATTTTAAGCCATATAATCATTACTATCTATAAATACCAAGTTTTGAAATGCTGTAGTTTTTCACTTTGAACATTGTCTCAGATTATGCTATTTTAAAATTTACATTAAATGTGATTAACAAACTAATAACTATTCATTATAGGACATTTAGAATGTACTAAAATATTTTTAAAAGGAAATAAACATCAATTATTACATTACTGAGAGGTGACCATTTTAATTTTGTGGTATATGTACTTCTCTCAAATTATTTTAACTAAAATAGTGATTGTATTGTGATTTTATTTTTTAATACTTAAAAATTATATATTGTGAACAATAAATTCCTTTGGAAATTTCACTTATTGAACTCTGTCCTTGAAAGAGATAACCAACTTTCTAGGAATATGATAATTTATTTCTCTGATAATACTCAGGTCCTCAGTTCTCAAATTATGCTGTTATTAAAGTGTAATATATTTGCTGTAAGTCAAACTTAAAAAGTAAATCTTAGTAGAAGAATAATGGGCTTTTATTGAATATTTTATTAAAAAAATATTTTATTGATTTTTTACAGAGAGAAAGGGAGAGAGGAATAGAGGAATCGAGAGAGAAACAGATCAGCTGCCTCTTGCATACCCCCTACTGGGGATGTGCCCGCAACCAAGGTACATGCCCTTGACCGGAATGGAACCTGGGATCTTTCAGTTCACAGGCCTATGCTCTATCCACTGAGCCAAACCAGTTTTGGCAATAATGGGCTTTTAAACTTTGTTTTTTGTTGTTGCTGTTTTACTCTTGGAATATAGCTTTTTTTCAGTAGGCCTTTAAAAAAAAATCCATATTTATGATGTTTTCAAATTGGAAATCACTTCTGAAGGGATGTTGCTAAATTAATACTCAAAATTCTCACCTTTACAGCTGTATAAGTAACTACCAGAAATATTACAATTCTAAAGGGTCTGTCTCCGTTTTTTAAAACTGTTTATTTTGTGGGAATAAAATGTGTACATGTGAATCAGTTCATGGCAGTAATATTGTTAAGTATAGGTTTGCTTGCTTTGTTTATTCTAATTAATTAATCTTTTGAAATGTATTTACTCATGTAGATTTGTCAAACCCAGGAACCTTCCGGGATCTGGGGAAGCCAGTAGGGGCCCTAAATAAGGAGCGACTGGAGAGACTGCTGGTACGTCTAAAAGGAACTTCCTGAACCAGGCCCATGTTTTCACAGTAACTGAAACTCATTTCATCCAGACTTAGTGCAAACATGCCCAGAGGGTTCATGTGTTTTGTTTTCACTCTTACTTCCCCCCATCCCGTGCCTGCTGGCTACAATACAGGAAGTGGAGGCTGACCTGATTACCAACGTACTAACTTACTTCCCTGAAGGGTTCTCTTTAGTAAACAGCACAAGAGATGCCTAAAATCCCTTCCACCTTCCATTCCCCCCATCCCAACATGGTTACGTACCACTGCTTCAAGAAAACCAAAATACTTGTTATGGGAATACTATGTCTCTTCAGATTTTCCACCTGCTTTTTATCTTTCCTTTTCCTATGTAAGAAAAAAGTTAAGGAGTGTAATGTACTCATGCCGTGATTTCTTCTAGGCTTTTACTACATGAGTCACTTGTTATTTTTATTTATTTTTTTAAAATATATATTTTATTGATTTTTACAGAGAGGAAGAGAGAGGGATAGAGTGTTAGAAACACTGATGGGAGAGAATCATTGATCAGCTGTCTCCTGCACACCCCCTACTGGGGATGCGCTCGCAACTAAGGTACATGCCCTTGACCGGAATGGTCCGCAGGCCAATGCTCTATCCACTGAGCCAAACCGGTTTCAGTGACTTGTTATTTTCATAGCCAACACTTAGTCTTTTTTTTTCCTCCCGTATCGTAGGCACGCTACCAGGAGATGCCGGAGCCAAAGTTCATGTACGGCAGCCACTACTCGTCCCCGGGCTACGTGCTGTTCTATCTCGTCAGGATCGGTAAGGCTCTTCATCCTCAACCCGCATCAGTGCTATTTCACGTGGATTCTTCAGGGAACCTGTGTCTCATTAACTCTGCTTCTCCCCCTCCAGCACCAGAGCATATGCTGTGCCTACAGAATGGAAGATTTGATAACGCAGATAGGATGTTCAACAGGTTTGACACAAATGCCTCACCCACCATTTTTTAAAACTTCCTAATTATATATGCACAATATGTTTGTTTTAAAAAAAAAACTATACCGGGCCAAAAGTGTGAAGATATTCAAAAATAATCACTGATTGTTATATCTAATCCTTTTAGGCTTTTTCTAGTCGTGTGTGTAAATCTGAATGTATTTTAAATAGTTTTTGTCCCACTTTTTGTATCCCATTAGATCTTGAAGTTTTCCCCATGTTATTAGATGTTTTTTTTTTTAAAACAGTCTCACTTTTTAAGTTATTAGATCACATCCTAGTGTATGCCAGAATATATTTTAACTGTTTCTCTATTGTTGGACATTCAGAGTGTTTCCAACATTATTTCATTATTTTAAATAATTTTAAAAAATATATTTTTATTGATTTCAGAGAGGAAGGGAGAGGGAGAGAGATATAGAAACATCACCAATGAGACGATCATTGATCAGCTACTTACTGTACACCTCACACTGGGGATTTGAGCCCACAACCTGGGCATGTGCCCTGACCGGGAATCGAATTGTGACTTCCTGGTTCATAGGTCAATAATTTTGCTATGAGTTGAATATAATTCCCTGTGGGTCTGTAAGCAACTTTTTTTAAATTATAAAAGTAATATTTTTCAAAAAAAAATCAGAAAATATAGAGGAAAATAAAGTTCAGTTAACATCTGTCCACACTGAGAGAATTTTTAAAAAATATATTTTATTGATTTTTTTACAGAGATGAAGGAAAAGGATTAGAGAGTTAGAAACATCTATGGGAGAGAAGCATTGATCAGCTGCCTCCTGCACACCTCTCCTACTGAGGATGTGCCCTTGACCGGAATCGAACCTGGGACCGTTCAGTCCTTAGTCGGACACTCTATCCACTGAACCAAACCGGTTAGGGCCACACTGAGAGAATTTTCATTAATCTTTGGTCTGTGTCTTTCCAATCGTTTAAGCTCTGCACATTTGTTTATAACTCCTTTTTGAGATGAGCTGTTAAAATAGTTGTGCTAATTTTCTAGTGTTTAAGCACCTGCCTGCATTGGTCCTTCAATGAGGCGGTGAGAGCAGAGGCTCCTGGCATGGACTTGGAGACATTCCATCTGGGCCTTTTCTGACTCCACGCCCACTCCCACCTCTCCCCTGTGAGCCTAGAGGATTTTTCTCTTCTGTGAAAGGGGGATTGAGTTAAGGAGAGAATGAGTTGATATAGGTAATATAGGTAGAACAGAGTGCAGAGAAAGCTCTGTGGCTGCTGTTTCTATACCCTTGAGTTAAAATCCTTTTAATTTTTTTTTTTTAATTTTATTTAGTATTGCAGAAACTTGGAAAAATTGCTTGGATGGTGCCACAGATTTTAAAGAGGTAAGCAGTTTAAAGAGTTAATGATTCATGGGGCTGGTGTTTTCTAACTGCTTTAAAAAATGTTTGTTGCTATTTCTTTTTTCTTTTTTCTTCTTTTTCCACCGGGAACCTTCAGTTGATTCCAGAATTCTATGGCGATGATGTCAGCTTCTTAGTCAATAGTCTGAAGCTGGATTTGGGGAAGAGACAAGGAGGCCAGATGGTGGATGACGTGGAACTTCCGCCTTGGGCACGGAGTGAGTACCTCAGCACTGTGTGTGGCCTTGCAGAAATTCCTTCCCTGGCAGTGCAGTTTCAGTGCGATTAATTATTTAGTTGCCTAGAATTTAAGAATGACAGTGTAATTCTCTACCTAAATGAGGCGAGATCAGTCTGATTCCAAATAAAAAATATTCTGTGAATCTAGGCTGTAAAAATATTGACATATTTGAGACACCTTTCTCTCTTCTCCGCATCCAGCATGGCTAGAGAGCGATCCGGTTTCTAAGTAGGGACTGCTGGGGATTGAGAAAATGAAAGAAAGAGACAGACACAGAGATGGAAGGAAAAAGCTGGGGCTGGGTGGGACCACTGTTCTCTGACAGGGACAGGGACCCAGAGCCAATGTAGCGTGTTTATTTTATACAGCAAAAAACAGGAAGTTTTACTGAAAGTCAAGACAAAGAAGAGTATGTGCATTCTTTTTTTTTTTTTTTTTTTTTTTTTAATACATTTTATTGAGTATTTTAGAGGGGAAGAGAGAGGGATAGAAAGCTAGAAACATCAATGAGAGAGAAACATCGATGAGCCTCTTGCACATCCTCTACTTGGGATGTGCCCACAACCAAGGTACATGCCCTTGACCGGAATAGAACCTGGGACCTTTCAGTCCGCAGACTGACGCTATCCACTGAGCCAAACCGGTTTTGGCAGTATGTGCATTCTTGAGTGGGCCGAGTTGTATTCATTCCTGGTGCTTGGCTGGATTTAAAGAACAAAACCCACATCCTGGCACCTGGGCTGAAGGTCAGGCTGACAACACTCCTGCCTCTGGCAAAGCCTGTTTCTAGGACGTGGTTTTGCCAACACCAGTGGATTCAGCTGACCATAATTAAAGAAATGCCCACGTGCCTTCCCAGGTGCTCTCTGCAAGACCTGAATGTTGGGGAAATGATTTTGCCACTTTTTCTCGCCACGAAATGTATAGTTGATGTGATGGAGGCCCAACGTCATTAAGAAATATGTGCCTCCTGCCCATCCGAGAATCTTTGTGTACATGTGGGCAGAGGGCAGAAATGAGGGAAAACAAAGTAGATGCTGCTGTGTTCTGATGGAGTCTGATCTAACAGGCCCCGAGGACTTTCTCCAGAAGAGCAAAGAGGCGCTGGAAAGCAATTATGTGTCCGAGCACCTTCACGAGTGGATTGACCTGGTGTTTGGCTACAAGCAAAAGGGCAGCGAGGCTGTGGGGGCCCATAATGGTATGTCATAGTCACTGGAAGCTCATCTAGTGTTTGATGAAAATGAAACAAAAACAAAATGAGGGCCGAGTAGTCAAGCTTATTCCTTCAGCAGAAACTTCTATCATCAGCGAACAGTGCCTACTGGCTCAGGACCCTGGTTTAGATACTAGGTAACAGGAGGAGGAAGTCCTTTTGCCTAAAGAACATCTATTTCAGCGTGATCCCAAGAGGTCTTCTCATTTTAGCAAGTACCCGCGATCCCATTCAAAAATTTGGCGGGGAATGGTAAGATATGTACACAGATAATAATTTAATTAAAAAAAAATGAAGTAAAAAAAAATTTTTTTTTTCAATTAAAACTCCATCAGAACATGATGGAACAGCGACCTCCGTTGCTATGAAGGGCCCCAGAGCTTCCTTTGAGTTGCGCTGAAAGAAACCTGCAGTAATGTACCTCCTCATCTGTCTGGGTTCTCACCTGCCTCCAGGTTTCTCAGCCTTGATGACGAGGAAGTGGAGCTGGAAATTCTGGCTTGATTTCTCACAGCCAGAGCAAAGGGCAGCCTGACCTGCTTCCCCTCAGGGGAAAATAAAGAAAAACACTGAGATAACAGGTCCTCTGACCTGCCAGTGAGATTTCTGCTCAGCCAAGGATAGATAATTCAAGTCGATATTGACTGAAAGTCGGATCTTATTAGTCTTATTTGCAGAGTGAGAATCAGTTACTTGGAATAAAAGTTTAAAGTTGTTACTGGGTTTTAAAATTTTGAACAGAGTGTCTAACTCGGCAGTACATCTCTCAATGGTGTTTTCCTTCTCTCCTTCCAGTATTTCACCCCCTGACCTATGAAGGAGGTGTGGACCTGAACAGGTACTTATGTCTAGAAGGAACTTCTACTTGAACAAAATACCTCTTTAACTGAATGATGGATGCGCTTATTAGATAATGTTAAGATATGGGAAATTTATGAATTGTATCTTGCTTTTACTATTATGTGAGTTACTGAGTCTCAGGAAAAAAAGTTTTTTAAAAATCTTTGATAAGGTTTAGACCAGCGGTTCTCAACCTTCCTATTGCTGCGACCTTTTAATACAGTTTCTCATGTTGTGGTGACCCCCAACCATAAAATTATTTTCGTTGCTGCTTCATAACTGTTAATTTTGCTACTGTTGATGAATTATAATGTAAATATCTGTGTTTTCCGATGGTCTTAGGCTCTATAGCAGCCACAGGTTGAGAACCACTAGCAGGGTCGCCTAAAACCATCAAGAAATACAGATTTTGTCAGGACTGGTTTGATTCAGTGGATAGAGTGTCAGCCTGCGGACTGAAGGGTCCTGGGTTCGATTCCGGTCAAGGGCATGTGCCTTGGTTGCGGGCACATCCCCAGAGGGGGGCCTGCAAGAGGCAGCTGCTCGATGACTCTCTCCCATCGATGTTTTTTAACTCTCTCCCTTCCTCTCTGTAAAAAATCAATAAAATATATATTTTTAAAAATAGCAAAAGCTTAAAAAAAAAAAAGGAAAACAAACAAACACAGATATTTACATTACGATTCATAACAGTAGCAAAATGACAGTTATGAAGTAGCAACATAAAAATAATTTTATGGTTGGGGGTCACCACAACATGAGGAACTGCATTAAAGGGGCGCGGCATTAGGAAGGTTGAGAACCACTGGTTTAGACCATCCTGATACACAGTGAGTGTTTGAAGCTCTCTCCTGTTGATCTGTTCTATCTGAAATGTGTGCTTACAGGAAACTGGAACCCAGGGGCTCACGGCATTATTTGTGTTCTGTCCTAAAGGATCGAGGATCCTGACGAGAAAGTAGCCATGCTGACCCAAATCTTGGAATTTGGGCAGACACCAAAACAGCTCTTTGTGACACCACATCCTCAAAGGATCACCGAGAAGTTCAAAAGTTTGCCCCAAACCTCCTGTGATAACGTTTCCATATCAGATTCTCCAGGTAAATTTTGCAAAGAAAATAAATGTGAGCACCTTTCGTTTTTCTTTAAGTCATTTCTGACGATGCTGAAGAGGAAACATGAATGTTGTGCTGCTTAGAGATAATGTTTTTACCATCTTATTGCTGTCCTCCGTTAAAACAAAAACAAAAACCCAACCACCTGTTTTTTTGTTCGTGTTTTGTTTCTGAAAATCGAAACCTGGCAGGATCTTTACTGTGATTGTTATGGTTCCATTCCTTCTCTGTGCTTTTCCCAGCTGGTGTTTGACTCTTTCTGTTGATACATCCTGGCCATGGCTGCTTTAACAGTCACCCTCTGCCCTACTCTTTCCCCAAAATTACTTCCTCCATCTCTAATTCTTCTCTCCATCCTCGGCTTACAGACCTTGAATTCAAGGTGCTCTGCTTTCTTTATTTGATTGTATTAGTCAAGCATTTGACAAACATTTCCTAAGTATCTGTTCTGTGCCGGGCGCATGCTAGGTGCTAAGATGAACGTGACACTGTCCTCACATCTACTATTTGGAAAAGGTGGACTGTTCCCACACTTTCATCCAGTTACCCTTGTTTTAGTGTTTGATGTTTCACCTAAAACAGCCTCCAACCAACCTACTGGCTCTCAGGATTCTTACACTCTATGGAAGTTTGGGAACAAAATCTCTTCTTATCATCTCCACTTCTGCTCTCTGTCCCAGGCCCATTCAGACTCTGTAGGCACACACTGCTGAGCATGCTCTCAACTGTGGAGGAATAGCTCACTAGAATCACATGACCCAGGGCTGGCTGGGAGTATGTCTCCAAGCAGTAACCCAATAGAGTTAAGTCATAAAGATCACAGGATTATCTTTTGACGCCTCTTAAACCCGTGCTCTGCTGACTCACCAGGCTCACACCGCTGTCTTGTGATTATTTTAGAGGGTAATTGTTCCAGCCCTACTGAAAACGGAAGTGAAGGATTCCTCAGTCCTGTCCAGGAGCTCTTGGAGAAATTGCCTGCATCTTTGCTTTCTCCCCCTCAAAACCAAAACAACTGCAGCATTCTTAGTGAACCCTCAGATGTTTGCCAATATTATTGACAAGGAAATGGTTATTCGGTCTTGTATTTCCTGAAGTTCTTCTATTAGGGGCAAGCATTGATAAAAGTAACAAAATACTCTAGTATTTAAATATACTTTTTAATCTTTCCGAATGGTTTTTATTTCTACTATACACTTCATTATTTTTCCTTAACACAGAGCTATCTAATACATTTCAAAGCTATTACATTTTGGTGGGCTGTTTTGTTTCCATGGTTGCTTTATTTGAATAGAAGACAGTGTGACTCCGATGTGTGTTATCTGTGATGCTTGTTAGTGATGGAGTTGACTCACGTGGCCATAACCTAATGTGCTCTCTCCAGGGGAAGAGTCTTTTGAGGACCTGACTGAAGAAAGCAAAAAACTGGCCTGGAATAACATAGCAAAACTGCAGTTGCATGAGCAACATAAACTCCACAAAAAGTAAGAATGTCTGTGTTGTCCTCCCGGAAGCTGACGTCTTGGCCTGGGGTGAAATTATTTAAAACCAGGTCGGTGTGGTTGTGTGGTTGAGCATCAGCCTATGAACCAGGAGGTCACTGTTTGATTCCTGCCCAGGGCACATTGCCTGGGTTGCAGTCTTGATCCCCAGTAGGAGGTGTGCAGAAGGCAGCTTATCGGTGATTCTCATCATTGATGTTTCTATCTCTCTGAAATCAATAAAAATATATGTTTTTTAAAAATTGTTTTAAGCTGAATCAAGGGGGAAGCTCTCTTTCATCTTGATTGGTTTGTTTTGTTTGTTTGTTTTGTTTTTTTTATCTCCTCCAAGTGTTTATAATGATCAGCCTTCTGATGTCAATGTGGCAAGAGAACTTTTGGAACAAAATGGATTTGTGTCTGCCTCCCATGTTCTCATTTCTATAGTCGGTCCACCTAGAATTTTAAAAATTATAACAATTTCCAAGACATTGGGCTTCCTGCTGGACCTGGAGGGGTTACAGAGGTTCCCTGTTCTCTGCTATTAGGGATATTTTTATACTTTGGTAGAAAGACTTGAGAAGCACCGAAGTCACCTGATACATCCTGTTACAGATTAAAAAAAACACACCCAGAGCAGGCTCAGTGTCCTGCTCCTCCACCAGACATCCTGTCTGACATTTTTGAAATCACATGGGTGAAACACGCCAGTTTACTTTAGATTAGTGGTTTAAAATCAGAGTGCAACTTCCTGAAAAGAATATATGGTTCCTTATTCACTGTAACAATGGCCTTTTCTCGCCGAAACCGGTTTGGCTCAGTGGTAGAGCATCGGTCTGCGGACTGAAGGGTCCCAGGTTCGATTCCGGTCAGGGGCATGTACATTGGTTGCGGGCACATCCCCGGTGGGGGGTGTGCAAGAGGCAGCTGATTGATGTTTCTCTCTCATCGACGTTTCTAGCTCTCTATCCCTCTCTCCTCCTCTCTGTAAAAAATCAATAAAATATATTTAAAAAACAATGGCCTTTTCTCAGCTTCTCTAAATGGCACCAATCCAAGGCCGTGAAGACACGGGTAAGCCTTTAACAGGATGTGCTAGACTGGTTCTGTCTGGACAGTGGTCTCATCATTACGCAGACGCTGGTAAATTCAATTCAGCATTCAAGCAGGGAACTGATTTTTAAATACGAGCTTCAATCCTTGGGGGATGGTCAAATAGAAGGGAACTGAAGCAGTTTTCCAGCTGTCGGAAATGTGTTCCACTTTGAATGTGGCAGCTCGGGAAGCTAAGAGTGGGAATGCTTTCTAGCCACAAGTTCTGCCAGAACAAAATTGGAAGTTGCCTAGTGATGCTTTGGTAATGGCAGGTTATCAGGTGGGACAGATACAGCAGGCAAGCTGTGAAGAAAAAAAAAAAAAAATCACAGGAACTCGGTAAAATTAAACCAAGGGCTTGAAGGAGACCAGTGTCCTAGTGCACAATGGAGGTCATTCATAAAACTTTGTTTTCCAACAGGGCGGTTACTGGAATAGCAGTCTCTTGCAATGGCTCATCCGTCTTTACGACGTCACAAGGTATGTTTTCCCACCTGAAAAAATGGTAGCATCTAAGTTCTGGGACGCTCGGGTCAAGGACTGTACTTGCATGTGCTGCCCCACTTAAAATAAGCTCAGAACAGTTAATTTGTGGCATATTACCATAAAACGTCATTGTGGTTTGCCAAAAACGGTCATGAGGAAGGCCTCTCCGTTGCTGAGGTTTCCCAAGCGTCAAGGGGAAGGGCAGGGAGAGCGCGCTCCCCAGCCCGGAAGAGGAAGGCAGCATCGTCGTTGTCATCCTGTAAGAGGCAGGAAGTTCTTACCTGTGTCTCTTCATTTTCAGATTACACCTTGAAAATGTTTTCCACAGAATCCAAAATGCTACAAAGAAGTATATCATTTTCCGATATGGTGAGTTCCTTTTCATTTCTAATCATGATAGAAATCCATGTAGCATTTTGTTTTATACACACTCGTATAGTAACACTAGAGGCCCAGTGCACGAAATTCGTGCGTAGAGAGGGGGCTGTCCCTCAGCCCAGCCTGTACCCTCTCCAATCTGGGTCCCTTCAAGGGATGTTAAACTGCCCATTTAGGCCCAATCCTAATGGGCAGTCGGACATCCCTCTCACAATCCAGGACTGCTGGCTCCCAACTGCTCGCCTGCCTTCCTGATTGCCCCTGGTCACTTCTGACTGCCAGCTTGATCACCCCCTAACCACTCCCCTGCCAGCCTGATTGATCCCTAACTTCTCCCCTGCCAGCCTGTTTGCCCCCACCTTCCCTCCTCTGGCGGCCTGGTCACCCCTAACTGCCCTCCCCCCTGCATGGTTGATCGCCTCCAACTGCCCTCCCTTGCAGGCCTGGTGCCTCACAATTTCCCTCCCCTGCTGGCCATCTTGTGTCCACATGGGGGCAGGATCTTTGACTACATGGGGGCAGCCATCTTGTGTGTTAGTGATGGTCAATGTACATATTACTCTTTTATTAGATAGGATAAAGGCCTGGTGCATGGGTGGGAGCCAGCTGGTTTGCCCTAAGTGTCCCGGATCAGGGTGGGGGTTTCCTTGGGGTGTGGGGTGGCCTGGGCGAGGGGCCTGTGGTGGTTTGCTGGCCAGCCACGCCCCTTGGCAACCCAAGTAGAGGCCCTGGTATCTGGGATTTATTTATCTTCTATAATTGAAACTTTGGAGCCTTGAATGGAGGCTTAGGCCAGTTAGGGCAGGCAGAAAGCTTGGCTTCCTGTTGCCTGGGAAACCTAAGGCTGGTGGGCATGACTTGTGGTATAGCAGAGTAATGGTTAACTTGCATATTGCTCTTTTATTAGGTAGGATTTTGTTTCTCACAAAAAATGTTGATTCCTATGTGATATTGAGAGAATGCCTTAAGATTACTTCTAAATTTAAATTTTTTTCAAGTTGCCTCTTTCTCACAATAATGTGATTTCATTAATAGCCTAAACAATTTGAACTGCTACCCAGCAGAATTCTTAATAAATCGTTCCTTTTTGGGAACTGGCGGATGAATGTGTATGTGCTACTTAAGTAACTTAATGCATTTCTCAGTTTGTGGGATACCTAATGCTATTGTAGAACCCCAGTGATTGTGAAGGAGGACATTTTACTGTGAATGTAAGTCACCTGAAAGATTTGAAATTCCCTGAAGAATGTTGCAAGTTTTCCTTACCCACATAAATCTGTAATCCTGAGAGGGTGTTCGCATTCTTGACAGTCCCCAGGCCACCTCCCCCGTGACTTCCCCCACAGCTTAGGTTTCCCTCCGGTGCTCCAGGGCCTTGCAGAGAGCCCCAAGCGTTAGGCCAGTCCTGACATACAGACTTCCCTGCCATTGGGAGGAAACATTGCGCCTGGAACTAGCCAGTTGAAAAAAACTTGGGACTATTTCAAAACGCTGACATAAACAGAATCTGAGCATTAATTTGGGGGGAATCTTGTATGGTGGTTTTGCCACGTTGGGGACTTACTATTGTAATTATTAATGTTGAATCGTTTGTATTTCAGGCATTATCGTCTTGTTTACTTTTACCAGGAGATGCCACTGTCATAAGTTCCTCATGGGATAATAATGTGTATGTATCTGTGCGTGCTTCTTTCTCATTCCACCCACATGCAGCTGCCTCTGGGACGCCAAGCAGCAAAGGGCAATCTCCCATTGGCAGGGCACTTGTTCTCAAAAAGGAACACATATTGGATGAGGGTAAAACTGTTGAACATAATTATTTGAGTCTAGTAATTTCTCCAATTGGACTCTTTCTCTGTGTTTTAAAGTGAGGTGAAATCATATTAGCCAGACTTGGAAATTTCTAGTTTTAAATTAAAATTTTCAGTATTTTTATGTGTTGAGAACAAGTAATCTGTAATTCTAGTGGGCCTTAATAAGTATAAAACATGTTTCTTGAATATGTGTTTAAGAGCCTTTAAGCTGAATGCTGTTCTAATAGTTCTCGTTATCTTTTATGTCAGCTATTTTTATTCTATAGCATTTGGAAGAAGCCAGGGCACATTAATGGGACATGATGATGCTGTTAGCAAGATCTGTTGGCATGACAACAGGCTGTATTCTGCATCGTGGGATTCTACTGTGAAGGTTCATATATACTTTCTAACTTACAATGTTTGGATAATAAAAATACAAACCAACTGTTAAATGTTCAATTCAGATTTTTCACAAAGCCTATAAGTGATACATAAGGATACTGAATATTACTGCTTCTTTTTTAAAAAAAAAAAACTCACAAAAAAAACATGTATACTTTGCAACATAATAGGAACTTTTCATGATTTTTCTACTGTGTGTTCTGCTGAGTGTTGGGAGAAATGCAACGCCTTTTATCTAACACAATTGGGACTAGCAATTGGTGAGTTAATCAGAAAATGTCAAGTGAAAAGTGGGGAATCATTAGGAGATAATGCATTTTATTAAACTTAAAACATACAAATGCACATTTATCCACTGTCATGCTGAGGTAGGACCATATATGAATACCATATCAATACTCATCATCTTTGGTTTCCAATCTGCATTTGTGTAAAAAGAAAGCAAAAACCTAAAACAGAGTTCCTTCTAATTTTTTTCAATATTTTCCTCCCATTCTTGTAGACAAGTTTCTTGCTTACATCTGTCATTTTTTAGTAACTTGCCTTGAGTCTTCTCAAGACATTAACAGACACTACAACACTTATGCGCTCGTATATCCTTAGTTTACACAATGCTTAAATTATGTAATTTCGACAGCAAGTGCAAGGGATGGGAACGGACACAGGTCCAGCATCTCTTGGTAAGCACAGAATGGCGGAAAAGGGACACGGAAGCATTGGGCAGCTTCCGTAGTTGGGACAAGTATGTTCAATGGATGTTGGTTAGTCGAGAGTTCTTCAATGTATTTGACATGCTCTTATTATATCACATGTTTGCTAATATCTTCTGCATCTGTTCTATTCTAGGTGTGGTCTAGTGTTCCTGCAGAAATGACAGGCACCAAGAGACACCAGTTTGACCTGCTGGCTGAGCTGGAACATGATGTCAGTGTGAGTACTGAGTACCGGCAACAAGAGTGCATGAAAGCTGAGCTAAGTCCAGGAACTTGGGGGCCAGATTCTTGATTTTACTTATGTTTATGATCTTTTGCTTACTGATCATAGACTCCCAGTTCTTTGAGTTTCTAAGTCTACTTTGTCCTTTTCCCTCCCATTTGCTATTTCCCTGAGCACAACATTGAATATCTGGATATCCTCAGATTGTCTGGGCCAACAAGATGTCTTTCCTATTTTCTGACACAGAAGGTAGAAGGGACCATCTCTCTAGGAAAATGCACATTCACTGCCAGGACACTGACCTTATATTTGGCACAAGTGTGTGCAGTCTGGGGCAGAACCAGAGCTGTCACCTGGTCTCTTTCACGCTGCTGTTCCCACTGGGTCCCACTGCAGCATCCTAGTTTCTAGCTCCCAGTACTGCCTTTTCTCTGATGCTGAGAATTGATACCTAGTTTGCATGGTTGACAGATCAACTGAAGTCAAATATTTAGTATGTAATTCAAGATGGCTATTTAGGTATAACCTACCTGGCCTCATGCCTCCCCCCCCGCAATTTCTCAAATCATCCATCAGCTGTGTTTCAGGCCATTTGGCACATCTCTATAACTTATCATTCATGGAATTAGACTGACAAGTTTAGGTTATTTTAAAACAGCATTACATTTCCCCAAATACTCTTCATTTTATTCACTAGCATACAAAGAGTTTAGTTCTTAAGCTATCATTCAATAGGTGATATTTAAACACATCTGCATGAACTACACCAGGACACTGTACCAGAGAGTTTAATCTGTATCGTGATGCCCACATATTGGAACTGGCCTAGGAAAACACAGCTTATGAGCCTAACTCTCAGTGAAGCACTTAGATGTTTTCTTCCTCAGGTGGATACCATCAGCTTAAATGCTGCAAGCACACTGTTGGTTTCAGGCACCAAAGAAGGCACGGTGACCATCTGGGACCTCACGACGGCCACCATACTGCACCAGATTCCGTGCCATTCGGGGACTGTGTACGACACTGCTTTTAGCCCAGGTAGTATTGTCCTTTTTAATACAGACAATACAAAGTAGAATTTCTACTTTGAAATAAGAATGTAAAAAGAAAACCACTTTGCGGATAAAAGTAATTTGCCTATAGCTAGAGCGTCTTCATGGCAGAATACAGTATACTTGTGGCATTTGTACCTACTAGAAAAGCTGTATTGGATATTATTATTTATTCGTCCACTCACTAGAGAAATTAATTTGTAAGATTTGTAATTGCATCTGCCCAGTGTCTTAGAAACACAAGCATTTCTGTTTTTGTCCCTATTTGAGCCAAACTGATGACACATGTTGGCGAGAAAGATCTCAAATGCTCTAAAACAGAAGCATTTCAAGAGAGGATAGTGATTGGTTAAGTAAAACAAGGAGCTCAAGGAAAATGAGAATGAACATGATCAGGCCACCGGACTCAGAAGTAAAATCTCAGGATAATGTAGTATGCTCTGAAGTTGTAACCTTTTATCTGTGTCACTGTTACAGACAGTCGCCATGTCCTTAGCACGGGAGAAGACAGCTGTGTGAATGTAATAGACGTGCAGACAGGAATGCTTATCTCCTCCATGACTTCCGACAAGCCCCAGAGGTACATTTTTGGGGTTACTAAGGGTGAAGACATTTACACACAAATTCATGAGCATGTGCCTTTGGGCTTATAATATAGCTCTTCTCTGAATAATGAAAGGATTATTTCTAAATTCCAGTGCACAAAAATTATGCATGGGAAGGGCCCCTAGCAGCTGCCAGTTGGGGAACTTCCTTTGTTCCGCACCACCCCCTGGTGGTCAGCGCACGTCATAGCGAGCCATTGAACTCCCAATGGGAGCCCTTTGCGTGTTAGTCTTTTATGTAGAGGGTTTTCTTTCAGGTGCTTTATCTGGGATGGAAACACTGTTTTATCTGGAAGTCAGTCTGGTGAACTGCTTGTTTGGGACCTCCTTGGAGGAAAGCTCTGTGAGAGAATACAGGGACATAAAGGTAAGAGGTTTTCAGTTAGCCTGGCCTTTCTTCCCAAAATACTGAACTCAAAACTATTAGAACTGATAAACAAATCCAGTCAAGTAGCAGGACACAGCTAATATTCAAACCTGCTTTCCTTTCAGCCCCTGTGCCCTCTGGGCTCTAACATTCCCCTCCAGCTTCCTGGCTGGTCTGCAGCTTTTGGGTCCTTCAGAATCTAAGATTTATTTTGACACATTTGACTCCAAAAAGGAAGTTTTCACATTAACTTCCACATGGAGAATTAAAAGCCATAGTAAAAGCTGTAATCTTTTTTTTTTTAATAGTTAAAAACCAAAACAATAGAAAAATAATGAACTATAAGAAAAGCTAAGTCAACTTCCCACCACTGTCTTCTACCTCCCACATCCTTAGATGACTTTTGCAGTTTGAGTCCAGGGTGTGTTTGCACGTGTGCATAATAGTGTGGTGTTTTTTCACTTAGTATCTTCTGGAGATTCACTATATTTGCTTACATTTGCATGGTTTACGGCTTTGAATTCTTCTAGGGTCAATGGTTAAAAATATCAGCTACCTTCCTCTTCCCTTGTCACCCAGTTGTGTAGGGTTAGTGCATCTTAGCTTATAAAGTGATATAATAGATGTAAATCATCACATTAACACCAATGCTCTACCTTGTCCCTTACCTGCATTCTGTTCTGTACCCATAATTCCTAGTTGTTTTAGTTTTACTTATATAAATGGTTTCTATTCCTCCCAAGTTTCTCCAGCAAGCAGGTACTTTTAATTTCTACAAAGATTTTATCAGCTAAGAGTACATCACTTGTTAGTGTATCTTTGGGGACCTCCTGTCAACTCCACCCCTAACCAGTGTCTTTTCCTTGTAGGTGCTGTGACATGTATATGGATGAACGAACAGTGTAGCAGTATCATCACAGGAGGGGAAGACAGAAAAATTATGTTCTGGAAATTGCAGTATTAAGTGCCTTTTCCTCTCCTAAATGTTAAGAACTCTAATGTATTTTTAAACCATACTTTTAAATGAACTGGTGAAAGTGCAATGATAGTAATTAGAAGTTTTACCACAAAAGAAAGTTGTGGTTTTAAACTTTCTAAATCATGGTGACGTCATTGAAAACTATGAGTTGCCATCCTGTAAGGGTAAAGGTACAGCACTGTTAGGGAGAAACATTACATTTGTAAGGCAGGTGATCATCCCAATATGATGGTCAGAAGACAGGTTTGAGTGGCAGAGAATCTAAACTGGGGAACATCCCAAAAGCACTTAATTTAGGATTTTCCAAGAAAGTGTGCAGGATTCTCTACTACTGAGTCACTATTTTGTCTTCCTGACTTACACAATCGCTGCCCACTGGGTTTGGGGTGTGTTTTCATGGTGTGGTTACTTTCTATAACCTACTGTTCCTGGAGGATAAGGACCTGGGGAAGGAATAGCAGTTCTTATAACAATAAGTTTATTGTGTATAGGAACAGTTTATTTCATTATAGGAACAGTTTATTTCATTATAACTATTAAATGGTCATCTTTTCTACATTAAAAATATTTTTCTGTAATGAAACGTTTTCATTTTCTTATTTATTACAAAAACTAGGACTTATTTTAAGAACTTCAAGTATTGATTCTCCTAGAAAACCATACCTAGTGATGTGAATGTTGTTCTTGCACTTGGAACCATCTTCAGATCCAAGTTTAGACAGCAAACTAGATCATCAAACTGGGAAACACTGGTTTGCTTTGCTAAATTCCAAACAAGGTAAGCTGGTAAGCTGCAAAGCAGTAACTTCTTTTCTAAGCCACAATAATATGGGATTTAAAATTTTTCTATACTCTTAAAAATATTGTTTTATCTTGCTGTCAGTATGGCTTAGGGGAAAACTTGAGTCAGACCAGGATGATAGAATTTTCAGTCAGTTTTCAGTGACTCTAAACATGACGTGGTCTCAAGTATTACTAGGGAGAATCTACAGCCTTTCCTGAGTCTGGATGCTCACCTTGAGAGATGCAGACCTGTCCATCAGCGTCACAGCTGCTCCCCTAGCAGCGGGCTTTCTCTGGACGTTAGCTGCTGCAGAGACAACTCCCACCACAGGTCCCAGGTGAATTTCACATGCCTGTTTTCTAGGTCATGTACTAGTTTAGTGAAAGCAATGGACAGTTTCTAAAAGGTGCAATAATAGTCTGGCTAAATTTTATTTGTACATACATATTTAATTAGAATAAGTAGAAACCAAAAAGGAGGAAAAAAAAAAATCAGGGTAAAGTGTCAATGCCATTTTGTTTGCAGGGAGAAGTCAGAAATAGAACAAATCACCAGGACAACATGGTTTGTTAAGACCCTCCTAAAGCAGTTAAGTTATATAATCTATGAATGAAAAAAGAAGTCAAAAATTTATTCTACTTAGCATAAGAATTTTTACATTAAATATATAGTAATTCATTTATCAGAAAATGATACTAAGAACTATGAGTAGTTGCATTACACTATGACTAGAAAATCTCAATTGCAACTAAGCAGCTATGCTATATATATATATAGCTCTTGTTCTGGGCTAAGGTACATTTCAGTTTAATATAGAACTGCATTATGGATGTAAAAAGGCAGCAATTATGTTTTGGCTTTTCTTCTAGATGCTTAAGTTAAGGCAGCAGTTCAAGCAAGTGAAGGTAGTTAAAATTTAATACAACTTGCATACACTGTTTTAATGCTTTCTACATGGAATGAAACCAGTGTTATTTAATTGGTGTTTACAGAAACACACTACACACAGAGGTAACTAAAAAAAACAAAACACAACTACCAAAAGCAATCATTCTAAATGTCCTATGATAACAGTAAAAATGCAAATATACCATAGAACTAAAGTAACAACAATACTTGATTTATAGGACAAAGGTGACTGGCTCCAACACAAAGCTAAGCCTGCATCAGTCATTCTAATCATAATGGCTTGAAAAAGCATCAGGTTTCCAGTAGAGAAACTAATCTATGAAAGTCCTTTGATTTTGAGAGTTTCACATCTGTAAAACCAGGATAAGGCTACAACTATTTTGAAGTCTGAGCAATTATCAGATCAAACAGATTCCCAGCTATACTGTAGACAGAAAGGACCTCATGCAGCATATGCTCTCTGGCTCCTAGGAAGCTTCCTGTGCATAATATCGAGTGAAGTTGCCAAAGAAGTAAACTGGAGAAGTTCATTGTGTCGTGACTTTTAAACCTCAGGAATGGTGTGGTCCATCAGGCTCTTGATAATGCTTGGTGCCATCCTACAAGAGAGGCATTGTGTTGATCGAAGAAAACTCCAATTCAAGCTTAGCACTATTAGCATTAAGCATCAAAGTTGGCAGGGAGGAGGTCCTTTTTAATGAATTTTGATCTAAGGGTCTCATGTAATCTACTTGTTTTGCAAACGTCCACTGTAAAAGACTATCTGTATCTTGGCTAGAAAAGTTAGATAACATACAAGGTAAGTCTTTGTATATATTGTGTATAAAGGCTAATGATTTTTTAAATGCTGTTGGGAAACTGGAGTAGAGGGATAGCTATCACTATTCTACAGTAACTTCTTTTTTTATACCCCTATAGCTAGCTACTTTCTAACAGCTGAAACTAACAAAAATATAATCTGCCTATTTCCATATGCAAAATAGATCCTGAGGAAAAGAATTCTAAACAGTTATGCTAAAGCCAGGATTTTAAAAGCTCCAGGGAAGGTAACCATGCTGCCCCTTTTCTAGTTTCCTTTCTTAGCTTTCCAGTCCTCAGCCCCTACACACCTCTACCTGCCTCCGGAGATGCTCGAGAGAGTAAAAATTGACTTATAACATCCAGAAGAATTTGCCATCATGAACTACAAGTAAATTACTGAGCAGAGGAACTACAGGTAGCGTGCAACCACAATCTATTTTACTGAAAATTGGAAGCTGAGTTTGCCTGAATCTGCTCATATACCCTTTTCCTAGTAGGAAATGTCAAAATTTCCAAAGTGTGTAATGAATTTTATTCTAAGCTTAGGAAAGTGTAAGGGGGTCATCCTTACCAACCAAATCTTCTGATTTAAATAATTTACTATGTCATCCCTTAGGTAAAGAACCAAAAGTTTGGGAATTAAAAGCAGCACAGTTCTTATATATTAATATTATAAAGTCACATGACCATAAATATATTAATATTATAAAGTCACATGACCATAAACATCAAGTTAAAAAACTGTGTCTACTTACCTTTTAATAATATGTTCAAAGATAAAAGCAGGCATGATTGTGATAGTAACTACCGTCCCAGATGTTGACAATATGTCTGCAACTTGAGAGTCCTGTTGAAAGAATAACGAATAACAATTATGTTAAGAAATATGTCTTACGTTTTGCTAATATCTCTAAAATCTCTTGATATTTACAATTTTTTCTAGTTTTCCTTACCAAGTTTAGTGTAGAATCACAATACATTAGCCAAAAAAATAATCTTAACGATTATTACAATATCCCCTCGGTTAACCAAAGTTTATGAAATAAGCAGGTCATAATGAAACCCTTTAAAATTGTAAAAGAACCCTACTCAGGAATTTGTGGAAGGACAAAAAAATATAAAAATGAAGTATTAATATGAATAGAAACTATTGTTTCCCATAATCCAAATTGAAAAAAGTTGGATAAGCATTCATTAAAATGCCACCAAACCTTTAAATGCCTATGTCTCATACAATTCCATCTCAAGGGACTTCAGATATCATTTACTTCAGCCCCTTGTTACCGGAACAATAATAATTCCAGGTAATAGCCCAGATAATTCCATTGCGTGGCTTGAGTATAGCCCCAGATTTCACATCTCCCAATGTATTGCTATATTTTGGAGGTCAATATGAAAACAGAGCACTATCTAAGTAGACAAAAAACATTTGCCAAAAATGGAATCAGCAGAATAAGACATGATTTTTTACCTTCAATCCAATGACATTCTGTCCATTAATTTCACAGATGTTATGTTCTGTAAGAAGACCGTTTCTAGCTGCAGAACTGTCTTTTACTATGGATGTTATTTTTCCATTTTTGAAGATAAAACCAACATGCCCAGTACTATCTTTATGCATAGTAATTGTGCGTTCAAAGGGCCTGTAAAACAAAATGGGTTCAATTGAAATAAACATTTTAATGGAATTCTATTCTGCCATACTAGTAGTTTTTTTATCATATACTCAGTGTTTCTAATAAGAGCAACTAAGTTTGGCTATGATGTTGTACATTCACAGAATATCTTAACATAAAATATATTCCATTGTTAAGTTAATCCTTCAACAATGCAGGGGGTTAGGAGCACTACCCTACATGCAGTCAAAAATCTGCATAAACTATAGTTGGCCGTTCTCATTTGCAGATTCCCAATATTTGACCCTGTACAATACAGGTTAGAGCTGCGCGGGTCCCCATATTAATTTAAATCCACAGTGGACCCACACAGTTCAAATCCATGTTCAAGGGTTAACTGTATATTTCTTTTAATTTATCCATTATGGTTTGCCTAAATTACTAATATTCCTTCTTTTAAGTATCCGAGACTTAACTGGCTTCTAGGAAGATGTAGCTATTACAATAAGGCAGCCAGCTGTCTGCTCTTAAAAACTACCATGCCAATTATACTTGCTCATTTTTCTATAATTCATATAATTCAGAGACATGTCATTACATGTGTTTTCTGATAAACCTGTGCTTTCATAAAATTCAGAACAGTCATATCTTCCTGTTGGTCCATGTCATTACTCTTTTCCTTAGATATAAAGCAAAAATGGCATTCATCTACAAAATGTTTACTAAGTAGCTTCCACATATGAGAAACACAAGTAGTTGTTTAAGATAAAAACTAACAATATGACAGAGGCCCATCCACCCTTAACACTTGTGAGGGCTGGGGCAAGAAAATAAATGGAGGCCCAGATTTCATGTGCTAAATGTGTCCGTTATAAACGGACTACATAACTGCTAAATAAAATGTTCCATCTTCCTACTCTGACAACTGGAGCTTCATAACCAGCCAAAAAGCCAGATTTGTTTTTAGAACTTGTAGACAGGATGCCTAAGTAGTGAAATGGAATGTGAGCCCAAGGATGCCATGCTGCTTACTTTTCCAATGTATATTTTCTATTTTCTACAGAAACAGATTAAGATAGGAAAGTAACTTCTTCGAGGATGAATTTCTATAATCTCTGAAATAAAAGTGTATGCAAAACCAGGATACCATTTTTAAAAACCTAAACTATGTAAGAAAAATCTATACCACATTAATTTTAAGACTCTAAGGCTCATCAGTAGCATTTGATTATATTCACAGAATCTAAAAAGCACAAGAAAAAGGGAAACGGGTCTTAAATTTCCATTTGAACTGTCCAGTCAACTTGCCTGTCACGAATAGTCATAGTAATCTTCTCTCCAAAAGCCTGCTTGAGCACCTTGTGTGCTTTATCAGAGCTCCATCCTGCACAGTTTTCCCCGTTGATCTGCAGCACTTGGTCCCCGAACCTCAGACCAACTAATGAGGCTGGAGAATTTGCTTGGACAAGCTGAACAAATATGCCCTAGAGAATAAGAAAATAACACTGATAAGATATAGTTTTAAAATGATGGAAAATTAGGACCAACTGTTTAGGTTAGGAGTCTAACCTAAAAAAAAAAAAAAAATTATATGTGTCGTTAACCACCCCGCCCCTCAAATAAATAAATAGAAAATTTTATCAGGCAGGAATCCCAAGAAGAAAAGCAAAAAAGGTCATATCTCAGTAATAATTTATACCTCAATTGATGACCCATCTACCTATCCTCAATCACTCCTTTAAAAGCATTTTTGAATAAAAAGACCATAGAAAACAAAATAGGTTTACTATAATAGATGTTAATGCCGTTTTTGCTGAGTCTGACAATACAAATAGGTATTGGCCACATGATCATTATTTAGGGGGAAAGCAAGTCAAATGTTAAAAGTGATAGTTTAAAGTCCTAACTCACCATTTGAGCTTAAGGATTCCTTTATCCACTTGCTAAATTATGCATAATTAAGAGTAGGGTTTATTTAACAGCCTAAAAATGTGGGCACATTCGATCCTACTCCAGTTCTTATAAAGAATCCTCTATGAAATACAGAAAACTCAAAAATGTTTAAGATATTTTTACTTCTATAAACAAATTCAGATGTTGTAAAATATAAACAAGTACAGAAGAATGAACTTGACAAAATATGAAAGCATCTACAAGACTAGACCCTTTCTACCATCTTATGCTGGGTCAGACTTGACTTCTGTCACGTGTCTGCCGTTTAGGCGGTACAGGAAAGTGGGCAGCATCTGAAAAGTAGTCTGACCACTGAGCTTTGCCCAAGTGGACAAATCTGTAAGGATAATTGCAGTGGGGGAGGGGGGGTAGAGGCCTATTAATATATTGTCTCAAAGGAAGGTGCGGAGAAGAAACCCTGGCACAGGAGACAGCACAGCAAATACTTCATTCACTGGAAAAGGAGAGTGTGAAGTCAGAGCTTCCCAAAGAAGCACCCTGATGTGTCTTCAATAAGCTCGGGTGTTCAAAGGCATCAATGTCCTCAGCTCCTGGGCAGGCAGGCAGGGTTGGGCTCCTGCCAAGGTCAACCTCGGCCATAAGCCAATAATTCATGCCATGCCCATTTTCTATGTGAAAAGGTTGGACACAATGAGCTAAGGTCTCAATACTAAAAAGGAACCCAATAAGGCAATACCTGAAACATACATCCGGGCAAGTCCTTAACAATCCTGAGTGCTTCCTTAGAGTAACCCTGTTTAATTTCTTCAGTACAGTCAAGGGGAGATAGAAGCAATTATAAAGGTTTCCCTAATTAGAAAGTCACCTTTGCTCAGAAAATGACCTACTAAATTCAAATTAAAGGATGGCAATAAAAGAACTGCAAAACCATTTCTTAACAAATTAAATAATTCTCTGGCTTAAAAATATTCATAAGCTCACTGATTTTCACTGGTCAGTCTTTCTTTAACTTTCATATCTGTTGCTCTATATCAATGCCAGATTTTATTTTTATAAATCATGTTAAAATATATACAGACTAATGAACTTTATTTCAAGAAGAGGACTAAAAAACAAAACAGAACAAAAAAAAAAAAAACTTTTTTTTTTTTTTCAAGGTAATGTTAGAAGTGCCAACTCTACTTCTTCAGAATATGGCATCTCCAAGTGGAAAAGTTTGTTAAAGTATTCTCAATCATAAATTCGCCATTATAATTTATTAAAGAATTTTAATTTAAATTATTCCAACACAGATCACTTAAAATCCTATAAGCTATTTAGACAAATTCAAATAGACATAAAAAATACTTACATTATCTACAGATTTAAGCCTGAGCCCAATTTTTCCATCTTGATCCTTACACAAAATGACTTCACGAATCCCTTGCTTAATTTCTGCTCTACGAATGCCAACATCATTACCAGTTACAGGAGCCACCATATAGTTCACACTGGAAGGTCTTGCTACCAACTGCTGACAAAAAGATACACAATGTGTCAGTATTTACATACATTCTCCCTGAAAAAAAAAAAAAAACACAAAAAAAACGAGCAACTTGAATATACTCAGTTGTGAGTTGTGGTTTCCCAGAAAGTAATCTGGAAATTATTTCCCTCAGATGGTTTGATTCATGCAAAAATAACCCAAGTTTTGATTTACTAATTCCTCAGGCCACTTATTCCCACATATATCACCTCCAATAATCAATGCCCTACTCTCTCCTGCTGCCTTCTGAATTCAGTGCAGTTGTTCCTGTGTACTTTGGCTTGTCTTCAGCTCAAATGTAAGATCCGAAACATAAAGATCATATCACACTTTTGAAACTTATGCAACATTTTCAGGGTTTGTGCCATGCCCATTTTCTATGTGAAAAGTTCGGACACAATGAGCAAAGGTCTCAATACTAAAAAGGAACCCAATAAGGCAATACCAGAGGGTTTTTATATGGTCTGATCTTTGGCAAACTCCTTACCCTTTTAAAGTTTCTATAAAAGGGCAACATTCTTACCTCAACAAGTGCCATGGTGAGGATTAAAAGTGCATGTTACCTGAGTGCTGCATACCACAAATATTATTTCTCATCCCCTTAATAAACACTCGTGGATTAGCCAATGGTAGGCACAAACTAGACTGCCCTAGAATAGCAGGTACTTGTGCCAGGTATCCTATTTCAAGTTTCCTTGACCAAAACTGGTTTCTTATATTTTTTTAAATTGGTTTTTTGACAGAGCAAGGGTTAGAGAGCAACATGATAGGCTGTCTTTTGCATTCCCCCTACTGAACCACAATTTTATGAAGAACTGCATCTTTTAAGGGAAAACTACAAAGCTGTTATTGCTTCATGTGAAGTTATAATGGTTGTAGATGTTTAGGGATAGATGTTTAGGGATAGACTGAATTGTCAAGGGCGTAGGCAGTGCCAGGTAACAAAATACTGTCTGTTAGCTCCAAACCCACCCTTCTGGGGGTTGAACTGTACAAATAACGTTGAAAGGCTAGAGGAGGGACAAGTGCTCCATCTGCTTTGCTTCTGGTTCCTGATGGCATTGTCTGAACCTTGCACTTACCACTGGAGGCAGCAGTTAATTCCATTTTCCAGAACTTACTGACACTCCCAGAACCAGCCTCACTGCAACCCCTGAGGTACCAGCACTGCCTCTCCAAGATCTGAGATCCAATTCCCTGGAGCTCTTCTCCCCATACGCTTCTAGGTTCTGCTAATTCCAACCTCTTCCCTTCACTTCCCCAATCCTAGGAGGTGGAGCAACTTTCTGCAATTACAATGGTATTCCATGCTTCAACTTTTGTCTAATTTCTAAATTATCGCTGTTAAAATATCCACTGTGATGTTTCACAAATGCACCCTAGCTGATAGAAACAAGTTTTCAATAAATATTTGATAAATATCAGGTATTTAATTGTGAGCAAACAAATATGACAGACCTGTACTTCATAATGATTACTCTAGCAGCAGCTTAGTACTGTTATAAGAAATTGAGAAAATGTTAAGAGTCGACTGTAATAATCTAGGGGAGAAGTATAGTATAGAAACTCTGAATAGAGACAGCATCACATGGTCTTAGTAACTGACTAAATGCAGAAGACAAAGGAGAATGGACTAGTCAAGGCACATGCATTGTTAACTACTAATAAATAAAAAAAGTGGGAAGAGCACAAAGGAAACGGACTACTCAGAAGTAATATTCAGAAGGGAGTCTAAAAATTTCTAAGAAGAGAGGTCAATGTTAAAAGTTATAAATTTGTGAGTAAACCATAAAGATGAGAGCTTATATTTATGCATAAGTTATGATTTTACACAATTCAAAATTAGTTCACTACACATACCCCCTGAGTTGGCGCTCCATGGACAATGGCCATATTTGCCTCTATTTCTTCTCCACTTAAACTGAGGCCCATGTAGTGAGAAAGCTCCGGATACAATTTAGGATAGAGATCTAATATAAATGAATTAATGAATAAAGAAAAAAACATTAGTAGAATATTCTAAATGAAAACTGTTGTTAGAATGTGCTTCTACTTATGTTAATCTTGCTTCTAAAAATTCCTAAGAGTAGAAATAATTTTTCCAAATAAATTATCTCACCTTTCGTTTTTCTTCAAATAAACTAATTTGATTAGCAGTTCTGTGAACCACTGATTCTCCAGTGGAGAATAACTGAGCAAAATGTCTGCTTGCCAAGGCAGTTACTTTAAAACTCATTTAAGTAAACAAGGCTATGAAATAATTCTCCAATTAAAAATAAAATCAAAGGTTTTAAATTGATTTAAAGTCATAGCATTTTAAGAATATTAACCACATTCCAATAAAATCTTGGAAACAGTATATTTAAATATTAACAGTATTTAACTTGGCAGTAGAGTTAGGTACTATTTCCAAAAGATCCTTTGTACATGATTGATTTGTGACTTAATAAAATGGATTTTCTAAAAGAAACAAAGTTATAAATATTATGAGGCCACAAATATCTACTCAACACTTTTGTATCTTGTCATATTTAGGGGTTCTCTCCTGAATCCCCATGAAGTGAGAAGGAAAGGGGCCCAGAGAGAAGGATGTGGAGACTGAGTATAGATCCCAGGATTGGGAAAGCCCCTCCACCCCCAAAACAGACGACGGAGTAAGCGCAGCAATATGGCACAGTTCACATAAATGCCATCAATCTCAACTTATGGACTTAAGAGGGTTAAATTTAATTAATTTCATTAAGCCATAAAAAATACCTTCATATTCATAGCTCACTTTTTTCATTAAATCTTTAGGCTTTGAAATAAACTCCCTCCCCCCCCCCCCCCCTTCTTACTACTAGAGCTTGAACCACCAGTTTCACACTAAATAAAAATTTTTAAATATTGGATTTCTTATTTCAAAGAAAGAAGGCTTCAAGATTTCTATTTAAGGAGAATGAATCCAAAGTATAAACCTACTTCCATCTTGAGAGATCGGAGCAGATGCTTCAGACAAAATTGCTGGGTTGGCAGGGTTTGCAGAAAAGGCACTTTGAGCCTGAAAAAGAAAAGAAAACTAACAATAATGTCATCTATGTACTTAAAATCTATATCTATAAAAGTCCAGCCACGCTTACGGCGGAATGACCAGAACTACTGGTTGCTATGACGCGCACTGACCACCAGGGGACAGATGCTCAATGCAGGAGCTGCCCCCTGGTGGTCAATGCGCTCACACAGTGGGAGCACACCTCAGCCAGAAGCCTGGCTCATGGCTGGTGAGCGCAGCAATGGTGGCAGGAGCCTCTCCCGCCTCTGTGGCAGCACTAAGGAGCAGCAAATGAAGCAGTAAAAAGTGAGCAGGCGGGCAGTTAGGAGTGAGGGGTCCCTATTGCAAGAGGCCATAAGTCAGGCTGAGGGAGGCCCCTCACCTCTCCTTCCCATGTACAAATTCCTCTAGTTCTTACTTATAAGTTTAATTCATTATTCCAAAAAGAAACTAAAACACTAAAGTTGTACTCAAGTTTAGTTTCAAACATTTCAGTAATATATTTTTCAAAAAAAAATCTGTAAAAAAAGAGAAAATCTGTAAAAAATATTTTTCATATTCTAAATATATAACATTACCAAAAAAACTTGATTAAGCATCTTTCCACAGATCATATAATTTGGTGTAACAAATTAATATAGTAATATTTTTAAAAATTAATATAGTAATATTTTAAATTTTCATTGTTCTTTTAAGAATTAAATTATCTGTATAAAAAAAGCTCAGTCATATAAAAGTTATATCAGAAAAATAACTACATATTTAAAATATTTTTTGTGGCTAATATTTATTGTGGCATTTTCTACTGAAATCATTATTTTCATTTTAGCAAGTATAAAAAGCGGCTATGCTAAATACAAAAGTATTACAAAGTAAGCAAAACATGTACTTTATCACCAACACAAAAAATGACAAGATAGCCCAGCCAGCACGGCTCAGTGGTTGAGTGTCGACTTATGAACCAGGAGATCATGGTTCCATTCCTGGTCAGGGCACATACTGGGGCTGCAGCCTCGATCCCCAGTGTGGGGAGTGCAGGAGGCAGTTGATCAACGATTCTCTATCATTCAGATTTTTCTCTCTCCCACTCTCCCTCTCCCTTCCTCTCTGAAATCAATAAAAATATCTTTTAAAAAGTTTTACTTTTTAGACAGGTTATTATTTTCTATTCTTTCATTCATTGTTGTTATTCTTTTTTTAAAAAATATATATATTTTATTGATTTCCCACAGAGAGAAAGAGAGAGGGATAGAGAGCTAGAAATGTCGATGAGAGAGAAACATCAACCAGCTGCCTCCTGCACACCCTCCACTGGGGATGTGCCGGCAACCAATGTACATGCCCTTGACCGGAATCGAACTGACCACCAGGGGACAGATGCTCAATGCAGGAGCTGCCCCCTGGTGGTCAATGAGAGAGAACCTTTCAGTCCAGACCGATGCTCTATCCACTGAGCCAAACTGGTCCCGGCTCATTGCTATTATTCTTATTCCAAGGAATACTAAAATAAGAATATGTAGAGTGTGGTAAAGGTAGGTTTACAGTTGTTCATATGTAAAATACAGTAATTAGTAATTAATTAGTAATACAAAAATAAACTGTTTTGTGTACTCCCAATTGTAAACCTATTTTTGCCCCATCCCTTATATTGAAAGTTCTCTGCAACCAAATGCATGATTACACCATCTGGTATAATAAAAGAAAGATGGTACAAGAGCTTAAGGACTATGAGGCATTAAATATACAAACTGTTTCACACTCATTTGAAATCTCAAGCTATTTAAAAGGGGCCCAGTTTCTGCTGGGGCATGTTGTTTCTGCCGTTACAGAAAGCCTGTGGACAGACCACATTTGTGAGCTAGCATTGTCATTGTCCCCTCTGCTCACTGCATTAGAAACTGTGCACTAGATCTTCATGTCATTGTTTCTGGATAGCTCATTTTATATAGGTACAGGAACCACAGGCTCCTGTTAAGAATTTGTAATGGATAGAGAGGTTCAGGAATTATATGACATGGAAAGTCACAGAGTAATGGCTATTGTAAAAATAGTTTACTATATATGAACTTCCAGTTAACAGCTGCATTTTAGCTTAGCTTTGCTGTGGTGTAAAAGGCCAGAAGATTAGAAAATACATACCACCTTTGCAGGGGCATCTCAAGAACAAAAATAAACCTAAGTATGAATTACTGTGTAAAGTTTACACACACACACACACACACACTCTCTCTCTCTCTCTCTCTAATACTGCCCAAGATGCTAAGAATACTTTTAAATCCAGTAAGAATTAAAAACAAACACACCTATATACCCCCCCCCCCTTACTCATTATATCTTGAAGCAGTTTTTTGCTCGAAATATAAAAGTTCTTCTAATGGAAATATCCATAAATAAGCTGCTTCTTAAAGGGTCAGCCCAATGTAGACTATAGTCTTTAACATTTACCATTAAGAACTCTTTCCTTCTTTTTCTTCTTTTTTTTTTTTTAAATATATTTTATTGATTTTATACAGAGAGGAAGGGAGAGAGATAGAGAGTTAGAAACATCGATGAGAGAGAGTCATCGATCAGCTGCCTCTTGCACAACCCCCACTGGGGATATGCCCGCAACCAAGGTACATGCCCTTGACCGGAATCGAACCCAGGACCCTTCAGTCCCCAAGCTGACGCTCTATCCATTGAGCCAAACCGGTCCCGGCTTTTTCTTCTTTTCAAAATCAAAAACCTCTGCTCAAAGTCAACATGGTTAATTTAGAATTCAATAAAATGGAACAGAAAGGAAGAAAACATTCTTTCTGATCCATCTGCAAATCCTTATCACTTAATGCTGATGTCATTATTGTCTTCGGTGTTATTCTTTGAAGGCTAAATATTTCAGATAAGGACTTTTCAAAAAGAAAATGAGTGTGTTCAGATGAACTTTGTGGAAATAAAAACCACATGAGAAAAACACCAACAAAAAATGAAGGAAGAAATGATAGCGCATTTAAGATGACTGAACATGCCACTTAAAACTGAGGCATCAAAGCCTTGGCAGCTGAACAATGAATCGGACAGATTTTACAAACCACATTTTAATATCCATAGTAGATCTATGATGAAAAATGTGTTCACTGATCTCCCCCCACCACATTTAATTACATTACTTTACTACAAGGTTAATAATGCAGCCACATATTTGTTACTATTACTGCCAAGATTTTTCACTCTCAAAAGGCTAAGTTTGTCTAAAAGCACTCTTACTCTTCAAGTTGCTTAAGACTTCTAACAAGTTTGAAATAAACTTTTTATGCTCATTAATTATTAAATAAATCTCACTTCACATAAACTGAGGTCAGTCTCAAGCAAAATGATCTTTAGAGTAATAAGCTTTGAAGTACCAAACAATCCAGAAAAAACATATTAAAAAGATTTTAGAAATAAAGTATAACACGAGTTTGAGTTATCTCGTCAAATTAAAACAAACAATAGCTGAAAAAATTCTAAGTTTATAAGATATAAAGTTGAAAGTAAACAGGAATCAAAACAAACTCATTAAAAATTGTTATCACCAGTTAAAAAGCATAATAAAAATTTACCAACAGAAAGACTTGATCCCAACCCCAAACTTTCTTAAGCAGTAACATGCCTCCAGCAGTAACATGAAGGACCACAGAAAGTTTTAACTTAATGAGATAAGCAATACTGGAATCTCTAACAGTTATTAGAGCACGAATGTGTGCAATGTCTGCTGCCTACATCACGACACTTTCACATCACTACTCTTCTATAAGCAGCATGTATATTTCACTATTTCTGTAATTTTTAACTTCAGAGAGAAGAGAAAGAATTATTTTAAAGATTGGTCAAAGCTGAAGATCCCGATGTTCTAATTTTAACCAAAACTAGAACATCAAAAAATTGAAGTGTATTTTACCAACTTATGTATGCTATATTTAAATTTTAGTCATAAAATCTACCTATCAGTGAGTAGGTTAAGTCCAGCTGTAAAGAAATAATATCCCAGAGGGGCGGGGTGGGGCAGGTGGAAAAAAAAAGAAAAAATATTCCATACCCATTAATTCACAAAATGAAAATGAATAGCTAGCATTTCTATAACTTTGTAGTCTGCAATTAATAAACTGAAAAAAGTAGATGATGCATGAACATGAACAAATATATCCAAATTTCTTGCTTTACTTTATCTGTACTAAAATGTATGACATAGTATATAAAGAAAAAAACACTTAAACAACTTAAACATACCTGAATTACTTTGTCTACCTTCAGATCCTCAAGAGATGGGTACAGAGACATTTTTGCAGGATTTTTCTAAGAAAAAAACAAAGAAAAATTTATATAATTCAATTTTTACTAAAATTTAAATAGTATCCATAAATAGCAAAATACACATAAAATATGGGAAAATATGAACATCTAGGCTATATAAAAACTGCTTACTGATTAATGTCTACCACGCTACCTCTCCCTCCCTTACCACTACTATCAAACTACATCCTTAGAGACGTTAATCTTCCCTTCAAATAAAAGTCCTTCACTTAAAAAGTTTAGAAAATCAGAAAGAATGGTTATGTGATTTATCTAGCTTATCTATAAAGCCTCTATCACTAGGGGAAAATTCATATATATAGGAGTGAGCAAAAGGCTTATAGCTATGAATACACAAAACAGTGAATTATTTATTAATTGTATTAATTTACAACTGGAAACCTACTTTTGCCCACCCCAATATACATATATTTGTACAATTGACCTTTGAAGGTCAACTTGTACCTCTACTTGCAGTTCGGAAACTGAATATGGAGAGGGCTGACAAGTTATATTCAGGTTTCTTCTGCAAGAGTGGTCGGTCCGTGAGCCTAACACCCGTGTTGACCAATGGTCAATTAACTGCATGTAGAAAAGTATACTGTACACCAACTATTAATAATAGTTTTATCTTCAGAAGACATGAACAAAATAGAGTAAGGACCTGCAGAATAAGAGGTAAATTTTTACATTTTAAACATTTATATCATTTAATTTTTTTTTCAGTCACCATCAATTGTTGTTTTGAAATAGTATAAAACATTTTTTAAAAGTATTACCAGGACATATTTTAAAATTCTGTTTAGCTATTTTGAGACGAATGCCTGGTACTTTCTTTAAACCCAATATAACAATATATCCTAAACTGTATAGGGTTTAACGTAAGTCCAGTTACCAGTTTATTACATCTCATATCCACATTATCCATTACTGGCTGCTCTGTGGAAATGGAGATGGGTCCTTTACATATTGCTCTTTTGCCAGCTGGCAGCATTGCCAGTAGAGAGAACTGAAAGTACACTGGAGGTTAAAGATTTTTTTTCCAGCCAGGCTCCTTCAGTACCTGCTGGTAATCTAATACTATTTTTATTTTTTTAAAATATTTTATTGATTTTTTACAGAGAGGAGGAGAGAGGGACAGAGAGTTAGAAACATCTTTGAGAGAGAAACATCGATCAGCTGCCTCTTGCACACCCCCTACCAGGGATGTGCCCGCAACCAAGGTACGTGCCCCCTGGACCGGAATCGAACCTGGGACCCTTCAGTCCACAGGCCGACGCTCTATCCACTGAGCCAAACCGGTTTCAGCACTATCTCTATTTTTAGTTCTGCCAGTGGCTACCTAAAAGATTACACTTTACTTGTAAGAAATGAAATGTACGAGTGGTTCATTTCAAAACTCAATGAGCAGCCCTGCTGCTGCTGTGGCTCAGTGGTATCATTTGACTTCTTCCTTGATCTCACTGTTAACCCATTCATTACCATTCATTATTTAGTAACATATTATTTAGCCTCAATGTCTTTTTCAGTATTCCTCCTGTGATCAATTTCTAATTTCATAGCATTATGGTCAGAAAAGATATCTTAAATTTATTCAAATTTGTTTTGTGTCCTGTCATATGATCTGTCTTAGAAAATGTTCCATGTGCCCTTGAAAAGAATGTATATTTCGCTGCTTTCGAATGAAATGCTATAAAGATATCAATTAAGTCAATCTGATCTAGTGTATCGTTTAAGACCACCATTTCCTTGTCCTTGATATTCTGTCTGGAAGATATATCTATTGATGTCACTGAGGTGGTAAAATCCCCCACTGTAACTGATTACTGTAATTCTCTCCTTTTATGTCCATCGAGATTTGCTTTATATATTTAGGTGCTTTTATGTTGGGTAAATAAATGTTTACAGGGGTTATATCTATCATTAGGTACTGTCATTCTTTGTCTCTTAGCATAACCTTTGTTTTAAAGTCTATTTTGTCTAAGCTTTTTCCCACCCATTCCATTAGCGTAAAATAACTTTCACTTTTAAGTCTGAGTGTATCTTTCATTCTGAGGTATGTCTCTTGTTGAGAGCATATATATTGATCTTGTTTTCTTAATCATCCAAGTCTTTTGATTGGAGCATTTAAGCCATTTACACTTAAAGACATTACTGATAGGTATGTATTTCTAGCCATTTTATTCCTTTAACTATGATCCTCTTCTCCTTCTTGGAAGACCTTTTATTTCCTTCAATACTAGTTTGGTAGTAACAAACTACTTTAGCCTTTCCTTGTCTGGGAAGCTCTTAATTTCTCCATCAATTTTAAATGATAGCCTTGCTGACTACATTAGTCTTGGTTGTAGATACTTGCTTTTCATCACTTTAAATATTTCATTCCAATCCCTTCTGGCCTGACATGTTTCTGTTGAGAAATCAGCTGACAGTAAAGGGAGCTTCCTTGAAGGTAACTTATCTTTCTGTCTGTATCTTGCTGCTTTTAAGATTCTCTCTTTGACTTTAACCTTTGCCATTTTAATTATGGTATATCTTGGTGTGGCCCTTTTTGGGTTCACTTTATTTTGGACTCTGTGATTGCTGGACTTGTGTGAATTTTTCCTTCACCTGACTTGGGAAGTTTCCAGACATTATTTCTTCAAACAGGTTCATGATCTCTTATATTCTCTCTTCTCCTTCTCGTACCCTAATGATGCTGATGTTATGCTTCATGTGGTCCCAAAGGTATTATGTTAAGTGAAATAAGTCACATGAAGACAAATACCATATAATCTCACTTATGTGTGAAAAACAGACAACAAAACCAAACTTATAAATACATTGGTGGTTGCTGGAGAAAGGGGCAAGGAATGGCCAAAATGGGTAAAGGGGGTCAAGAGGTATAAAATTCCAGTTATAAGATAAATACATACTAGGGATGTAATATATGACATGATGACTATAGATAATACTGTACTGTATATCTAAAGTTCCTAAAAGAGTGCATCCTAAAAGTTCTCAATACAAGAAAAAAATTGTAATTATGTGCAGTGATAGATGTTATCAAGACCTACTGTGGTAATGCAAACATCAAACTTCTAAGTTTATACCTGAAACTATCGATAATATAAGTCAGTTACACCTGAATTTTAAAAATAAAGTTTTTAATAACCCAAGTCCTAGCCCCAGCTCTGCCACCAGTAGCTAACTCTGCTTTCCAGTGTCTCAGCTTAAAGTTTATCTAGTAAATCAACAAATATTTTCTGTAAGGTAGGAGAGTTAGGACACACTTGCTTGTTAAAAAATAAAAATAAATAAAAAATAAATCTATAAGCTAATTGCTTTAACTCAACAGCAAAGTACTTGAACATTCTATTCCCATAAATCATTTTCACAGGAATCCAGGATATCAGAGTATTCCCTATTTAAACATAAGAGTAACCTAATTAGCTTCAATTAGTGCAAAAGTAAAATGATACAGAATCTTTTTAATTTGCATAGGAAATAATGGAAATGCATACCAGAGTAGTAACCTAAAGGACCATAGGTTAAAACCATCTTAAGGTCCTAAAACAGTCACCCTTCAGTTTAGTATTGTCCAAAGTACTGCATCCTATAAGGTCAAATCTAGAGATACCATCTTTGTAGCTGTTTTTTGTTGTTGTTGTTTTTCCCTAAAAAGTATTCATTGAACATTGCAGAAAATTTGGAATTTTTCACCCAGGATGGCAGTGAGAAAACAGAGACACACACATTTACTGGGCAAGTCAAAAGATGAACACAAGGAGACAAGTAGCTGTATTCTAAACTCTTATGATGAGAAAAATAATCATATAAATATAAGAACATGAGTTTTTATGTGGTGAAAGCCTAAAACTGAAATTTCTCAAACTTAAGAACCATTGCATAAACAATATAGCTATAATTAATAAAAGAAATATGATTTGTCATTCAGTCATTCAGAAGGACTTTATCATGCAATATTTTGAAACAAGTCCCTGGGATCTGTTTTACTATAAATGAGACAGGTTAGTAAGAAACTAGGAATATTCCCAGGTAAGTGGAGAAAATTGAGGCTGAGCACTTAACAGTTGGCTGATAAATCACAAAACTACATCCCCCCTAACCAAAGATATCTAAGAGCAGGTGTTCTAAATCTATCTCCCAAACCAAAGATCTATATCTACGCATCAGTGATTTAAATGGCGTCAGAAGGATAATAACAAAAACACACAATTAGAGCCAGTCTGATCCAAAATAGAGGTAAAAATAACCAGAGAATGACCCCTGATCCCACTATGTGCTCATTTTTATACATCAGCAGACTAACGTACCCATCAGGAAATCTAATGAACATTCTGTTGAGACCTCCCATAGTATTCCTGCCTGTAAAAATCCCTCAGGTCTAAGGAAGACAGTGCACTATCTTCTTTGAGCACAGCCTCATCCCCTCTGTGCTTCTCTGCTAAGCTAAGCTCTAAGGCAGGGGTCGGCAACCTTTAAGACATAAAGAGCCACTTGGACCTATTTTCGAAGGAAAAAAAAAACCTGGGAGCCGCAAAACCATTGCGACGTTTAAAACAAATATAACACTGCATATATTGTTTCTTACCTTAATGCTATATACCGGATCGTGCAGAAAAAGGATTTTTTCACTTAACAAAAAGAGCCGCAGGTTGCCGACACCTGCAAAGGGTTGCACCCAGGGAAGAAATGACAGTGGCAGCTTGTCCCAGAGTCACTCCCTAATCCTGTCTCTGGGGACCATTCCTTTACCTCACTGAGGTAGGTCTTAATAAACTTACTCTCACTTTCACCTAGAGTTGTGTCTTAACATTTTTCGTGCATGAGGCAAGAACGTGGAGGTCGCCTGACACATGAAAGGTGTCATGTTGCTGGGGCAAGGCCAGCCACCACCCTCCAACCCCCAAGCAAGGATGTGGTAGCGTATCAAAAGGATAGTACCACCTTCTTCAATCTGTTATATTTGTGCAGCAAAATTTACTTGATATGGTTTATAAGTGGCCAAATGAAGGCGATGTTCAAAAAAGTAGAGTGAAAGAAAACAGTAGATATATTCTTAAAAACTCATTGCACTTATTATTCTAATTTAGGGGTGTCGAACTCAATCAGAGAAGGGGCCAAAATCTAAAATCCAGCCTAAATCGCGGGCTGAATGGTTTACTGAACAGTCATAAACTGACAATGTCATAAACTGACAGCGGAGTGCAGTGATGACAGCGCGGTGCGGGCCACATTGCAAGGCCTGGCGGGCTGGATTTGGCCCGCGGGCCTTGTGTTTGACACATGTGTTCTAATTGATGCTGATTAAAAAGTGTAAATGAAAATTACTTCTAAATATAGAACACACAACATGATCATCCTCTCAATAAAATCATATGCCATTAAACTTTGCAAAAAAGTACTGTGTTTTGACAAGTAGAAAAATTACCAGATAGTAACGACATACCTATTAGAGATTTATTTGAAATCTAGATTCAGTATATTATTTTGACAACTGAGTACATAGAGAACCAAAAGGAATATAAGCTAGAATATATTAGAGATGTATGTAGAACTATATTCATAAAATGTATATATTCCAAATTCACTCATGACAGTTGAGCAATTAGTTGTATTCAAAAGGTGTCGCCCATTTCAGCTACAGATACCTTAAAAACCAGAAAAATCCTATATAATAAAAGGCTAATATGCAAATTGATTGAACAGAACAACTGGTCACTATGATGTGCACTGATCACTAGGGGGTAGATGCTTAACACAGGAGCTCACCCAGAACCAGGTTCACAGTTGGCAAGTGCAGCAGTGGTGTCCGGAGCCTCTCCCACCTCCGGGGCAGTCGGACATCCCCCAAAGGCTCCAGGATTGCCAGAGGGCGCAGGCCAGGCTGAGGGACCCCCTCCTCTAGTGCATGAATTTCATGCCCCGGGCCTCTAGTTTATAATAAAAATCCAAGTTTCTTATGTTCAGACTGTTAGTAATTTCTTTTTTACTGTCCCTTTATTTTCACTTTAGCAAATTACTCATAAAATGGCCTAAAGTAATTTTTTAAATGTTCAAAGGACCTCAATAATAAAGTGTTGGTTGTGTTTTCTAATGTACTGAAAACTAAAAACCATTCTGATGGTTCATATATAGTGTCTAAGAATGTGTACTCTCTGATGAAGTCCTAAACAATCATCTCTAGAGCAATGTTTCTCAAATGTGTCTAAGCATCAGATCAGAATTACCTGGGCACTAGTTAAAATACTTGCCAGGCTGACACATATTTCATGGGAAGAACAGTGGAACTCTTCCTTTTAATAAATCTCCACCAAGATTCTGATAAGCCACTGATAAATATGGTCATATAAAGTCTAAGAAAAATTTCATTTTACCTAAAATATTCTATTTCACACCTACTGGAATGGCAAAGATCCAAAGTTTGAGGACACTCTCTGATAATAAGGGTTTAAGAAACACTCACACATTACTCATGGAAGTGCAAACTAATATAATTTCCATAGAAAGTGACATTGCAAAGTCTACCAAAATTATAAATGCAAATACCCTCCAATCCAGCAATATCACTTCAGGTCTTTAATGCACATAAAAAGTGACACATGTTGAACTCTATTCACTGAAGCACCGACTGAATAGCAGAACAAGTAGAGGAGGAAGTTCTATCTACACTATATTGAAAGAGGTTCAAATATTATTAACTGGAGAAAAAAGCATGATTTACAGCACTGCACAATAAATATGCTAACAACTATGTTAAAAGGAAGGGGTGGGGTCGACTTAAGAAACTAGACAAAGAGTAACAACTAAAGCCAAAGCTAGCAGAAATAAGGTTAGAACAAAGATAAATGAAATAGAGAATTGAATAGAGAAAATTGATAAAACCAAAGTTGGTTCTTTAAAAAAAATTAACAAAATTGACAAACCTTTTGCTAGATGGACTAAGACTGTGGTTGGCAAACTTATTAATCAACAAAGCAGCAAACGTGGCTTGCGAGCTGCAGTTTGCCTACCACTGGACTAAAAAATAAAGAGAGAAAACTCAAACTACTAAAACCGGAAATGAAAGTGGTAAATTTACATGGACCCTACAGAAATCAAAAGGATTAATAGAGAGTACTATGAACAACTGTATGCCCCTCCCCACAAAACACACACACACACACACACACACACACACACACACAAAAAAAAAACACACACACAAAAAAACACCTGCATAATCTTAAAACAAACAAAAAAAACCTGACAAATTCCTAGAAACCCAAAACCTACCAAAACTAAGTCACAAATAAACATAAAATCTGAATAGACCTATAACTAGTGAGCAGATGGAGTCAGTATCACAATATCCCAACAAAGAAAAGCCTTGGACCTGATGGCTTCACTGATGAATTATACTAAACATTTAAAAAGAATTAATATCAACCCTTCTCAAAATTTTGCTAAAAAAAATGAAGAGGAGGGAACATGTCCTAACTCACTCTATGAGGATAGCACTACCCTTATATCAAGGCTAGAACAAAGGTATTTTAGGACTACAAAAATCCCTTGTGAATATTGATGCAAAAACCCTTAATATGTCAGCAAACAGAATTCAACAGCATGTTAAAAGAATTATACAGCTGTATACCTTTAGCAAGCAGGACTTATTCCTGTAAGAGCTGGATCTTTCAACATGTGAAATAATCAAAATTGTATATCACATCAACAAAAGGATGAAGGGAAAAACTACATGATCATTTCAAATGGTGCAGAAATAGCATTTGATAAAACTCAACAACCTTTTATGATAAAAACATTCAACAAAATAGAAATAGAGGGAAATTACTTCCATGTTATAAAAGCCATATATGAAAAATCCAAAGCACACCACACTCAATGGAGAAAGGCTGAATACTTTTCTTTTAAGATCAGGAACAAGGTAAGGAGGCACACTTTCACAACTTCTATTCAAAAGAGTTCTAGCCATAGCAATTAGACAAGAAAAAAAGAAATAAAGGCATTCACACTGGAAAAGGAGAAAATTATCTGTTTACAAATAATATAGTCTGCTATGTTAGGGTATGGAAACCCCTGGACTACACACACACACACACACACACACACACACACACACAGTTAGAATAAACAAACTCAGCTGGATACAATCAATGCACAAAAATCAGTTGCATTTCTATACACAAATAAGCAATCTAAAAAGGAAATTACAAAAACAATTCCATTTACAATAGCATCAAAAATAAAATACTTAAGAATTAATTTAATCAAAGAGGTGAAAGAATTATACAATGAAATCTACAAAGCAATACTGAAGAAAAAAAACACACAAAGATATAAATAAATGAAAGCACATCCCATGTTCATCCATTAAAGATTGGTATTGTTAAAATGTCAACACTAGCCTAAATGATCTACAGATTCAAATGCAATCCTTATAAAAACCTCCACGACTCTTCAGAAATAGAAAAAGCCAAAATTCCTATGTAATTTCAGGGTGCCCCAAATACCCAAAAACAATGGTGAAAAAGAACAATACTAGAGGACTCACACTTCCAGATTTCATACTATAAATCTACAGTAATAAAAACAGTATGATATTGGCATAAAGACAAATACATCAATGGAAGAGACTACGGAACCTAGAGATAAGCCCTCAGATATTTGATAAATCCATTTTTGACAAAGGTGTCAAAGACCATTCAAAGAGAAAAAGACAAGTCTTTACAACAAATGATGCTGGAAAAACTGAATATACTAGGTGTATTTTTTTTCAATAGATGGAGTTACACATATGTTGACATATACTCAATTTGATATGTATGCTATTTTGTTGTGTTGACAGCAAGCTTCAAAACTGCATATGTCAAATTTGCTGAAGGTGTTAACATCATAGGTGTTTTTACACTTAAAAATGTCAAATTTCATGCAAAAAAAAAGAATTTTCGGGAAGTTTTAATTTATTATTTTTAAGAAAAGTGCGACTGAAAGTTATCATATACTTCAAGAAGCTTATGGTGAACATGCTCCACCTCAAGATACTTGTGAATGCTGGTTTAAACACTTTAAAAGTGGTGACTTTGATGTGAAAAGAAAAAATATCTAGGTCAACTGAAAAAGTTTGAAGACCAACAATTACAAAATTATTGGATGAAGATGCATGTCAAACTCAAAAACAACTTGCAGAAAGATTAAATTTGCTCAGCAAACAATTTCCAATTGTTCACAAGCAATTGGAAAGATTTTAAGGAAGAAAATGGGTGCCACATCAACTGAATGAAAGACAAATGGAAAACCAAAAAGTCCCCAGTAAAATGTTGCTTCAATGGCATGAAAGAAGGTCTTTTTTGCATCAAATTGTGATTGGCGATAAAAAGTGGATTTATTTTGAGAATCCCAAACAAATGCACAAAATCATGGGTTGATCCAGGTCAACCATCAACATCGACAGCAAGGGCAAATCGCTTAGAAAAGAAGACGATGCTCTGTGTTTGGTGGGATCAGGAAGATGTGGGGTATTGTGAACTTCTAAAACCAGATAAAACCACTAATACTGATTGCTACAGACAACAAATACTCAATTTGAACCATACTTTGATTGTGAAACGACCAGAAGATGCCAGAAGACAAGACACAGTAATTTTGCTTGGTGACAACGCACCATCACACACTTCAAAAAGAGTTAAAGCCATGTTAAAAGATCTTGCCTGGGAAGTATTAACCCACCAGCTATATTCACCAGACCTTTCTCCTTCAGATTACCACTTGTTTCTATCTATGGCGTACACACTTTTTGGGAAGCACTTCAAAAAGTACACAGAAATGGAAAATTCGGTCTCTGAATGGTTTGCCTCAAACAAGACAAGTTCTATTGGGACGGTATCCACAAATTACCTGAAATATGGGGAAATGTGTAGCTAGCGAGGGGTATTACTTTGAATAAAGCACTTTTGATATTTCTCTTGAAATTATCGTGTTTTATTTTATTACAAATCTGCCATTATTAACCGGTATACCTAGTATACTTTCAAAACAATGAAAGTGACCCTTACCTAACACCATATAAAAAACTCAAAATGCATCAAGAACCTAAATATAAGACCCAAAACAATAAAACTCTTAGAAGATAACATAGGTCAAAAGATTCACAATGATTTATTGGATATGACACCAAAAGCATAGGTAGTGAAAGAAAAAGGAGACATAGTGGGCTTCATGAAAATTTTTCAATTTTGTGCAGCAGAAGGCACTATCAACAGAGTAAAATGGCAATCCACAGAATGGAAGAAAATATTTGCAAGTCATATAGATAAGGGATTCATATCCAGGATATTTAGAGAACTCCTAAAACTCAACAACAACAACAACAACAACAACAACAAAACACACACACCAAAATTGGCAAAAAAGTTGAATACACATTTCTCCCAAGAAACAGAAATGACGAATAAGCACCTGAAGATACTCAACATCACTAATCACTATGGAAATGCAATGTTGGTGGGGCTATAAACTGCTATAGCTGCTATAGAAAACAATATGACAGTTCCTCAAACAATTAAAAATAGAATTATCATGTATGTAATCCAGCAATTCCACTTTTGGATATATACCTGAAAGAATTGAAAGCTGGGTCTGAAGGGATTACTTGTACACCTATGTTCATAGCAGCATTATTCACAATTGCTCACACATATAAGCAACCCACGTGTCCTAGGAAGGATGAACGGTAAGCCAAATGTGGTAAATGTATACAAGAAAATATTAGTCAACCGTAAAATGGAAGGAAATTCTGCAATATGCTACAACATGGATGAACCTTGAGGAGACCTAAGTGAAAGAAGCCAATCACAAAAAGACAATATTCTATGACTCCACTTACAGGAGATGCTCAGTCAACATCATAACCACACAAAGTAGAATGGCTGATGTCAGGGCCTGGGGGGATGGGAACTTACTGTTTCATGGGTACAGAGCTTCAATTTTACAAAGTGAAAAAAGTTCTGGGGATGGATGGTAGTGGTGATATTTGCCCAGTGCCAATGTATTTAATACCACCTAACTGTACACTTAAAAATGGTAATCTTTATGTTACAAAGTATTTTACCACAGTAACAAAAAAATGGAAAGAAATGGAAGGGGTGAAAATATATTGATGTTACGGTTGGCTCCTCTAGAAAGGGATAGAAAGGGATTATGGTTGGCTGGAGGACCTAGATGGGAGACTATCCTATGTGAGAATACACTTTTTTTATTGCTTAACTTTTCAGTCACGTCACTGCTTACCTCCTCAAAAACAAAGTTAAAAAAACAACAACACACCAAATAAATGTACAAATAAATAAAGTATTTGCAGCACCGATGAGAAAGAAATTAAAAAGTACTAATATAACTATTACCAGGTGTAGGAAATATTTTTAAAAGCTGTTTGGGGGACTCTTTCTTTTTTAAAAACTCTTGGCACATACTACCTTAACAAGGTACCTAAATCTGGAGAAAACAGGGAAAAAAAATAGTTGAGTCATGTTCAGTTTAAGGAAGTGGTGGTTTTTTTAAAATTGAACAGTACACATTTGAGTGTACTTAGCCAACTATTAGGAAATTCTCTTTTGGTCATGATTTTTTTTTTTTACATCCTTTCCTATAATGCACAAACATAACTAAAAATTAATGTTGCCCAAGTTATACTTAGATTAATGCAGTGACTACTTCCTGAACCTTTATTTGTATTTTGTGGCACAAGTCCTTTGATGTATCCTATTCACCACGAGGAATGCAATTTACAGGACTAAGCTGGTAACAGACAGTCACATTTAAGAACAAAACTCGTTTTTCACTGTCTACCCACAACCGAAAACAGAAAACCTAAAGACGACACATTTGAGTTGAAATCAATCACGTATACTATCTGAGATGAAGCAAACAGTCTGCAGCTGATTCTCAGTGTCGTTTTCCTGTTCAATCGATTGTGTGCGTTTTCTCTTTGAAGCAAGTGAATGCTAAGAGTGTGGCAATCCACAGGGACCGAGTAATGGCCTTACATAATGGAAAAGCGGCAGTAACTGTGCATGCAGATCACACACCCGGACGAGAGAAACCTCTAAACTCCAAACCCCTTTCAATAACACATTAGCCGACTCGTGACTCCGTAACCCGCTTGGAGAAAGGAGCCGCGTCCCCTCCTCACCAGGAAGTCCTGACACGAAAGCTCTGAGTCAGAGATCTCCGGGGACGGCTCCCGGAACACACCCTGAAAGCAAACCCGCTCGCTTTCCGCCAACTTCGGAGCCCGCGCCGGAGCGCCCGGCCGCCCCCCGCCGAGCAAACCCCCTCCTCCCGCCCGGCCGCCCGAGGCGCCCGCGGGGGGCGGCACGGCACCGCCCCGGGCCCGCGCCGCCTCCTCCCGGAGGAACAAAAAGGGCCGAAAGGAACCGGAATGAAGACAGTCCCCAGCCCCGGCCCCCCGCCCGGCCGGGTCCGGACCCCAACCCCCTCCCTCCCCCGCGGGGACGGGCAGGCGGAGCGCGCACACTACCCCTGCCGGGCCGGCTGGGCGCTCGGAGGGCGCGGGGCCGGCGCCGCCGCCTCCCGAAAACCGTTGCGACCTGGACGGTCTCCGCTGTGACCCGGGGCCCACACGCCTCTGCTCACGTCCCCGCGCCCGGGACGCGGCGTGAGCGTCCCCCCTACCGCCCGCCGGGGCCGCTTACCGAGGCCGCAGGAACCCGCTCGCCGCCGCCGCTGCCTCCGGTCACTCGCACCGACTTCCCGAGCCCGAGGGCAGAAAAGCCGCGCGCGCCGGGGACCCGCCCTCCAGGCGCGTCACGGCGCCGCCCCCGCCTTCCGCCCGCGCAAGCGCGAGCCCGGGTCACGTGGCCCGTCCCCTTGGTAACGGGGCGGCTGGGGGGTCGGGGCGGGTGAGAGCTCGGTGCGGGCTGCACTGCTGTCCGGGGGGTTGGGGAATGCGGGGCCTCCCCGCTGCCACCGGTTAAGCTCATCCCAGTCTCCACCTGATCACCTTATGGTTTGTGCTCAGGGCCAGGTGCCATTGGTTCGCTGCGGGCTCAGCTCAGGGTCACCTGGATTCCATCACATCCAACGCAGAGTCCTGAGAACCTATTTTTTGGCGATTTTCTCTGCCAGCTTTGGATTTCCACCATTGGGCTCAAATACATTCCTCCCACTAACTTCTCAACTCCTGCCCTCTTTGCACTATAACTTTTTTTCTTTTGGTTTTTAATCACTCATTGTCCACCCGTGGCTGTTTGGGCAGTAGTCCTTAAAAGTAATAACTGTGTCCTTATGCAAAAACAAAAAACAAAACAAAGCAAAACAAAACAAAACAAAAAAAAACGATTTCTTGAGAGCTATGTTCCAGGCACTGTTCTAAGACCTTGATTTATATAGTCTAACTTGGTCCTTCACATCAATTTAAATGACAGAGATACATCCGTAGTAGCATACACAGTTTGCCTAAGTTTCTTAGTGTTAGGGAAAGCCCCAAAAGTCTACATTCAGGACTGACTCCAAAGAACTGACAGGTAGCTTTATTAAAATTCTTAAGAGCTTTAATACATGGGTAAAGCAGCTGCCTGCCCCGTGGTGGCCGGTGAATTGGTAGATGTAAGGAAGTAAGCAGAGATTGAGATGGTGTAGCCATGAGCCAAAGGAAGCTGGCAGACTCTAGAACAGGGCTGGCAGGGTTGGGGAACCTTTTTTCTGTCAAGGGCCATTTGGATATTTGTAACATCATTCAATTGACATAACTCACTTAATATAAATTTATGTTGCTATGAAAAAGCTCCTGGATTTATTGAATTTCCAGTCCCACCTGCAGTTGCCATGGCAGGGCCAGACCAAATGATTTCTCAGGCCTTCTATGTCAGGAGGGCCAGATGTTCCAAGCCCTGCTCTAGAACTTGGAAAAGATAAGAAACATTCTTTTCTGGAAATTCCAAAAGGAACAAGTCCTGTCAAGATCTTGATCTGCAGAACCACCTTGATGTGTGCCTCACCTATGCCTGCAGAAAACCGTAGACTAACCCCCTAGCGAGGGGACTATGAGTGTAAATCTATTCACAGATTATCCCTTTCTTCTCTCTGTTCATTGGCTTAAAGGTGCAGTCATCCCTTGCACCTGCACAGGCAGCTGAATTTCCTCTCTAGGAAATTCAAGTGAAAAAAACCTGAGGATTCTGACAGTTGACCTAATCACTTTATAATGAAGTCCTCCAGTTAACATGCCATCTTTGTTTTTAGTCCCAGCTTAAAAATGAGCAGATACTGAAGATTCCTAACAATTCGAAGAAGTTTCTAATATGAAGAAACAGAAAAAAAAGGAAATAGGAGGAAACAGTGACAAGAATATTTTAAAATCCAGTATAACCTTTTTTAGAGAGATGAACAGGTATTGCATTCATAAGAGGGCCAGGGTGATAGTTTTAAGCAATATTCAAAAAATTATATTGTAAAAATGAGATCTTTGATACTTAAAAGTATTATGACAAAGACGTAAATAATTTCTAGGTTTAGAAGATAAACTCAATGATATCTTCCAGAAAGCAGAACTGAAATTACAAAACGAGAGTAAATAAATAAAAAATTTTTTAAAAATGCTTGAGCCCTAACCGGTTTTGCTCAGTGGATAGAGCGTCAGCCTGAGGACTGAAGGGTCCCGGGTTCAATTCCAGTCAAGGGCATGTACCTTGGTTGTGGGCACATCCCCAGTAGGGGGTGTGCAAGAGGCAGCTGATCGATGTTTCTCTCTCATTGATGTTTCCAATTCTCTATCCCTCTCTCTTCCTCTCTGTAAAAAATCAATAAAATCTATTTTTAAAAAATGCTTGAAGCTGCAGGACAATGGAGCAGTGCCTTCAAAATTATAAGGGAAATTTTTTTTCTAACCTAGAAGTCTATACTGAGCCAAATAACATTCAATTGTGATAGAATGAAGATTTTTTAATATATACAAGGAATCAAATCATTTATCTTCCATGCTCCCTTTATCAGGAAGTAAATGGCCAGTAAATGTGTACTTTCATCACAAAAATAAAAATACAGGCAGCTCTCTAGGGAGCATGTCCATACCTTCCCCACCCCCTTCCCCCGGTGCATTTTCCTTGCCACTCTCTCCTAAGCTCCAAAGGCCTTCCTTTTGCCTCTGAAACTTGCTTCCTAAGCCTAGTTAGTCTATAGCTTGCTTCTCCTGCCTCTGTGACTTTCTAAATAAGCTTTTGCTTATAGTTCAAAAAAAAAAAGAAAAAAAAAAGAACACAACAAGAAAAAGGAAAGGGGTGGGGCGAGAAGGATCCCACAACAGAGGCAAGAGAGAGGCAAAAATGAGTGGAAGGACGATGTTGAAGGAAGAACCTGGGATGACAACTACATAAAAAGGCCTAGAAAGCAGCAGTTCCACTTGAAATTGAGAAATGTCTCCAAGAAAAGTAATATATTTGAACATAAAGGGGAATTCTTGCTTCTGGGGGTGGGGGGATGAATTAATGATAAGAAATTAAGAGTAAAAAGCAGTGAAAAAAAAAAAAATGAAGCAAATTGACCAAGAACAAAATGTAAACATATCACTCTACATGACTTAATCTTTGAATAATACTTATGCAGGCATAATGAGATCAGCATGTTATTAGTTTAGGCCCAAACTATGATCACAGTTTGGTTGCAGATGCTTATTAGTTATTTTCCAGAACATATTACTTTGGGTTTTCAGTAGTCTGATACAAAAATAGATCCATAAATATAAATACACTGTAAAATTACCATGGTAGGTTATGCTTAACCAAAGGTTATACTGATACTCTTTTTATTATGGAATTAAATATTAAAATCTCTTTAATATTCCACGCTATAAGAAAAGTACAGTGCTCATATTTAAAAGGATCCATTCCTGGTTTATAATGCTGTTTATGAGTAGGACTAAAGATGAGAATTACATTTGTATTCCATTTTCATAACTGAAAAATTTGCCTTATTTAAAGCTCCTAAAATAATAAGTGAATAGTACTATTGTAATTAGCATTGTTATTTATAAAGATTTAATTTTACCATAAAACAAAAAAACAGTTGACCATTTGCAAGTCACTTACCCTATTGAATTATGTAACTTCCTCTTCCTTTTAAAAATCTCAGCCACATTGTAAACCAGACTAGCCTAAACTTATAATGTTGGCCTTTATTCCAGAACACAGTTCTCTCCTCAGGGTTTGATATCAATAAGATTATGAGCAATGTTTTGTTAAACAATGAAGTCACTTAAAACGCTCCACAGTTGACTTTCCTAGAACCAATTTGTTTATGCAATTCTAGAGAATCTCACTTAAAAGAGAACAGGTTTCTGAAAAGAAATGTATGTACTGCAAATTATATTTTGTCAATTCAATCACTTTTTAAATGCACTTTTTAAATAGGCGCTCCCTATTTAAAAGAACATTGAAATAAGTCATTTTGTAATGCCTTAACACTGATGAAAGTAAATAATTATTCCTTAGTTTTTCAGTTTGGATACGTGTAGCTGATTATTTTATAATAGAACAACCCTGTGTAATAGTAATAGTTTCTGTTTCTAAATGATCATTTCCCACAGGTATTTACATTGTTTACAAAGCTATTTTTAACGTTCTTTCAACATAGATGAGTTTGCCATAAGGACTTAGTCATCTATACTAAAAAGTCCATCACAATCATGAGCCACACCTTTGACAGGTGGTAAAAATATGGTTGGTTGACATACCAATGGTTAGCTTGTAGATAAAGTTAAATTAATTTATAGTATGGCATTTGGCTTCCCTTTCAAAGGTGTGTGTTGAATTCTGCTGTCTTAAAAAATTAAAATAAATTCGACCATAGTTAGAAAATCCTCCTTTCCACAAAATAGAAATATTGTGTGAGCTTATCAAAAATTCTTAAAGCAAAAACCAAGTGACTTGTGACTTAAAAAATAAAGGGGAATTTCAATTGTCAATTGGAGCACTTATTTTGTTGCAAGGCTCTATTTTCTCCCTTTTTCGCACTGGCCATCATACTATATAATAAAAGGGTAATATGCAAATCCATTAAACAATGAAATGACGGGTTACTGTGACACCCACTGACCAGGGGCGAGGGCGGGGTGGTGGTGGTGGAAGGGGGACAGATGCTCAACGCAGGAGCTGCCCCCTGGTGGTCAGTGCACTTCCACAGGGGGAGTGCTGCTGAGCTACAAGCTGGGATGAAGGCTCATGAGCGCAGGTAGTGGTGGGAGCCTCTCCTGCCTCCTACAGAGCTAAGGATGTCCAACTAAGCCGTCAATTGGATATCCCCCGAGGGCTCCCAGACTGCTGAAGGGCACAGGCCTGGGTGAGGGGGAACACCCCCTCCCAGTGCACGAATGTCATGCACTGGCCTCTAGTGATAAATAATATTTGTGTGGACCCTGAGAATAAAGATACCTTCTAAGGAGAGCTCCTGGTGGCTATCTGGGCTGAAATTAAAACAAAACAAAAAACCCAGTGCCCAGCAGCCATTTCTATACAGGGGCCTCTCAGGCAAACTGCACTTTGCCTACCTGCACGGTCTTTCTGTAATCTGAACCAGCCCTTATAATGGAGCCCCCGGAATCCTGTTTTAACCAATAGGACCGAGGCTTTCCCCATCCAATCGGAGCTGCCATAGCTATATTACCATCAGTTTCTTCTTCTTCTTCTTCTTCTTCTTCTTCTTCTTCTTCTTCTTCTTCTTCTTCTTCTTCAATATATTTTTATTGATTTTTTACAGAGAGGAAAGGAGAGAGATAGAGAGCTAGAAACGTCGATGAGAGAGAAACATCGACCAGCTGCCTCTTGCACACCCCCTACCGGGGATGTGCCCGCAACCAAGGTACAATACATGCCTTTGACCGGAATCGAACCCGGGACTTTTCAGTCCGCAGACCGATGCTCTACCACTGAGCCAATCCGGTTTCGGCCACCATCAGCTTCTTAACCATCCAATCGGAGCAGTTTCATTTTGACCAATCAGGATAGTGCCTTTTGGACCAATCAAAGGCAAAGATTTGGATTTGGAGTCCTTATTTGCATGAGGACAAACCAATCAGGAAACAGGGCAGGGACTTCCATCTGTATAAATCAGCTCTCTTCTGGCTTTGAGTGCAACTTCCGTTTCCAGGGAACACTAAAGACTGTTTCCCCTGCTGCTGCTGAAATACCAAAGGTTTTTCACAGGAGCAGAGCAGACCAGACCAGACCAGACCTGGGCAGAGCAGACCTGTCTAGCCAGAGAGGGGCTGGCCCAAGGGCCACCTGGCCCCAGGGCCTCCTCACAGCTGTGCTGTATCACAATTGAGCCGTTTGCATTGAATAAAGTTCCATGGACACTTACAAGGACAGAACTTTAAATATATGTTAGCCTACTCCATGCAATATCCCTCTAACAGGAAATGTAGAGAGGTGATTGATAACATACAATAATTTACTATAGTACAGTTGAAATAGCCATGTTGGTAAAAGGGTACAGCTCTTTTTACATCAGGGTTCAAAATGATCATCACAGGAACACTACCTGGAGTATTCTGTGGCCACTTACATTAATGTTTAATCCTATCTGGAATATTTATGAGCATCTGGGTCCTGCTAAGAAAGTAAAATCACTGACCTCTCTGAATACGTGCACATTTCACAGGAGAAGCACAACACGGACATGCGCGTTGCTTGGGTTCCAGAATCCATTGGCTGGTGTTTCTTACCACCCAGGACAGTACCCTTCCAGTATGTTAAAAATTGTATTTGCTTTTAACTGTAGAACTCTTTCTGGGATTCCTCTCTTAAGATGTGAATACACACACCCTTAAAAAGAATGCCAAAGCTCTGCTCCAAATTACACATGGGCAAACTTGTTCCAGATGTTCATATTAGTGTATTTACACAGCCAGGAAAAAGCATAATTTCTGAACTGCATTCATATGGAAAGTTACTGTAGTTCCTTTCATTCACTTAGTGTCTTTTGTGTGGATAATGGGGTGATTAGATTATTCTGACATTTGAGCCCCACCCTCATCCTTCAGCTCTTGTTTTTGTCCTTACCCTGTAATATTACCTGTAAACAGAAATGGTCTCTTGTGCTAAACATTACTTCATCTTACAGAAGCTTCCTGAATGCTGGGGCTATCCTTCAAATGGTCTTTAATGCCTGGCACAATGCCTGAGGAACAGAAAAACTTTCTAGAATTCCCTTGTTTTCTTGCTTCTAGGGCCCACCTTGTTTTTCACATTTTAACTATTCAGAACTGAAGATTTCTGTCAGAATCAATGTTAATAGTCTATTTCAGCTGCCGGGCCAAAGAGTGAGAGGAGGCAGTTTTCTTTGCCTGCTCACCTATCCTCTTTAGCCATGCTCAAAGGTACCCCTTGAACAGATTGTTACCTACTTGCCTTATTTGCATTTATAGCACTTCCAACTGTTATATCCCCTCCCCCCCCAAATCTTCTTTCTTTAAATATATTTTAATCGATTTCAGAGAGGAAGGGAGGGAGAGAAAAAGAGAGGAACAACATCAATGATGAGAATCATTGGTTGGCTGGCTGCCTCCTTCTACTAGGGATTGAGCCAGAAACCCCTGCATGTGTCCTGGCTGGGGATCCAACTGTGACCACACTGAACCACACTGGCTGGGCTTCATTTTTAACTTAAGTTAGGATTCCTATTGTCCCTGAAAATGCCTTCAAAAAGGGTTGCACAATGGAGTAACTCAAAACCACTAGGACGAAGCCAAGAGCCTATGAAATTGAAGACAACAAAACAAAGGCCAGAAGGAGGGGGAGTTTCCTTATCTCATCCTGCAAGAATTTTAGGTCTGGTTTCCTCTGAGGATTGGCCTCTTCTCCAGTGATTGACTCTCTGAAGGCCCACCCTCTCTAAGGAAAATCCACATCACAATAAACCTAACAGCTGTTAAAGGGCTGTGTAAAATGAGCAGGGGAATCTTTCAGGTGCGAGATCTAGGCTGGACAAAGGAAACTGGGAGAAATACACTGAGTGGCCAGATTATTATGATCTCTGAGTGCATAATAATCTGGCCACTCAGAGTGTGTGTGTGTGTGTGTGTGTGTGTGTGTGTATATATATATATATATATATATATATATATATATATATAGAGAGAGAGAGAGAGAGAGAGAGAGAGAGAGAGAGAGAGAGAGAGAGAGACAGGGGGGGGGGGGCCTGGCGGTGCATGAATTCGTGCATAGGTGGGGTCTGGCCACCCTGGCCAGGGGTGAACTCCTGGTTGAGAGGACAATTTGCATATTAGCCTTTTATTATATAGGACATACACTAAGTGGCCAGATTATTATACGTTCAGAGATCATAATAATCTGGCCACTCAGTGTAGGTATGCTGTTGTTATCTGAAGCCAAAGGTCTGGGTAAGGATACTTAGGAAGAACAGCAGGGATGACCAGAATTTACCCGTGTGAGAGGGGCAGAGATGGGGCTCCCTGACCAGGATTTTGGGAAATAAAGCTATGCCACAGCACAAAAGCAGGAAACACTCCATGTGCTTAGTATACGTGAATCTCTGATTAAAACTATAGATTTATTACTGGAACTCTTGAAAAGTACCAGGATGACACCCATTGTTTAATTCTAAGAGCCAAGGTAGGATGTGTAATCCACTCTCCATAGTGGGAGGTACAAGCACTGTCATAGCTATTGTTTCTCAAATCCAGTTAGAACTGGCTCTCTATGGTTATGGTCTTATAGCCAATTCTTCCTGGTGTCCCCCAAAGACGTGTAAAATACCTTTGGATGTAACTCAAGCATAGCCCCTCTCTTCCATTTCCCTGGGAACCTCCCTCTCAGAGCCCCATCTGAGCAGTTTGCTCTTGGGCAGCCACAGAGCTGTTTTCCAGGACTTTTCATCGTCTTCACCCTCCACCTCACCCCACCTTTCTAGGCTGAATCCTGACTCCTGCATCGCCTCCTTCACTCATTCATTTTGGAAAAGCACATCCTCTAGTAGCTTCCTGAGAAAAGGATCATGAAAGGTAAAAATGCTTACAGCTTTGCATTTTTCAAGATTTTATTCTAGATGATAAAAGAAAGTAAAATTACAGAGAAAAGGAAACCAGGAAGCCAATCTTGACCGAAGAATTGGTTAAGACGTGAAAGAGAAATATTTTCTTAGTCATCGTTTGCTTTGATGGACTATTGTTTTCTTAGTACAGTTTTTAAAAAAAAAAATAAAATCGTATGTGCATTCATTTAAAGCTTTGCACTGTACAAAAGCATACACTAAAAATAATAAGACATATGGGATAAATAGAATTGGGGCACACCACACTGCTCAACTTTATAATACAAGCACCAACAAAAGCAGTAAACATCTATTTAAAACACACACACACACACACATACACACACACACACAAAAAAAAAAAAAACGGCTCAGTTTTCTCCACTAGCAGCCTCCGACGTTGGGTTTGCACTTTCTCCTTTGAGACATAGGGGCATTACATCTAAAAGACCAAATTTATCAAAATTAAAAACTTGAATCACAAACTTTCATCATTTTTTTAAATACAGAGGGAAATGTTTTTGCAACACCCTCATCTGTCTTCACAGCTTCACCAGGTAGCTTAATGTCATAAATGCATAGCACTTTTTGAAACCACGAGCCCGGCCCTTGCTTTCTCTAATGGAAGTAAGCTCTGTAGGAGCTCTTTCTTAAGGTGTTTATATATTGCGAAGGCTTGTTCTTTAATTGTGCAGGAGGTTTGCTCCTGATTTCTTGGAAATCACATGCTGGGGAAAATTGTGTATGAACCAGTACAACTTCAGCATTCTCACCCTGATGTTATTTCCCATTTACCAGTTGTGTGTGAGCTCATTCACATTCCTGAAACATGTGATAACAGAGCAGAACTTCAGTTTTGGTATTGGAAAGACTTTAGGGAATACACCACCCCTAGAATCCTACCACCATTTGGGTTTGCTCTTTCCCCTCATTTCTTCAATCCTCTCTCCATGTTTTTCTTTTTCTGTATAAGCAAGGAAAATATGCTTGGTTTAGTTAAGATTATGCTCTGTTGCACACAGAAATCTAAAATAGAGTGGCTTAAATATACTAGATATTGATTTTTCTTGCATAAGAGAAATCCAGAAGTAAGACCACCTCACAGTGTGAAATTGCTGCTCTGCTCCAGCCATCAATCACATCCACATCCCAGACAGCAGGGAGGAGGAGGAGCAGATGGGTGAAAAGGCACAAGCCCTCCTCTCATGAAGCCTTCTTAGAAGCTTCAGAGAACACTTACATTCTCTCATTGGGCAGACCTAGTTGCAGAAGGCTCTAAGAAACATTGTCCTGTAGACAAGCACATTTCCCAAAGTTCTGTTATTAAAGAAGAAAGAATGGATATAGTGAGGCCATCAGCATTATTTGCCACAGTATTATTTCAAAATATTTAATATATATTGAGTATTTTAATAGATTAGAAACTGAGTCAATGATAAGTAAAACTTGATTTCTACCATTAAAGATACAATGACAGGCCTGGCCGGTGTTGCTTAGTGGTTTGAACCAGGAGGTCACAGTTCCATTCCCAGCTGGGGCACGTGCCTGGGTTGTGGACTGAATCCCTAGTGTGGGGTTTATAGGAGGCAGCCAATCAATAATTCACTCTCATCATTAACGTTTCTATATCTCCTTCTCCCTACCTCTCTGAAATCAATTAAAAAATAATTTTGTTAAAAAGACACATGACATTATAATGTGCAAAGTTAAATGAAGAATTCATGGTAAGTCAAAGAACATAAGAGTCAAGCCCAGTTATGGAAGGGTGCCCTACCTGGAGTGCACCACCAAAAATTACATTTATTTTTCCTTTTTACAGCAATATTGCCACTTGCTTCACAGTCACAGCTGGGGACAGAAAAAGTACAAGAATGTTCAGGACTCTATCGTAAGTTCTTCTCATTAATAAGATATAAGTACCCAAAGGAACCACTTAATCCAAACACCACACAGAAACACAAGTACAAAATCCCAATCATCCACCAGTGGATTCTAAGTTTTAAAACATCATCGCTATACATTATGGCACTATTAAAAACTGGTTCTAACTGACAACACCACAGACTGACAGAAACGTGGAAAACCAGAAACTCTCACTGTTGATGAGAATGCAAAATGGTACAGTCACTTTGAAAGAGCATTTGCCAATTTATTACAAAGCTAAATACAGTCCACCATCTTATTCATTAGGCCTGCTCCTATGTATTTTCCCAAGTGAATTAAAAACTGGTGTTCACACAAAAACCAGTGCACAAATGTTTATAGCAGTTTTATTCATAATTGCCTAAAATTGGAAACAACCGAGATGTCTGTCAATAAGTGAATGCATAAATGAGTTGTGGTACAGCTGTATTAGTCAGGTTCTTCAGAAAAACACAACCGCGTATGTATTATTGAGAACCGGATGAGTTGGTGGTGTGAGGTCAGTCTGAGTCCAGGAAATACTGATGTCCCAGATTGGAGACTCTCAGGCAGAAAAAGTGAATTCTAGCTCAGCCTTTTGTTTTATTCTGACATTTATGGATCAGCTGAGGACTGCACCCATTGGGAAAGGTTACCTGCTTTACTCAGTCTTTTGATTCAAATTTTATCTCATCCATAAACACCCTCACAGACACACCCAGAATTATGTTTAACTAATTATATGATACCTGGTGGTCCAGTCAGCTTGGCACACACAATGAACCTTCACAACATCCACACAATTGAATATCATTCAGCAATTAAGAGAAGTGAGCTATTAAAGGGGTCTTCAAACTACGGCCCATGGGCCACATGCGGCCCGCAGAGGAGTCTGATCCGGCCTGCCAGGTTTTTTGGGCAGTGAGCGCAGCCGAGGTGTTACAGTAGGAATTAGTAGTTCATATAGTCCGGCCCTCCAGCTCTCTGAGGGACCGTGATCTGGCCCCCACTTAAAAAAGTTTGAGGACCCCTGTATTAAACCAAGCAAAGACCTGGAGAAACCTTAAGTGCCTATTGTAAGTGAAGGAAGCCAATATGAAAAGGCTACATACTATATGATTTCAACTCTGACCTTCTAGAAAATGAAAGCCTACAGAGGCATAGGAGGATCAGCGTTTGCCAGGCATTTGTAGGGGAGGCAGTAATGACGAGATGGAGCAGAAGCAGGAGCAGGGGGGATTTTTACGGCAATGAAACTCTTCCATCTGATTCTGTAATGGTGGATAGATACATTCATCAAAACTCACAGAATGGTGCAATGCAAAGGGTGAATCCCAATGAAAGCTATGAACTTTAGTTATTTTTAACCAAAAAATAAAAGGCCAAAGAAAGATGCAACATGTACTTATTGGAAATTCAAAAAAAATAAATAAATAAAAATTGGGAAGCACTGATTCAGGCAGAAACTAGTTTTGCAGTTAGGAGGTGAAGGCAGAGGTATATTTATGAGAAAGGGAAGGGGGATGATTATGTGAACAGAAGAAAGGAATGTCTATGAGTTTAGATAAAGTAACACAGTGATGCCAACTCTAAAGAATGTTTTACGTTTTCAGTCCCATAGTCATATCTGCTTTTCTGTTAGCTTTGCAAATAGTTTGGAATACTATGCTGCCTTAGGCCCACTCCAAAGATTATTTTGTCCCATTTTAACATTCCAAAGATTTGAAGTGTAACACATGCAGAGTAGCTGTCTGGGACGGCAGTTCCTGTTCCATTTTATTTATTTATTTATTTATTTATTTATTTATTTATTTATTTATTTATTTATATTTTATTGATTTTGTACAGAGAGGAAGGGAGAGAGATAGAAAGCTAGAAACATTGATGAGAGAGAGTCATCGATCAGCTGCCTCCTGCACCCCCCCCACTGGGGATATGCCCGCAACCAAGGTACATGCCCTTGACCGGAATCAAACCCGGGTCCCTTCAGTCCCCAAGCCGACGCTCTATCCATTGAGCCAAACCGGTCTCGGCTCCTGAGCCATTTTAAAGTGGCCTGGTTGGCCCAGCGGGTGTGGGCTCAGTGGCTGAGTGTTGAACCATGAACCAGGTTTTGAAGTGAGAGACTGAGTTCAGTTTCTTTTCTTCTTTTTAAAAAATATATTTATTGATTTTTTTACAGAGAGGAAGGGGAAAGGATAGAGAGCTAGAGACATTGATGAGAGAGAAACATCGATCTGCTGCCTCCTGCACACACTCCACTGGGGATGTGCCCACAACCAAGGTACATGCTCTTTACCAGAATCAAACCTGGGACCCCTCAGTTCGCAGGCCGACGCTCTATCCACTGAGCCAAACCTGTTTCAGCGAGTTCTGTTTCTTTAAGCTGGATTTATACAGTGTTTTCTAGAATTCTAGGCCATGGTTCTGTGAACCCTGAGGAGAAATTTCTCTGCTGAGATGGAATTCCCATGTGATCAACCACGGGCTCAGATTTTATTATTAAAAAGATTCTAGCCGCATTTGCTGACAGAGGCACCTTTGTGTACCAGGAAGAACCTCAGATTGAGGCTCCTGCACTGTAACCCACTTACTAAGCATTTGAGTGAATCACTGCCGGAAAACCTTGGTTTCCTCCTTCTGCCACGGACAGACCTGCCCTGTACAAACAGAGCTAGGCAAACTGTACCGTTGTTGGCGTCAATCAGAACTGCATAATTTGGCCTCACAATTTGGAAACTTCATCTGCATGAAATTGGGAACTTTCTCAATAAAAAAAAGGCCTCCTTTTTGTCTCTGTGGAAGATAATTTAGGTTGCTACCTAAATCTGTGTCTCCAAGGCTGCAGCTCATTTTGCTCAGATAAATGCCTTTATGTTCTCTAAAAGTCTAAAATTAATTTTGATTTACAGCTCCCTCAGTTAGAGTTGGTTGCTTCCTCCAATTTAACTACAGAAGAAGGGTCAGTGCACATGGTTGTCCACTAGACGGTGATATGAGCCTAGCTTCTTAAACCATGAGACCAAAACCGATTCTAGCACAAATGTATTGGTACTTTAGGGACAAAAATGAAAAAAAAATCCAAAACAACCAAAATTTAACTAATTTTTCTATTACCTTTTGGTTTGTGCTATGGTTGAAACATATTTAATATTTTCTAAAAATACACATTAATAGAAAAAAATAAGCATTATTGCTAGATATTCTAGAATGATAAAAGAATCAACCCATCAACAAATCATAACAATTATAAATAGGCACCTAACAAAAGAGTCCTAAAATACACTAGGCAAAACTTACAGAATTTAAGAAAGAAATAGGCAATTCAACAACAATAATTAGGAGATTCAATATCTAATTTTCAATAACATACAGAATAACTAGACAAAAGGCCAACAGGACAAAAGACTTGAACAACATTATAAGCAAACTAGACTTAATAGACATATATAGAACACTCCATACAAAGCAGCAGAATTCAAACTCTCAAGTACACATGGAATAGTCTCTAGGACAGATATATGTTAGACCATAAAACAAGCCTCAATACATTTAAAACAATGAAATCATACAAAGTATGTTCTCTAATGGAATGAATTCAATAACAAAAATTTTTTTTTGAAAATTTACAAATATGTGGAAATTAAATAACACACTTTTAAAATTTATTTTTACTTTTTAACATTTTTATTGACTTTAGAGAGGAAGGGAGAGACAGAAACATCAATGATGAGAGAAAAATCATTGATTGGCTGCCTCCCGCACGCTCCACTCTGGGATCGAGCCTGCAACCTGGGCCAATGCTCTATCCACTGAACCAAACCAGCTAGGATAAATACACTTTTAAATAACTAATGGATCAAAGAAGAAAACACAGAGTAAAGTAGAAAATATTTTGAGATGAATGAAATAAAAAATATACCCAAAATTAATGCTTTAGAATCAATGCTTAGAAGGAAACATAACTACCTATATTAAAAAAAAGAAATATCTCAATTAATAACCTAATCTTTCACCTTAAAAGCCTAGAAAAAAATATATAAGAACAAGATAAACCCAAAGCAAGCAATAAGAAATAATAAATACCAGAGGAAAAATTAAATGAAATAGAGAATAGGAAAACAAATAGAGCCCAGCTGGCATGGCTCAGTGTTTGAGCATCAACCTATGAACCAGGAGATCAGGGTTCCACTCCGGGGCAGGGCACATGCCTTGGTTGTGGGCTCAATTCCCATTGTGGGGAATGCAGGAGGCAGCCGATCAATGATTCTCTCTCATCATTAATATTTCCATTTTTTTTCTCTCTCTCCCTCTTTTTAAAATCAACAAAAATATATTTAAAAAACAAAACAACAAAAAGATACAATCAACAAAACCAAAAGTTGGTTCCTTAAAAAGATAAACAAAATTGAAAAGCCTTTAGAGAGACTGACCAAAAGAGAGAAGAGAGAGAGAAATACACAGAGAGAGAATTCAATTACTAAAATAAACAAAAAAAGAGGGGACATTTACTACCACATTAAGGGGAAAATAGGTGAATAATAAGAGCAATTGTATGCAAACAAATCAGATAACCCAGATGGAATGAACACATATCAGAAAGACACACTATCAAAACTGACTCAAGAAGAAATAATATATCTGAATAGACCTATAACAAAAAAAAATATTGAAGTTGAAATTTTAAAAAATTTTTACAAAGAAAAGTTCAGAACCAGATAGCTTCATTGGTTAATTCTACTACCTAGAAATAGCAATATTTCACCATTTCTCCAAATATTAAAAAAGGAGAGATCACTTCCCAAATCACTACGGATCCACTGTTATCTGTTACTGATAAAGATATTATAAGTAAAATAAACTACAGACCAATATTTTTATGACTATAGATGCAAAAATTCTCAACAAATACTAGCAAATTGAATATAGTAATACACTCATAAAACACTGCACACCATTACCAAATATGGTTCAATATACAAAAATCAAGCAATGAAATATGCCATATTAATACAATAAGGACAAAAACCACATGATTAACTCATAAATGCAGAAAAACTTTTTAGCAAAAGCCCAATACCTTTTTGTGATAAACACACACACACACACACACACACACACACACACTATCCACAACAACAAACAAACAAACAAACAAACAAAACCCCCTAGAAATAAAGGGACACTGGCCTTAACATGATAAGGGCATCTATAAAAAACCCACAGCTGACATCATACTTAATGATGAAAGACTAATCTCCCTTCTCCCACCATCTGCCACTAATCTGTTCTTGCCACTTCTACTCCACATTGTATTGGAAGTTATATCCAGGGCAGTTGGGCAATAAAAGGAAATAAAAAATATACATATTTGAAAGGAAAACTATTTCTATTTTCAGTAGATATGATCTTGTATATGTGGACGTTTTTAAAGAATACATATGTACACAAAACCCTCTTAGAGCTAATAACAACGTTGAGCAAAGTTATAGAATGCAAAAAGTCAACATCCAAAAATCAGTTTATTTCTACACACTAGCAATGAGAAATCTGTAAGTGAAATTAAGAAAACAGTGACAGATATTAATAACTGTGATCATAAATTACACATAAGTGATTTGTGTTCTCTGTTTAAAGAGGCAAAAAACAAAACAAAACATGAAATAAATCTATGGGTTCTATGGCCCAAAACTGGACACAAACTAAATACCCATCAGTAGGGAATCAGTAAACTATAGTACATTTAGTCAATGGAAGATTATACACACATTAAAAATGAAGGTTTATGTCTATTATATTGTACATAGATATGTGTTGCACAGGAAATGCCCACAATATGTATTCACTGTTTTACATGACATAAAGGTATTTCATATACCCCATCAGTGTGTGTTTTTGTGTGACTCACCAGCTATCTACATGCGGTCAAATCCATTTCTTTGTCCTCTTACTTGATCTACCTCAGAGAAGCATATGATATAATCACTCATCTTTCTTCAAATGTGTTCTCTTTCTTTCTGAGACACCGGATTTTCTTGTTTTCCTCCTGGGTCTTTCCTACCCATATCCTCTTCTGCTCTTTGTGTGACCTCAATAAATGGGATGCTCTGTGGCCTGTGTTGGACTCCATTCTTTTCTCAGGATTTACTGTCTCCTTAGGCGATCTTGTAAGATCTTCTGGCTTTAAATACCACCCACATGCTATGACTTGACATTTGTATTTCCAACCCTGGTTTTTCTCCCTAGCTTCAGACTCTTGCGCTCAACTGTCAATTTGACATTGATCCTTGGATATCTAATAGGTCTCTCCAATTTAAAGGTCCAAAATAGTATTTTGATCTGTTGCCTTCCAATATCTGTCTCTCCCTACTCTAAGGCATCCCTGTGCATGAATTAGGTCTTGACTACCTTTTGTCTTTGTATCTTTTCCAGATTTCCTCTCACTCAGTCTGCTTTAATCTATCTCACCCCCTTTCTTTTTCTGGTCCTTAGATATACCGAATTCATTCTTTATCAGAGCCTTTACATTTGGTGCTCCCTCTTCCTGAAATTCTCTTCCTTCTGACTTTCATTTTCATACAAATCTGAGTCATCACTTCCTTGGAGAGCCTCCTGCTCACCATTATCTCAAGTTGCTCTGTAACACTTGTCATATGTTTCATCATCTGTTTCTATTGAAATAGAGCTTCTTTTAGAGAATCTGTCCATCTTACGAACACCTGCAACCAGAATACCTTTGAAGAGTCTTGACACAGAATAGGTGCTCAGCCAATATATATGTGTGCATTGAAATAAAGTTTGAAAGGATATATACCAAACAGTTGACGGTGGTTACCTCTGAGTGAGGGATAACAGGGAGGGTAAATTATGAACTGACTTTCAATTTCTACCCAGATATGTTTCAGATAGTTTTAAATTATTTGATATAAAATTGTACTACTTTAACAATTAAATAATTAATAAACACATTGCCAATCAGGAAAACATGGTTGATAACATTTTTTAAATAGCTATTTATTTTTTTCCATCACCATTTTACCCCCATACCCTCTTATAGCTCTCCCCTCCTCCCCCAATGTTTGATAATGTTTTGATGCTTATATAAACGGTTTAATTGAAACTGTTTATGTGGGATACTTTCTTCATGATGTTAGGTAAGTAACATGTTAGTATATCTAGTAAAATAGCTCTAATTTTGTAAAAGCACTGAAACATGAAGCCCCAGAAACATTTCACCCAGTTCTCTTTCTTTGAACTTGACCACTGGTATCTCTTGTAAATCATTTAAATTGATTTCTTTTTCAAAAGGTAACAGATCAAATCATTGGCTTGATAATAAGTTATTCTCATTTGTCTTTCAATTATTATGCTTTATATCTCTATTTAATATATTCATACTGAAAAGGTTTATTCATTTTTTTTATAAGGATACAAACCTTGTAATATTAGCTGTCATTCTCAGGTCTGGACATTAAGTCAACATGTGTTTGAGAGACCTTCAACTTATCAAGTATTGCAGGTCTCTGATTGTTTTGGAACGTCTTCTGACACCTGTGGACTTAGTTCAAGGCCAGTTTTGTGTTTGTTTTTTTTTTCTTCTTCTAATAGGATGAACAAATGGTTAATTGTTTGCTTTGGCCACGCAAGTGCAAGATTTCACCATGTATAAAAGTCTAGCTGCAGCTTCTGCTCAGTTACATCCTTACTTTTCTATTCAGATTCTCCTCCTCAGAGATTTTGCATTAGATTGCAAAATGATGACCATATCTTTGATCTGGGGAATGGTGGTAGCAATGTGCTGCTGTTTGTGGCTTATTCTTGGAATGAGGAGAAGGTAAAAAAGTTTTATCTTTAAATTGCATCTAAATTCATTCAGTTAATGTTCTTTTACTTTCATTGTTATACAATAAATTTGACTTTCTGTACTTACATACACTAACATTTTCTTCTCAAATTAAAATGTTTTTACTTTAAATTTTAGTGGTATCTTTTTAATTATATCTAACAAAAAATAAAGTGATAGTTTTCTTTTTAGTTTTGCCATACCAATGGAAATGCAAAAATGTATACTAACTTGTTAAACATTGACAACAATGTTATGATATCTCTGTATTTTATGTGTGTATATAAAGAGGAAATATGGATTAGTAAGGATACAATGGTAAGTGGAACTGCCAAGAAAAGGATTTCTATCATGTGCTTCAAATAGATGCTCTGATTAATATTCTCTTTTCAGCTAGTTCTTGTGCATTATATGGGCTTAGCCTAAGTTTAGACAAGAGCACAGAGCCTGCATTGGTCGTTCTATTATTTTCTTATTAAAGATATTTGACCATAATGAATTAAGAAACTGCTAAATGTATATGACATCACTTTTATTTTTATGTGTCATTTATTTTTAATGGGTTCAAGAATGCAAGAATTACAAGTAGAGTCAGATGCATAGCCTTAGTTTAACTGCTGATGGGGATAAGGAGGGAGTATGTAAATATTGTCTATGTCAATCTCCAAAAGAAAGAATTGCCCACAGCATATCTTTGGCTATGTAGATTGTTATGTGTTGTATACTTTTTTACTAGTATTTTTTTGTTCCTTAAAATGCTTTAATTCAGGCCTGATAGTTTCTAGGTTTATTTTTTGTTGTTTTTGCTTGTTTGTTTGTTTTAATATATTTTTTATTGATTTTGAAGAGGAAGGAAGAGGGAGAAAGAGAAACATCAATGATGACAGAATCACTGATTGGCTACCTCCTGCATGTCCCCAACTGGGGATTGAGCCCACAACCCTAGAATATGACCTTGACTAGAATCAAACCCAGGACTCTTTAGTCTGCTCACCAATGCTCTATCCACTGAGCAAAACCAGCTAGGGCCATTTTTTTTTCTTCCAATTATAGTTGACATAATTATATTAGTTTCAGGAATATTCATATCCTTAATAAAAACACTTAAAGTAGCATGAAAGACTATTTAATTACAATTGATTATTCTGTTAATACTTATATTACTTAATGTTATATAAGTATTATAATAAGCTAATTTCTCAAATGAGACTCTTATCTTTAACGATCACCATAGTACCGTGGTCAGCTCGTGAGCCAAATCTTTGGCCCCTTGAGTGTGGCTCTTCCACAAAATACCACGGCCTGGGCAAGTCTATTTTAAAGAAGTGGCATTAGAAGAAGTTTAAGTTTAAAAAACTTGGCTCTCAAAAGAAATTTCAATAGTTGTACTGTTGATATTTGGCTCTGTTGACTAATGAGTTTGCCGACCTTTGCCATAGTATAATATGCACTCCTTTCTGTTATTCAGTGTTCTATATCTTTAAGGAAAACAATCCAATACTTAGGCAAATGACACTTAGAAAAAATATAAACGCTAGAATGTAAGTTGGTATCTATACCGAGAGCAATCATCTTGTTGGCCTTGTTTAGCCTTTTATCCTCATTACTGGGAAAGTGACTAGCATGGAGTGGGTATTCAGTAAGTGTTGTGGAACGTAAGCATGGATGGATGGATGGGTGGATTTGGTAACCATTTTCACCAAGATGTCATCATACTAGGTTAATATAAACCCATTATTTTAGTAAAAGAGCAGGGCCCCATCAACAGGAAAACATATCTATAAACAGTAGTCTTGAAGTTTGAAGTCAGTAGTAAACATTTTAAAAACCTGGTAATATAAAAGTGCGTACTTTTCCCTAACTATCGTATTTTTGTGCCTTACAGAAAAATGGGTGAACCTCCTTTGGAGAACGGGCTGATTCCTTACCTGGGATGTGCTCTGCAATTTGGTGCCAACCCTCTTGAGTTCCTCAGAGCAAACCAAAGGAAACATGGTCCTGTTTTCACCTGCAAACTGATGGGAAACTATGTCCACTTCATCACAAACCCCCTGTCATACCAGAAAGTGCTGTGCCATGGAAAATACTTCGATTGGAAAAAATTTCATTTCACTACTTCTGCAAAGGTAACCACTTTTGCATTTATACAGCATTTTGTTTATTTTCTACTCTTTAATATGCCACTCTACTTCGTCATTTTGAGGAACAAGGAGAGTCTTAGACATATAATCAAATTAGATAGGACCTATTGGTGCTAATAATTTAAAAAATTGAAATACAATAGGTATAGATCTGTAATTTCTTAACCAGCTAATGAGAGTGAAATAAACATTATTTTACTGAGCCAGATGACACTGTATAAGTAAGATATTGCAAACTCACTCATGTCAACCATGTCTATACAACACCCGGAGTGCATGTGGTGAGAACTGAACATGGAACAATAGTTTTGCCACACGCATGCCATTGCTTTGTTTAATCTCATTAAGGGACTGACAGATATTTCGGCATCACTTAGATGTAATCTAAGAGGCTCTTTTATAGAGAATACAATTTACGAACATTAACTGAGTTTCTGCAAAGCAATACTAGACATGGTGTCTGCCTCTAAGTAAACTGAAGTCTGGTTAAAATTCATCTACAAAGAATATAAGAGAGAACTAACGATTAAAAACCATTATTGATTAGCACCAAATTAACATGCAAATAAATGCCCAGGAAGATGAAAACAAGAAATAGACTGAGTGGTGGAGGGAAGTTTCACTGCAGAGCTGGGGTTAAACTTGGCCATAAAGAAAGGGTACGATTTGGCCATTTATTAGTAAAATCCTATGAAACTTAGTATGTGGAGAGGCCAATTTCCACCCCCCTTTAAAAAAATGAAACTTTCTCATTTCTGAAAGTACTAATTTGCTTTTCAGCTATTTACTAGCACTGGGTCAGGTTTAATTTATTTTTCCCTCCACACATTTTGTTTATTGCCAGGCATTTGGGCACAAAAGCATTGACCCGAGTGATGGAAACACCACTGAAAACATAAACAAAGCTTTCATCAGAACTCTGCAGGGAGATGCCTTGAACTCCCTCACGGAAGTCATGATGGAAAACCTGCAGCTGATCATGAGGCCTCCCGCTGCACCTGAGCCAAAGACGCCTGCCTGCTGGGTGACGGAGGGGATGTACGCCTTCTGCTACAGAGTGATGTTCGAAGCCGGGTACTTAACTATCTTTGGCAGAGATCTCATGGGACAAGATGCACAGAAAGCGCTTATTCTAAAAAAACTCGACAACTTCAAGGAATTTGACAAAATCTTCCCGGCCCTGGTAGCAGGCCTCCCCATTCACGTGTTCAAGACCGCGCACCACGCCCGGGAAAAACTGGCCGAGGGCTTAAGGCATGAGAACCTGGGAAACAGAGACCACATGTCAGAACTGGTCAGGTTCCTCAATGACATGCTCTCCACCTTAGATGACATGGAGAAGGCCAAGACGCAGCTCGCTGTCCTGTGGGCGTCACAAGCCAACACCATTCCGGCCACTTTCTGGAGCTTATTTCAAATGATGAGGTAACGAGCAACATCTCCAGTTCTTTCTTTCTTTCAGTGGGAGGCAGAAATTCAACTATTGAAAAAACACAAGCAGCTGTGATTGGTAAACATGCCTGACAGAAGCAGAGCCTCCCAGGGAGAGGAATGGGCTGGAGCAGGCTCCTCTCAGGCAGCCTTGCCCTTAACCCCAAGCTGTTCGCTCCTCTTAAACATAAAAGTATATTTAAGTGATCACTGACTTCCGGAGAAAAGGGCAGTTTTTTTTTCACTCAGTCATTTCTGTCTTACTATTTATTTGGCCAACTAAAATAGCTATGGATCAATTATTCTTGATGGGATTTAGCTAGATTTTGCCTTTTACAACTGTACGTAGCAAAAAAGAAACACAAACAACGGTATGCCATGTTTTATTTTATACAAGCATGATTTCCTTCCCAAGTCTTTGTTTCGGAAATTTGGCATTCAAATGGTTTCGTGAATTATTACAGTTAAATTGGATGTTTAGTATCACATAGACACAAAACATAGGCTCGGAAATGCCAAATTCCATTGATGGCTGATGTTTTTATGTGTGCAATATAAAAAAATATTCTCAAAATAATTTCACATTTAAAAACCCATTACCAATCTGTCTCAAATGCTAAATGTCTTTCAGAGTTTTTACGTGAGAGGGCTCTGTCCAGGACACAGTCACATACTTACAGTAATCTTACAACATCAATTTAATGTCATGTAGGTAATGGCAGCCACTGTATGGTGATCTCACAAATACTTACCAGTCAAGTGTTTCTGAGAGTCCTTGGCTGCCATCATGTCATGTCAATTCCTTACCGGGCTCTGAGGAGCCAGCCAATTTCCATGCGTGAAATCGGAGCAGCACTAATTTCACAAGTCAAAGTGCTAGAACAGCTATAAATGGAAAAGCTGCTGTTCTGCCTGAAACTGTGGTACAGATTTTAGGAGTAAATTTAAATTTGCATTTCCAATGTAGCCAGTACTTTGTAAATGCTATGCTGGATGCAATCTGTCTACTCAGTTGCTATGGAAGTGACTAATTTGATCATTTAATCTTTACTAAAATCATTTATTCATAAAAATCTGGCCAAAGCTTTACTTCTCCATAGTGAGGACCTTTTAAGGAAATATCCATTTCCCACCTTCTCTGGTAGTTTGGTCACCCATTTAAAAGATGGGGGGGGAGCCAAACTTTGCAGAGTTTTTAGTCTGGAAAAAAATTATTTTATGTACATTTCTTTTCTCTTAACTTTTAACAGGAGCCCTGAAGCAATGAAAGCAGCTACAGAAGAAGTGAATAAAACACTAGAGAGTGCTGGTCAAAAAGTCAGCTTAGAAAACCAACCTATTTGTTTGAATCAGATGCAACTGAATGACATGCCGGTACTAGGTATGCTTAACTTACTCCGGTACATTTCGCTTATTGCCTCCTACTAACCTTGTACTCGCAACCATTTCTCTGCACTTCTATGCCCTCTCTTTTATCCGATTAAAAGATATCCGCAGATGAAACTGAGTCACTGATCACAACCTAGTGGTAACAGAAAAAAGTGGGAAATTTGTTTCTGGCCAGTTTCCCACAGTCTGTTTAGCTGTGTGTTACGGGCTGCTAGAAGCATTTCAGACTCTGTATTACGTGGCCTTAAAATACTGAATTTGTTCTTCCTTCTTTCCTCCCTCCTCCCACTTTTCCTTTAAAACTATTCAGATAGTATCATCAAGGAGTCTCTGAGGCTTTCCAGTGCCTCCCTGAACATCCGGACTGCTAAAGAGGATTTCACTTTGCACCTCCAGGACGGTTCCTATAATATCCGCAAAGATGACATCATAGCTCTGTATCCTCAGCTGATGCATTTAGATCCAGAAATCTACGCAGACCCTTTGGTAAGTGCCTGCTCATCAGAGTACAATAGCCAGGTGATATCTCCCAGGTGGAAATACAGAGGAAATTACCATTACAGAATTGACTTAATTATGGAAGCCCTAGGTCTCCTTTATTATGTCAAATATTCATATATATTGGAAAACCTAGACAATGGCTTAAATTCTTCATTTTCCCCCTGATATTTGTCATCAAATAATCTCTGCTGGATTACATATACAGTCATGATAATAAAGCTTCTGCCACTAGGCCGGTGTTGCTCAGTGGTTAAGCATTGATCTATGAACCAAGAGGTCATGGTTCAATTCCAGGTCAGGGCATATGATCCCCAGGAGAGGGAGTGCAGGGGACAAAAAAAATCAATGATTCATCATTGATGTTTGTCTCTCTCCCTCATCTTTCCTCTCTGAAATCAGTTAAAATATATATAAATATATTCTTTTCTTTGAAAAAATGCCTGCTCCCACATACAGGAAATTAGAGGCTTAGAGACTAATAATAAATATACAGACTCTTCTAGTTTTTTATCTGAACTCTCCATTCTAATTCTGCCTCACTGAGCAACTAGTGACTCAGGCAGGGCAGGAGGCATCATAAAGCTTTCTTGTTAAGCTCCAGTTCTTTATGGCTTTCTGATTCATGGAGAGGTTTTTCCTAAATTACTAATAAATTGGATTTAAAAAAGAAAACTATTCTTTGGAGTTTCCAGGTCAAGAAAAAGATACATTTATTTAAAACTAGCTTATATGTTTGTTTTATTTGTATTTTCATTGCAGACATTTAAATATGACCGCTATCTTGATGAAAATGGGAAGACAAAGACCACCTTCTATAGCAATGGACTCAAATTAAAATATTACTACATGCCTTTCGGGTCAGGAGCGACAATATGTCCTGGAAGATTATTTGCTGTCCAGGAAATCAAGCAATTTTTGATTCTGATGCTTTCCTATTTTGAACTAGAGTTTGTGGAGAGCAATGTTAAATGCCCCCCTTTGGACCAATCCCGTGCAGGCTTGGGCGTTTTACCACCATTAAATGATGTTGAGTTTAAATATAAATTCAAACATTTGTGAATACACGGCTGGGAGCAAGAGGAAATTAGCTGATGTGACAGCCTGTGGAATGCCACCACTTCCCCGTCTCCTTGGACACATGCATGTAGTGTTGTCGTTCTGGTCACCGACGCTGGCTTGTGAACCCTAACATGTTGGTGACAGTTTCCAGAAGCTATCTCAGACTGTGTTAATGAAAGAATCTAGTTTCCAGAAGCACAACGATATGTTTTCATTTGAATAAGTGAATGAAAGCTCATGTAGCCAGGGACTAAACTTTATTATTGTCAGAGGAAAAAGTCTTTTGTTTTCCCAAATGAAGATTTTCCAATTGGCAGATTTTTTTTTTTTCCTAAGGAAAGTGCTTTTATAAAAACCACCCAACAATTGTGAAAAAATTATACATTCACGTTTTAGTGAAACTGCATGATTTTTTGACTAGATGGGGGACTCTTCAGGTGTAGATGTATATTATAAAGGATTATATTTTTTAAAGAAAATAACATGTTTTTTAAGTTTTCCTTACATCCAGTATTCAGGAATTTAAAAATAATGATCTGTTGCCCTGATAACATTAAAATGGCTTTAATATTTTTCCTTTTAGTTTTATTTACTCTTTCTAGAAAATCTAATGTCTATGTCAGGTTTCAATGATCTTATTTATACTTTCATTTGATTCCATCTTAATGAGAAAATTTTATTTTCCAGAGAAGGGTAGTTTTCCAGTATTATTAAACATGCATCAATGAAAACAATGAAGCTCTCGTGTGATATGTTTTTAAAATTAAAACTGGATGAAAATAACCATTTAAGAGCTTTGGATATGAAACATCAGAAGAGTGTGTGACTTCACATTGTACTCTGTTTAAATAAATTACTTTTTATCTTTAAATGACTTTTAATTGAAAGAAAAATAATTCAAGCCCACATGATGGTGTTTAACTACTGTGTACAACAATGCTTTGGTAAAATATTTTAAGTATGGGAATTATCAGCTGTAATATTTTTATTGATATTCCTGTAAGTATTTATGTATCAATTATATTTATCTTTCTCTTGTACTCCAAATACTAAGAAACTATTGTGATGTTTGATAATTTTGAAATGATTCACCACTCAGAAATAAAAGTGTGAATGTGCATGCTTAAACATTTTTTTGGAGTAGCCAAAGTTTATTCCAGTCAGAATTACACCAATAAGGGACAGCAGGGAGGGAGGGGACTTTATTAAAAGTATGTATAAGAACTACAAAAGGCCCAGTAGAATCCTGGCCAGGTGGGTTAGTTGGTTGGAGTGTCATTACATACACCAAAAGGTGGATTCCCTATCAGGGCACATACCTAATGTGTTTGATCCCTGGTTGGGGCGCATATGGGAGGCAACTGATTGATATTTCTCTCTCTCTTTTGCTCTATAAAATCAATAAAAAACACACAAATATCCTTGGGTAAGGATTTTAAAATAACAATAATAGAAAAAAAAGCATTGCAGTAGGCCCTTTCAGTGTCTTCTCAATTGGCAAAATGCATAACATTAGTCACACTGATTTTGTGCCTGCAAGCAAGGAAATGATGCATTTGAGGAAGTTTCTCACCCATAATGACTTGCAGAAAATCCTCATTCTGCCTGGCCTGCCTCCTTATTTCTTCCCCCTATGGAGACAAGACGTGGCCTGTGGGCCACGCAGAGAAAAGCCCAGTCTGTCTGCACCCGTGCAAAAGGTGAAGATGGCTCTGGAGTCTCCAGGTCTTGGAGCTAGCACATCATGGTTCTTCTTGCTCATGTCTTTGTGTCTCTGTTTAATGTCCCACCACCCCCACACCCACCTGCCTGCCTCAGGCCCCTGGCTTTCAGTATATTTCTCGGAGTCATGACACTCAGCCCTGCGCTGACTGTCTTTTCTTGAATGAGGGTACTTGAGTGAGGGCACAGGACTCCAAGCCTCGGAAGGGGGTCACTATGCCTTGGGGTGGAGGACCGATGAGTAAAGTCAAGTGATGGTGGGTGGAACTGGGTGGGTCCTGGTCACTCGGTCCTGTACCTAAAGCTCAGTCTGGGCTTGAGCAACCTTCCTCACCCCCATTCACTCCTTCACCGCAGCACAGGAAGACTGGGGAGCTACAGGCTGGGGTAGAGGAGGAGCTGTAGGCCTGAAAGGCCTGCAATAGCTGATTGCCACTGAGGAAAGGACTGGCCCTGCTCTTAAATGGTTAAATATTCAGAATGTTTAAAACATTCACCTCCGATAAACTGCAACAATTTGGTTCATTAGTCATCTCTTAGAAAAAGCAAAATAATCACTCACTCAAAAATCCCCATCGAACCTCATAAAATTCATTAAATGTTTGTAACCTTGATATTTCATATTACAATGGAATTATTGCTGTTTACACAGGTTTTCACATCAAGAAAATTAAACTCATTTAGATGTGGTTTAAGAGTAACAAAATTCTGTTTTATAATAAACTAGAGGCTCAGTGCATAAAAATTCGTGCACTGGGGTTGGGGAGGAGGGGGGCGGTGGTCACCCTCAGTCTGGCCTGTGCCTTCTCACGGTCTTGGAGTCCTCAGGGGGTGTCCTACTGACGGCTTAGGCCCGCTCCCCATGGGAGAGTCTGGCCTCCCTCCGAGGGAGGCAACGGGACTGACCAATCAGGGGACCACATCGCCCCATCACCCTGCTGCTGCTGCTCAGCCTCTCTCTGCAGATTTCAGGACAGTCGATCAGGGGATGGCGCCACCCCTATCACCCTGCCATTGCCACCGCCCTGCTTCCCTCTATGGGAGGTGACCAGACAGCCGATCAGGGGACAGTGCCGGCTCGGCTTGCTCCATCACCCCTCCGCTGCTGCTGCCCCCTGCCCTCCATCGCCGTTCCCTCCCTCTGCCCGCTGGCATGTACCTTGGTTGGCCTGGTGCCGCCTGCTCACTGGCCCCACCCCCTGCCTACAAGTCATTCTGCTATTTGGTCAATTTTCATATTACGCTTTTATTATATAGGATGGTTTGGAACTAAATTTCTGATGTGGTTTTCTAGTCTATTTCATAACTTGCTGGAGGCGTCCATACATCATTAAATATCTTTTAAAAATATATTTTTTTTATTGTTAGAGAGAAAACAAGGGAAAGAGAGAGAAATCACAGTGAGAGCAAAACATGGATCAGCTGCCTCCCCTGTGCCCACTACTAGGAACTGAGATTGAAACCCAGGCACGCGCCCCAACTAGGAATAGAACAGGCAACCTTTCAGTGCACAGGACAACTTCCAACCAACTGAGCTACACTGGCCAGGGCCATCTTTGCATATATTTATTCTTGTGGACTAGGGGTTGGCCAGTGATGGAACTATGGGCCAAGGGTGCCCCTCCCACCTGCTTTTGTGGAGATGGAAAGCCAAATATAGTTTTTTTTGGGGGGGCGTATCAAAAGAAGAATGTCTTGACGTATGAAAATACTATGAAATTCATATTTCCACGTCCAGAGGTAAAGTTTTGTGGGGATACAAGCTCACCCATTTGTGCTTTTGTCTACGGCTGTTCTTGCATTGCAATCACCATGGAGACCATGAGGTTGCAAAGATTTTTAAAATATTTACTATCTGGTCCTTGACAGGAAATGTTTGCCAACCCCCATGGTATAGCAACAAAAAGCCTATTTGTTGCTATAATTTTAGCAACTTAAAAAATGAACTAGTGTGTGAGATCTGTTTTTCTCCTTTTAAAAACACACGTGAGAAGATGACATTAAAAAAGTACAACACATGATTTTCTTGTAAACAACCTTAACTCAGAACTTTACTGAAGGCTGAACCATTTTATTGAGGCAAGGGATCTCCATTTGAAACCAGGCCCTAAAATTAAGAAAACATTGTAATAACCTGTTGTAAGATCAAATAGGCCTCACAGAAATACATGGCTACATTTACTCAGGCTTACTGTGATCCAGGCACAGGCTTAAATGTTTCCCAGGTGTCATCTCATTTGATCCTCATGAGTCCTTTGTGGTGCCTGTCACTATTCTCCCGCATTACTGAGGGGGGAGAGGGAACGCCAGAAAGGTTAAGCCAGTCACTGACCTGGGGTTACAGTGTTGGCAGGTGGCAGAGCTGGGAGTATTGGGATCCAGGCTGTTCTGGTTCCAGAGCCAGTGTTCTTCACTCTGTAGCAAGTCCAAATGACACACTGTCTTGACTCCCGCCAATGACAAAAAAATCCATGACGTCATTTCTGTCCTATAGTCTCCGCTGCCTGGGAGTGTCACCTGGCCAGAGGGCGAGGACACCATAGCTGCCATGCTCAGCCATTCCCAGGTGCCAAGAAGATGAGGACTCCCACCTTGCAAGGACTGTGAGCTGGTGAGGAGCGAACGCATCATCAAACACTATATTGCAATGTAGACTATAACACACCCCCGCACACATAGGAAGATATTCCTCTAACTCACCAATAATTTGGACTTATTAACTGTGGAATTAATAAGTCTTGTTCTTCTAGGAAGAGTGCTCAATGCTTTTTTTTAAAATATTTTTTTATTGATGTCAGAGAGGAAATGAGAGGGAGGGATAGAAACATCAATGATGAGAGAGAATCATTGATCGCCTTGCATGCCCCTGAGGATCTAGCCCACAACCTGGGCATGTGCCCTTGACTGGACTCCAACCTGGGACCCTTCAGTCAGCAGTCCGACGCTCTATCCCCTGAGCAGAACCAGCTAGGGCAGTGTTCGATGTTTTCGAGATGTTGGGATTATGGCTCATTTGGATTGGTCTCATTAACAGATAATGGAACACCAGTACCATCCTCACTGGCCCCTTCCCCATACCACCTTGGCTGACACCAATTCAGACACTTAGATGTAGAATGACATCAAGTTACCCCGCAGCACTGAGGCTTCATAGAGGATCATGGGTCACTCAAAGTCATCTAGTCTAAGCCTTCATTTAAATTAGAAACTAACATTAAGTGAAAAAGAAATGATTGTGTTAGAAAGGTTGCACAGCAAGTTCCAGGACAGGCCTGGCTCTAGAAACTTCCTGTATGCATGGCAAATACTATAAACACAGAATTAACTGGGGTACATTTAATATTAAGAACTTCCAGCTTCTGCTGAAACCAGTTTGGCTCAGTGGATAGGGCATCGGTCTGGGACTGAAAGGTCCCGGATTTGATTCTGGTCGAGGGCATGTACATTGGTTGCGGGCACATCCCCAGGAGGCAGCTGGTCGATGTTTCTCTCTCATCGATGTTTCTAACTCTTTATCCTTCTCCCTTCCTCTCTGTAAAAAATCAATGAAATATATTTAAAAAAAAAAAAAAAAAGAACTTCCATCTTCCAAGCCAGGGGCATTAGGTCTCACAGATTCCACGAAGTCCGCACCTTTACCGGAAAGGTTATGTTGCAGGAGGACTTAATGGGCCAGATGCCCCAGATAGGGGCAGGAATGTGGCTCCTGTGTTACCGCTGAAATAGACGCCTTTAGAAGCCCCCACGGGAAGATGTGACGCGGAAAAAGGCTTTCTTTGCATGAAGTTCCATTTGGTGTGTGTTCCCAGGTCCCCTTTACCCCAAACCAATCCTGAACGAGGGGCAAGCTAGGAGTTTAGCAAAGTCAAAAGCAAGGCCAGTGGCTCTAGTTTCTGTCCCATGTTGCAGCCAGGTGTAGTTCAACATCCAAGCTAACTCAAGTCCATTGGTTCATGTGCGGAGCCCCACACGACTGTGAGCCACATGGGCCCAGGAGAGCACATCCCCTGCAACGGGAGTCCCCAGAGGGCCCGGTGCATGCGAGAGAGGGTGTGCTGGTAGGAGTGTGGCCAAAGGAGAAGTTCCAGGGAACCTGGTGAAAGCGCGTCCCGAGGCACTCAGCACTCCAAGTAACGCAGTGTGTCTGCCAGGGGCTGGCTGTCCTGGAGATGCCTGAGTAATCTGAGGCGTGAGTGCAGGTGTCCCTGGTGTGCTTTGGCCACGAAAACATGACAATCAAGCAGAGTCAGCAGTTTCTCGGAAATTTGGCTGGAAGTGCTTTTACTTCATCACTTTCCTGGAGCAATTCCAGGGGATGGCAGCTCCAAAAGCAGACAGTTGGTGGGTTAGTCAACGCTATGGCCCACCAAAGCTCCTAATCGGTGTCTTACACAGAGTAAGAGTTCAGACGCCTGAAGACAACAATGAAGTAAATCAATGATCTGTGTGGAGGCGTTTTGCACTCTGGGGTCTCTGTTTTTCTTACTCCAAGCTCCAACGAGTTGTCAATGTTTTATTTGGCTGCTTTGCTAGCAAACCTTTTTGCTTCTCTCTATTGATCTCCCACACTATTAAAATATTGAGAAAGAGTTACACTCAGAATTGAGAACACAGCTAGCCTGAACCCAGGCCCACATTGCGTGATAGGGCGGTTTACTATTTGCTAAAATAAAGTGGAGGTGCAGAAGGTCTCAGCTCCGAGCACAGCTGAGCAAACTGCTGAGAGATCTCAGAGAGGTGGGCAGTGTCAGACACAGGAAGTGGGGACAAGGATAAGCAAGCTTCAGACAGAACTCTTTGTCCTTCTGTTCAGTCAGACAATGAATTCAGACAATTAATTTACTGAATACCCTATATTTACACTCTATGTTGTTATGAAGTAAAGGTTCAGAAATGTTCAGCCTGCTGAGGGTCTAGGCCTATTTTTGGTTCTAATCAAGCTTTGGCTTGTGGCATGATGAAGTCACCCATTCATAACACAGTTTTCTAGGGCTAAAGGATGGAGCTGTGATGTCAGCCACGTCTTAGATTTCTGCTCCTATTATAATTAGGTCAAGCTACTTGTCTCATAATAACTAAAGCTGATTGCCAAATAGCATCAAGATTTATGACTTCTTTCAATTCTATCATGTTTAGAAAGTCCCAATTTGTAAGTAATACTAGAGGCCCCATGCACAGATTCATGCACATTGAAATGAAATTAATTAGAAGAAATATTTGAGAGGCTGGGAGGGACCACAGGAGGTTGGCCCCAGGGCGTGTCCAGCCAGTCTTGCCCAGTCAGGATTGTCTCACCCAGTCCCGATCGGCCATACCCCAGCAGCAAGCTAACCTACTGTTTAGAGCATCTGCCCCCTGGTGGTCAGTGTGTATCAAGTGACTGGTCAAACGGTCAACTGAATGGTCAGACACTTAGCATATTAGGCTTTTATATATATAGATGTTCCAAAGATTCTCTTGTAAATAAAATATTTAGAACCCAGAACATATTTTACTTGAGAAACTACATTATATAAGTGGGATTTTATGTCCAGAGAAACAAACAAAAGTTAATCTAATCCATAACATCAGATGGTCATTCTGCTTTTAATAATTTTACAAAGTGAAAGAAAAGTGACAGAAAATGCAATTGGAATATGAATATTCTAAATGAACTAAGAAATAATTCACCTTGAAAACAGATGTCTCAAAAGAGATGGGAGATGGAACATAAAGATTCTGGGGTTATCTAGGTACTTTCAAAGGACGTGACTTAGAATTCTAGAGTCTCCAAGTTATGAATACTTACTTATTTTTCTACTGAGAAAAACAAGCAGCAGCAGGCTATTTCTAATTGTACCTCAAAGCTTATTCATTTTATCTACTTTTCTCACAGATGTGTCACTAAAGGTGAGATGATGCCAGGGAGAAGGCTAATAGCATGTAGAGAAGAACTTGAGAAAATGGGACCGATCTGAATATTAGTTTTTTAGGACTAAATACCACAGACTTGGTGACTTCTACCATAGAAATTTACCATGCAAGATCAAGGTGTTGGCAGGTCCAGAGTTTCCTCAGGCCTCCCTCAGCTTGCTGACAGCCATCTTCACAATGAGTCCTCACATGGTCCTCCTCTGTGCATGTATGTCCCTGATGTCTCTCCCTCTTCTTATAATGAATCAGTCAACTAGGATCATGGCCCAACCATATGACTTCATCTAAGCTTAATTACCTCTTTAAAGTCCCTATCTCAAATATAACCACCATTTGAGGTGCTGGGTGTTGGGGTTTCAACACAGGAGTTGGGGGTTGGGCACAATTTGGTCTATACAAGTGAAAGGAAACAAGAAGAACATCAAGGAGGTTGCAGTGCTGCCAATGGGACAAGCGAACAGGGCAGAGCGCACAGAGCGATGGTTGGGAAGAAGAGAACTGGGAGCTTTTGCATGGGGTACAGTGTGGAGAGTGGGGTATGGAACTTGGCCTCTGTGTGTGTGTGTGTGTGTGTGTGTGTTGGGGGTTGGGCGGTGACTAAAGAAGCTAAACTTTCACTGCCATGAATTTTACTTTTTCTAGGGCCAAGGGCCCTAAATCCCAATGCCATCACACACAGGCTCTGTGAAGCGCACTTTTATCCTATTTTTTCACAAGAATTGAACAGGAAGCTGGCTGAGATGACTGTGCAGTGCCCCGTGAGGGCACTTCATAGTGCCCATTTCAGACATGGCAAGCAGGGAGCAATGGTCAAGGAATTTCCTCCCCACGTGACCCAGGACCACTCAAGGAGCCTTCCCCGTGTCTCACAGGGAATTTCAGAATGGCGGCAGGCCAGGGATCATTGTGTGTCTCTCAGTCTTTCGTGTTATAAACAGGAGTATTTTCTTGCCTCATCCTACCCTACTCCACCTTGGTTCATCAGCTGAGTGTGTGTATTTTTAGTTCATATTTCTCCAGATCAAGAGCAGGTGCCCTGAATTGATGGAATCTATGCCAGGGAGCCCCCATACTTTCTGTAGGATATGGGACTCATGGTCTCGAGGGGGTGTCTCTTGGAAAGGGTGAATGTGTTCTGTAAATGAGAAGAAAGGAATCATTGTGAGGCGATTCATATAGGTTCAATGAATTCTATTTCTAAGCCAACTTTTTAGAAACCTGGGAAAATTATGAGTCCTGACTTAATTTGCGTTAGGTTGCAGCCAAATGACTGGGTTCTAGCTAACGGGATGAGTTCACAAATGCTAGAAGCCACTCCCAGTGGACCTTCATTTATTTTAATATGTTTTCATTGATTTCAGAGAGAGAAAGGGAGAGGGAGAGAGAGATAGAAACATCGATGGACTGCCTTCCGCACACCCCCTACCAGGGACCAAGCCTGCAACCTGTGCCCTGACTAGCAATCAAACTGGTGACCTCCTGGTGCCTGGGATGATGCTCCATCAGCCTAGCCACACCGGCTGGGCTCTCACCTTGCCTTTAAAAACCTCCTTCAAGATCTGCCAGTTCCCTTTTCCCTTGCCACGAGGACCTCAGATCATATATTGGAGACAAGCAGAAGGGCCTTCTGACTCTCACTGGATGTTGCATCAATGAGATATAATAAATCTGCATTATTTTGTCACTGAAATGTTAGCATACCCCAGCCTTTTTCTAATATTGAAATTCCTCACTTTTTAAATGATTCTTTCCTTCTCTATTTCTTTTCCAATTGTCCTTGACATTTACATTTGTAAAGATTTTATTTATTTATTTATTTATTTATTTATTCATTTATTTATTTATTTTTACATTCTATCATGTTCCATGTGCTAACTCACCCCCAATAGTCCACTACATAGCTCGTTCTCCAAAACTTTGGAACAACTTCACAAGTGGCTTAGCTAAGGTTTGCTTCCCAGTTCCCAGCCTCCTCCATTAGAATAAAAATCCAAGTCAAACTGTAGCCAGTCCATGAAAGTAACCTCAAACACTGAAATGCAACAACATGAGTTCAAGTGCATTTACCAAAATCCATCTCCAGCATTCCTTGATCAATTGTTTGTAGTGGAGGTAGGAGTGAGGCCCTCAGAGGCACCCTAAACATGACTGATCTGCTCAGAACTAGGAAAGAGAGGCTAAGAGCCCTTTCTCCCACTCAGTGCTTAGCTCTTCTATGAGAACATAGGCAACAACTTGATTTGGTCTAATCCTGACCCTGTTGCTTTGTGGTCAATTTACTCATTTGTTCAATCTAACACAAGAATAAGGAACAGAGCATAAATATCTACACATACCTACCCCACCCGTTTTCCACTGAGTAAGGAGGTGAGTGTAGGACTATAGGGACCACAGAGCAAATCTCAGCCTCCTTTGGTACTTGGTATTTACTTGTAGGCAGTGGGTTTCTTAGAACCTAACAGGTAAAGGTTGTAACTCCCCAGATCCTAAAGCATTCATGCATCCAGTATGACCCCCACTGAACTGCTGGACCAACCCAATATCATTTTAGTCTGACACTCCAGAGCAAGGAAAGGCACAATTATGAAGTGAGGTTTATCTTTGGTGGCCCCTTCCTCATCTCACAGTGTCCATCTTTCTTTCTTTTCTTCATTTTCTATTCTTTTCTTTTTAAAATATATTTTACTGATTTTTTACAGAGAGGAAGAGAGAGGGATAGAGAGTTAAAAACATCAATGAGAGAGAAACATCGATCAGCTGCCTCTTGCACACCCCCTACTGGGGATGTGCCCACAACCAAGGCACATGCCCTTGACCAGAATCAAACCTGGGACCTTTCAGTCTGCAGGGCGACGCTCTATCCACTGAGCCAAACCGGTCTCGGCATCTTTTCTTCTTCCACAGGCCAACAATATCCACTGAGCTAGGGCACAGTGTCCATCTTTCATTCACAAAAGAGTTAAGGGCTGCTGAGTGCTCAGGCTGCACCAGCCACAGTACATGGTGACTTATATAGATGAAAGACCCAGTCTCTGCCCATAAAGAGTTCAGATTCAAGGTCAACAATTTAGAAACCCAGGAAGATCTAATTCCAATATCTGGCATACCGAAGGGCAGATTTAAATTTAAATTTAGATGGGTATTAAAAAAGTACACTCTAATTGCAGAATAAACAGACATCATCCTGTATTAGAGGATTTCAAGTGGCAGGTGGTGACAGAGGGTGAGGGTGTCTTCCTAAGACCTTGCAGTCAGGTCTGAGGACAAATGCACTGTAGAGGCTAGCCCTGTTTCAGGGATACAGTGGCTGCCCCTTCTACCTGACTGCTCACCTACAAAACATCAAGGGTTGTTTTTCTTAAACTGTTTGCCTTATTTTCCAAAGTCTTGCCCTTATCAACCCTCGTGTGCCATATGAATCCTGCAAAACAACCCTAGTGCTCAGTGCTCCAACCTATAAACTCGCATTGGATGTCTTCCAATGCTGTCTCACGGTGTTTGAAATTCTGGCAAAAGAACTACAGTCAATAGTTGTTTGCAAAGCATTCACCTTGGTACCTTAGTTACCTCTGGTGAAACGGTGTACCCATCAGTGTGTCTCTAAAAGTCAGGAAGCCTTTGAATCTAAAGTCATTTAAGGGCAGTGGTGAGGCTAATCAGTAAGAATGTAAAAAAACAACAACTACACACCCTGATGTGGTTGCCCAAATGTAGCATGTTTAACACACACACACACACACACACACACACACACACACACACACACTATTTTGCATTCATATAAAACAAGAGAGAAAAAGTATTTTCAAATAATGAAAAATCTTTAGATTAGATGGAAAACTAAAAATGATGCAAGTCAAAGGACTCTGAGAACAAGAGGGCAATAACAGCAAAAGATTAAGTAGGCCTGGGCACTTAGAGATAAATACAACTGTAACATATAATTCCTCTATAAAATATACTTGCCACAAAACATTAAGATGTTGATATTGGGCTGATGGCCTGGTGTTAACTCACTAGGTAAATAAAAACTCCCATTCAGAAAAGAGGAAAGCCAGCAGCCACTGCTCCACAGTGAAGATGGAATCACATAGGGCAGGTATTATACGCATAGAGAGAAGGCTGAGGCTGACTGAGGAGAGAGAAATAGATATGAGAAAGTTCTGATGCCATTTGAGCTCACGGATCCAGCTGTTCGTGTGGTTCTAATCCTCCCTCCTACTCCTTAGATTCTCTTTAGATTCTATAAGATACCAATTGAGTCCTTGGCAACTTAGAGCCTTCAGTAATCTGACCCTGTACTGAATCCAATCATCAAAGGTATTTCATTCAGTGTCACAGGCACTCTAGTGCTTTGGCCTGGATTAGAGTTCTAGTCATTTTTGCCCCTTTTTAGTATATGACATCCATTACACATTGCCAAGGCAGATAAATCAAATATTGTGGCTGACTTAAGAGCTAAGGCATTTACCTAAGAGGACTAGTAAATAAAAATGAATCATAATATAGTGGCTTTTGCATACCCTGATCTTGCTCCAGATGGTCAAGTTAGTTTGCATAAATAATAAAATCATCCACAAAACATCAGTGGGTTAAAAAAAATGTGATAGATGCATTCAATAAAATATTGTTCAGTCATTAAAAGAAAATTTTGATACATATCATAACACATATGAAACTTAAGAGCATTATGCTTAATCCTGTGTAATTCCAATAAAATGAGGTACTTAGTCAAATTCATAGAGACAGAAAACAGACTGGTGATTGCCAAGGTTATGGGGAGTTGTTTACAGGATACAGACTTTCAATTTTGTAACATGAAGAGAGTTCTAGAGATTGGTTGCACAATGTGAATGTACTTAACACTGTTAAGCTGGTTACTTGAAACTGGTTAACATGGCAAAGAACTTATATGCACACTAGAGGCCTGGTGCATGAATTCGTGCACAGGTGGGGATCCCTGGGCCTGGCCGGCAATCGGGGACAATTGGGGCCATCTCGCCCAGTCCTGATTGGGGCCGATTGGGGCTGAACGACTAGGGAGAGGGAACATGGGAGGTTGGCCTACCATGAGAGGTTGGTTGTGGGAGCACACTGACCACCAGGGGGCAGCTACTGCATTAAGCATCTGCCCCCTGGTGGTCAGTGCACGTCATAGTGACCAGTCGTTCTGCTGTTCGGCAATTTGCATAATAGGTTTTTATTATATAGGACTAGAGGCCCGGTGCATGCAATTCATACGAGGAGGGCCCTGCCCTCAGCCCTCAGCCTGGCCTGCACCCTCTCTAATCCAGGACCCCTTGGGAAATGTCCGACTGCTGGTTTAGGCCCTCCCCTGCTGGACTGATCGCCCTCTAACTGCTCTCCCCTGCCAGCCTGATCACCCCTAACTGCCTCTGCCTTGGACCCTCCATTGTGATTTTGCCTGGAAGGACATCTGGAACATGTCCAGTCTAATTAGCGTATTACTCTTTTATTAGTAAAAATATGCATAACCCCTAGACACAGACAATAGTGTGGTGAAGGCCTAGGGCAGAGGGCAGGTTGGGGGTGGGGCCTACAAGGGAACAACAGAGGAAAAAAGGGGACATCTGTAATACTTTTAACAATAAAAAAACAACTGTTAAGATGGGAAATTTTATGTTATGCACATTTTATCACAATTTAAAAATATAAACAGGTTAGATAAAATGTTTTGGAACCTTGTTGTTGTTAGAAAACACACATATTTATTGATTAATTAGTCTAGCTATTAGAATAGATGACCGTCCAACCTGGATACTTAAACATTTTGATGATAGCTATTAGCCAGGTGAGTGTTCTTAAATTTTCCCCATCAAAGTACACACAAAAAATAATTCTATTTTAGGCACGTATCGGTAACTGGAAGGACCTGATTGAGGCTGGAGGACATTGGTCCATGGCCTCTGGCTGTTCTAGAATCCAACTGCCTTGCCAAGTGCTGACTATCTGCACTCTCGTCATCTCTTCTTGGCACACCTGTTGGGAAGCTCCCACCAGGCATGTGTTCACGTGATAGTGACGTCAGTCAAAGCTGGCAAAGCAAGTTTATGCAACCTGCAGCTCTCAAAAGATGGAGCAGTTCTGTTCAGATTGTTCTGGAGCTTGCAGCTTTTACCTGCAAAGCCTAAACATTATAGGCAATGCAGCTGATTTTCTGCTATTAGATTGTCCTCAGATGTTAATTAAGAGACTAGGTTGAAAATCAGAATAAGCACTAGTTGCTTATTAATGCAGATAAAGCACCACTACCAGACCCTGAGAGGTTATTTGTAGCATTCAGTATTACTTTTGAATATAAATGTAAATATTAATCACTCTTATAGGATTAATTTTTCTCCCTATCCAACCATGCATGATTTCTAATGACATAACTTATTCTAACCTGGAGTGGGTACTTTCTGAAGGCACATCTAGGAAAATAGATCCCCCATATAAGACATTACCATTGTGCTACATCATTACATAGTATGTCCGGGTATACTTAATTCCAAAATAAAACAAGAATCTTTCTGTATCTTAGATCAAACACTGCCTATGTCATTATTAGACTGACTCTATGTTGGCTTTCTGAAATGTCATTTTAGGTAAAAATGATAGTGACATTTCTGAAAAACGAGACTGTGGCAGTCTACATGTGAAAGATACTCTTCTCTTTGAAGTGGGGGTGGTGATTTCCCCTCCCCTGAGTCTGCCTGGACTCGGTGACTTGATTGTGAATGATGCTGCATTATAAAAGGCTAGGTTAGCCCTAACTGGTTTGGCTCAGTGGACAGAGTACTGGCCTCAGGACTAAAGGGTCCCGGTTTTGATTCCCTCAACATCATGTACCTCAGTTGTAGGCTCCATCCTTGGCCTAATCATGGCGCATGCAGGAGGCAACAAATCGATGTGTCTCTCTCACACAGATGTTTCTCTATCTCCCTCCCTTCCACTCTCTCTAAAAAGAAAATAGGGTGGTGAAGGCCTGGGGCAGGGAACCCAATGGGGGTAGAAGGAATCAATGGGGGTAAGGGGAGGGACATACGTAATACTTTAAACAAAAAAGACTTAATTTTAAAAATTCAATCCTCGTGTGAGGATTGACAACAAAGGCTAAGCAAAGCCTAACCTCAAGAATTCTGCTTTCTGAGTACAAAGGGTTAAGTACAGCTATGAGCTTGGATATGCTCAAACAGTACTGACTTCTGGAGACTAAGAATATTCTCTGGAGATCAAAATTGAAACAGAAAAACACATTTTAGACATCTCTCACAAAGTGAGGAAAATGGGGAGAAAAGCATAAAATGGAGTTAAACTTAGCTAAATATGACAGTCTAGACACTGGGGTGTGGGAGGGAGAGAATTCCTCAGCCTGGCCTGTGCCCTCTTGTAGTGCAGGACCCCTCGCTCCTTACTGCTCAGCTGGCTGCTCCTTAGCACTGCTATGGAGGCAGGAGAGGCTCCCGCCACCACCGCTGAGCTCCCCAGCTGTGACCCTGCTTCTAGCTGAGCAGAGCTCCCCCTGTGAGAGTGCACTGACCACCAGGGGGCAGGTCCTGTATTGAAGGTTGGTGCCCAGGTGATCAGTGAGCATCATAGCAACTGGTTATTCTGGTCATTCCACCGTAATGGTCACTTAGGCTTTTATTATATAGACTAGAGACCCGTTGAACAAAGATTCATGCAATAGGCCTTCCTTCCCCTGGCTGCCAGCACCGGTTTTCCTCCGGTACCTGGGACCCAGGCACAGCAGAGCCAAGCCTTTAGCCTTCAGGCTTGGCTCCAGCCACAGAGGAGCCTAGAGTCTTCAGTCTTTGCTTGGGCAGAGCCTTCAGTTCCTGTGTATGCAAATTAACCACCATTTTTTGTTGGGTTAATTTGCATATTCACTACTAATTGGCTGGTGGGCATTGCAGAGGTACAGTCAATTTGCATCTTTCTCTTTTGTTAGTGTAGATAACTCATCCAAAGAAAAATATAAGTAATACTTAAATAAGAATATAAATGGACTAATATGCTGCATCTATACTTGTTTTACTTCTTGGCATTCTGGTCACAAGCCTCCAGAAATCTTCAAAGCATTCCAAAATTGAAAGAATCTTCACAAGTCCCATCAACATTGAGTTCCTGTTTTGGTTGAGATAAGCAGGCTTCCAATCAGCACATTATCATTATGATTAAATGTTAAGAGGAGTTTTGAGAGATGATTTTAAGAACAATATAGCGCTGAAGCCGGTTTGGCTCAGTGGTAGAGCGTCGGTCTGGGGACTGAAAGGTCCCAGGTTCGATTCCGGTCAAGGGCATGTACATTGGTTCCGGGCACATCCTCGGTAGGGGGTGTGCAAAAGGCAGCCAGTCGATGTTTCTCTCTCATCGACATTTCTAGCTCTCTATCTCTCTCCCTTCCTCTCTGTAAAAAATCAATAAAATATATTTAAAAAAAAGAACAATATAGTGACTTTATTTTTCATCACATTTCAAATTTTGTAAAAATACTATCTATACCTTTTAAGATGTAAATAAATTTTAGAACTAAAAGAAATGATCCCTATTTCACAGTACAGAGTCATGCAAGGATTGCCTTAAATCTATTGGTGAGAGGTGTATAATCCTTTATCTTGTTGTATAACACTGTACAGAGGTGAAGTGACTTGTGTAAGGTCTCACTGATGCTAAATGGTGGCATAAGAAATAAGATCTAGGTTAGAGTCATTTCCTTTCCCCCACTAGGGTTGGGGAACAGTTTTTCTGACAAGGGCCATATGGATATTTATAACATCATTCAAGGTCCATACAAAATTTTCAACTTAAAAATTAACCTGCTATATTTGATCACACATTTAATTAACTCACCCCTGATACCTTGGCAGAGTCAGGCCAAATGATTTTGTGGGTTTTATATGGCCCCTGGGCCAGATGTTCCCCCCCTGCGCCTAAGCCATGCTGCATTTATATACTACCTTGCTCCTAGAGAAATCTATAGGAGACACAGACATTTGAGAAACAACTTCAAACAGGTAACCTGATGAGCTCATTGCCATAATTGTCTTTAATGTGACTTTACTGATTTTGGAGAAAGAAAAGAAGAGAAAGGGAGAGAAACTTGGATGATAGAAACATCGATCGGCTGCCTCCTTCATGCATCTACTGGGGATTGAGTCCACAACTCCAGCATGTGCCCTGATGGGGAATAGAACCAACAACCTTCTGGTACATGTGACGATGTCCAACCATCAGAAGCACACCTGCCAGGGCACATTACCATGATTTTAGTCTACTAAAACTGAATTGAAAAACTGGTTCAAGCCTCCAGTTCACCTTGGTTCATGTTATATAGGCCACACATTAAGGTCTATGACTTTTAAAAAATATGTCTCAAATAAAAGCAGAAGAAATCAAAGTTGGTTATACTGACATGGGTTAATTAAATTTATTTCCCACCTTTTGCTCTGTTTACTTTAAATGGCCTCTTTTTCAAAACTTAGATTTATACAAAAAAAGGCAGTCAAACTCATAACTGTATCAATAGGACAAGGAGATATCAGTAGAAATAAAGTGTGAGTTTGTGTGCATATTAGAAAGCTTAGAAATGGCAAGCGTTTTCTCACTGAAGAGCTGTAAAGCCTCCAAAGTCAACATGTGCCAGTTGGTTCCCTGCAGAGCCTGTTCAGCTCTGGACCCAATAGCCAAGATCAAGGCCATTTGCTGTTAAGAGCAGACCTTGAACAGTATTTATCAAGGTCTTTTTTTATTTTTTTTAAAGCACCACAGCTGTTTGGAACATTGAAACCAAACTGCACTTGCACAAAAGCCTTGTTCTTTTTGGGTGTCCTACTCCTTATGAGGTAGTGCTGTCCTAAATCTATAAGCTCTAAATGACATTAAAACAAAAAAACAAAAAACTGCAATACCATTGCCACACTGTCACTAAAAATCCAACCAGGATGTAATGGATGGGGAAAATGCTATTTACAACTTCTAAGGTAGGCAAATCCTATTGAATGAACTCCCACCTTTTTCTAAGGAAAAACTCAGTTGGCTTGACTAAGGGCCTAAGTTTATGATTAATTGGGTGACATTAATAAAAATTATACTAGTTTCATTTGTACAATTCTAATACATCCTCTGTATATTGTTTTCACTACCCCAAGTCTCATTCCATTACAATTTGTACCCTTTACCCTCTTCTACCTGTAAGAAAATGTTAATTATATTTAGCCCTGTGTTCCTTATCTATACTGCAGGGGGTCAGGAAAAAGCAGGGCTAACTGATATTGATGTCTGGATAATTCCTTGCTCTTATCTGAACAAGTAACTTTTATCCTCTCCCTTTATGTTATTAAACCTGCTAAGCAGCAGCTAATGATGGACATCCTTTCCTAGGGCCCACACACCCTCTGGTGGAGATGATAAGTAATCAAATCCCACACACTGGTGTCCTAATGTTAACTTGTCAAAGGTAACTCCAGGTTGTTTTTTTTTTTTTTTAACTATCAGAAGCATCTTAATCTTCGTAAAGATTAACAGGGCCTGTGACATAAGCATTCATTGCCAGATGATAAAAAAAAAATCATTGCTGTCTACTCACATGCCTCCCTCTCCACAGACTGTTTTATAAGATTGGAGTCCTTTTATGAAAGAAACTAAATAATTATCAACAATAGCAGTTTTTATATTGTTAATTGCTCTTTTTAAAAAAATATATATTTTATTGATTTTTCACAGAGAGGAAGGGAGATGGATAGAGAGCTAGAAACATCCATGAGAGAGAAACATCGATCAGCTGCCACTTGCACACCCCCTACCGGGGATGTGCTCGAAACCAAGGTACATGCCTTTGACCGGAATTGAACCCGGGACCCTTCAGTCCGAAGGCTGACGCTCTATCCACTGAGCGAAACCGGTTTTGGCAATCTCTTTTCGTATATTAAAGAAAACCATCTCCTCCCACCAAATGTTTTAATGATTTTTAAAAGGTTGTATTAAGAGCTTTTCCAATTTCTAGGTTTAATAAACTTTCTGGCTTACAGTTAAGAATACCAGATTCTTGCACTAGATAAATGTAAAAAAGAATCTGATATTCTTATCTCTAGTTTTTTTTTTTTTAAAGGACATAATAGTCTTATAGAAATAGTGCCAGACACTTTCAAACACTGATTTTTTCTGCCACATCATTTCAGATATATTAAAATTGCAAGGAAGATAGCAAACATTGAGGAAAAATGTAATAAAACATTGAACTTCATTAGAGTATTCCACACAAAAATGTTACATAGGACCAATATTATCAAATCATAAGTTAACATTTCACCTAAGGATATTTTTGGTGGTGAAGCTAAGAGTTACCATATTTGCTGAATATCCTTTAGAAAAGGACTTAACTTTTATCAGTCATCTATAAAACCAGTATCCAGATATTTCTGTGTGTACAATTCAAATGAGCAATAAGAAACGAGATGCTGGTTACCCAAGCATTGTAGGAAGATGGAAACGGAAACACACCAAGGAGGAGACACTGGCTTCCCCTCTACTCAAAATGTGATTGTCCCAAGCCATTTACCTTTTTTCCTCCTGAAGATCAGAGGGATAAAATTTATCTGTTTATCTCCCAGGTTTCTCATCAAGGCCTTGCCCTACCCAATCCTGTTCATATGTGGCTCTTCTCCCTACATATTTTAGGAGGGAGAACTTATTGTTTCCAGAAAAGTTCCCAGTAAATCAGAAAGTTTGGGATGTAATATTTAGAAATATATAGGGGACAAAGAGAAAAGAAAGAAGAGGAAGGAAGAATGGAAGTGAAAGTTTATGTATTGGGTGGAGATTGTGTTGGTTAGATAACAGACCTATCTCAGCACTACCTCCAACTCCCACATACATATAGTACAAAGATGATAACTTGGCAGATAGTCTATGAGTAAAAATAAGTACCATTATTTATAACAGGAAGAATAATGAGAAAATAACCAAATGTACTTTTATGTACTTAACTATTTAAGCCAAATCTTAACTTTGATTGGAGAAAACCCATAAAAGTGGAATTAGGGGACTTATTTTCAAGAATGAAATAAAAAACTTAAGTGATAAAATTTAAAAACCTAGAAATGCAAACACCTTTTATAATTTTATTTTCACTAAGAGATTACATTTTAAAAATCTTATTTAAAAAATTTAGACTAAGAGATTACATTTAAAAAATCTTATTTTAAAAAATTTTGAAAAAATAATACATACAGTTTGTGAATCATGAGTGGTCCTGTGCATCTGAGGTGAGATCAAATGAATGCATGCCAAGTACTCACTGAGGCATGGTGAGTCATGCAATTTAATCTAGCTTCTTTGCTATTTTCATTATATCTAAAACAAAAGGATTACGGTGTCTCAGGATATAATTCTGCAGTAAAGTAACTTCTTATTTGGAGGACTGCACATAGAGAACTCCTGATCATTTATAATTGTAAGCTCTGGTGCCATTTTTAATGTCAAGTGTACTTAAGGTTTGTGCTTATGTTTTAAAAATGAAATCTAACCCCAGCTGGTTTGGCTCAGTGGATAAGAGCGTCGGCCTGTGAAATGAAAGGTTCCAGGTTTGATTCCAGTCAAGGGCACATGCTGGGTTGTGGGCTTGATCCCCAGTGGGGGACTTGCAGGAGGCAGCCTATCCATGATTCTCATCTTGGATGTTTCTTTCTCTCTCTCCCTCTTCCTTCCTCTCTGAAATCAATAAAAATACATTTAAAAAATCTATGCAAATTAAAGAAGTACTAGTTGAGTATTTTAACATACATAAAAGGTTGCTATTAAGGAATATCAAAATGAGAACTGTATAAGATCATTACGTTTCTGAAAAATAAGAACATTGAAACTCATAGATGTTTGCAGATATCCTTGTCTGCTTAAAGGTTATTTGGAAATCGGTAACTCCAGGTCATTTCTGCTTTCCTTGCTTGCGTGGCAGATTGGGTAATGTCGTTAATTTAGAGAACAGGAACAATATCTAATGACAAGTGAGAATTTTCTTTATAAGTTCAGCCAAATTGAGAGTGCAGCCAAAGTCAACATCTCCTCAAACTAGTGTGATTTCAAAGGCACAAGTGGTAGGTGATTAAACCTCCATTATCATCTTTCTGTAGCTTTTTAGTTCACAAAAGTGTTTACATATATTTTAGCATACTCCCAATTTATTGTGATTAAATTTCACTAAATCAACTTTCACTTTTGGGGTTATCAGAATTAAAGTAAATAAATGATGAGGTATTATAAAAAATTGTAATTATAAACAATCAGATTACATGACAAAAGACCAGCATACTTTTCTGAGGAATCAAATACTGTAGAATTTACCAGGTTGAGTCTCCATCATGACTTCATAGAGCAGTGTTCTTTCTTACTCCTACACTTCTAGGCTCACAGCACCTTCCTTCTTACAGAGATCCAGGCAATGAGGCATTTCACACACTGTTAGCATCTCAGGAGGGCATTTCTTAGCCCACCTCACCCACACTCACCCACCAGGGCCACTCACTTTCAGGTATAGTGCTACCATGCCTGGAAATGAGCCAAAGCTGCCACTTCTACAACACTTCTCTGCTCCTTCCTTTACAACTCAATCAAAATGTACAAATGTTTTCTGCCGCCATTATTAACTTTGTTGGCACTATTTGGAATCTCCCATTTTTAAAACACAAGTACAGCCAAGGCTGATGTGTACAGTGGTTAGAGCACTGACCAGCACACCGCAAGTTTGATCTCCAGTTGGGGTGTGTGCGGGAGGCAACCAATCCATGTGTCTCTCTCACCAAGATGTTTCTCCCGCCTTCCCTCCCTCCCTCCCTCTAAAAAAATAAAATAAAATAAAAGGAAAAAATAACCCTCACATTTCACAGGATTAACAAAAACAAAAAATACATACACAATTGCATATATTCCAATATTCAGAGGGTCCCATTCTTAACTTACTGACTTATTACTTTTAACCATTTACTCAGTGACTCCTACACTGAAGATACTGCACTAGGTTCTAAGGATACAGCAGGGATAAGACACCAAAGCTCTCACAAACTCGCATTCTGAGAATCTTGGTGATCAGATTAATTCATATATTGGGACTCGCAAAATGGAGGCCGCCCCACACATCACAAATCTAACCCCAAGTCAGCTGCTTTTATGGGAAACAGCTCTCAAGGAAAACTAATCTATTACACCGACCACAATCCTCCAAGTCAGCTTTAGCTAGCTCACCTGGCCCTAGAAATAGGACCTCCTATCTTTACAAGGAAATCCTTGCCCTCTTAGCCAATCCTGCCCTGTGCCCGAGTTGCTTCATCTAATGCTCTAGAAAACTCACTTCTTGTTCCAAATTCTTTGTGAACAGCGCTCCACTGCTTGTGAGGCACCATACCCCCCAACTCATGGATCATTTTCCCCTTAAATAAAGGACATTACTGTGTTCCTAAATTGCTTTGGCATATGACAGGAGGAACAGGAAAGATTATCTTAATGTTAGAAATGGGGATAAAAGACAAATTAACCAGAAATTACCAGGTACTGCTAATGCTTTATAGCAAACAGAGTATGTGACTGAGAGAGACGAGGGGATGATTTCAGGTGGGGCATCAGGGAAGGGTCTCTGAAAAAGTCACATTTACACTGAGATCAGAATGACAAACAGTGATACTGACTATAAGCAGCAGGCTGCGGCCAATAAAGGATTCTGCTCTTTGCAAGCCCTCAATAAATGTGAAACTCAAGTAGTTATCTCTAAGATATGTGCTCCTTATTGTAAATAAATCATATAATGCTTAATATTAAAGAATATAAAGTCAGATTAGTTTGCGTTGCCCTAGAACAGCTATGTAGAAAATATTTTAAACAGTAACATCTACTTACATTATAAATATTTAAAATAGGTCTCAATGGGAAAAAGACCACCTACTTTGGGCGTTATCATCATTTTATATGATGCACATATAAAACATTTATTTGCATAGTTTCACCACATTAATAAAAATGTTATGGAAATGTTAAGCCTGAGAATGATTTGTAGAAAGGAAGAGCATTTCTTTCCACAAAGATATTACTTCATCCTATCATGTACTATGCTCAGAAGTCCAGGCCCAATTGAAGATTCCATGCCCTTGTACTCAACCATGTTCATACTTTCACCTTTACCTACTGATGTTCTGAATATTTGTACTTGTTCCTCTTTAAACAACAGATTCTGACAGAAAACTCAAAATTACACTTTTTACTATTCCTGATCCCAGGATAAGAATGATAAAACCTGTTGACATTAGAAGAGACAAGCCCTGACCACTGTTAAAAAGAAACAAGCCCCACATGGAGTCACGTGCTATGCAAGCTACGACTTAACACCTAAGCTTCCCCTTCCCCAGGAGTGTTGTCAGAACTGGTCAGTGTGAAGTGAAATCTTTTGGCCATCACCAATAAGGTAATCTGCCACATAAGCCTTTCCCCACCCGTAAGAGGAATATAGAGGAAAGAACATCCAAACCAACAGAGAATTTTGTAAGAGTTTATTTGAGCCAAATTTTACAATATGCCTGGAAGCAAGATCTCAACAGACTGAGAGAATGCTCCAGAGAATGGTAGTTCTGCAGTCTGATTCATGCACTTAAATTCAAAGAAAAAAACACAGGGAAGAAACATGAAGTCCACTGCTGGTACATTAAGGAGGCAGGAGAAAGCAAAGCGGGGAAATCTCTAGGACTGGATAAAAGGCAAAACGGAGAAACACATACTTCTACATTGGTGGGTAAAAGTAGTAAATACTTAGCATTTATAGCACACAGAGATGGTATGCGGGGAACAAGACAACAATGAGGGGTTCTGTGCTGTGCTCTGTGGAGTCTATAAAACAAAATTACTTTGACATTTCAAAGGTATGTTATCTTAGCTTCATAAGAACAACGGACATGACTCACTTAAGGTAAAGACTGACTTTTGTTAAGAAAGTGATAGGCCTGGGCTGTGTGATCTACCCCATTAGGAATATGTGATCAGACCACGCAGTGTGGTTACTTTGTCAGCTTGTAGCCTGCCAAGTGGCCCCTGAGCTTGGCCCCTCATTTTGTTCACAGGATGATGATGTAATCTGCCACAGACCCTTTCTGTCCACCACAGATATGTTACCTAGACCAGAAATAATTTTTTTTGTGCTTGCCTGGCCTTTAAAAACCTGCCCCTTTCTATAGCCCTGGATGCTGCCTCACTCATGAATTGCTCAATGAAACCAATCAGATCTTCAATTTTACTCCACTGAATTTTTTGCATCACTGACCAGGGACAAAAACTCAAGGGAAAACATGATGCACTTTATCAACAATATATGATGTGACAGGTTTTCAGATATCCACTGTGGCAAAAGTTGATGAAAATGTACACCTTTATTTCTATGGAATAAAAATAGAAAGAGTAATGGAAAATTGAGATAACATTGCTCCTAAATTCCGGTTTTTCTCTGCCCATTAAAATGCTGTATCACAGGAAATGTTACTCATGCTTAAAACTCTATTAAGCCAATCAAAGCTACAATTCAAGGAAAATTTGAAAAAATTTTTCAGTGAGTTTCAGTGAGAACATTCTTTATTGGTAAACACTTAAAAACTTTTTGATTACACACATCATGCAAAACAACTGACTTCATACATGGTTGTCTAACTGCTCATTGTGACATATTCTCCTTTGAGATGATTATAGATTTTAAAAGTTACAATGACTGTACTAAATTAAAAAAAAAATCAGGAAAATGACTCTAAATGAAGCAAAATACTATATAGTTCATGTAAAGGTCTTGTTCATCCCTTCTGGATGTTTAATTCTCTACCCTAATGCAAATCTCTATATTTTGGAAGACTATTATATACAAAACTGGCAGCTATTTTATATGTGCTAGGCACTCTACATAACTGATAAAAAGAAATTGTTTAATTTCCCCCTGGTTTTGGTAATCCAAAACAGGAAAATGTCTTTATTTAAAACTAGAGGCCCAGTGCATGAAATTTGTGCAGGGGTATGTCCCTCAACCCAGCCTGCACCCTCTCCAATCTGAGACATCCCTCTCACAATCCAGGACTGCTGGTTCCCAACTGCTTGCCTGTCTGATTGCCCCTAACCACTTCTGCCTGCCAGCCTAATCACCCCTTAACCACTCCCCTGCCAGCCTGATTGACACCTAACTGCTCCCCTGCCAGCCTGTTTGCCTCTAACTGCACTCCCCTGAAGGCCTGATCACCCCTAAATGCTCTCCCCTGCAGGCCTGGTCCCCCCCACAACTTCTTTCCTCTGCCGGCCTGGTCATCCCTAACTGACCTCCCCTGCAAGCTTGATCACCCACAACTGCCCTCCCTTGCAGGCCTGGTCCCTCCCAACTGCCCTCCCCTGCTGGCTGTCTTGTGGCAGCCTTCTTGTGTCCACCTGGGGGCAGCCACTTGTGTTGGAGTGATGGCCAATTTGCATATTACTCTTTTATTAGATAGGATAGAGGCCTGATGCACAGGTGGGGGCTGGCTGGTTTGCCCTGAAGGGTGTCCCAGATCAGGATGGGGATTCTCTTGGGGCATGGGGTGGCCTGGGCGAGGGGCGTGTGGTGGTTTGCAGGCTGGCCACATCCCCCGGCAAGCCAAGCAGAGGTCCTGGTATCTGGGATTTATTTATCTTCTATAATTGAAACTTTGTATCCTCGAGTGCACACCTGGGCCTGCCAGGGTGTGCAGAAAGCTTGACTTCCTCCATCACTGGGGGCAACTCAAGGCTCCTGCTCTCTCCAGCTCTGTGGCTGCCGCCATTTTTTATTGGGATTTTTTTAACTTCTATAATTAAACTTTATAGCCTTGAGTGGAGGCCTGGGCCTGCCAGGGTGTGCAAAAAGCTTAGCTTTCTCCATTGCCGGGGAAACCCAAGCCTCCTACTCACTCTGTGGCTGCAGCCATATTGGTTGGTTTAATTTGCGTACTCACTCCTGATTGGCTGGTGGGAGCGGCTTGTGGGTGCAGCAGAGTGATGGTTAATTTGCATATCACTCTTTTATTAGATAGTATGCTCATTTGTTTCAATAGATTTTTTCCTTAAAAAGATGATTTTGTTCTTAACAGATTGGTATCCCTGGACATCTTTTTGAACTACAAGAGCTCTTTGAACTATTATTTATATATTCTCCAAGTTGTTTTCAATGAGGAAAGAAACAGGGCTTCCTATTCTGAGGGGATACAGGAATAATCTTCTTACTCTATGTTATGACATCCAGAAAAAATTTTCTTTGTGGTGGTGGAATCAACATTTTATCTGTGGAATTTCTGATAGCACTCCAGTATTAGAACCCCTCATATAGGTAAATTCACTGCCTTAAAATAACCAGAGCCCCCACTCGGCCGGTGTGGCCCAGTGGTTGAGTGTTGACCTATGAGCCAGGAGTTCACATTCACTTCCTGGTCAGGGCACATGCCGGGTTGTGGGAGATCCCCTGTAGGGGTGTGCAGGAGGCAGCTGATCAATGACATTTCTCTCTCCTTAATGTTTTTATCTTTCTCTCCCCTTTTCTCTAACAATCAATAAAAACATATTAAAAGTAAATAAATTCCCAGAGCCCCCTGAGAAAGGTGAATTTCAAATCTCCTATTGGCATATCAAGTCAACTGGCAGTGAGTTGGCACAGAACACATTTCTGGATCCCTGAAAGTGGAGTGTTGCCACAGCAAACACCTGAAAGTACAGAATGACTCTGAAATCGGGCAGTGACTAGAGGATGAGAGAAATTTTAGGACAATGACAGGAAAAGTCAAGATTTCCTTGAACTCTGTTATTAGATATATGGATGAATTCCAGTGAGGGCTCAAAGGAGGTAAGGAGCATGGTAGAGAATGGTAAGCTGTCATGGAAAATATCTAAATCATCGTGAGAAATAAGGACATTAAAGGTGCTGCCAGTGAAGGCTCGGAAGAAAATGAGGATCATACTATTAGAAACTAAAGAAAAAGAGATTAGAGTTATATACTACAAAATCTTAGCTGAAGTGTGTCCTGTGGTAAGGTGAAAAGCAGAACTTTTAAGTGCTAGACTTACTATATTTAGCTAAAGAGATTTCTAAGCAAACGGTGGAGGGTGCAGCTTATGGGGGGCCAGCTGGCTGGGGGAAGGGACCCAGATCAGGACACAAGAGAGGTGAGCGGGGCAGTGGCTGGCAGGGATGAGGGACCATGGGAGGTTGGCCAGCCAGGGAGAGGGCAGCAGTAGGTTGGCCGGCCAGGGGGAGAGACCACAGGAGGTTGGCTGTGGGAGGGCACTGATCACCAGGGGGCAGCTCCTGTGTTGAGCATCTGCCCCCTGGTGGTCAGTGTGCATCATAGTGACTGGTCATTCTGGTTGTAACCATTGCTTAGGCTTTTATATATATATAGATGTGGGAGGAGACAGATAAATTGAGAGAATTGTTAAATAAATATAAAGAAAATAGGACTTGATGACTTTGAAATTCTCAGCCTACTCAGATAGAAAAAGACATTAAAATGAAGAGATTTAGGCCTGGCTGATGTGGCTTATTGGTTGAGTGTTGACCCATGCACCACGAGGACACTGGTTTGATTCCCAGTCAGGGTACATGCCAGGGTTGTGGGCTCGATCCCTAGTAGGGAACATGTAGAAGGCAGCCAATTTATGCTTCTTTCTCATTGATGTTTCTATCTCTCTATCCCTTTCCCTCTAAAAGTAATACACACACACACACACACACACACACACATTAATGAAGATATTCAGGAAAGCTGCTCTAGGGAAATAGATAAGGGGTTAGCTTTACAACTTTTGCTAATACTCAAGAAAAATAAGAAAGGCCCGAGTAGTCACACATAAGATTATTTGAAGAGATTAGGGGTATGACTTATAGATCCTCCAGCCATCTCAGAAAAAGTCAGAAAGAGTTGGGATTATCTAGGAAAAATATGTGGAGGAGCCTCTGGTCTACAGTGAATCTCCATAAAACAAACAGAAGATCCACATGTTTTTTTGAGAATGTTATACCAGCAGACACAGCCATCTTAAATGGAAAGGTATACAGAGAGTGTGCAATGAGAGATGATCAGACCTCCCAGAATTCCACAGGTAAAAAATAAGTTGAGACAAAACTACTGGGCTGCACACATGTGCTGCCTTCATGAAGAAGTTAAGACTCTGAAAGGATGTCCTCTCGGATATCCACAAGCCGAGAGGATGGTGCTGCCAGCCACAGAAGACTATGCTTAGGCTTTGACACTGAATGGAGTGTGCCTGGTTCATTTTCTAAATTGCCTGGCACTGGTAGCTCCTTTTTTTTATTCCATTTTCTAATTCTTTGAACAGGAATGTCTATAACTGTTATTCTATGCCTGTCTTCCCTTCATATTTGGGAGAAGTTAACTGGTTCTAGGTTCACAGATGGAGAAAAAGTATCTTTCAGGAATGGCACCCAAATCCTTACTCATACCTATCTTAGATGATTAAAATAAGACTTGGAATTTTTGAGAGGGTGAAATTCAGATAAGACAGTGCATTTGAAGTTGATGCTGTAATGGTCTGAAACTTTTGAGCACCACTGGATGGGGTAACTTTATTTGGGATGGATGTGAACTTTTGAGGCAGGAGTAAACTGTGGTAGAGAAAATGGCCCCAACAAAATGCTCAGGTTCTAATGCTCAAATCTCTGCATTTTGCAGATGTAATTATAGTAAGCATTTTGAGAGATTATGTAGGAAAACAAAATATAATCACAAGGATCTAATAAGAGAAAAGCAGAATTAAAGTTGGGACTAAAAGAGGTAAGAACAGAAGCAGAGACTGGAGGGTAGAGCCGTAACTGAGGGAATGCCAACAGCTTCTACAAGTTGGAAAGGTAAAGAACAGATTCACTCCTGGAGCCTCCAGAAGGAATCTGAGATGCTACTTTACATGGTAAAAGGGTCTTTAAAAATGTGGTTAAGCTTACTATAGACCTGGATGATCCTGTGGACCCAATGTAATCACACGAGTCCTTAAAGGCAGAAAACCTTTCCTGGCTGTTGTCACAGAAATATGATGACAGAACGGTAGGAAAGATACAATGCTGCTGGCTTTGAAGACAGGAACAGAGGGCCACAGGCCCACCAATGCAAGCAGCCTCCAGAAGTTGAAAGGGCCAGGAAATGCTTCTCTCAGAGTCTCCCAAAAGAATGCAGTCCTGTCAGCACCTGACTTTAGCCCGGTGAGACTAGTTTAACCTATAGAATTAGGGAATAATAAATCTTTGCCATTATGAGTCACTAAGTTTGTAGTAACTTGTTATAGCAGCAATAGAAAACTAACCAGGAGTGGTGACCTAAGATAAAATGGTGTCTGGGAAGAAGGACAAGCTTTCCTATCATTCCTTATGTGCCTGCCTCACTCAGGAAATACCTGGCTTCAGCAGGAATGCAAACCTTTCCGCTGGTCTTTTTTCAGATTCATTGGGCCTGACAGAATTGATATTCCTGTATATCTATGCTGGTTTTGTTCTTAAGTAGAAAACATTCTGGATTTGACACTTAGCACAGTTTAGTTTCTATAGTGGGCCCCCTAGAAAAATGTGTTGACTGAATAAATGAATGTGATCAAAGCAAGCGCTGGGAGGGATTGTAATTCCTCTTTTTTAAAGTGCTGTTTACCACATCTCAAGAATAGCTGACCTTATGTTTGTTTCAAGTTTATAATATTCACAGTTCCATAAAATATAAGACTGAACTGTACTTTTGATACAGTAATATAGCTAAGTCAGTAAGTAAAAAGGATGTATAATATCTTAATAGGAGAAATAATCATTGTATGATCAAAATATTTCAAAATCAGAATACAGTTACTCTTTAGTATATATTACAGGTAAATTTTCAAAACATTTGATCAGGAAATTCCTTAATGGCTTTTGATCAATGCATCATCAAGAAACTTTACTGAAAATTTTACCAAATTAATCAAAATGGAATTGTGTTAATTTTCTTTGTCAACAAATATTGTTACATGAACTCTGGGCATGTAACAAATTGGTTTGTGTGTATTTAAATGCTATCAACATAAGCCAGCCCTACAAATAATAATTCAAAGATATTTATCTCAAGATCTACTCCTAGTCCAAATTCATCTATACTAAGGGGGGATGATAAAATAAGAATAAAACCAAAATGAATCTGTATAAATTATAAAAACAATTTGATATTTGTATAAGTAAGTTTTCCTTATTAATATAGCACATCATCTCTCCTTTGCATTACTGCATGAATAGAAGTAGCATTATTTCAGTTGCTGGAGAATCACAGTGTTAATAATACCTGCTTCTTGTAGTGTTAGGCTTTCATCTGTTAGCTCTTTGCTTGGAAATGAAGTTACAAGAATAAAGTCAAGAGTTGCAAATTCAGGACGGGACTGTACAATGAAGTCCCGAACATCCAGGATCCTGAGAAATAAGATAAAATAATTTGTGATACAGAAGTCTTATGGGAGCTTTTAGCTAAAATTAGATAATAAAAAAATCACACAATTCTAATCCTTATTTAAATGTGTTGGACTATTTCAATGGATGGATTTATTTTAGCTTTAAGACAAAATATGAGGATCAACATTGGAGTGTACCTAGTATCTACTTTTACTGTAAAAAAGAGACAATCTTCAGATGAGTTATGCATAAAATAAATGCCAACCATGTTGTTATAATGAAAAGTGCAGGCCCTACTTTTATTTATAGTATAAAATATTTTAGCAGCACTAGACCCAGAAAAAGAAAGGAACCTCAAATTGGCCTCTGTCAAAGTGAGTCTGAAACTATGAAAAGTGTCAGTCATAAGAATAGTTTTTTGTTTTTTTTAAAAAATATTTTTTATTGATTTTTTACAGAGAGGAAGGGAGAGAGATAGATAGAGAGCTAGAAACGTTGATGAGAGAGAAACATTGACCAGTTGCCTCTTGCACACCCCCTACCGGGGATGTGCCCGCAACCAAGGTACATGCCCTTGACCGGAATCGAACCCGGGACCTTTCAGTCCAAAGACCGATGCTCTACCACTGAGCCAAACCGGTTTTGGCAAGAATAGTTTTTAAATATTACTTTCACATAGGGCTTTTGGTCAAGATGGTAGCATCAGTAAATGCCATACTCACATTCTCCTACAGCTACATCAAAATTACAACTACAGAACCACCACAGCCAACACACCTGATGGACACCTTTAAATCACATAGAAGTACCACCCAACCACTTTCACAAGTGACAAACTCAAATAGCAGACTCAGCAGGCAACAGAGCTGCACTGAAGTAAGTCCTACTCTGTAAGTGGGTCCCTGCACAGCTGATACTCCATGGTGGTCCCAGCCAGTCCTCGCGGTCTATCAGCTGGGGTTAAATCCTTCCCACCAAACTGCCAACAGCAATCAAAAGCTCAACTACAAGAAGAGGGTGTACACATAGGGGATGCAACTGGACTGCTCATCTCAGGTAAAAATGAATGATAAAATGGCAATAATACATACCCAACAATAATTAAACCTAAAAAATAAATGAACTAGCAGAACAGAAACAGACTCATAGATACAGTGAACATTTTGACGGTTGCCAGATGGGAGGGGGAATGAGTGAAAAAGGTGACGGGATTAAGAAGTACAAATTGGTAGTTACAGAATAGTCATGGGGATGTAAAGTACAGCATAGGGAATACAGTCAATAAGATTCTAATAACTACATATGGTGAGAAATGGGTATGAAATTTATCAGGATGATCACTTAGTATGTGATATAATGTCTAATCACTGGGTTGTACACTGAGTGGCCAGATTATTATGATCTCTGAACGCATAATAATCTGGCCACTTAGTGTATACTCTATATAATAAAAGGCTCATATGCAAATTGTCCTCTCTACCAGAAGTTGGACCAGCAGGTCCCCTCTCTGCCAGACTGGCCAAACCCCACCCATGCACAAATTCATGCACCAGGCCTCTAATATATATATATATATATATATATATATATATATATATATATATATATATATATATATCACACACACACACAAACACTCAGTGGCCAGGTTATTATTCAGAGATCATAATAATCTGGCCATTCAGTGTACATCTGAAACTAATATATTGTATGTCAACTGTAATTGAAAAATAAAAAGATGATTTAAAGTAAAAAAAAGAATTTCTCTCACATATATACAATACTCAAACTTAGATCATAAATGTATCCCTACAAAGGCATACAATAAACAAAAATAATTATATTAGCACAAGTGTTAATTTTCAAGTGAATGGTGAAATAGCATTTAAAACTGTTTATTTGAAGTATTTGACAATTAAACTTTACAGCATAAGTTTATATTACAAAGTTAATCAAATCAGTATTACCATAAATTTTTATATGAGTAAAGTCCAAATAAGGTCTTAATATTAAATAAAGTGATTCCACTTTATGTGGTTTTAGCAACAGTGCAAAACTTCAGGTTTTAATGATTTTGTTTTTATGAGTAATACCTGGATTTGCATTAGTATTTGGAGTTTACAAAGGATGTTTAATTACTAAGTTTTTCACTTCTTACACATAATTATTACTCTTTTACATATTTTTTCCTTTGTCAAAAACTTACTGCAAATCTAAATAATTTCATATTTTTTATTACTTCAGTCACATACAATTTAAACAGACCAGTAACTGTATGTGTAAGAGTAAACGAGAAGCTTACCTGTGAGTACTATTGAATCTTTGTATCAAACGACTCCCATCTGCCAGCCTGATTTGAATCTTTGTTGTTGGCACTGAATCATCAATCAGAACAACTGCATTAAGTATGGACTTCTCCTCCTCTTCTGGGGAGGAAGGTGTACTGACAATTTCAGGTGTAAGGCTATGAAATAAGAATGAAAAAGTTAGAAAATAGATGCAAACACAAAAGACATATAATGAACTGAAGACAGTGGCATAACCACTGAGACCTATCCTGCATCTCCAGCCAGCCCCTCCTCTGGCTTCTGGACTAGCAAGAACATGGCTCCCTTTGGTCTCCCATACTTCTTCCAAGCTCTATCATTATATTACAGTTATTTTGGACCCTATGCTTTTGGTTTAGTTTATCCAATCTCTTTGAAAAGCCTATTTGTGTGATCCTTCCTTCTTTATCCCTTTGAAATTTCTTGAAACTGTTTAGCACATACAGGCCTTTAGTCAGAAATTGGAGCAACTTTGAGTTAACATAAAAAAATGACTAAGAGCACAGACAGACTTGGTTTCAAATCTCAGCTATGTTCATTGTGTAAACTTAAGTAAATTAATCTCTTTGAATCCCGGTTCTGTCATTTGTAAAATGGAGGAATACTGGGGTATGAAGGTATGTTATACAGGCATACCTCAGAGATTCAGGTTTGGTTCCAGACCGCCACAATAAAGCTGGTATCACAATGAAATGAGCATCACAATAAGGCAAGTTGTAATCTTTTTGCTGGCGAAGGGTCTTGCCTTCATTTTATAAAAATAATGCAAAATCTATGAAGCTCAATAAACTGAAGTGCAATAATACAAAAGTGTTCCTGTACCATTAAGTCCTAGAACACTTTATCAAACAAAATCTAGTTGCTGGGTACTGAAGTACATGTGTGGGTCTTTAAAAAAGGCAGGTTAACATGTGTACTTGTATTTTCTACATGTCTCAGAAATCAGTCTCTAAAAGTAATGCCTTTATAATCAGCTAGTTATTAACAATAGGACAGAAGCAAAGGGAAGGCCAGACATTACAGGCATGTTTCCTGCGAAACACTGGGGAGAGCAGACTGGACATAGGGAAGATAGACGCATGCCCAGTAAAGCTGGGCTGACAAAGGGAAGGAACTTGCCGGGCAATCACACCTGGTGAGAGATGGTTGGCCAGAATGAGTGTGGAAATTTGCAAGTGCATGGAAATTTGGGATGTATAATCCGCTAAACTAGGGGTGTCGAACTCAATCAGAGAAGGGGCCAAAATCTAAAATCCAGCCTAAATCGTGGGCCGAATGGTTTACTGAACACTCATAAACTGACAATGTCATAAACTGACAGCGGAGTGCAGTGATGACAGCGCGGTGCGGGCCACATTGCAAGGCCTGGCGGGCTGGATTTGGCCCGCGGGCCTTGTGTTTGACACATGTGCGCTAAACAAAGAAGCTCATTCTCTTATGTTCTTGGCACACTTGGCTCATGGATCACACTTGGCTTCCTTGCATTCTCCCGTGTGGCCCACGACCATGTGGATCTCTGCACACAATGGACTAATGGACTTCAACTAGCCTGATACTGAACTGGACCCAACTCCAACATGGAACAAAAACTCTGGACCCTGGCTCTCACTTTAGCTTTATTGAAACCCCAGCTACACTTCTTCTGTGACTGGTCTAAGGGAAATGGGACTTTGGAAACCCATGGGTGTAATTCCATAGAAATAAAGCTTTCTACTATATCTCGTCCTCCTGTGAAAGTTTCGGAAATGCTTATTTCAGCAGTCCCTCCCACTAGTGAAGGGGAAAGATAAGGAATGTTTTTCTCTAATAACAAAAGCAGAAAAGGATATAGAGATGGAGACTTGAGATATGAAAGACAACGATAAAGAACCGATACTGAATTCTTTCCTATTCTGAGGAGCGGGGAATAGAGAACCAGTGTGCACAAGGCAAATGAAAAGAACTTGGAAGGGAAGGAATTATATAAAAAGGGATAAAACATGTACAAGAGGGTACGTGGGACACATGACTAATGCCTCAATCCCACAGGTCACCTGTAGTGATATGTAGATAAATACAGGGTAACTTTTACCAACTTATTTTACAAGATTTATGAAGAGTCTTTTAAGCCAGGCTGTTTAAAGGAGTCCACTCATACACTATATCATGCACATTGGTTCCGAAATTATGCTCAGCAGAACCCAAGGGGTTCTTGGGAAATGTCTGAGATAATTCCTTCTTCTCCTACAACCAGAGGAACTCCAGTTTTATATGTGTTTAGATATTGGGCTTCCATAACTTGAAGAAAGACTTTGGCTGTTTAAAATGTATTGAGAACAACCAACTTAAGCACACTGCTTTGCTGCAAGAGCTTGGTGGCACTTAGGCATGCTTAAATCTATAATATAAGAAATCTATTGTTTTATCAATCAACAACCCCTTCCAATATCCCTCTTTGACACTATGTAATTAGAAAGAGGCAAGATGGTATAATGGTAAAAGCAGACTTTGGAGCCAGCATTCCTGGTTTGAATCTTACATGCTAATCACTTCCCACTTCAATCAATTTGGGCAAAATACTACATCTGCAAAAGAAGGAATAACAGGATCCATAGGGCAAGGGGGTTGTGAAGATTAAATGAGTTAATATATGTAAAGTGCTTAGAGGGTCAAGAATGTGGTAACTGGTAAGTATTAGCTATTAATATTGTCACCATCAGCAAAGTTTTAGTTTTTACTTTCTAGGTTATTTTGATATATTTTATTTCCAAAGGAAATTCATGTTGAACAAACACAAGTATTTTTCTCATTTTAGGATTCTACCTTCCGAGTTTTTGTCCATCTCCACTAAAAGCCTTGAACCTCAATCTGGGTTTTATGTATTCTTGATCCTGATGATCCTCCATATCCAAGTTCACTTGGGCACCATGAACCAGTCGCTGAAGCTCCAGGGGAATTTCTCTTTAAAAAAAAGGGGAAAAAGTTTTAGTTAACTTTTTGGAAAGAAAAAGAAAAAAAAAGAAGAATCTATACTGTTGAGATTATATAGTCAAGTTGAGATATACTGGAAAACCACAATTTTTGCATAAATTTGTAATATAAAAGTTTCTGTGATGATTGATATTTCCTTATCTATAGGTATTTATTCCTTAAAGTTGCATCACATCATTCCTTAGAGATTCTCAACATAGGGATTTTTTGTTGTCATAGTGATCTTGGAGTGCTTCTGAAAAATTGTAAGGCAGCAATTCTTACCTAAATTAACGCTAGGAAATTCCTATGAGGACATAACAGTTAATGCAGATATTGCTTTCCAGACTCCTAGAAGTTTTCAAAATGATAGGGATATATTGATTGTTGCATGGCTGATGAGTGCTGCTGCCCAGGGAATGAATGATGCTCTGACATGGGGGAGTCATCTTGCATAATAAAGACCTGTCTCGGGCTCCACAGAACCACTGAATGCCCTGCCAGAAAGTCATGACGAATGACACTGTTTAAAATGTCTTGAGCCTAAAACCTAAGGCTTAGGCTCTGTTTTACACATAAGCAAAACCACAAAACCTGTTTTTTGTGTGTACTGCTTAAATATGCTTTGCAATTTCCATCTTTCATATAAACTGAGGGAAGACTGCAACTCCTTTTTGTTTAGAACTTCAAATATCCCTGATGCACTGCCACTTATAGTAATGACGTTGCCAACTTGCTATACTTCCCTATTCTGTTTTATGCCTGTCACATTTATGTGAGAATGGCTAGACTGCACATAAGTGCAAATTATCTGGCTTTGTTATATCTTCTGGTGTGGTCATACTTGGGCATTGAGAAACTGAAATGTGTGTAATTTAATGGTAAATTACTTTTCGTCCCTCAATATTTTAAAGATAAAATTTAATTTTTTGAAAGTAATATACATAGACATATGAATTTTTCTTTGGAGATACTGAAGATGGTATTACAAAATATTTGTTATAAAAAGGGAACAATTACATAGCTGACAATCACTGTTTGATATCAATCACTGTTTTCAAGGAGTCCTTTCTAAAACTTTCTTTATTATTTGTTTGAGAATATGGTGTGGTTCAATTTAAAAAAAAAAAATAGTATGTCATACTGTGTGAATAGTAGCCTATAAAGTTTATGGATTATTTTCACTTAACAAATTAGTTTTGATCTATATTATAGTACATTCATCATTAATACGTAAGTTCTTTTCTTCTACCATCTTGAAATAAGCATCGATTTCCACTGTACTGCTGATCTTCACTTAGCAGATGAACCCTTTTCCGATTTATCACTCCCATCTCTTCCCCGTGACTCTGCAGGGTTTCCAGTCCACAGCACTGACTTAAACTGTCATATCTTGTATTTACCACTCCTCATACACTGCCTCCCACCTCTCAATGACTTCAGCATACTGCCTACAGCTTACAGCATTTCTTGCCTTTATTTGATATCCTGACAGTATCTTTGAATTCAAATTCAAAATTCATGCTAATTAATGTTCTAAAATACACTTTCTCCAGAGTTTTCTTTCAGTATCTCAACTCCAATGACTTCCATCTCTACTCCACTTGGATATATTTCATCACTTGGAAAAGCCCTGTCTTCAAGGGTTGGAAAAGCCCTACTCCAATTCCTTTACTGCTACTTAAATCTCCCAGTTCATCACCAATATCTCAATAAAATATTTTATTCTTCAGTGAGAAGGGCTAGTGAGTTATGATGTTCTTTAGAAGGGTCAGAGTACTGTATATTGGTTTACTTTCATAAATTATAACTTCAACTAACCTTTTGAAATCTTCTGCCAGCAGTAATGCCACTTTAAAAGATTTCTAATATAAGCTGCTGAATTTCAGGCATACATGCAATGAGTCACCCTGTCAATAGTAAGCAGGACAGTGGCTTAGTGGATGGGCAACTACATGCTAATCAATTAATTGATTTATTATACTGAGATGGTTCTTCTTAGAGTTGGGACCATAGTTTCATCAGATTTTTAAAGGGACCAATGTCTTACTGCCTTCCCACTCCCCACAGTTGAAAAGAGTAACTTACAGACAATAATATGTCCTTTGTATACTTAGAAATACCCTTCACCCAGTAGTCACTTACATAATACAACTCTTATGTATCAATAGAGTCTTACTAAATGGCATTCTGCTTTAAAAAAAAAAAAAAAAAAGAAAAAGAAAAAGAAAAGTCCCACCCTGAATAAAAAAGAGAATACAATAATACAGCTTACCCTCTTTTAACAGACTCCAGAAATTGAGCATTCACTGGATCATTGTATGGTCTCAATTCTCCATCATCTAAACTGAAACCATTGCTCCATAACTTAAGCAAAATCTGAACCTTTTGAGCACAGGAAAAAAAAAAAAAAAGATAAAGAAAATTAAAAAAAAATCTATTTGCATCAAACAATCTTAAGTTTTAAATGTGATATTAAACAATTTACTTAATTTAAAATATAGAGTTATTTGTATTCCCCTTCAGTTAAAATAAAGACATAAGTGAAACCATGTGTGTCTGCTAAGCAGATTTGTATTTAGCTTAACGAACGGACCATCGCTGATAGACCAAAGGTCTCACAGGTCCCACACCTGGACCTTGGCTTCAAAGCACAACTATTTCTAGTTCACTGAGAAAACAAAAGTAATGAGAGCATCCAGCTACACTCTGCACCCACCCCTCCTTCTGTGTCCCTTTCTTCTAATACAGAATTTAAATATTCATTCCAAGGGGCAAGACAGAATTTCCAGGGACCCGCCATGGCTAACCTACACGTTAAAATAACTTAGAAATTTCAAAAGGTAACATAAATAACGACTTAGGTATTGCTATGTTTACAACTCAGCTCATTCTATATGATAACAATACACCATTTATAATAATCGTCATTATACATATATAAGCTTATTTTACACTTATTCATGCAATTCTTTCAACAAATAGTTATGTATCTCTAAGTGCAAGGCACATTAGGAATACAAAATATAAAATTTGAGACTGAAAACTTACAAATTAGGCCTTTTAATCTGTTTTACAATTTAAGAAAACAAAAAAAGAGATATTTATATTACTAACTTTAATTTTAAAATAAACCGTAGTAACTAGAGGCAAATATCTATAAATTTCACTTTGATTACTGTACCTACATCTTGCAGCTGATTTTCTCCATAGATGTATTCAGACTGTTTACAAGAGGAATTACCCAATCTGTATCCTCCACCTGAAAAGAACTAAAATATAAAGCAAGTGAGTTAAAAATTCTCTAAAGTTTATTAAGCAGTATGTTGCAATAATCCTATATAATAAAGGCCTAATATGCAAAGTGACTGAACAGCAGAATGACTGGTCGCTATAACATACACTTACCACCAGGGGGCAGATGCTCAACACAGGAGCTGACCCCTGGTGGTCAGTGCACTCCCACAGGGGGAGCGGTGCTCAGCCAGAAGCCAGGCTAATGGCTGGCGAGCACAGCAGCGGTGGCAGGAGCCTCTCCTGCCTCCTCTACAGGTGGGCGACAGTAGTGAGGGGTTCAGGACTGTGAGGATGTCTGACTGCCGGCTTAGCGGGGGGATCAGGTCTAAGCCAGCAAGTGAACATTGCCCTGAAGGGTCCCTGACTGTGAGAGGGTGCAGGACGGACTGAGGGACCCCTCTGAGTGCATGAATCTCTACTGTGTGATATATATTTTAAAACTAAATTAACTATAATCAGTTAAATGGGTTTTTATTTTCCAGGAAAACAGCATATTAACATTAAAGTCTTATGTTACAATATAGAGATGTGTATTCAAGTAAGAAACTATGATTCTTGCGCTGGCTGGATGACCATGTGGTAGTTTAGGAAACCTCCCCAAATGATTTGACAAGAGAAATCAAGTTGGAAAATGTTAATTATGAGAACATATGGCCATTATACACAAAAATATGCTTTAGTATACCTATACTGCATCTAGAAAGTTTTGCAGAGACTGAAGAAGGTACAAAAATCTACACTAATAAAAGAGAAAGATGCAAATTGACCATGCCTTCACAACACCCACCAGCCAATCAGGAGTGAGTATGCAAATCTACCCAACAAAGATGGTGGGTTAATATACATACTCAGGCACTGAGCGAGGGGCGGGGGGGGGAGACACGACGATACTTGTGTTTTCGCCATGACAATGATGCAGGCGTTCCCCACCAACTCAGCCACTCAGGGACTCTGGGCATCGTGGGAAGGTGGGGCAAGAGCGAAAAGAGGCTGCTCCGGGACCAGAGTGGAAAGAGGCCACTCCAGGCAGGAGCGGAAAGGCGGTGCAGGCAGCCAGAGAAAGGAAGGTCCATTTTAACATGAATCTTTGTGCATCGGGCTTCTAATAATACAATGAAAGAAAATGAGCCTTTCAACAATGTCTGCACAAGTCAAATTAAGAACCTTGACTTAGTCTTTATGCAAAATCAACTCACAATGGGTCAGAGGTTTAAATGGAAAACTATAAAATATTTCTAGATAACACAGAGAAAATCTTTGGGACCTAAGGTTAGGTGGAGAGTTCTTAGACAAGATACTAAAAATATAATCTGTAAACAAAAGATAAATTGGATTTCATCAAAATTTAAAACTTGTGCTTTATAAAAAACCCTGGTATAAGAATAAAAAGACAAGCTACAGTCTAGGAGGAAATATATACACAAAAAATGTATCTTACAAAGAATCCATATCTGTTAAAATAAAGAACTCTCAAACAATTTTCTTTGTAACAAAATAATCCAATTTGAAATTGGGCCAAAGTTAAGAAGAGACATTTTACTACAGAGGAAAAATAAAGAGAGGGTAGCTCATTTGGTTGGAGTGTCTTACTGAGATACTAAGGTTGCGGGTTCAATCCACAGTCAGGACATACACAAGATCAACCAATGAATGCATAAATTAGTGGAACAACAAATCTCTCTCTCTCTCCTTCCTACTCCCTCTCTTCCTTTCTCTCTCTCAAATCAATTTTTAAAAACCTATAGGGGAGATCAAATATATAAGTAGCATCCTTAGTTTTGAAATTGAGCATTTACCTTAGTTTTGTCATCACCTGAAGCTCTTGTGGCTTCTTGTAGAGGGACAGCCCCATGCTCCTTTGCCTCTCTGAAAAGTTCATTCACTATTTTCCCAGTTGAAGGTCGAACTAGATGCAATCCACTGTATTCTTGCTCACTTGAATAGAACCTTTAAACATTACATACAGTTCATGAATAAAAACTTTGAATACAGACATAAACTACTTTAAAGTAAAAAGCTACAGACTTAGAAAATAACTTTAATGTAAAAAGAATAATTTATATGCCTTCTGTGAAAATATCTAATTAAAAAAATAAGATTAAGGAATTAACTAGTGAACAGTTCATATAGTTTCTTGTGGAGTTTGTAGAGATTCCAATAGCAAGCTCAGCACGCATGAGAACAGGCTTGGTTCTTCCTCCCTCACCCTTTCCAATCACTTATCAAATCACTTTTGGAGTGTGATGGGGAGAAGTGGTGGCAACCAAAAGCTAAGTCTCTTCCCTGAGGAATCTACAATCACTAAGAACCTTGTTAGTGAAGAGACCTCTAGAGAGTGTGAACACCTAAATCTAGACTGCAGAGCTACACATAGAGGGTTTACTCCTAAGAGTTCTCTGGACTGAAAAATTATAACCCTGCGTTAAAGGTAAATAATTTAAACCACAAACAAGTTTTTTAGTGTATTAACCATATAGAAGCCAATTTCTACTCACTCCAACTTTATAATGGTCTTCCAGAACATAAAAATTGCCTCTACATTAGTTTCCTATTTATCTTTTAAGATTCTTTTCAATCAAGAATAACAGAAAACATAGCCAATGAAATATCAACATGGAGACTTCAAGTATAAGGTGACAATCAGAGCTCATGTTTTTAACTACCCATTCCATCCAAATCAGTTCCAAATCTGCACTGAACTGACCCACAAAACAAAAAGTAAGCGGGCAAATTATATCAGCACTAGAGACAAAGAATGAAGGTCACCTTCAACACTTTCTCCAAAATTAGTATGTGCAAAACTGAACAGAGAGGGAAGGGCAGACCAGTTCTCAATTCACTGTAAGTGAAGGAAAAGTTCACCTGGAGAACCAGTGGGGACTAGCAAGCAGAACCCATTAACATAAGCTAACATAAGGCTGGCTCACCACTGCTGAGGGCAGGGGTGGAAGTGGAGGCGGGGTTGCCTCCATCCTGCTAGAGCCCAGGTTACTCCCAGCAGGAGCCACTGGAAGCTCTCCTGCCAAGCTTATACTGAGCGTCCACACGCTACCATAGGTGGGTCTTTTTTCTTTTAAATTACAATTTATATTCAATATTATTTTGTATTAGTTTCAGATGTATAGCATAGTGGTTAGATAATGATTTACTTTACAAAGTTATCCCTCAATATTTCCAGTATCCATCAGGCACCATATATAGCTGGCTCATAAGACAAGCGTTAGTATTAGGAGCTGTACAACAGAGAGGTAGCAATGAGAAAGGAAGATGAAGAGAAAGGGGGAGAAAATGATAAAGAAAGGAAGGGGTATTGGTGAGAAAGACCTCACTGGAAAACCTAGATAATGTTTATTTTTAAAAGAATTCAAGGCGGTTTAAAATAATTTGGGAATAGTGAACTAAAAAGAGGTACAATTTTTAAAAAACAAGAGAAATACTTACCTTTGAGGTGGTGTTCGTGGGCTTTTAAAGATGGAAGCTTTAGGTCTCTCAGTTGTGGAAGATTTGCGTTTCACTTCATCTTTGTACAATTCTGCCAAGGCCAACTATAAAACAACAGATTTGTTATATACTAGAAATAAACTCTCATACACAACTAGAAATTATGAGAACATTAATTTGTAAGTGCATAGTAAAGGGCTCTAATGAAGGCCACTGCTTCAGAAGATGACTCTCTTTCAAAATAAAACCAATGCATACTCTTTTTTTTTTTTTTAAATAAAACTAACCAACATATCACAGATATTAGAATAAACTAAAGATACAATAATTATTTAATTATTTTCAAATAACTATTAAACAGTTTCAAAAACAGTATTTGGTAACAGATCATTTTCAAAGCTGACCCTAAATTCTACAATCCTTTTAAAGATGTTTCACAACCTGCTCCCATCAGATGTTAAAAATTATTTCCTTTAGCTGTTCAAGTTTTCAAAATCCAAACACATAGAGCCATTTCAAAAGCATTCTTTTTAAAAGTCTACTAGACATATAAGTTTCATAAAGTTTAGGAAATTAAGCCACTGGAAAATGAAAAACAATGAATTACATACATGGTTTGTATAAATTTTAGAAAACAATACTACTAAATAATGCATTATAGATATATGGCTGGCTATCTGCAAAATGAAATAAACAAAACATAGTTCATGAAATTGGAATTTTAAAGAGTTAACAAATATTTCAGAATTCAGTTATTTTGTTCCCACATATTTTTGGGCAACAACTTGAAAAACTTTCCTTAATGCTCCTTGTGGCTGACTATATATATATAAGCCTAAGTGACCGCAATGATGGAATGACCTAAATGACCAGTTGCTATGATGTGTACTGACCACCAGTAGGCAGACACCCAACACAGGAGCTGCCCTTAGCCCACAGGCTCCAATTGCTGATCAACCTCCTGGTTCCTCCCCCTGGCCGGCAGGCCCTGAATGCCCCATCAGGGCCAGCCACGGGCTGGGACAGGAAACCAGGGGTGGGTGGTAGCAGATGCAGCCCCTTTCCCAGGGGGACCGAGGGCTGTCTCCCTCCTCAGGGTTAGTGGCCAACCTTCTGGTCTCCCCCCACACACAGCCCCGGCCAGCAGGCAAGCAGATCCTGATTACTCGATCAGGCTGGGATGGGGAACCAGAGGTGGGTAGTGGTGGATGCGGGCAATGAGGGAAGGAGGAAGGGGGGAGGCAGGGAACTGTGCAGTGGCGGTGCTCATGGGAGGCAAGGGAAGGAGGAGGTGAGGAACCGCAGAGTGGCAGCATTTGGGCAGCAAGGGAAGGAGGCAGGGAACCAAATCTGCCCTGGTCGCCAGCCACGCCTAGGGACCCCACCTGTGCACAAATTTTGTGCACTGGGCCTCAGTCTCTCTCTATAAAATCCTAAGGGACCCTTGTGACCAGACGACCAGCTGGTAGCTATGATGCACACTGACCACCAGGGGCAGATGCTCAATGCAGGAGCTGCCCCCTGGTGGTCAATGTGCTCCCACAGCCAGCCAACTTCCTGTGGTCCCTTCCCCAGGCCAGCCAGTCCCAATAGCCCTGGCTGGGCCTGTGAGAAACAACCCCAATTGGCCCTATTCACTGGCCAAGCCTAGCGACCTCACCCGTGCACTGGGCCTCAAGTTCAATGATAATTGGCCTGGTCATAATCTTTGAGGGAAAGAAAAAACAAACAAAAAAACCCCCCAAGAAACAAAACAAAATCACACAATAAAATAGATAAGGTGCTCCTTCTAGAAACACAAGGGATAAGAAAATGACTTCCAGGGTTTCTTTCCTTTGGAGGAAAAGAACAGGGAATGGGGGAAAGTTAATTCTTTGAAGATTCTGTTAATAAACTTTTAAAATATACACATTAGGAAACAAAAACGAACAGCTTTATTTTTCCTTCTTAAATTTTTACCCTCACTCTACACACACACACACACACACATCAACTTCCATATTTCTAACAGCAATCTGCTAGACATACTAATCATAAAAGTGCTTTGTAATCTAAAAGAACTGAATTAAATCCTGACTTAGGCTCCTATTGTGATGGTGGGCAAATTTTTTAACTTCTCTAAAAGCTTCCATCATCTTTAAATGTCTATTAAAAAATTACCTTAAAGAGTTGTTTTATGGAATACACAGTGTATGTAAAACACAAGACAAGTGCTCCATTACTAGGAGATATTATTTTAATATTTTTAATAATGATTATATTAGTGTTCCATTTTCCCCAAGATTTCTTTTCTTTCTGCAGTGCTATTTGTATATACTTTATTCCTTAAGAACAACAACAAAAATGAGAGTGAGAGAGACACACAGAGACAGAAACTGAGACAGACGCTCTGACTGACAACTTGGGCTCAAAGTTTTTGGAAATTTTAAAATATATATATTTTATTTATTTTTTTACAGAGAGGAAGGGAGAGGGGATAGAGAGTTAGAAAAATCCATGAGAGAGAAACATCAATCAGCTGCCACCTGCATGCCCCCTACTGGGGATGTGCTCGAAACCAAGGTACATGCCCTTGACCAGAATTGAACCTGGGAACCTTCAGTCCACAGGTGGACACTCTATCCACTGAGCCAAACTGGTTAGGGCAAGTTTTTGGAAATTTTACCTCCCTGAAATCTCTACAAAAGAATAGCCCTTTATGGATTTCCTCTGGAGCTGTCTATATTATTTGGGTATCTATGAATTACTTTTATGCTCTTCCTTTCCCAAAAATGGAAATCTTATCTGTATTGCAAAGTCTCATTTAGCCATCCTTCATGAAACCTATCCTAATTTTCTTAACTAAATGATATTTTTTTCTAAATCCTCATAGCTCTCTTATCACTAAGTTAATATTAAACACTAGAGGGCTGGTGCATAAAATTTGTGCACTGGAGTGTGTGTATGGGAGTGTCTTGCAGTCCGGGACCCCTTGGGGGATGTCTGCCTGCTGGCTTATACCCAATTCCCCGGGCAGTGAGCCTAAGCCAGCAGGTGGATGTCCCCGAGTGGTCCCAAACTACGAGAGGACGCAGGCCAGGCTGAGGGATACCCTCTCCCCCCTGATCCTTAGTGCACCGGGCCACTCGTTCATAAATAAACAAAAACCCTATCTTCTAATTGATGGTGACACTATCAGAATATCTGATCATTCATCATATTATTAGTCCACTGGATTATTGGTAAATTTGCCAAGAATCAGGTGATCAATGGTCAATAACATCACCCCTAGTTTATAAATAAAGGCTCTAAGGTCACACAACTACTAAGTGGCAGGACCAAGACTGCCACTGACGGGAATCTCCATGATCCCCCAGCATCCCATGCTGCCTCTTGGTGAGGGAGGTCCACAGCAGAAAGGACGGCAGACGATGGCTTTGCTATTCCTCCATGCTCTTTACTCCCGCTGAACTGTCTTATGGGCAATGGAGCGATTGGACGCTGGGCTCATCTCCTAACCTGATCTTACCACCCTCCAAGTTAGCATGTTAAGCACTGCTTATTTTGGCACTCAATCGTACCCATCTTAAATGCTACCTAAAATATAATCCTATCTTATTTCTGTAAAAAAAAAAAAAAAAAGTTAAAATTTCTTTTTAAAATTGTATGCCTTTCAACGGTGTCCAGCACCAACTGAGGGTGTGACGTCCTATGTCGGTACCTCAGCGTCCCCAGAGCTTAGCAGTGTGTCCCGCGGCAGGGGGTCAACATTTGTTCAGAGAAGTAGGGAATGGAGGTGGGACCACAAAGTGATGGTCCCAAGGCTGTGGATTCAGTGCCATGTATGTTTCATTAAACAGCTTGCTAGAGACGGCCACTTGTTGAGTTTTATCAATGATCTCCTAAAGAGACCGAAGGGGAAAAAAAAAAAAAAAAAAAAAAAGGCCTACAACGAGCAAAGTCGTGTTAAGCATCTGATAAAAGCAAAGGCCAGTGCAGGCCTACTGAGTAGCTACTTAAAACATCGTCCCGTTTCAATTCCCCGGTTCCTGGGTGCAATGTTTAATAATGTTTAATAATGCAATGTGGCCTTTACCACGAGGCTGTGCACCCCTAGGATGACATACTTCAGTGCACCCCTTTAAAAGGGAGAAGCTGCTGAAACCGGTTTGGCTCAGTGGATAGAGCGTCCGCCTGCGGACTGAAAGGTCCTAGGTTCGATTCCAGTCAAGGGCATGTACATTGGTTGCGGGCACATGCCCGGGGAGGGGGTGGGGGCTGGTGGTGGTGGTGCAGGAGGCAACCGATCCATGATTCTCTCTCATCATGTTTCTCTCTATCCCTCTCCCTTCCTCTCTGTAAAAAAAAAAAAAAAAAAAAAAAAAAAGCAATAAAATATATTAAAAAAATAAAAAATAAAAGGGAAAAGCTACCTGATTAAAAAAAAAAAAAAAAAAAAAAGGACCGTTTCTATATTCAGGAGAGGAACAGCACCTAGAACCCAGAGGAAGCCAGCACACCTGTTACCACTTTCTAAGTGCGAGCCCATTCCCCCTCCGCCCCGGTCCACCTTTCCGCCTCGGCCAGACTCCGGGACACCAACCGCAGAGCCACTCCCCGACCCCGCAAGACGCCGCTCTGAACGGCTCGGGAGCTTCTCCCTGTGCAGCGGGGAGGAGGGGAACGGCCACTGGTCCCCACGAGCACCCCCGGGCGCCGAGCCGGGGAGCCTGGCGTCGCCCGCGTCCCCGCTCGGTCCCCGGTCCGCCTCCCGCACGCCCCCGCCGCGCCCCGCCCCGCCCGGCGCCGGCCCCGCCGCGGCCGCTCGGCGCACCTGCAAGTCCCGCGCGCTCGGCGGCCTCGGCCCAGAGGGTCTGTCCGGCTCCTCCGGCGCCGCGTCGCCGCCCTCCGCCATCTTTCACCCGCTCGCAGGTGCCAGCGCCAGCGCCCGCGGAAGACGTGCCTCCTGCTACTTCCGGGCTGGTTGCCTGGCAACGCGGGAAGCCGTCGCCCCCCGCTTCCTCCTGCGCCGGTGCGCGCCCCTCGGTTCCGGCGCTTCCCTACCTGTCCCAGCCTCCGGGTTCCCTTAGGAAATGGGCTCAGTTTCCCTGCAGAGAGGCCTCTGCGTACGGAGAGCTTCCTGTCCCCCGAGGCGCTCCTGAAGATTCTGCAAGCCGCCACAGGGGGCAGCATAGACCTGCAAGTTCTTTTAAGGAAACAATGAGAACAGAACAGAACGTCCTTTGGATGTTTATCGGAGCCAAGCTGCCTCCTTACTTTTCTAGGGGACTGGGTGGCGTGTCGCCCCGGAGATACTGTAAATCGGTGTTGGGAATAAAGAACATCATAAATGCTCTGTGCGATCAGAACTAGAGACCACTGCCCTGACCGGTTTGGCTCAGTGGATAGAGCCTCGGCCTGCGGACTCCAAGGGTCCCAGGTTCCATTCCAGTCAAAGACATATAGCTAGGTTGCGTGTGTGTGTGTGTGTGTGTGTGTGTGTGTGTGTGTGTGTGTTTGTGTGTGTGTAGGAGGCAGTTGATCGATGTTTCTCTCTCATCAATGTTTCTAACTCTCTATCCCTCTCCCTTCCTCTCTGTAAGAAAATCAGTAAGATGTATTTAAAACACACACACACAAACAAAAACAACAACTAGCGACTACTAAACCCTCCCAGTTCATCTGAGGTTTATTTAAACTCTTCTCTTAACCCAGGCCCTTTTATGCCCCCTGGATGCAATGGTAAAAACCTAGTTCCACTCAATATAAAACTCACCATCTAGTGGGGGAAAAGAGGAAACAGATAATAAAATGCTATTTGCAATAGAGCTCCGAGGAAATGTTATTGTTACCAGTCAGCCCCCCTTAATGGGAAGGGGTGGAACTGTCTCCTCTTGGACTAGAAAGACACTGAGGGTGAGAGAGGTTTTATGCCAGTTTCTGTTGAAAGACACTTTATGTAATATATAGTCTTGGTCCATTACCACTGAACTCACAGTCAACAGCACTGTAACTCATGCCTGAACAGAGCTCATCTAATACATGTATTTTCTCTGCAAGACACATTCACAGCCCTCTTGTGCTTAGGAACTTGGACTTGCAAACAGCAGTTCTGCGATACTCTTAGGGCCATTTTCAACAGCAAATTTACCAATAAAATGCAAAATGATGATATAAATAGACTGCGCATTTTATTGACAGTACAAACGCTGAATCAATGTCCAATCTAGGACATTTCCTCCTTTATCTTCAGCTGGGAATATGCTCGCTGGGCAGTTCATTTCCTTGGCTTCCGTGTGCATGTCTGTGAATGATCACTAAAGCCCTCAGAGTATTGACCTGGGGTTACAAATGAATTTTATTGAGTAGGTGAATTTGCAAATACGGAATCTGCAAATAGACAACTGACTGCTTTTAGGACTTACACATCTATTTTCCAATACCTCCTTCTTGACATTCATTTCCAATTGTCTTCTCAACTGTTATTTTCATTTGGGTGTCTCAAACCCAAATTCCTTTTTTTTTTCTCCAGTGCATTCCCCTGCAATGACAAGTGGCCAGATGCTCCAAAGGTGAGAGAAAGAAAAAAAAAAAGAAAAAAAAAAAAAAGGGTTCCTTCTGCTTGTATCCAGGAGAAAGATGCAACTGCCCGAAAGGAGGGAGACGACCTTTGCTTCCTGGAGATGGGATGGAGGGGTGCTGGGTTCCCACTCGAATTGTTTGGAATGTAACTATCTCTCTCCAAGGGCCACAGGATCTCTGCGGTCTCTTTCATAACCTGGAGATGTCACCACAGTCCTGGGCCTCCTTTTCCCTTGCCATGTGAACACATACCATGAGCACTCCTGCCGCTCTCTCTCTCTCTGGATCTCTCACTTTCTATAAAGTTGCAAATTAACTTCCCAAGACTTGCTCTTAGCTCAGAACCCAACCCTTATTATTATTATTGTTTCAGCAAAATGTACTCAGAAAGCACCCACTCTGTAGAAACACAAAGATGTTCTCTAAGCTCCACAAATAGTTGACCGACTATGCCAAAGCAGATGCCATCCTCTTTGACATACACCCTACTCTCTTTTCTCCTTAAAAATGTCAGAGGCTCCTATCCAAGCTCCATGTTTATGTCTGTTATATTTCCTTAGGTTTATTGCAGAGGCCACTATGTTTCCATCTTCTCTGCTGAAGGCTTGAAGGGTTTAAGGAAGGATTTGGCACCTCAGGTTACCCAGAGCGGGTCACTTGGACATTAGTTAGCATGTTTTTTTCTGTGGCTCCCACTCTACTATGCAGCACTGTCCCCAGGGAGAAGGGGGAATTTCTCCCTCTCCAATTTCCAAGACCAGATTCCCCATGCTTTGTCAATCAGAACAAATGTTTTTAAAATAATTATTACTGAGAAGTTCCTCGCTGTTTTACCTGCCATTCCAAGCTATTAACAATCCGTTACTTCTAACAAGTTTCTTTAGGAGAATTCTGGTGAATACAATCAGTTCAATCTTATCAGATTCATGAGTATTTGATCATGCATCTATTTTTTGAGTTTTACTTCCTGATTGGTCTTGGCTTTATGAGATGTTTCTTGGCCTGTGAATGGAATGTTCCTGCACTATTAAAAAAAAAAAAAAAAAAAAAAAAAAAAAAGTATGTGCAATGCAAAAATGGTTCACCAGAGGGAGCACCAGCTCACAGACTTCAACTGGAACTTGAGAATCCAGCTCCACATTCTTCCCAAACTTTATAAAACATGAGTATACAGTGTTATATAAAATATACATAAGGGGGGGATTAAATATGTCACCGTGATTGTTATTATGTATAAACGTAAAGTTGAATTTGGTGACAGAGAGAATGAGCTACTGAAGTGAAAGTCTCAGTGGCTGTTTCCATTCACTGTATAATAGCTCAAGAAAGAAAGTTTCAAAAAATTATTTAAAGCATCTAGTATAACAATTTTATTAATTGATTTGATTGCAAATTTTAGCCACGTTATTTCTTAAACCTTCACCTTTTTTGAGGGAAGCACACTCTCTGGAGATTTCACAAACATCCAATATTTTGCTTCTCCAGTGCCCGGGTCCTTCCCAACTCCCACCCTTCACTCCTCTCCCTTGGCCTCAAGACAAACACGCCCAGCCCCCACTCTCAGAGTAAAGGGCAAGAATTAGGGTAGTAAATATGAATTTAAAAAACCCAATGTGTAAAATTTCACCCTAAATTGACTAGGGTCCAAGATCCTCCATGCCCTGTTGAGTTCACATTTTATAGAAGCAGCAGGATAACCTTCATTGTTATAGTGCAGCACGGATCTGAAAGGGAAAATCTTTGAGAGAGCTGTAAGATATAAGACTAATACAAAAATTGTATTCGTAAGTAAAAAGAACTGTTTAGCTTTTGAAATTGGGTGAGGCCCGTTGTGGCCTGTTGCTATTGGACTCTGACTGCAGCCAAGAAGAGACGAGGTCAAGGCTAAACAGCCTTAGTATTATTCCCTTCTGTGCTTCTTTGCTCTTTACAGTGGAGAAGATAGGGGGAAGCTTTTTTTAGTTCTCTCTTTTAACTTAAAATTTAAAAAAAAAAAATTTATTTCAGAGAGGAAGAGAGAGGGAGAGAGAGATAGAAACATCAATGATGAGAGAGAGTCATTGATTGGCTGCCTCCTGCATGCCGTATACTGGGGATCGAACCTGCAACCTGGGCATGTGCCCTGATGGGGATTGGAACCTTGACCTATTGGTTCATAGGTCAATATTTAACCACCGAGCCACACCCATTGGGCTTCGCTTTTTATTTGTCTTCTATTTCTTGCCAAATAACATGAATTCATTTGATCAAAATACTTGGCCTCAGGCTCCCATTATTCTTCTGCCATCAACAAAAGCATCAGCAAGCGCCCTCAGCCTAAGCACAACTCTGTAAATAGTGTCTGTCCTGGGAATAACAGCCTTAGACAGAGGGATTAAAGGGACACATCTATTAAATAAGTAAATATGGCCAGAGTAAGTGGATGCTTTTAGAGCTGCACAAAGCAGCAGCAATGAGTATTTCTATTGTTGCTGTCCAGGCACAAGTCAGAGATTTTCAAAGAGCATCACTGGCTAGAATGAGAGATCACCTAGGGCAGTAGTCGGCAAACTGGCTCGCCACTCTGTTGACTAAAGAGTTTGCTGATCACTGACCTAGAGAGCTGAGGGATCCATAATTAGTTCAGGTCATAATGCTAAATGAAATAAGCCAGAGACATTTAAAACACAAGTTCTATTTGGTACCTTATATGTGGAATTTTTTTTTTAAAGGCTGAACTACCATGTTTCCCCTAAAATAAGACATCCTCCAAAAATAAGACCTACTTACAGGTTTCCGTCTGAGTGAAATATAAGGCATCCCCCCAAAAAATAAGGCCCCCCTAGGCTCTGTCTCAGAATGAAAATTAATTTACCGTAAACTGGTAGCTAGGGCTGCCCCGACTGGAGAGAAATCAGCTTGAAAACTTTGTGAAACCTAAATTGCAAGAAGTTGTGACTTGGGTGAAGAATTCATGGGAGAAAATCACTGACAGTTGCATTGCAAATGCACTGCGAGCAGGCTATCTTGACAAGAAGTACTCATTTAAAGACAGTGCTATTGTTAAACATGAGAGATTTGGTCCACTGATTCTGAAAGAACTGGAGTCACAAGAAATTCACCAAGAAATTCAGGAATTGGATTGTTATGATGATGTTCCAGAAGATGATGACATGATTGTCATTGACTAAATGAGTAAATTCTTGATACTGTAGGATTCATAGTTTGTCTGGTTTGTGTTGACAACTACCGTACTACTGTAGTATACAGGTAATAAATTTCCTTTATTTTCATTTAACAATAAATATGTACCGTATTCTTCTTCATGGAAAAATAAGACATCCCCTGAAAATAAGACCTAGCTCATGTTTGGGAGCAAAAATTAATATAAGACACTGTCTTATTTTTGGGGAAACAGGGTAATAGAAACTGAGTTGACAGTAGTTGCCAGGTGCTGTGGGTGGTAGAAATGGGGAGAAGTTGGCAAAAAGATATCAACTTTTAGTTGTAATATGAATAAGGTCTGAGGATCTAATGAATAACTTGGTGACTATAGTCGATAATACCATCCTATATAATAATCCTATATAATAAAGAGATAATATGCAAATTGACAGTCACTCCAACACACAAGATGGCTGCCCCCATGTGGATACAAGATGGCCACCACAAGATGGCAAGCAGGGAAGGGCAGTTGGGGGTAATCAAGCCTGCAGGTGAGGGCAATTAGGGGTGAGCAGGCTAGCAGAGGAGGCAGTTGGTGGGGGACACTCAGGCCTGCAGGGGAGGGCAGTTGGGAGGGACCAGGTCTGTAGGGGAGGGCAGTTGGGGGAGACCAAGCCTGCAGGGGAGGGCAGTTGAGGGGAGGGACCAGGCCTGCAGGGGAGGGCAGTTGGTGGCGATCAGGCCTGCAGGAGAGGGCAGTTAGGGGAGACCAGGCCTGCAGGGGAGGACAGTTAGGGGTGACCAGGCCTGCAGGGGAGGGCAGTTAGGGGAGAGGACCATGCCTGCAGGGAAGGGCATTTGGAAGTGACCAAGCCTGCAGGGAAGAACAGTTGAGGGGGACCAGGTCTGCAGGGGAGGGCAGTTAGGGGTGACCAGGATGGCAAAGGAGGGCAGTTAGGGGTGACTGGCCCTGGAGTGGAGGTTAGTTAGGGTCAATCAGGCCAGCAGGGGAGCAGTTAGGTGTTGATCATCCTGGCAGGGGAGTGGTTAGGGAGTGATCAGGCTGTCAGGCAGAAGTGGTTAGGGACAGTCAGGCAGGCAGGCAGGCGAGCAGTTGGGAGCCAGCAGTTCCAGATTGAGTCGGACATCCCTGGAGGGGTTCCACATTGGAGAGGGTGCAGGCTGGGCTGAGGGACAACCCCCTGCACGAATTTTGTGCACCAGCCTCTAGCATTGTATAACTGAAGTTTTTACCCAGGGCTGCCAGATTGTCACTTTTTTTCAAGATGTCTGATAGGCTCTGCAGCAGTGGTTCTCAATGTGGGTCACAGCCCACAGGTTGAGAACCACTAGCAGGGTTGCCTAAGACCGTAGGAAAACACAGATATTTACATTACGATTCATAACGGTAGAAAAATTACAGTTATGAAGTAGCAACGAAAATAATTTTATGGTTGGGGGTCACCACAACACGAGGAACTGTATTAAAGGGTTGCTGCATTAGAAAGGTTGAGAACCACTGGGCTAGAGGGATGTGATGAGGAAGGAGCAGGAGGGGAGGGCATGGCAGGCTCGGCTGTCTGGGCACCTGCTTCTGCTGGCAGGGTGGGGGCTTGGGGTGGCACTGTCCTTCCAGGTGCCCAAAGGGGCTGATGCAGGACACATGGAGCACCTTGGGGTGAGCAAGGGTTGTGACTTATGCAGTGGCCCCAATTTTTATCTTCATGCATATTATAATTAAAACATTTTGTACATATGAATTTAATTACCAGCTAGACCTTCCAGATGGAAATATGCAATAAGTGGATGAAAACAAGGGTCATAAGCCTAAGAAAGAGGCAGGCATTTTCAGACCAGCCTAGGTTTAGACATTCATCAGATTGAACTATTTTTTTAAAAAAAATATTCGACAAAGCCCTTTTTACCACAATGAACAAAACAACACATTAAAATTCACTTCCAGAAATACCCAAATTATTTTTTAAGTCAAGTTTATTTTTTCAAAAAATTTTTAATTATCAAATTTTCTTTGACAAACTTACTAAAATAGCAAATGTTTATTTTAGAGTTTATATTTATATAACAGAATGTTCTTAATTGATGTTCACAAGGTTAGCTTTCTCTAGGCCCTAAGGGTTTATATCTTCCCTTACATTTACTTGTCATCCTCAAAGATATTCTGGAGAGAGAGAGAGAGAAAAAAAAAAAAAAAATCGGAATGAGACACTTATAAAATCGTCTTCATTTCTTGTTATCTTGTAGCAATTTATCATGGAACCCACAGCGGTCTGTCAGCTGAGGAAAGAGCTTCTTGTCCTCAGACATGCCCGAGTGGACTCTCAGGGTGACAGCCGGCTAAGCCTCTTCGCTTCTTGAACAGCTGTCACTGAAACAGGTCAGGCTTTGAGTTCTGTGTGTTGACTAGTGTTAGCCTCTGACGGCCTTTTTCTCCTGTACCTGCTTCCCCAGTTTGCTTTTTCTTCATTGAATCCTGGTGTGGGAAGATTCCCCCTCACAATATCATGTTGGAGATCCCGTGCAGGGCCCAGGATCAAGTGATTGAGATTCACGTGCACTGACATTCTTGAAGGTATTTTTCAAATACATCCTTTCTTCCAGGTCACTGTGTGTCTCAGTGTTTTGTGCAATTCCAGTTTCCTTCTGTGGAATAAGCTGGTTTCTCTGAAAGATCCTGATGGTTTTCTTCCTTCTCCATTCATTCTAAGAGCTTTTGTCTCACGGACTGAATGCCAATCTGGTTTTCCTTAGTTGTCCTCTAGGTGTCGCCCTCAGAGGTTGTTTTCATGAACTATTCGACCTGGGAGATGATGGACTGGAACAGGCCTGTGGGGTGCTGGGTAAGATTACAGCTGAGTCTAATGGGCTTTCCTTAAAAAAAAAAAATTAAAAAAAAAAAGATTGATTATGGAGTTACATATGTGTCCTTATTCCCCCATTACCCTCCCTATCCCCCTCCTCATGGCCTCACCCCTCTGCTGTCTATGTCCATTGGTTAGGCTTATATGCATGCATACAAGTCCTTTGGTTGATCTCTCCCCCTTACCCCCACCCTCCCCTACCTTCCCTTTGAGGTTTAATGGTATGATCGATGTTTCTTTGTCTCTGGATCTATTTTTGTTCATCATTATATTCCATAAATGAGTGAGATCATGTGATATTTATCTTTCTCTGCCTGGCTTATTTCACTTAGCATAATGCTCTCCAGGTCCATCCACGCTGGACTTTCCATCTTGAAAGTGAAATCTTGGTTTACCTGCAGAGAAGGGAGTGCTGCACTCCACAGCCACAGCTGACCCTGGGGAGGGGTCATTCCTTCTCAGACGTCCACCTCCCTCAGCCACCCCCAGGCTGCAGAAAGTATGGCAGCAGCTGGGCAGCAGCCGAGCCCTAAGATGTCTCATTCCAGGGGAGCCTGCAGGTGGTGGCATCCATAAGACCTTCGCGTTCCAGGGCTGCCATGACAAATCATTGCAAACAGGGTGGCTTAAAACAGAAACTTAGTCTCTCCCATTTCTGCAGAAGTCTGAAACCAGTCTGTCCCCAGGATTGGTTCTTCCTGGTGGCCTGATGGGGGGTCCATTCCTGTTTCTGTTCCAGCTTTGGGTGCTGGCCCTCAATCCTGGGCATCTCTTGGCTTGTAGATGCATCACTTCAACCGCTGCCTCTATAGTCACATCACCTTCCTCTCTCTGTCCCCAAGTCTTCTCTTTTCTGGCTTTTTTAGGGAAAGTCCTTGGATTTCAGTCCCACCCTAATCCAGGATGAGTTTATTTTGAACTGTACCTTAGCCAAGCAAAGTCACATTCTCACATACTGGGTGGACACAATTTTTTTTTTTTTTTTTTTTTTTTTTTGTGTGTGTGTGTGTGTGTGTGTGTGGGACACTATTCAACTTAGTACACCATATGTATGATATAATTCTGTCTACTTAGGGCACATGAATCCCTTTTTGGAGCATCCAGATGACTTTGAGGGTGGTTGCTGTAACAAGGCACATGCCTTTTTGCAAGTTAGAGGTTATTTAGACTGTGAAATAAATGGTATGGAAGTTTTTAATTAAGTTGGGAATCCATTTGCATCATCAAAGAAGTTTTAACATTACAGTTATCAATGACAGAAAAGGGAAATCTATTCAATTAGAGATAGGCTCTCAGCTGCGTGACAATTTTTGCATGGTCGTAAGATATCTTTATTGTATAGTAGTGCAATAAAGCTTTCTAAATCAACCATAGCTATCAAAAGTTAGACTAAATCATTTTTAAAAGTCTTGGTTAGAAATTACATGCAGCCAATTCAATAATAAAATCATATATGTATTAAAACTATATTAATTGTAGCAAACTTATAAGTACTTAAATATCTGACAACTTTTGAAGCTTAAATTTAGTATTTAATGTCTTTCCAAATACTATCTGGATTTTATATTAATTTTGAGACATAGAAAAAAAAATCATGTGTTTTTTTTTTGTTGTTGTTTTCTTTTGTACCAAGCTCCACATAGATGTTCCTGAATCCCCTCCAGTTTACCCCAGAGCGTAGGATAATTTTTTGCTATGAATCATTAACTTGAAAAGATGTAACATGCCTTTGAGACATTTCTAGGAATAAACAAATGCATTTTTGTTTATGTATATATACATTATCACCTATAATAATAAAAGGGAAATATGCTATTTAGACCAGATGTCATTCTGGACTTCCTTCCTAACCAAGCCACAGCCGGAGGGAAGCCAGCCCAGGTCCAGATACTGGAGGGAAGCCAGTGCTGGCAGCTGGGAGGAGGAAGGCCTCTTCTTGCACAAAATTTCATGCATTGGGCCTCTAGTATATTTATAAAATTATATATATGTAAAACCATATCCTATATAATAAAAGGCTAATATGCAAATTGACTGAACAGTAGAATGACCAGTCAGTATGACATGCACTGACCACTAGAGGGCAGACGCTCAATGCAGGAGCTGCCCTGTGGTGGTCAGTGTGCTCCCACAGGGGGAGCACCATTCAGCCAGAAGCTGGGCTCACAGCTGGCAAGCACAGTGGTGGTGGTGGGAGCCTCTCCCACTTTTGAGGCAGTGCTAAGGATGTCCAACTGCTGGCTTAGGCCCGCTCCTTGCAGGCCTAAGCTATCAGTTGGACATCCCCCAAGTGCACAGGCTGGGCTAAGAGCCCGCGCAAGTGCACGAATTCTGTGTACTGAGCCTCTAGTTTTAATATATATATTTATTGTAAATATAAAATTATATAGTTTTACACCAATAGAATGATAGCACACATATAACTGGCTTTATTTTTTCTTTTAAATATAAAGTTTGCTCTTCTTATAAGTACCCATAGAGTTATGTCATGTTAAAAAAATAGCTGTAGGTATTTCATATAGTATAGCTGTATCAATGACCTGTAATTTATCTTATTAGTTTCCTGTTAATAACAGGTTGTTTCCAGATTTTTTATTTTTATTTTTGCTATCACCAATAATGTTACAATTGATATTTGCAGAATAAATTCCTAGAAGTTAAATTGTGGCATCAAAGGTTATGTGATCTAAATTCTTGATAGATACTGTGAAATTACTAGCATACTTTAGCACCATTTTATTCTCTAACATACAGTTTAAAAGGTGGCCTGCTTTCCCACACAATTTCCAAAAGTCTTTTAAATTATCAGAGAGTTGGAAAGTACTATCTTCTTTCTTTAATCGTGGATGAGAAAATAAGATATAGGAGAAACTAGATTGCTCATACTAAGTAATTGATCCATGCTTTCTGCAGAATACAACATAAAAACTTAATAGAAATTTAGCTCTTAATTATTTTATGAAGAAGTAAAAATATGGGAAATTATCATAAGAAAACCAACTTTGCCTTCACTTCAAAAGTGTTTTTGCCCTTATTAAACACCCTGGAAAGGCAAATTATAGAACACAGATCATGGGAGTGCAGCATAGGCTTATATATCATTGGTCTTATATAAACATTTTATATATAACTAGTGGTGTGATTTGGGGCAAATCATTGAACTGTTTAGGCCTTTTGTGTCTATTTCCCTTATTTATAAATATAGGGTTTAGGACCTTAACAGGCTGGGCTAAGAGCCCTCCACCTCCAAGTGCATGAATTTCATGTACCAGGCCTCTAGTTTCAATATATATTTAGTAACTTAAAAATGTTATGAATCTAGGAATGTTTAAATTCCATCAATACTGCTATTGATGAGGCTTTCCAAAGTAAAACTTTCTGATTTTAATTCGCCAGTAGGTGGTGATATTAAAACACCCAAAATAATTGCTGATCTAGTAACCGACAGCAATTCTCCTCTTAGGATTCATCTAGAAATACCCTTTGTTATTATAGTAAAATTTTAATGTGATGAAAGGAGTACATTTATATAATTTATTATGTTACATTTAATATTATCACTTAGGATATCAATTGATTGCTAATTTGGCTTTTAGTGGAAAGAAATTAAATTCCAAATCCAGTTACTTCAGATGACATGATTTTCAATCTCTCATAGCTTCTTTAATTCAGTTAATTTTATAAACAGTTTTGTTTTTTTATTAATAAACTTATTTAATTAGAAGACTAAGAGTGGGTATAGGTTGAACTTTGTTTATATAATTGAAACTTTAAAAATACTCTATAATAAGGAGAGCCTCACAGAAGGTCTTCGGATACCTTGTTTGAAAGTCAACTTTTACTGTTTGTATAATTCTGTAGAAAATCAAAGACATCAATCAAAAAATTGGAAGTTTAAAAATTTAGAAGTTTAAAGAGTTGCAAGATTTTAAATGTAATCTTTACAAAATCAATTGCAGCCCTAGCCAGTTTGGTTCAGTGAATAGAGCGTGTGTAGTAGGCATCCAATCAATGATTCTCTCTCATCATTGATGTTTCTATCTCTCTCTCCCTCTCCCTTCCTCTCTGAAATCAATAAAAATTTATTTTAAAAAATCAATTGCATACTTATATTAATGACATGTAGTTAGATAATGAAGAAATAAATGTGATAACTTAACAACAAAAGCAATAAATAGTGATTTATCTTGAAACATAAAATATATGTGAACAGAATATAATAAAACCTTAGTAGGGAAATAAATTAAGACATCCATAATTACAGGGATTAAATATAGTACATATAAAATACTAACGTTATAAATAGATGAAATGCAAATATACATTAAGAGTTCCAATTGAAAATAGTAAAAACCTATTTTTCCAATAGGAAAAAAATCAGGAAGCAAGTACATAAGATAATTTTTAAACGATAATAATAGTGATTGACTTACTCTATAAAATTTCCAAACACTTTACAAAACTTTTGTTAAAATTAAATGGTAACTGGAGAACAATGGTAAAGTGATCATTAAAATAGAAAAAACATATTAGAATAGGTTATTATGATAAAGATTTTTCACTGCCAAAATATAACATTTACAGATCCTTATATGAAATATGTATGTTAACATAAAAGAATTGACACTGATGAATGCTACCAATGCATAACTAAATAATAGTTATTGATATGCAGGTTAGAAGATTTAAGTGGGGCATTTAGTGCTAGTTAGAAAAAATCTTTGACATTTTGCTTATTCTAAAAAACCCCCAAAAACACAAACACAGAAATATGTAGATTAGGAATTAGGCATCACTTACAGAGAAGATTGTTACATATTGTTTCCTTGGTAAGACATGCGATCTTGCTGTGAAAATTTTAAATAGGACAGGCAATAACCTGAGCTGATTTAGGAGGTGTCTGAAATGAAGAATAAGGGATAATCTCAGAGACACTGCAAATTTCAATTTCCTTTTTTAACAGAAAGAAGTAATACATTATCCTAACTATCAAATCTCTTCATATCAGAACATAGGAACTTAATAGACTAGTTAAGTGCTAGCTGAATTCTCATCATTTGGACTCAGGAACAAAACTGAGTAAGATAATATGGATACTTATGTGTTATTATAGATTAAGCAGAACTGAAAGGAAAAAGGAGCCTAAGAAAACCAGAGTCTCATTTTGTCAAGTGCAGAGCAGCCTCCTGTCTGCTTGGCACACAGGAGACCATTGATCTCAGCCTGCCGCGAAGGGAGGCGGGACACTTAGGTGCAAGTGAGTTCAGCCTTCCAAACCCAGCCCATAAAAACTTCCTGTGTGCTTCCTCCTCACACTCTTGCTCACCTCCCAGCCAAAGGCAGAGGGCAAAATTGGCCAAGCACTCACTGCATGGCCTAGGCTAGTGGTCGGCAAACTCATTAGTCAACAGAGCCAAATATCAACAGGACAACGATTGACATTTCTTTTGAGAGCCAAATTTTTTAAACTTAAACTTCTTCTAACACCTCTTCTTCAAAATAGACTCACCCAGGCCGTGATATTTTATGGAAGAGCCACACTCCAGGGGCCAAAGAGTCGCATGTGGAATGCGAGCCACGGTTTGCTGACCACTGGTCTAGGGAATGGTAGAGTCAAAGATGGGAGGGACTTGTCCCTTAGCTGATGTTTGCCTGAAATGTTTGTATTCAACTTTGCATGAATAAAAAATAAACTTTTACTGTGAAATAGTGGGACTTGTTTTACAGCAACTTAGTGCTACTGTTTCTAACTAGTACGTGTTACTGAATTTTTAATTGTCAAATTACATGTTTTGTTAGTTGAGAAGAATGTATACATGATATTTTATGTGTTATTTTCTTTGTTAATATTTCCATGAACTGATTTTTGTATGTAAAGAATGTTGACATGTTAGCATTTTTAGCACAATATCCATTTGTATTTCATATTGTTAGTATTCTCTTGTATTCCTGATCCATTTTCAAATGTTTGGCATTATGTTTCTAGTTTTTCACCATACATTATGCTACTAAGCATCTCTAGTTATTATTTTTGGGGACTTGATTCAAAATGGAATGATCTGATCAAATGAATGAATGGTTGAAAAGGATAAATGTGGCCAGTGGCTAACACACAGTCTATGATTTCCTAAAGATCACTGAGTTGTGCAAAATGATGCATAACCCACAAAAAGAGAAAGGGAAGGTGCACTTATTGGAAACTAAAAACTTCTACTCTGTGAAAGACACTATTTAGAGAAGGAAAGCCAGATTTTAAGAAAATCTTTACAAAGTTCATATAGAACTGTATCAAATATACAAAGACTTCTTAAAATGCAACAATTAGAAAAGAAACAACCTAATTAAAAAAAGTGTCCCTAGGAAATTGCAATGAAAACAATAAGCAATTACAAGACTACACAATTATTAGAATGCCAGCCACCCAGTGCTGCTAAGGAGTTGGAGCATTGCTTCTGGCCATGCAAAATGGTACAGTATCTTCAGAAGATACTTTGGCAGTTTCTTACAAAACTAAAGATATTCTTACCATAGGATCCAGCAATCATGCTCCTTGAATTGAAAACTCAAATGCACTCAAAATGAACTGAAAACTTATGTTCACACAAAAATCTACACACTCTTGTTTATAGCAGCTTTATCCATAACGTCAAAGACTTGGAAGTCACCAGGATGTCCTGCAGTAGGTGATGGATAAACCAATGAGGGCATCCATACAATGGAAGATTACTCAGTAATAAAATATAACAAGTTATCAAGTCATAAAAACACATTGTAGAATCTTAAGTTCATATTACTAAGTGAAATAAATTAATTTGAAAAAGTTATATACTTGATTATTCCAACTCTGTGATATCCTATAAAAGGCAAAACTATGGATACAGCAAAAAGATGAGTTATTTCCAGGTGTTGGGGGGAGGGATGAACAGGCAGATCACAGAGGATTATTAGGGCAGAGAAACTATTCTGTATGATACTGTAATGGTGCACACATGTCATACATTGGGCAGAATCCAAAGAATGCACAACACAAAGAGTGAACTATGGACTTCGGTTAATAATAATGTGCCAATATTGGCTCATTAAATGTAATAAATGTACCACACGTTTGCAAGATATTAATAACTAGAGGCCCGAAGCATGAAGATTTGTGCAAGAATGGGCCTTCCTACCCCTGGCTGCTGGCAGCACCTTCGCTCTAGCTAGAGCTGCCTTTCCACTCCAGCCTGGAGCCGCCTATCTGCCTTCCCACGCTGGCTGGGGTGGTGTAGAACAGTGTTTTTCAACCTTTTTTGGGCAAAGGCACACTTGTTTCATGAAAAAAATCACGAGGCACATCACCATTAGAAAATGTTAAAAAATTTAACTCTGTGCCTATATTGACTATATATAAAGTAATTCTCTTGAATAGGAATCAAATAAACACAAAGAAAGTATTTTATAATTACTTTATTATGAAATATTAAGTAAACAAAATAGTGAAAAATTATAAAATTCTTGTCTTGTCTGCACCTACGGCACACCAGGCAACATCTCGCGGCACACTAGTGTGCCGTGGAACAGCGGTTGAAAAACGCTGGTGTAGAACGCCTGCATCCTGCCCTGCCCCCATCTGCTCCAAGCCTGTATATGCAAATTAACCCGCCAGCTTTGTTGGGTTAATTTACATACACACTCTTGATTGGCTGGTGGGTGTCGTGAAGGTACAGTCAATTAGCATGTTACTCATTTATTGGGTAGGTAGTGGAAACTGTGTGTTGGGAATGCTCTGTGGTTCCTGCTAAAATTTTCTGTAGAACTTAAACTTCTCAAAAAAAGTCTTAATTAAAAAACAAATAAGCAAATGCCACAGGGCCAAAAATGGGATTAGGGACATGATATGCAGATACTTTATCAATGACATACAATGATTTGACACACCATGATTAGGAAGAGAATACCATTTAGAAGTACTTTAGCTAAGAGCAAAATTTATAAAAAGTAACATAGTCAATGTTGGTGTAACAAAGAAGAACTGTTGTACTTATTTATTGCTGCTCATTTTACAAGTAAGATGTCTATGTAATAAGGGATGCGTGTGGTTCATACACCTGGTGCATGGAGGGAGCTGGTAGACATTTGAGGTTGTCTATGTGTGTTTTGTGTATTCCCATCTCAGCTTGTGCAGCATTCCTAATATTTGCTGCAGACAAAATTGCACATAAGGAAATGCAAAATTTATAGTTTGCTCAAGTTGTACTCAAATCAATTAATTGCACTAGAAAGAAATTGATTTTCACAGGAAGTATTATCACAAAGCTGACTAGCATGAAAACGTTATATAAAAAACTGCAGTCTTCTGCTCCACATTTCTCCTTCTCCAATCATGACTTTCACTTCCTTTTGTCTGTTTCTTCATGTAATTAGGTCCATCTTTATTTATTTTTAAATGCTTAAATTGCTATTTCTTTAGTTACAATGTTAGAAATTACTATGCATCCACTTAGCTTTTGAAACTGTCATGCCTGCCTCCCACACTCTGCATGTTATGCCCATGGACACTCTTATGTTATTATGGCTTCGTAAATATTGTTTCACATCCAGTCGAGTGGTTTGCTGTGAATGTCTTTCCTTCCCTGCAGAATTTCTGTCTTTAACATTTGACTCTTATTAGTAGTATTTATTATGGTTGGTTTTACAGCTGTGGAGTGGGAAGTGAATTTTGATTTACATTTCTTTTCTAATTCCAGTGACATGTGAGCATTGACATTATTTGTATCTGTTCTTTACATGTTTGGAATTTGAGACTTTCATTAGTTATGTTGTCAGTTTGGAATTTCATCACTTTCTTTCTAAAACATTTATCCATGTCATTTTACAAATGTGTTTTCTATTTTTTTTTTCCTGACACAGATAGTTCTTAGTGTGTGTTTTACACTGTAATTTATTATGGTGTATGATGTGACATTTGGATCTAATTTATTTCTTCTTTTTACCAATATATAATATTCTAGATGTTTCATTGCCAGTAACTTTCTCCCTTGTTGGCCTTTCCGTATTTGTTAGTTTTTAGAATTATGTGCAGCTCACTGTTCATGTCATCTGTTCTCTGAAGGCCTGCACTACTCTCATAGAAACTTGTGCTTCTTGCCGAAACTGGTTTGGCTCAGTGGGTACAGTGTTGGCCTGTGGATTGAAAGGTCCTGGGTTTGATTTCGATGAAGGGCATGTACCTTGGTTGCGGGCACATTCCCAGTAGGGGCGTGCAAGAGGCAGCTGATCGATGTATCTCTCTCATCGATGTTTCTAACTATCTCTCTCTCTTCCTCTCTGTAAAAAAAACACACACACAATAAAATATATTAAAAAAAAAAAAAAAAAGAAATTGGTGCTTCTTCTACAATGTCTACACTGGGATTCCCTTTGTATCCTGTTGAACTTTATTTCCTTGAGATTTTACTATTGCTGGCTGTATTTCCACTATAATCTCTATTATTTGGCGGTTGGATTGCCTCTCTCTCTCTCTCTCTCTTTCTCTCTCTCTCTCTCTCTCTCTCTCACACACACACACACACACACACACACACACACACATTGTCACCATCTGCTGGAAGTGACTATATTGTGCTAGTATACCTTTAACTACTGGTTCTCAATCTTTCTAATGCCGACCCTTTAATACAGTTCCTCACGTTGTGGTGACCCCCAACCATATAATTATTTTAATTGCTACTTCATAATTGTAATTTTGCTACTGTTATGAATTTTAATGTAAATATGTGTGTTTTCTGATGGTCTTAGGTGACCTTAGGTGACCCTTTATTAAAGGGTCGCGGCATTGGAAAGGTTGAGAACCACTGCCTTAAACACTATTCCACTACTATGGAGAACACTTACTTCCTGATCTTTTGCTCTTTTAGATCTTTTAACCTCAGGGAGGCAAACATTTTAATAGAATTTTTGTTAGTTTTTTTTTTTTTTTTAATAGCCATGGATTTTTTTTAAACATTCAGAGTTTGTTGCTTTTAATATATTTGTTGTTGGGTGTAGCTCAGAATAAGCACTATGATTATTCATGCAGCATCTGTTCAGAGGTATGAATACACCTCCCACACCGTGTATTCTTCAGCGAGGTTCTTGCTTGCTCCTTGCAAATTAGGAGGGAGACACTGAAGTCAAGTGAACAGAGTAGCTTATTAATTGATTTTTAAAGAATCATAGGACCGAGGAACTTGCCCAAGGGTACATACTAGAATGCAAAGGACTTACTTTTGACAGCAAGGCTCCGGGTCACTTATCATCTCCCTCTGCTTGGGAGTCGCCACTGACCTCTCTGGCTCTAAGTAGTCTTCCGGGGCACGGCATTTACCAGTGGTGCCACTTCCTTGTCATGCACATTGTGCCTCTGGGAGCTGTCATCTTTCCACGTGTTAGCGTTTTTGGCCCAATTAAGAGAGAAGCTCGCTCCTTAAAGCGCGCGCGCACACACACACACACACACACACACACATCTTTTTGTTTTCTTGTCAGATATCTTTGCCGACACATTAGATTTTATGACTCCCTATTCTGACAGATCGTATGTGACAGTCTATTGCTAACTACCACCTAAAAGGAAATCTCAGAGGGTTGTGAACAGCCTGTATCAGGGGCACAGCCCTCTCGCACTGTTCTGTGCTGCAGGATTGTACTTTTAGGGATGTGTTTCTTCTCACAGCAGACACACAGGAAGTTCAACAAAGCATCTGCACATGTGCTCCCCTGAAAACGTTTTTGCACATGGGGTTCCTGATTGGAAGCAGGCGGCTCTGCTGACTTCAAGAATATCCCGATTAGATGCCGTTATTTTCTTTGTGTCTTACATAACCGTATATTTATCTGAATTTGAAACCATGGGTCCCAACCCCTTTAAAGTTGCTTAGAAATTGCCAACCACTAGCGTAGTCACAGGGGTAGAGCTAAAATTGTCGTTCGTTTTTATGCGGTTGCAGGATCCTTGAAACCTCAGAATCAAAAGATAAACTTGGCTCGTGTTGCACTGACTGGCAGACATTGTTCAACCCAGTGATATCAGCAAAAACTCACAGGTATGGAAGTTCTCATTGAATGTATAACTTCACAACAGGGAAAACTCACGGGGTTAGACCACAGCCTCCTAAGCGTTCAGAGCAGGATTATATGGATAGGGAGTCTCTCTATTTGTTGTTATTTTAAAAATCAAGATCTGTTGGCTTAAAAAAAATCTAATTATTAAGCAAGGTCTTTGACATTCTGAAAGGAAGGTCTTATCATGATGTCTCAAAGAAATAGACCCTTCTAAGACCATTTCGTAAGGCAATTTTATAGCTTTATTGAAACCGACAGCCTGCACTTAGTGGGGAGTGTGTATTTTAATGGATTAAATCATCCTAAGTTAGATTCAGAATCTTTAAGGTTTAATGCTATGCCTTTAAAACAGCTGTTCCATTTGCCGGAAAAAAGACGGCAATACTATTGGGAAGTGTTTCATATGTTTTAAACGAAGCAGGATTGTCTATTGTTTAGTAATTTATTCTTTTGATGGTGAAGGGAAAAGAGAGAACTGTCTGCTTCATTGCTAGCAAAGTCACGGGAAGCCCTGAGTAGCTTATTAGTGCTTCGGTCTGGGATATCACCAACTTACAGGGCAGACTGTGTTAAGCTTGAAATGTGAACACTGAAAATGTGCTAATGGGAAGCATCAAATTGATACCACTTTCGTAAAATGCCCCTTTCTCTCGGTTCTCCAGTAACAGACCTATCCCTTCAGGCTTTCTCCAGCCAAGCTCTCCCTGGCCCCCTGGAAAAGCTACACAAAGGGGCAGAAGGATGGACATTCCTTTAAATGGAGTCATTTTGCTCCTGTGTAAATATCGCATCCATTCATTTTGCCATGAAGATGGCTGGCGGAGGAAATCAGGGAGAGATAAGAAGAAGAAATGGTAGAAAGCTGAATCTTGGCACTTCCACATGAGTCAGCATCTGTTTAGACCATGTGAGAGGCTTACTCTTGGGGAGGGTTGTCCACGGAGTTTAGAGGGGAACGCTTTCATGTGGGTGAGCAGAAACCAGGAAAGCTCTAACCACGAAGCACTGTAAAGTTTTACAGAATGAGAATGGGCTTGGATATCCGAGTGAATAGAAAGAGAGGCTAGCACACAATTAAACAAGTTGGTTCAACACATGTCTTTTGAGTGCTAGGAAGGACAAGCCATTGTTCTGTTGTCTGTACCTATGAGTTTGTTTGTTTGTTTGTTGCTTTTTGCTTTATATCCCACATATAAGTGAAATCATATGGTTTTTGTCCTTTTCACACTTATTTTACTTAGGATGATCCTTTCAAAATCATCCATGTTCTTGCAAATGGCAATATTTTATCTCTTTTATGTATATCTCTCTATATAAAACCCCAATATGCAAAATAGACCGTGGTGGGATGGTGAAGCAAGTGAGTGGGGGTGCCAGACCACGGCGGAGTGCTGGTTGCTGTCATGGGGACAAACCTCTGGTGGTTACTGATAATTCTTTGCTCCCATGAACCACGGTGCTGCCTGGTACTCCCACCCACTGCTGGCGCTGGCCCTGCTCGAACCCTCAGCCAGCACCAGAGTCACTGCTCTCACCAGCTGCCAGCACCCTGTGCTGGTCCTGATTGCTCAGCATCTTCAGTGGGTGTGAGCATGGGCTGCCAGTCCAGATCGCTGCTGAGGGCTTCTCCACCTCCCCCTGCTCCTGAGGGGCAATCGGGGCAGCAGCTGCTACTCAAACCACTGCTGGTGCTGGCCCCAATCACTCCATGCCACGCTATAGTGGGTGTTAGTGGGGCCACCATCATCAGCACATGGGAGCAGTGGCAGTGGGACTGGAATGGGGATGCTAAAAAACAGGGGATCAGAGGCCACAGTGGGAGGGGCTGGGTGAGGGCACAGAGGATAGGCCAAGACCTGCCCCTGTGCCCACCATAGCCTCAAGGCCCACAGTTCCTTTCAAGGTGTACAAATTCGTGCACTGAGTCCTAGTATAGATATATATAATAGAATATCCCATATTCTGTATTTCTACATATCTATATCTATATATCTATTATATATATCTATATCTATATCTATATCTGTCTATCTAATCATCTTCTTTATCCAATCATCTGTCTAAGGACGCTTAGGTTATTTTCATGGCTTTACTGTTATGAATAATGCAACAATAAAAAGGAAGGTGGGAGGAGGTTAGAAAGGGTGGAGAAGATCGCCCTTTAATTGGCTGATGAGGGATAAAAGCAGGTGTGCAAATACACGGTACCAAAAAGGTGAAATCACCTGAGAGTGAACTTTGAGGCTTTTCAGCTTGTCATGAATTTAAAATGTTCAGCTCTAGGTAAGCATTTTGAAGTCATTCTTTCTTTTTGCCTATCATTTAGTTGGATGGTTTTCAAACTTTTGAATATGGGGATTCCTCAGTTGCCAGGGGCGGTACTCTTACCTCTTCAGTCTATGGATACTACCTAATACAGGTATACTGGGTTTGAGGGGTCTGTGTGCTAGTTCTATATGGCCTGTGCACAATGAACAGAGCAGTAGCCTGAAAGAGAAATTTTGACCATAAAATGAAATGGAATTTCCCCCAAATATGTAGAAAAAAATACATGCATGAATAGACAGTATAGGGCCTAAGAATTACCCCCATATTATATGGGAAGGGAATAAAGGGAGAGCTCATTGTTGTGCATAAGATAAAACATCTCAAAGCCTGGATTCCTAGTGTCCTTGCTTGTCTTAGAAGTTATCGATTTTTAAAGCTTTCATAAGATTTGACATGAATATGACAAGGGAGTAAGGGATTTAAATTTTAAAAGGATGTAAGTATAGTTAATAATAATTTGTCCCACCCACTCTTCTTTCATCTCTCTCCCCTTTGAGCTTCTTAGCAGGATCACTTACAAAAATTAATGAGAATTCCTGTCTTCCTGTCTCCCTTTCTTCGTTCTGTAAACATGCACTGAGCACGTACTGGCTCCAGGAATTCTGGCTCAGTGCTCTGAATAAAGGGAAGAAGAAAGGAGAGTCCAATGTATAAGTGACCTAAACATTAAAAAATTCTAAAACTACAAGAAAATAGAGTAGTCTTTTTCCAACCTCTTAGAAAAAATGTCTTAAAAAATAACCATAAAGAACTATATCAAAACCCAGAATTTTCATAGAGCAGTATAATAACACCACAAACATAATCCTAGGCACTGATATATGTGTATCAACCTAATCCATAAGGTGGATTCTATTACTACTCCAGTCTTACAGATGAGAAATATGATATACGTGGATAGTAAGGAACTTCTCAAGGTCACAAAGCTACTACCTGGCAAATACCATAACCAAGGTTAAAAGACAAGCAACAGATTGACAAAAATTATTTGTTGATTATGTAACAAACAAGGATTAATTTTCCAGTCTATGTAAAGAACTCATATAATTCATTAAGAAAAATACTGGCCAATTTGAAAATAGGTAAAACAAAAACAAAAACAAAAACAAAAACAATTTAAAGGCAAGAAAATCCAAATGACTACTATGCATATGAAAATATGCTTAACTGATTATGAGAAAAATGCAAATGAAATCAGTAATAAGGTGGCATAAATGAATATATCTGGCAATATCAAGCCTTTCTAAAGATATTTTAAGGCTGTACTTTATTTTTTTATTTTTATTTATTTTTATTTTATTTTTTTTAGTGTTGGTACCCAGTTTATGATGTGGCATGCAAATGAAGCAAAAACAAGAACATTACAGAGAGTAATGACAGAAAAAAAAACACAGTCCAGTTCAATATCAAAACGTTAGAATAAATCACAGTGCTATTTCCCAAACTTCATGATGTCTATGACAGCAGAAGGATATTTCATTCCATCCATTGTCTTTGTTATCTTCAGACAACCTTCACTGAAACACTTAGAAACAAAAACCCCTTTCTTCTAGCCATCAAGTATTTCACCCTCCTTGAAGTTTCTGTACCAACTTCAGTTACATAACTAACTGGATTTCTATTTTGCAAATCAATTTCTTGAAGGAATGGGAAAGATTTCTAGTGAATCATCTCAACTGGAGTTTGGAAGAGGCTTGGTGAAGCTTTCCCTTACTTTTCTTTTCTTTCTTTTTTTTTTTTTTTAAATCAATCTTTATTGTTCATATTATTACAAAGGTTCCTCATTTCTTCCCCCCTCCACCAGGTTCCCACCCCACCCTCCGCCCCCTCCCCACCCCCCATTGTCCTCATCCATAGGTGCACAGTTTATATTCAGTCTCTTCCCGCATCCACCACTCCCCCTTTTCCCGAGAACTGTCAGTCCACTCCCCTCCCGTATCTCCGACTCTACTACAATCAGCAGCTAATATTGTTCATCAGGTTTTTCAATCTCGTTTTTTGTTGTTGTTGTTGTTGTTGTTTTTAATTAATAAACTTTTACACTTCTAAGAATAAATTTTAAAATCTAATAATTTTAAACCTGTTTTTTCTGCCCTGGGAATTGAGAAGCAAACTTGTTTACATATAAACTTGCCCTTAGGCTATCAAAAGGTGTAGCCATCCAAATGTAAATGAACACATTGTTTAAAGATAGCTGCTGGTTGGAATTGGATTACCTGTTTTGGGTGGGAAGGGCTTGTCCTCCCCTTTCTCCATTAAAATTAAGGTGTTAGCTTTAAAACCTCTTTTTGGCAAGAGACCTTAAACTTTCAGAACTTTAACTTTTCAGATAGTAAATCAGTTACTTAGCATTTTTTCAAATCAATAATACCTCCACATGCCCAAGGATACATTTCACACAAAAGACATTTCCAAATAGATCAACCAACCTCATCCAGACCCCACACAAGGCACTCAAAGATCAACACCCCAGCACTATACTAACTCAATACATCCAGATCTAAGCCTTCATCACTTGAGTCAGCAGACCCTCAAGTTCCCCCAAAAGTTTCCAGCCATGTCTGAGAGGCAGCCCTGGGGTGTGGGCAGGTGAAGAGCGAGCTGTTCCAGGCCTGGCTGCTCCGGGCTTGGCCTCTGTTGCTTAAGGCTGTACTTTAATTTGCTATCAGGTGGGAGTAGACGGGCTGCATCCAGAAAAAAATGAAAACAAGCATTTCCTAACACTTAAAGATTTCACTTCAAGGACTATATATCCAGTGCTGGTTGGAGACAGGGAGTTTGATTGATAGGTTTGCCATTTTCCATGATATAAATGCTCCTGTCATGGTCATCACGGAAGGCAGAGTAGGAAGGATGTGTCCCATTGGCCTCAGGAGTCACTGAGCTGGGTCTAACACATTCTGGCACATGAGCATGAGACACAAGCAAGCACCTCCACTATAGATCCATTGGTAGCAGAAAATATTTAAAGCAAACTACATATCCACAATAGACAAATGAACGTACAAATTGTGACTTAATGATAAGGTCACACACACTACAGTTAAAAGCAATGAACTATTCCTCCAGATATTACTATAGGACTGTGTCTACCCATATTGCAATAGTACTCAAAGCCTAATGTGGAGTGATACAAATCAAAGGACAACATTATTATGCACTCTACAATATAAAACCACCCAATATTAGAACAGATATTTTAAATTCTCTAGATCCGTGCATGAGCTAGAAGGCTGTATATCACAGTGGACAATGGACTAGAAGGGTATCTGTCGGAGTTATACTTGCCTTCAGAGTGTGGGAGGAGATATGATGTGGGGGGAAGGTGTGACCATGAGTAAAGGCTGTATTATTAATATCGGTAGCATTCTCTTCTCACAGCATAAGCTACTTTGAACAGTACATGAAACAAAAAATTCTGAAAAGATTCCTGTTTCTTTCATCTATGAAGTTGTCAGTCGAAGATGCATTGTTCTTCATAGCAGCTTTTCTGGAACCCAAGGAACATTATCACCTTAAAAAAAACACCTATCAATTGCAAGACTTATCGCAACTTCAGAAACATTAACGTGTTTACGCAAGTGTGCTCTAACCGAAGGAATATGGTAATTCAGCTGACTGAGAGAGTTCAGCAGCTGCCACACATCATAGATACTGCAGATGATTTTAAAAACAACATGATCATTATTCATGTGTGTGGAGGTATATGAACCAGTCAACATTTGAAACAAACATCGCTGATTGTATGGATACAGGACCTGTGCCTGACAGGAAGCTATCCATCAGAGCCTTCTAGAAACTGCCAATCTCAGCCACTTGCAAAACAGGCAGCAATGCAGAAGTAAGTAAAATGCCTCTGAGTGGCATGCTTTGTCACAGGATGTGTGCCTTTCCCAATACTATGGCATTGAAAGGAAAAGAAAGGATGGGAAATAGCACCAAAGAGATGGCCTGTGACAGCGATGAGAAAGGACAGCAGTGGAGCCGAGAGCACTGTGAACGCCCACAGCCGGGGCCACTTAGCATAAGTGCAAACCATGATCCACGTTGCAATGGCTCTGGAAGCTCTAAACGTAGAAAATCTTTTCATGCATTTGTTTCTTGCTTCCTTGTTTTGTGTAGCACAGATGGCACAATAACCAAGGTTTTTTAATCTTGCCTCAGACTCATCAAGAAAATGCAAATTTCTCTTCAGTACGCTCAGAGATGCAAGATGCAGACATATTCTTCTGAAGTCTTGGCTTCTTGTGGCACGCTCTCTGAAAATGCCAGGGAAATGAGACATCCGTTTATTTAAAAAGAAAGTCCGTATTTATACATATTCTCTGCCATCCGGGGTCCTCTGAGAAGTAAGCATTTTTTAAACAATGAGGGTAATGTTTGCTGTTAGATTTCAGTTTTGTTTTTTTGTTTTTTTTTTTCTTCAAAGAGTTTCCATCTTAGTCTTGTCATGGTGTTGTTTTCAGCTAGGAGATGATGGGATTGTTGTCAGCTCCTATTGGTGGAATGCTGGGGGCTACGATAACCTTGAGATGATTTGCATTGTTTAAGCAGAGGGTCGCTGACAGAGCCAGAAACGAGGCCCAGGTTTTCCCAAGACTCACCTCCTCCCTCGGTTGCTACCTTCTCATGTTCAAAGGCAGGAGGCCATGCAGACTTCTTTTGGAGCAGCAAGTCCCAGGATGGAGTCTGAGTTATGCCAGCCTCTGGGAAGTTGTATCTTCAATGGAGAGCTCAGGATCCAGGTCTCTGAGTGGACCATTTTCTCTCTGGAAACGCTTGGAAGCTATCCTAACGTAATCAAATACAACATCCTGAGATTTAAAAAATAAATCCCCACTGTTGTCATTGATTCAGCACAGAGAGAGAGAGAGATGCAAAGTGGCAGGTGTAGCATAGAAAGAAAAAGATGGAACTCTGGGAATCCTGAAATCAGTTTGAAATTTCCTTCTTGGGAAATTCCATTCCCTACTGCTTGGGTAGGATTGCCAGAGGAAATACAAGCCTCTCAAATATAACAGTTGGGACCACTACATTTTGTTGTTTATCTAAAATTCAAATTTACCTAGGCGTCTTGCTCTGTTATTTGCTAATCTGACAATGTTACACGAGGGGCCCACTTCCCCTTTCTGATCCACAACACGAACATCCCTAATTGGCAAAGCCAAGAGGCTCTGAGAGAAGCCCCCTTCCTCCTCTGAGGCCAGGTGGTAGGAAGGAGAGGACCACCGGCCTCTCCCTCTTCCTCTTCCTCCTTTGATGTAGGAAGTCCTTATGCCAACCAAGCCCTGGTTTTGCTTGCTCATGGCTCCTTCCCTGCCCTACTATGTCAGAATTCCTCTCTTTAACAACATAAACTGGCTTTTTGGATGCCTGAGAAACTCCCACGGCCATGTCATACAGAGAAATGTTTCAAAAAATGTGAGATTGCTGTTTGCTTTTCCCAGAACAATGACACCCATTCTCTCTTCTACTGTTATATGTACACATATGCATTCATAAAGTTGTATCCATACTTATATTTATACTAGTAGCCCTCTGTCGCCCTCCGGTAGCCCACTGCCCCATCCTCCTGTAGCTCTCCCCATCCTCCTCCCCTCCTTCCCTTCTCTCCCCCTCATAGCTTGCTGCCCTGCCCCCTCCTTAGCTCTCCATCATGCTTGTAGTTCACTGCCCTCCTCTCCACCCCTGCAGATCTGTGATCTGGTCATTATTCCGTAGGTCATTATGCCTCACAGCGTAACGGATAATTAGCATATTCCTCTCTTATTATATAGGGTCCTCATATATATTTTACTAGAAATTATACTTTCAATACAAATCAGTAAAATGCTAATCTTTGTGCACAACGTTTCTCAGCATCTACCATATGTTCAACATTGATGAGATTCTGGGATGTGGAGATAGGGCAGACATATTCTGTGTCATCATAGAACAGTGTCACAGAAGTGGGTCAGGCAACTTACAAACTTTATTGCAACACATGATTAATAAGAGGACAAGGGAGCACACATGTTTTTGGTTAGAAAATCATTTGGACCTTTTTGTGTGATTAAATTGCATTTCAACTAGCATTTAATGAGTTTTTAAACATCCATCCTCTGTGCCCCTATGAAGAAGTCTCTAATACGAGGCAGTGGGAACTTGGAATACAAGTCAATAACTTACAGTCATATGGGGGTTCTATCTGGGTGTTTGTGCTTGGGTTGCAACACACCAATTAGATTACCAATAACGTTATTTTAGGAATTAAGACAAGTATAGTAGCAAATTACTTTCCTCTTTGTAATCTAGCAAAGAAAGCTGTTTAATTAAGAAGCCGGAGTTAAGCTCTGGGATTTCTGTGCTGAAGTATAGGCATGCCTCTGTGTGGCTGTGAGATAATGAGTGCCTGAGGACTGTGGGATGCTAATGTTATTTACTCTGCTTCATAGACTTGATCTTGCATGGGGGTTGCCTTTTATTGCAACACAACAATCCCTTATAGGGAGACAGAGGTAAAACTGACGAAATACTATCGTGGCAGTCTGGGTAAGTAAAACATAGCTGTAACTGGAGTTCTATTCATGGGCAATGCATTGAGATTCGTCTCACATTAGTATGTAACTTTGCATTACTCTCTCCAACTATCATCTTTCTATTAATCAATAAAAGTTTTGAGTGATTCATGAAAGATTGAGTCAGATAATTAAGTACACTTCCCATCAACCCCTTCTCAATTGACCTATGTTGAAAAGAAACCGGAGGTTTACATAAATGCAACTTAGTTTCCAGCTAGTCTTGTGAGACTGTAACTATTGTAGGACATTTCCAATTATTTTACTTACTTATTTATTATTTATTTATTTATTTATTTATTTATTTATTTATTTATTTACTAAAGGCTGGAGGGGCCCCTTGGCTTGGCCTGTGGGGATCAGGCAGAAACCGGCTCTCTGACATCCCCTGAAGGGTCCCAGATTGTGAGAGGGTGGTCCTCAAGTGATGCACCCCAGAATCATGCTCCCTCCTCTCTGGTTCTGGGTGCATCACCCAATAACTGCAGCTGCCAAGTCACTGAAGCTCAGCAGCTCCTGCATTGAGTGTCTGTTACCTGGTAGTCAATGCACGTCATAGCCAGTCGCTTAGGCTTTTATATATATAGATTTTGACCACAAATCTTCGATTTATTTGAAGCAATTCTGTTTCAAAAACTTTAAGTTACAATATCTAGGGAGGGGTTTGGGATGGGAATGGGGGAATAAGGACAATTATGTGAGACCATAATCAATAAAAAATTAAAAAAATAAATAAAACAGCCTTCTATTGAAAAAACAAAAACAAAAACTTTAAATTACAGCAGTGTCAGAAAACACAGAGAACATCAGAAACAATAAAGGAATAATCAGGAGTATTGCATTTTTTTGTTTTGTTTTAACACTGTCATGGCTTTATTCAAAACATAGTTGCACAAAAGTATTAACTTCAAATATTTTTAAGGAGTGTTTTGAGGAATTTAACACACTACATATATACTGCCTTAAAAAAAAACACATTAAAATAGGACTGAAAAGATCTACAATATAAAAGCCATCCCTATTTGAATGAAATTATCACCCATAAAGCTAAATGTGTCTTAAAAAGTTATTTGGAGGCTCTTAAGTATTTTATAACCTGGCAAACAATGTAATGAGAGTTCTTAGGGACTAAAACAAGGGCTTTCAATTGTTAAAAAGCAATAAAATATTAGCTATTTGGATATTCAAATCTCCCCACTAACCTTATCCCAAGAGTTTTATTTCAGTCAGTTGTGCCACATTTTTAGTTTAAGCTAAAAACAAAGCAGTATTATACTCGGTTATTTTAAAGAGTTACATTATCATTTTTGTACTAGCACCTTGTAACATGTGAAAATAGATTACAAAATGGCTTTATTTCTTTATTCCTTTTCATAAACACACCACTCCTATGCCAAAGCAATATTATTATGTGTGGCAGCTTTTAATTGCAAATGTTTACAAAAGTTTAGAAAAATATGATTAAGTTGGGAAAAAATGTTAATACCTGTTAATTAAAAATTAATCCCTTTTAAACACACACACACACACACACACACACACACACACACACACACTAGTTAAAATAGAAGCTCATTACAAGGAAACCACATTCTGCCGGGATACAAAGGGGATTTTGCTGAGTGTGCGTTACTAGAAAGTGTTCCACTTGAGCAGAAATTTTTTTGTCTGTTTTAATAACTGCTTTATCCCCAGCATGTAGAATAGTGACTGGCACACAAAAGGCATTCAGGAAATACTTGTTCAATGACTTCTGAAGTGAAAAATGAAAAGATGTACCAGGGGGAAAGAAAAGATGGAAAGTAAGTGCCCTCTCCTTCTTTGCCTCCCTTGCTCTGTCGTCAACAAATATGAAGCGAGTGACTGTCCTACACTTATATCCGTATGTGTCCTACCCTCCAGAGAGATGGCAGTGAAGTGAACAAACAGCATCTCTGGCCTCTGGATCATCACACAGTTTAAATCACTATGTGTATCCCATGATTATGTGTCTCCAACGTTTAGGCTGGAATCTGAAGATAAGAAGGTGGATGGCACATCTGAACACCTGGGCTGAGCTTCCACAATGTAGCATCATTGAATGGACACCACCAGTGACAACTGTGTGGACAAGAACCTGAGAAATATGGGAGGTTACTCAGCATTATTCATAAAATATATTTGTGGCAATCAGTGAACAAAAGAGTGTTTTCATGTGTGCAAAGATATAAAAATAACTTTATGACAGGCACATTTTTAATTTTTCCCAATGGTGCCCATTTCCCTAGCGGTTAATTGTTTCCTTGACATATTCAAGTCAGTTCTTATCTTAATGTAAATTCATCTTCCAAATTATCTCCCCATTTCCTCAAACTGTAGGTAGGCACTGTATCACCAGAAGGTTCTACTAATTGTTCCCCAAATATATGCCTTGCTAAAATCTTCTCCAGTTTTGTTTTGTGCCTAACAGGTATGTTTTGAAGCACAGCAATAAATGAACACTGTGATTCTCATCCTTCCCCCAGGACAGTGCCATTGTCTCTACCTGTCTGTTGCTTTTCCAGTCCTGCTTCTCAAGTTTTGTGTGTCCTCTTTGGAAGGACCTGGAATGCCTCTTTCTCCTCCTCTGTACTCAAGCCTTCACCATTCAAAGCTCAGGTCCTAGCCCCTGCATGAAGCTTTTCCTTATGCAACCCTTCATTTCCCCTTCCCAGAGTCTTTACAGCACCTGTGGGCTTATTGGGCATTTCAATACATGCTGCCTTTGCATTTGGTGCCTCTCCTGTTCTTTGTCCACCAATGAGACAATGAGAGCTTTGCAGGGAAGGACTTTCCTCCTCCCACGGTGGGTGTGCATTGCACTAAACAGTTGCCACTGCCCTAGATGAAAAGATAAACAATGTACGGGATAGAAAAATGTTTAATTCTAGCTCCCTGATCCTTACTAGGTCAGTGTAATTAATGTCTCTGATAATTTCCTGATTACACACACACACACACACACACACACATACACACACACACATAAACACACACACACACTGCTCATGGGCTGTTGTGAAAATCAAATGAGAAAATAAGCCTAACAATCTTGCATATGTGTTATTTATTTATTTATTTATTTATTTATTTATCTACTTATTTATTTACTAGAGGCCCGGTGCACAAAATTTGTGCACAGGGAGTGGGCAGGTGTGCCTCAACCTGGCCTGCACCTTCTTGAAATCTGGGACCACTGGCTCCTCACTGCTCACCTGCCTATCTTATTGCCCCTAATGGCTCATCGCCTCTAACTGCCTCTGCTGCCATGACTTTGTCCAGAAGGATGTCCAGAATGACATCTGAAAGGTTGTTCAGCTGTCTGGTCTAATTAGCATATTAAGCTTTTATTGTTATAGATTTATTTATTTCAAGGGGAATGGGGAGTGAGAGAGAGAAAAACACTGATGTGAGAAATGTTGATCAGCTGCCTCCTGCACATACCCTGATCAGGGATTGAATCCACAACCTGGGTATGTGCCCTGACCTGGAAAGAAACCATCAACCTTTTGGTGCATGGGATGATGCTCTAAGTCTAAATGAGCTGCACTAGCCTGGGCCATATATTCATTTTTAATGTTTGCTTATCTGACTTAATGTACGATATAGCCATACTTAGCAGTATAGTCAAGATTTTATTGGTGACGAAGCAACACTTGCTGTGACATATGGAATAGCCTTGAGCTCTTGGGCAGGCATCTTTCATCTAATCATATCTTTAAAAAAATATTTTTATTGATTTCAGAGAGGAAGGGAGAGGAAGAGAGAGAGAAACATCAATAATAAGAGAAAATCATGGATCGGCTGCCTCCGGCACACCCCCACTGGAGATCAATAATTTTGGAATTATGGTGCTCATATTCTCTAATCACTTTGGGGTGCTGGGGATCTACATATAAGTTTAATTGAACCACATAATTTAAATAAGTAATAAGTTAAGAAAGTTGAATAAGAGGTAGGGTTCAGACTTTGGAGTTCCCAATCAGGCAGCCAAAAACAACAGGGACAGAATTTCAAGGAAAGGATTGAGAATAAGTACCCATTATGAGAAATGTGTTCAAAAGATAGATGACTCCCACACATTACATTTATTATATAAAATGTCATCACATTAAGATGTAAAATTCCTTATAAAACAGCTGAAGCAGAGATTGTGTTTACATATCCACAAGTGATTATTAATCTCATTCAAAAGTTTCATTTGAATTTCAGAATCTTTGAGCTGAAATGGACAATAGATGCTTATCCATCGAGTCAGTTTTCTGAGGAGGACATCGAGGCCAGAAGGTTTGTGTCTTGTCCAAGGTTACAGGTCTAAGGCTGAATCCGGGCTGGATTCCTGTTGTTCTATATCTGAACTCTGGGTCCTTTGCATAAGATTCCGTTGCCCTGGGATTTCTATTTTTTTTGGAAGTATAGTTATTTTCAAACTTTTTGAGTCACCTAATCACTTATGCAGATGATAAATGTATAAAACAGTGAAACCCAGACTTGTTCTATTGGGAGAAATGTGGGGAGTTAGAGCCTTAATCCCCTTTCTGTCCTAAGTAGTGGCAGCCAAGACACTTCCACACAACCCCAGGGCTCTGCAGAAACGAGTAAAATGTCTGGTTAGGTGTGTGTGTGTTTGTGTTTGTGTGTGTGTGTGTGTGTGTGTATGTGTTAATTGAGTATCCTTTTGTTTTTGTAATAGATATTCATGCATACTCTTTTTCTCCACAGTTTTACTGAGAAATATGAGACATATAGCAGTTCCTTGACTAATTTTTATTCATCATTGTTTTGTTAATATGTTAATGAAATGCTGTAGGAATTTAACGCTTGTTTATGCTGATTAGCTAATTGGTTTTATTATATGTTGTTTTGCTTAAAGACACAAAACCTACAGATCGTGTTAAGGTCTTACCGTACATTACTGTGTACATTTCAGGTGTATAGAATGATGATGGCTTGACTTACACTGTGCTGTGAAATGATTCCCACAATTGATTCAGTTAACATCCATCATCTCATGTAGATGCAATGAAAATAAAATACAAATACTTTCCTTGTGATGAGAACTCTTAGGACCTACTCTCTTAACAAGTGTCCTATATATCAAATAGTAGTGTTTGCTATGGTCATCACATTGGACATGACCCCTAGCACTTACTTATTTTGTAACTGGAAGTTTGAACCTTTTAACCACCTTCTTCCAATTTCCCTTCCCCTCATCCCCACCCTCACCTCTGATAACTAAAAAATCTGATCTTTTTCTATTAGTTTTGTGTGTGTGTGTGTGTGTTAGATTATATGTATACGTTAGGCCACATACTATTTGTCTCTTTCTGTCTGACTTATCTCACTTAACATAATGCCTTCGAGGTCCATCCATGTTGTTGCAAATGCATATTCTTAAAAATATATTTGCAGGTTAGGGATAAAAATCTTTTGTTTGTTTGCTTTTTCAATACCAGGTAAATTTGGTCACTTGGGAAAATAAAACAAGAAAATTCTTGACTAAAAGCTAAACATGTGTTTTCTCCATACATTTACACCGGTGCATCTCATTTGGTTTTCAAACACTTCTTTTTTAATGCTGGATTCTTGTTAGCTATGGCAAATTGTGTATACGTTAGCAAGATTTGCCAATAGCAATTAACACTCTGAAGGAGTATCTACAGTAACCAGCAGGCGGGAAGGTTTATTTAATCTTCATTATGTGTTGCTACCAGGCCTTCTCCACAAAGTACACTGCAGCATTTTGATGCAGTTGGAAGTGTGGCGTTCACTGTGTCCCTCTTTCTAAAAAGACTCTTTGTAGTTGAAGCCATTGGGAGTTGGAAGTCAGCAAAGAAAGTCTCACCCACACTGTCCAGGTGAGCGGCTGTGCACAAATCTGGAATCACAGTTCTTTTGAGCTGATCCCTCAAACCCATTCAAATGACAGGTGCCCGTTCAAATAACAGAAGAAAGCAGACAGCATTCAGAGAGGACAATGTAGCAATGCCAGTCCGTTACTGCTTTCTCTTTCAACTCTTTCTTTGGTTAAAAAATCTAATCTTTAGTTGAGATTAGTTCTCTTGTTAATTGACAGCTTCATATTGGGATGCAGGGAAAAACAAAACAAAAAACTAAAACTAATACTAGACCATTTTAGAGAACAAAAGATGAAAATTATACAGGATACCATTTTCAAGTTTTGAAAGTAGTGAGAATTTATGGCTTTATTCTTTTAATCAAAGAATATTTACTGAATGCCAAGTGTGTACCATTTACTGGATTAAGCCCCGAGGGTCTGAAATATATTTAGTGGGAACCTTAGATAGAAAGGAGGAAATGCACATAATTAAAATAATTGCAATTGGTCAGGGCTGGGGCTATGGCAGTGCACACAGGTTTTGTGAACACCTTGGGGAGAGAGTTTCAGAGAGAAACTAATATTTGAATGGGGTCTTTAAAAGTAAGAAATACTTCGCCATAACCAAGGCCAAGGTCAAAGTTCAAAGTTGAGAGGGAACATCACTGTGCTGAGGGCCTTCAAAGTCCTCCAGGAGCCGCTCAGTGACTCAGGGTTGAGGTAGGTGAGCAGAAGCCACTGGTGCCACAGCTTTGGGATGTAGATGCATGTCTCCAGGGTGGAAGAAATGGCCTGATATAAGTTGTTGGAAACAATCCACTTGTCCATCCATGGATGAACAGATAAACAAAATGTGGCATATACACACAATGGACTATTATTCACTATTAAAAAGAAAAAACTTAATTAAAACATGTTTTTAAAATTCAATTTCAATGTGGGCGGGGGTATTCCTCACACCACCAATTTTCTTTGACCAGCTGGGTGTCCCACAACTCAACTCCGTTCTGACACTCTTTACCAAGACATAGTATCTGACCCCACAGGTTAGGGCTCACCATCACAGACTGCCCACTTCAGATGCCAATCACAAGCCCAGGTGGCTTCCTGAGCTTCTGACCCACTGGCTGCAGATTAGAGGTTCCCAGGACACCCTCCTTGGTTTGATTAATTTGCTGGAGTGATTCACAGAACTCAGGAAATCTGTTGACTCACTAGATTGCTGGGTTTTAATAAGGGAAATAAAAGCATATAAATCAACAGCCAGGTGAAGAGATACATGGGGAGTGTTTGAACCTTCTATGCTTTCTCAGATCATAGCACTCTCCCTGAATCTCTATCACTCTCCAAACTCCTTTTTCCAGGGTTTTATGGAGGTTTCCTGATATAAATACGCACAACTGATTAAATCACTGGCCAGCCTTCTAATCACTGGTTTCCTTCAGGTGACCAGTTCCCACTTAGGTGACCCAGGGCCAGTCCAAAAGTCACCTTGTTAACACAACAAAAGAAACCTTTATCCCTTTCAACATTTAGGAAATTCTAAACATTTCAGGAGCCCTGATTCAGGAACACTGAGTTCTGTACTGTGATCTCATTGTGTGTCCTCCACTTGTCTTTCCAGCACTCCCCCTTCTGCTCCAGAGAACCTGGGCAGATTTTGAGACAGGCTGGTAAGCCAGGACAGGGAAAGGGAGACAGTTTAACAGCAGTTTGCAGCCATCGAGTAAATCCCATCTTCCCTATACCAAGGGCACTTGAAGAATCAATAATGGTTTGTACTCCTCCTCTTCCACCACCATAGGGTAAATAGCCTACATCACTCTACTCAAGGAGCTAGTTGGCAGAAATCCATTTAGTGCCATTTGCCAACCATACCCAAGAACAGATGACGTTAAGAGGATAAATCTCATTCTGGTGCATCAGCATAAAGCTGATGAATATTCTATGGATCCTCTCCTAAGGCCTCCTCGAAACGCCCAGCCTTTAAAACCCCTCAAAAAGAAGGTACCGGGGAGCCTTTCCCTGCCCCTTCCTCCCCCACAGGCATGCATCTCCTAAGCTCTAAGGCCCCCACGAGGCTTGCAACCAAGGGAGCAATAGGTCGTGGTGGTTCGTCCCAGGCAGCCACCCCGAACCTGTCCGCAAAGCTTGTCCCCTTTTCTCTGACTTCTCTGTTAACGAAAGCAGCCTGGCTTAGGCTCATTTCTTCACCTAGTCCCGCTCCTGTTATCCTAGGCCCGTGGTCGGTGGTCGGCAAACTGTGGCTCGCAAGCTACATGCGGCTCTTTGGCCCCTTGAGTGTGGCTCTTCCACAAAATACCATGGCCTGGGCGAGTCTATTTTGAAGTGGCATTAGAAGAAGTTTAAGTTTAAAAAATTTGACTCTCAAAAGAAATTTCAATCGTTGTACTGTTGATATTTGGCTCTGTTGACTACTGAGTTTGCCGACCATTGTCCTAGGCCCTTCCTTGTTTCACGGTCCCCAGCTTTAATAAATGTTCTCTAAAATTCACCTGGACTCGTGTTGTGACATTTTTTTTCTGCACAAAGTCAAGAACCCAAACACTACCAGCCGGCCCCAGGCAGACCTGCTCAGGGTCAGGTCCCTTTCCGGTAACAGTTTAAGACGTTTGACTATTTTCCTTGTGGTATAAATTTCTAAAATACAGCCCATTTCCTATCAAGATTCAAGAAAACCTTTTGTTCTTTCATATCACTTTAAACATCCCCTCCAGCCCTGGGCTTGTCTGTCCACTTCCGGATCTTTTGTTTCAACCTAAAGTCAACAGTGTAAAATGTCCCATTAAAATAAATGACTACTGATCATTTCCTGTTATGTCATTCACTCACTGCTAGAACAGAGTGCTTTATTCTTGTTCTGCTTGGTCTTTTTCTCTTATTTGAGAAAAAAAAAAAAAATCACAGAACAAACAAAACGTCTTTTGAACTTTTGAAAGAAGGCATAGAACACAGAGCCTATTGTGAGAAACCTACCCGGTCGTTGCTAGAATTTGTTCATCCGTCAGACATTTGTTGAGCACCAAGTAAACGCTGCGATGGGGGGTCGCAGTGGTGAACAAGTCCTAGGTCCCTACCCTCACAGGGCTTCCCACTTGGGCGGGGGCTCCCCAGAAACAGAGCCCACAGTGAAGACCACGTGAGAATGATGAATGTGGAGCTAGTCAAGAAGTTGCAACCAAATAAAGGTCACCTCAGACACATGAGTAAGAAACCTGCAAAACAAATCCGTATTTTTCTTATTGTAATACAGGCTCTAAAGATAATCAGGAGGAACAGACAGTGAACAGAGTGGGGACAACTTGAACGTGGTTGGTCAGGACAGACCTCAAAATCCAAATATATGTGTCATGGATTTTTTTTTTTTTTTTTAAATAGGAAGAGGCTATTGTCTTTTGCTCTGATGGGGGACACATAACCCCAGCACAGCACCAGGGAGAGAATGAGGCTGTCTCAGGACTCTCCTGGCCTAGGGAGGAGCTCGGTAGCTAGCAGCTCCCGGGCCAGGCTCCCACACTCTTCCTCAATGTGTAGAGCCCCAATGCCTACGTCCCATAGCTTGTTTCTTGCTTAGACCCCTTGCTGACGGTTGCTCGGGAATGCCTTATAATTTCGCAGTCCATGTTTTCATTTTGGACATATCCTATCTAGCAATAAAGTTTGCTGTTATTTCCCTTGTGCTCCAAGAATTTGATATGGCCACAATTTTTATTGATGATAAAGTCAAACAATGATATTCTGGACACAATCACAGTGCTTTATCAAACACCGTAGGGCTGTGCTAACCTCTGGCTGTCATGTGTTAGCACGCCAGGTTCTGATGGTGCTCGATATGAGACACGTATCAACCTCATCTGTAACAAGTCTTTTCAGCCCCCCAGGGATATGTCCAAATGTTCAACCTCTGTTCCATCCTGGAGCTTTATAAGCCACTCAGCTCCTGCGGTCTAGAGTAGGTACATGAATAGATACTATCTTCATAAAGGCAGTGTACACACACACACACACACACACACACACACACATCCCTTCATGTAAGTTACACTCCACATGTGGAATTGTTTGCTTAACCTGCCTTTGTTTCTGTTCCCAAATATCTCAGAACTCTTTCCATCCTAATCTTTTGCTTTTTCTCCTTGTTGTAGTGTGTATTTGTTCCTTAGCCATGATGCTTGCGGCCCCTCCCTCTTGTCTGTGTCTCACACCTAGCCTCACATTTCAGTGTTTTATGGTTGCCAAGGGAAACCAGCCTCCCCTGGCAGTACCCCTGCTGGATGAGGCCTCAGGGAATAACACTGGGTGACACAAGTAAAAAAATGCATGTTTCCCTGCTTTACATACACTATCTACATGACTTCCATATTTATAAATGACAGATTGGGGAGCAATTATTCTTATCCAAAAGTATTTTTTCACTTACAAAAATTCATCATAGAATTTTTCTCTTAATTTTAAGTACAATTTGGATAACAAGAATTTAATGTATATAAAGGTTTTCAGAAATACACTGTGTGAAATTGCATTTCTATTATTATGCCCCTCAAAAATTGTTATTACAATATTATTTTGGTTGAGTGATGAATGATATCTGCTTTATCATATATAGCATGATTACATCTATATTACATTAATAGAATATTTGCTTTTTTAAAAATGGTAGGATAAGTGAATTTTCTACTCTCTCATCTAAAACGGAAAATTCTGTGATGAAGTGGAGGGTTATAGCTAGTGGTTTAGTGTATTTGTGGATAAACTGTCTTTCTAGGTAAAAGGATGATTTGAAATAAAAATGGCATATTCTTTGATATTTAAAGAGTGGTAGTGGGAAATTTTGTATTGATCTATGCACTTTTTTTTTTTTTGCCTAACATGCCTACATTTATTATTCTCTTTAAAATTTTTTTAAAAATTAAAGTGTAGTTGGCATACAATGCTATTAGCTATAGGCATACAACATTGTAATTTGACATTTATATACTTACAGTGTTATTATGGTAAGCCTAATAACATCTGTCACCGCATCAAGTAATTTCAGGTTTACTGATATATTCCCTGTGCAGGACATTACACTCTTGTAAGATGGGTGACAATTGTTCAGAGATGTCTACTCCACCATAATAACCTTAATTACCATGTAAGTGAAACGTAATGTTTTCTGACATCATCTGAGAGTGCTGAGGGGATGCCTTCCTGGTTTTCTTTTGAGTTGTTTCAGTTTTCAGGAATCCCTGAGGTCCTTGTTTTCTCAGAGGACAAATCAATGGTGACTTGCTTACCCTTGCAGAATTGGGATTGTGGTGGAATCAAATGTAGAGACAACGATCTCATGGGAACACATCACAATATAAGTGAACATAAAATGCATCACCTACTGGTAACCCACTTGAACTGATAATGAACATGCATCCCAGGTGCAGAGAGCACCGTCTCTGATTGCAGACTGTCTCTGGAGGCTCAGTTTCTGATGCGCTTCCCAATGTGATTTCCTGTCTGTCTTCTCCCAGGTCAACCCCCCCCCCCCTTGTGATGTGTCCCAGCTGGGTTGGGACTCTAGGGTCTGAGCCGCTGGCTGCTGCTAGTGTGCATGAGGAGCCACAGCTGCCAGGGCTACATCCAAGCTCCAACAGTAGGTATCCACCAGCTGTTTTCACTCAGCATCCGGAGGCCCCAGCTGCACAGCAAGACGGTCCTGAGCTAGCTGGATCCCTCCCGGGGTGCTGCGATGCTCTGCCTGCTCCCTGTGGGCATCGCAAGGTGAATGAGGTGCCAGATCCAGCCAACCAGTAGGTAGCAGCCTTGTCGGTACCATTGTCTGTTCCTCCTACAACTGGCCACAACCCAGGAAAACTTCCCGGAGATGTTCTTTTCCATCAGAGAAAGGAAGTGTGGAGAACCTGATCCAACTCCACAGCATTTTCCTCCTAATCACTGCCAGGATTTACGGTTCCCACAGGACACAGCTGAAGCTTGCTTTCAGCCAAGGGGCTGTTACTCCTTCCCTCTCTCAAGGGAAGTCATGGCTTAGAATGTCTTAATCTTTGATTTGTGACTTTGAAATCCTTTCCTGATTGGACATTTTTGTTTGCAAAAGAGTTATACTCAGGCCATTTAAAAATGTAAACAGTGCATGAGAGAGCAAGAACAGACACATTGAAAAGGAATACAAGTGTATATATTATATTTCTGTATGGTTGTATCATCTATCATGTTTTACCTCCGTGTCTCTCTCAGTGCCTGACCTTCCTTTTTAGTTAACTGAAAAAAAATATTTTTCATTAAACATCAGCTTTGTTTTGTTCTGGTCCCTTAAACTGTGTATACACACCCTTTCATCCCTTCCTTAGCAAGAGAGTAAGAAATCCCCATCTTCTTTTCTAAGGTTAACACCTTCCTGGGTCCCATGCCTGAATAATTTATTTATCAATTATTTATAAAGAGTCTTGGACATGCTAGGTGTTAGATAGGAAGCAGAGGATCAATGTGCATAAGTCATGGTGGTCCTCAGCCTCATGGAGCACCTGGTCTTGCTTGGCAGATTATTCTCCCAATCGTCACCCTCCCATCATTTCCATTTCCACTTCCTTTTTAACTCCTTCTGCCCTCCCTGCCTTAAAATTGTTCCTATTTAATATATATATATATATATATATATATATATATATATATATATATATATATGTTTTTGCTTATTCCTGATGCTCCATTTAGCTGTTCCTCTGTTTCTCTTTTCTCCCCTCCTTCTGCTCACTCATTTCTCCTCCAGAAATTTGCCTAATCCAGTGTTAGATATTTTTTTGATGAAGCTTGCCTGTTCACCAGAATAAAGGGAACCTGTTAATTCTTGAGTCCATCTTTGGAAGTTTCTGATACAATATGTCTGGCCTGGAAACCAGGGAATCATTTTAATAAGCCATATAATGTCCGGTAAGTTGGTTCACACGAGGCTACATGACTTACAACTCTATTTCCCTATTTGTCTCTTTGACATAAAGTAGACACTCCCTGAGCCACACTCTCCAGCCCTTGCTCTTCTCTCCTTCCCTGCTCTCCTCCAGGGAGCCCACCCAGAGACCACACAGATATTAAGGCCCCTGCTTGATGGTCCAATCACTGCTCCTTATCCAGAACCTGAATCTTTGTTATCATCTCATTTTCCAGACTTCACTTCCCTTTTCTCACCTGCTTAGTGGGTATTTTCCTATATGTTTGTTTGTTCCACCATCACTCACATTCAGCCTGTTGAAATGAACTCATCAATGACTGCATCCCCAGACTGGATCTGTTGGCTCTTTGGTTTCTATTAATGAGGATTCATCTGGGCTTAAAAGCTCAGTATCACCCTTGATTCCTACCTCTTTTCCATCTTATGTCCAACCAGACACTGTCCTTTTAACTAACTCTCTCTGCATAGCATCTCTCAGATCTCTATTTTACTGCCATTGCTGCTATTAAGGTTTTTTTTTGTTTTGTTTTGTTTTTTTTTTTACTTGTATCATGACTGTGCCATAACTGTCTGCCTTATTCCCCTGATTTTGGTCTCTTCAGAGACTCAGATTTATCCCACACTATCCTACTGCTTCATTTTCACTAGGCTGCCCATTTTCTAATTTAAAAGGAGAAAGTGATCTATCAAGGGGACACATGCATGCTGTAGGCAGCTAATAAGCTTCTCAAAGGCAAGCTACATTGCAGGCTGTTGAGCAAAATAGTTTCTAGTGCTTAATGCGACCACGTCATCTTAAGAAGCAAGTTGTTCTCAGCGACCTCCCTTTCACCCCGGGAGAGGTAGGCCTGTCACCTGAAAGGAATATTCTTTCCTAGATAAATAGGCCCATTAAGTTTATTACTTCTTGGAGTATGCAGCTCTTATCAAGTGTGTGCCACATGGCTACAAGCCAGCTGTGTCCCTAGAGGCTATATACAGGGGTTAGCAAAAGTAGGTTTACAGTTGTGAGGATGTGAAAGAGTTTATTGTATGATTATTTATTAATGACTGTATTATTTATTTATATTACAACGGTAAAGCTACTTTTGCCCACCCCTGTGTGAAAAGGCCCCAGTCCCTTTCAGGTGAGCGATCCAGGAGGGCCACTGACTAGCTGATGCCCAAGACCCTGCTTCTGTCTGTAAGTTTCCTCAATAACCTCTTTGTTTACTTCTGGGGTTGTCAACCTCTTTCTTCAGTATCTCCTTTGGAGGTCAGTTCCAGTCCAATTTGGGAAAGTTCCTGACAGAAATCTAATTATAATCAGAAGGATGACTGGTGTGTGTGGCAACAGAGCAGGGGAGTTAATTACAGAATTGGGCTGTGTAATGGCATGAAGAGAAGTTAGCTGGATACACTGGCCTCCACAAGGAAGATAACTGTACTTACTGCACAGACTGGACGTATGTCCTTGCCTCAGGACACCTTCCTTCTGGCCTATGCTTGGATGGACAAGGCTGGCATGACCTCTGTGAGAGTAATTTTTCAATGCCTGCATGAGCCAACCTCTCATGAGCTGCCCCTTGGAAATGTCAGCACATCCATTGTTACCATCAAATCATGTGGCCTGGGAACCCTCCTCTCATCTATGTTACCTTTACATATCTTGGTGCTGACCCACTACAAATTGATTGTAATGTTAATTCCTGAGTGGTGGCCTAATTCTCCTCATTTTCAATTTCTTAGTGGAAGATAGTATCCCAATAGCCATCATCTATCAGGAATAGCAATATAATAATGAAAATAAAATTAGGAGAAAAATTGCCTATACTCTCATGCCCTAGCATGATTATGACTAACATTTTTGTGCATTCTCTAATTTACTATGCATTTTATCTCATTATAATTATAGTATAACATCCATGGATGATGTTTTTCCTTTCATTTCGAGTTTTCCAAAGAAACACAGTAAAAAGCTGAAAATAGAAACTAAGAGGCTAGAAAACACGAAAGAAAACAAAAGCTGAGAAATAGGAGGGCTGACGAGGGCAGGTGTAATGAGGAGATAATAGTGAATTGAAATAAATTGTGCATGAGAGGTGCGACTAAAGTGGTTGGCAAATCCTTCCCATAAAATCAATAACACAACTGGACTAAATTGTCCAAACCATTTCTGGTAAGAAAATAAACCAGAAACCAACAAAACATTGAGGTGCATTTATTGATTTAAAAATCACTGGTAAAAAAAAAAAAAAAAAAAAAAAAAAAACCCTCTGAATTTCATGTGTGAAGAGTAAAAGTCTACAGCATTCTTGTCCAACAGGCTGCCTTCTCCATCCTCTTCCAGCTCCGTAGGTGTGGCGGTTCTACTGGGATGGGGCTGACCACAAACACCAGCAGCTCCTCTGGTGGGGGCAGGTTTGACTTTGAGCAGAGGGAGAAAAATCCACACTAAGTGGCATTTCCAGTAATACGGGTAGTAGCAAATTTGGTAAGAAATGAGCAGGGCAGAGTTGAGGTTGCAGTCCTGGTTGGGGGAACTGCAGTTTGAGATCCTCAAATTCAACAAGCCATAAAGGAGGCAGATAAACTCTCTTTACCACCTGTCTGACTGTAACCTCCTCATGATACCTACCCTTATGAACCTTCCCACGCACGCAACCCATTGGAAGGCTGCACCCATGCTCTGGGAAGAGGTGAGAGGGCCAATGGATAGTGAAAGCCAGCAGACAGGAAAATGCCTGAACTTCGAATGTGTTTCCAAACCAAACTTGGAGGTATTGGCACAACTTGGAAACCTAATGGGCATAAGATGTTTGAGTGCAGCCTTTAACCAACTATTGGCTGACTATGAAGTCACGCAAACACTGGAAAGTCAGGCTCGAAAGTAAAAATAAGAATATAAACAATAATCAGAGACATCAGCAGCTGCACATCATGGGCCTTATAGATCTGGCAAATTTAATCCCGGGAGAATTAGTAAAAACAAACCAAACCAACCAAACCAGAAAAAATAAATCAGCCATGACTCCTACAGACCAAAATCAGAATCCAGACCTACTACAATATGTTATCTAAAATGCTCAGTATTCAAGAAAATATTATGCAGAGTCACACAGAGAAACAGGAAAGTGTAACCCACACTCAGGGAAGAAAACCGCATAAATTATCTTTGAGTAGACTCAGATGTTGTGTATAGCAGACCAAGATGTCAAGATGTCAGCTGTTATATAGATGTTAAAGAACTAAAAGAAACCATGCTTAAGGAATTTAAAAAGTTAGCCAGTGTCTCAAATAGTAAATACCAATAAACACAGAAACTTGAAAAAGGAATCAAGTGGAAGTTCTAGCACTAAAAGATATTAATTGAAACAAAAAAATACACTAAATAGATTCAACAGCAAAATTAAGATGGCAAAGTGAAAAATCACTGGTCTTATAGATACATCAATTAAATTTATTCAACTTAAAGAACACAGAAGGAAAAGACAAGAAAAATGAACAGATACTCAGAGATCTGTAGGAGAAAATCAAGTTTATCAATATATGAGTTATAGGAGTCCCAAAAGAAGAGGAGAAAGAGGCAGAAAAATATTTGAAGAAATAATCACCAAAACATTTCAAATTTGATTATATATATATATATATATATATATATATATATATATCTAAGAGTTCAACAAACAGTAAGAATAAAAGTAAACATCCTTAATCCAATAAACAGCACCTATTAATAACCTATAGTTAACATTATATTTCATCATGAAAGACAGAATGCTTTTCTCTAAAGATCATCACAAGCCAAAACCGGTTTGGCTCACTGGATAGAGCGTCGGTCTGCAGACTGAAAGGTCCCAGGTTCAATTCTGGTCAAGGGCATGTACATTGGTTGCAGGCACATCCCCGGTAGGGGGTATGCAGGAGGCGGCTGGTTGATGTTTCTCTCTCATCGATGTTTCTAGCTCTCTATCCCTCTCCCTTCCTTTCTGTGGAAAATCAATAAAATATATTTTTTAAAAAAGATCATCACAAGATGTGGATGTTTACTATCACATTATTCAGCATGGTATTGGGAGTTCCAGGACATCTAATAATGAAAAAGAATGAAGGAAAGAGGGAAGGAAGGGAAGAGGAGAGAAAAAAAGGGAAAGAAAAGAGGGGGAGAAAAAAAGGAGGATAAGGAAAGGAAAGGAGGTTGTAAGGAAGGGCATCTAGATTTGAAAGGAAGAAGTAAAACTTTTTTTTTTTTACTTTCAGACGACATTATCTTGTATGGAGAGAATTCTAATGTCTATGAACTGGTGATTAGGAGAACAAAGTGTGGTATATTTATACAGCAGAATACTATTTGCCAGTAAAAAGGAAAGAATGACTTATGCATGCTACAACAGTGATGGACCTAAAAAACATTTTACTGAGTGAAAGAATCTAGACCTAAATAATTACATATTGCAGATTCCATTTTTATAAAATTTCCAGAGAAGACAACTCTGCTTATAGAGAAAGTAGATCACCTGCTTTTCGGAAAAGTTCACCCTTTTAGGAAAGCCATACTTGTAAAATAATAGGGAGGGGGGAAAACCCAGTTATTTAGTCCTCGGCTCTTCTTACATCTCTTCAAGAATAAGTAGATAGTGAATTACCTTGAGTAATTGCGGTTAATGAGTTGGAAGAATGGAGCCAGATAAATAGCAAAATGGCATTTTTCTTTCCTAAAGTGAAGTTTCAAAGCTGGCATTTCTTATTCAGCCAAGCATTTCCTAAAAGTAGTTCACACTCAACTCTGCTGAAATACTGAGGAATCACCATGTTGGCCTTCCTCTTTGACTCGTGATATGTGCAATGATGTAATGCAAGTGATTATTTCTGCTTAGAGACCTTAAATTCTCTTGAATAATATTTCTAGACCTGAATCCCAATTGTTTAAAAACTAATTACATCACGTATCTATGCTTCACTTACCTGAACAGTGATCATGTAACGCTGAAGGAAATGTGATTATATTCTACCTGTATTAATTCAGAGCACAGTTGTCTGATCATTAGTTTGAGTCCATAAGACAGAATCGTCAAGAAATGATAATGCAATTCCTGTCTTCTCCTAACATATTCTGTATTCTGCTGGTGATAAACTGTATTCTGTTGGCAACAAAATGATTGCTCAACCGGACAAATGTGGTATTATTTTCTATTTATAAACTTGAGACCAGTCTCTAAGGTTATTTAGTGTACACCAGCCTTCAGCATTCCCACCGCCAGCCATGAGTACTTATGTAAGAATCATCTGTGCCCAATCATTAAGGGAGACTTTGTTCATGACCTTCTGAGACGCATTCTGTTTGATAAGCAGGATTGGTAGACTCTTGGCCAGAACACAAGCGACAGAAAACGCTTGTATTACAATGAATGCCCTTCTTTGATGCACAGAGCTCATTTAGGGGTTGAGTTGCCAAAACGGACATTCTGTGGAAGAGTAGATTATATTCTGCACCCCTGATTCATTTCTTCCCAAGGTGCTTTGGGTGGTCACGTGTGGCTAAGTTGGGCAGAAGAGACATTGTTGGAATAGCACATGGCGCTTCCATTGTCAGATGGTCAACCTGCTTTCCATCTTCAAGTGACAGACTTCTCCTTTTCTGCTGAAACCTAACTGATTAGTTTCACAAGCTATATATTTTGGCAGGCCATAATCATAGCCATCCTTTCCAAAGAGGGAAGGGGCATGGAAGGTAAAATAAGCATGGAGATAAAGCTATAGGTGGCACCGGCTCTGATGGTGGATATTCTGCATTCTGTGCTACTTGGGTTCCATGTCAGGGATCAGCTCAAATGATCATGGGCCAGTCAACAAACCTCTCCACAGCTCAGCTTTCACAATTTCTCATGACAAGTCTGCGTACCTTCTTATTTTTATTTTTCCTAAGAAAACTGTCTCTTTTCCTCTGAATACTTTTGAGATTTTTTTTTCTTTGTCATTTTAGTCAGTACTTTGACCACAAGGAGCCTAGATATGTTGTTCCTTATCTTTATTCTAAGCTCAGGGTTCCCTAGCTTCTTAAATCTGTAAGTCTTTGTTTTTCACCAAATATATGTGACTCTCATTTCTTCGCGTGTATTTCTGCCTCATTTTCCCTCTCTCTCTTTCTGACACTCCAATTCTAATTAGACTGTTTGATGTTGCCCCACAGGTCATTAACTCTACATTTACTTTTTCCAATTTTCTTTTTTATCTCTGATCTTCATATTGTAAAAGTTCTATTGATCTATTGTTAAATTTAAGGACTTGTTTTTGCTGTTTACCATCTGCTGTTAAACCCATACAGTGAGTTTAAGGGGCATTGGATTTTGTTTTGTTAGCCAGTTAAATTTAAGGTGAGTTCTGTTGTCCTGTTAGTCTTTATATTCTTCATTAGGGAATTTATTTTATTTTAGTCTTGGGGCATGCCTTACTCAAGGGTGTGGCCACTTAGTGAGCAAACTCTACTCTGTCTGGACTGGAGCTCCAATGACTCTCAGCTCTCCATAACCTCTGCTCTCACCATCCAGGTCTCAGCCCTAAGGCTGGGACCTTCTCTAGGTTCCTAGAGTCTTGCCTTGCAGATGTGTCCTACTGATGTTGGCCTAGTACAACCGTTGGCCAAGGACTCAAGCTTTTGCTGGTTTATGGGGTGACCCTCTGTGCTTCTCTGATCTCACTATTAGGGAATAGCCTGCCCTGCAAATTCCTGCTCCCTCAGCATTCTAGAACTCTGTTCTGTTCTTTTCAGTTCATTGAAACTGCTCTTTCCTTGGACTCCACTTCCTGGCCTCTGAAGAAATATGCTTCCAGGCAGAAAACTGGGGTTATTGTGGGACTTATTTTGTGAGTTTCTCTCAAGGATCATAGTTCTGTGCTGCCTATTTTTCATTGCCTGAAAGCAATTTGCCTCCTATATTCTGTTTAGTTTTATAGTTGTTTTTGGTCGGAGGGCAAGACTCCTGGGTAACCTATCAAGGATGGTAGTGCAAGTTCTATATTTAACTTTCATGTTTTGATTCTAGATTATCAAGGATGAGCTTTAAATCTCAGTGATTTATCCTGACACCTTCTCTGGGCCAGTCCTATTTATTGTAAATGTGCTATTTAAAAAAAGTGAAAAAATATCTTAAAAGTAGTTTTCTAAGAGAAAACAGTTGACAAGATGAATCTATAACATGTTATTAATATCAAAGACCAGTATTAACTATCTTGCTCTGTTTTATTTCTTGATTCTTGGAGATAATTAAGAATTGACTATTTGCATACTAAATATAATCTTCTGTATCAGGCCTTTGATCAAATGGATGTCTCTCTCTTCTTATGTTTGATGATAGAGTTTTGGTCAGAAGGCAGTTTTAAATGTCTGTGCACATGAGAACCATCAAGTGAATGCTCTAATACTAACTGAATGCTCCTTTAAGAAGACCAGACTTTGCTTTCACCAGAATTAATAAGAATCTTAGATTACAAGCTCAATATTTATAGTAGATTTCAGCTTCTAGGCTTAGTGGTGGAATGTACTGGTTTCCTAGAGGTTTCAATAAAGCTTTGTAACCAGCTGTTCTGGTTAATTGTGTCCTTTTGTGTGTCTAAGAGACAGGATGTTAAAGTTTTCATCTCAAGTTTATTTTTCTGCTTTGCCAAATATACTAGGACGAAAGGTTGAATTTCATACAAATTCAGTGCATTGGTTTATTGAATCAAACATGTTTTTCTGTCACTTGAATTGCAGATTTGCTTGACTTTTACCTTACTGCACTCTTTTTCTTATGAGGCTTTTAAGTGGCTACCCCCCTCCCTTGGTTCATGTCTTACATGAGCTTTTGGGTCAATTACAGCTGTGTCTCACTGCCTGCCTTGTTCTTTGCCAGCAAGATAAACACTGAACAGAGCCTTTTATCTTAGCAGGGCCTCTCCAGATACTGCATTAGAACAACTTTTCTCTCCTCAATGTATTATTTATAGGATTTTAAGTAATTCGTTCACTTCGGGTGTGAAACCAAAGTGTTCTTATGCAATGTAACATGTGTGGCAATAAGTTCGCTTACCTGTCTTCCTGTGATTTCATATGTGGCACTTCCTTCAGTTAATCACTTTCTGGCACTAACATTATGAACTTGGCTTTATAGTTCTTTGTGACTGAGAAAGAACTTAAACATGGGTATGTTGTAGGGTGACATACAACTCTATTGGGCAGAGGCTGTTTATGATGACGGACAACCACCGATTCATTAACAATTGCTAATCATTGTCCTACTTACCAAGATAACCAGTTGACCATACTTGAGTGAAGATTGCCTTTTACTTTTGGTAGGTGTTCCCTTAGATGGCCCATACCCTTTCAGAAAGATTGTTTATCAACCACCTCATCAGAATATCCTGGGTGCTTGAGCCACCCCCTGCCAGACCTGTATCAAGTCTTTGGGGTTGGAACCTGAATTTTAAACAAGAATTCAAGGTAATACCCATGCACAGAAAAGTTTCAGAACCACTTTCTCAAGAGGAAATATTTTAATATTCAAATTGGCAAAATATGTACCAGTTAAATCTATGAGCTGAGAAGTTCATATGCCAGATGATTTAGAAAGGCCTTTCTGATAATCCTTCAGAAGTGTGTGTGTCCACCCCCCACCAATTTCTAGCCCCATACCAGGCTTTATTTCATAGCACTTCTCAAGCCAACATTTTATTACATACTAGAGGCCATGGATTCATGGACCAGAGGGATTCCTTGGCCTGGCCTATAGGATCGGGCTGAAACCGGCTCTTTGACATTCCCCAAGGGCTCCAGGATTGTGAGAGGATGCAGGCCAGACCAAGGGGCCCTGCTGGTGCATGATCAGGGCTGGGGAGGACCATGGGAGGGCTTCAGAGCATGTCTGCCCTTTTCGCCTAGACCCTATTGGCCAGGCCCCAGCAGCAAGCTAACCTACCAGCCTGAACCTGTCCTCCCTGCTAGTCAGTGCACATCATAGTGACTGGTCAAACAGTTGGAGGGACAATTAGCATATAAGGCTTTTACATATGTAGATTTACTTGTGTTTTATGTTTCTCTCACTTAAATAGGAAGCTTATGGTTCAGTCTTGTTTCCTTCTCAAGAGCAGTGCCTGCCATGAAGCAAAAACTCAATAAATATTTTTGAATGGATGGATTAATTATTAAATAAATGCATAAATGACTCTCAATGGAACCAACCCACTCATACAAAATAATAGGGATAAGAATGTATATTTATTTTAAAAATATATCAATATGGAGAGGGAGAGAGAGAGATAGAAATATCAATAATGAGAGAGAATCATTGATCAGCCACCTCCTGCACATCCCCTGCTGGTGATTGAACCCATAACTTAATGCCTTGACTGGAAATCAAACCATGACCTTCTGGTTTATAGATACTCAACACTGAGACACACCAGCTGGGTATTGCTTTCTTCTTTTTAATCTTCATATCTAATATATATATGTACATATCATCATATGTGCATTTCTTAGCTCTGCCATTTATTGTGTGACCTTGGATAAGTTAACCTTTTTGTCTAAGTTTTCTTAGCCATAAAATGCAGATAATGGGGTTCTTGTGAATATTAAAGTGATTAGAACAATGCCTGGAAAATAGCAATGAGTTTACAAGTGTTAATTAACTGCTTGTAAAATTATTATTATATCCTTTGACTTAAAATTAAAAAGCATTTAAAAAACTTAAAAATATTGTATCATACATATAGTTTCTTACATAACTACCTTTTGTTTGACCTTTCTGTTGTTTCTAGGTTGCTTCACTACCATAAGTATTGCTGTAGTAACATCTTTGGACATAAACTTTTTGCATATCTGTAATTATTTCCTTGGACCAAAGCCTAGAAATAGAATTATGGTTGCAATTCTACATATTTCTATTACTAGGATAGGCTAACTGCTGTACTAAGTAGACTATAAAAATATAATGGCTCAAATATAGTGATGGTTTATTTCTTAGATTTCAAAGTGGGTGTTGCTAATTCCCTCTGTTACAGTCACCTCGCAGACACCAGAGAGGGTTACTGGACAGCTGCCTGACTCAAGAGAGGACTGTTTCCAACCTTAGTTCTTCTTCTTCTTCTTCTTTTTCTTTTCTTTTTTTTTTTATCAAGTCATATTTGAAAACATATTCAGACAATATAAAGAATTCTTACAACTCTATAATAAAATGATTACCTAATTTAAAAATGGACAAAGGACTGAGAACAGAGATTTCACCAAAAAAAGATATACAAATAACCAACAAGCACATGAAAAAATGTTCAACATCATTGACCATTAGAGAAATATAAATCAAAACCTCAATGAGATGCTGCTCACATTTGCTAGAATAGCTGTAATAAAAGAGACAGACAATAACAAGTGCTGTTGAGGATGTACAGACATCAACCTGGATTCTCGTTTTCATATATAAATGAATTTAAATGAGAAAACACCAGGTGACTGTGTTGTGATAAAGCCAATTTATTACAAAAGTAATTTATTAAAAAGTAAAACATGCACATGTATTCAAGAAGCAAGGCAAGCAAATATATACTTCTGGCTCATGATGCACAGATGGGCTCTCAGCTAATCTGAAGAGTGAGTTCGGTGGTGGTGGTGGGGGGGGGCGGTTTGAGGTGTTATATACCCTCCTATCTATAGATTTCAAAATTCCTCTGCTGAATATTTTGGTACAAATTAATAAATTAATTCTCAAGGTCCCTTTTTATTTTGTTGTGGGCCCTTCCAGAATTCATGAGAAGCACCTGCCAAGTTTATCTTGCCAAGCCTTGGGATGCTGGCTTCTTTGCTTAGGAAGTAAAACTGCCCTTTCCCTTTCCCCTCCCCCCTCCTTTCCTGCATTCTCTTGTCAGGGAGGCTTTTGCCCACTTGCTCTCAAGTGTCCTTGGCTTGAGGAAGATAATGGCTTGTTATTCACAAGCCAGCTGCAAATTGCCCACTCTGCGTGGCCTTGTTTTAACTTCCCTGTCTCAGTTTTCCTAATCCTCTTGCCCTGGAATTTTGTAAGCTTTTCACTGCCCTGTAACCCCGATTCTCTAGCAATACTGAGCTCCACCATCATCAATAATCAAGATACGGTCTCTGGTGTTATCATTCCAGTTCGCTTCAGGCAGGGGAAAAGGGAAACAAAGGGTGAGGAAAGCACACCCCTTAAACCCCATATTATAGAAATGATGCTTCTCCAGCCCCTCACCTCCCACAGATGAGAGTAAGTCACATGGCCTCACTTCAATGTTAGGAGAGTGGAGAAATGACCCTGGCTAGCTTAGTCACTACCCTGCTTGAGCGGAAGCATGAACTGGTGCAGGACCTGTAACGGTCTCAGCTACATGAATATTGTTGATAGATCATGTCAAAGAATCCTCCAGAATAACTATACCTAAGGCACCCAAATCCATATTTCTCAAAGCAGAGGTGATGTAATTAAGTATACATTTATTGGGTCTTGTGATATTTCCTTGTGTTGTTACCCTCCCATTTAGCTATTAAGGCGCTAAACAACTACATCCTTCTATCTCTGAATGTTCCACACCAAATTGAGAGATTCACCTAGAAGTCAGGTGAAGATCCTAAGACAGTAAATTCAGTGATTTGCTTAGAGACTATGTTGGGCCTGAAGTGATAAAAGATCTTCAACTATCTCCCCTCTCCCAATCTAGCCTGGAGGCCTGCTGCTATAAAAGGTTGTGTCTAAAGAGAAGAGAGGATTTGGTAAGGGTACTTACAGTATCCAGATCTTCCCAAGGAAGGCCAGCCCTAACCTCTGACCCCGGTATTTTTATTAGCTAGGTGCTGGAGTGACTAAAAAGAAGATGTACACCTTGAGACAGAATGGTACTCAGAATGAGAGCCGCCAGACCAGGCCAAACGTGAGAGTGCCTAACTCCCCTGATCAGATAAATCAACCCCCTTCCATTCAGAAGAGTAGTCACAGGGTGGATGCTTCCTTTCTAATACTCATGAAGAAGCAGAGATCTCAAGTCTCTGAGCTGAGGTGCGGGTTGACTCCCGCTTCTACTTACATGAATCCTTCTCGTAGGTTTCTGTTTTCAAGAAGGAAAATAACAGTGGTGGAAGTCAAGGCACGGTCATAAGATTCAGGCTCTATGGAAATAGTAGATCTCACTTTTTCAGGTTGATTTGTTGAGAACTTAGTCATATGGTCACACAAGATCTAGGGGGAGACTCATCAATAGAGTCTTGCCATGTGCTCAAAGTGAGAACAGGTTTTGGTGGGCACTCAGCTGTCTCCATCACATTCATCTGCATACCATCCTTCCTCCCAATGCACTGATTTACTTTCCTGAATTTCCCTTCAGTAAATGCTGCCTGCTCAAGAGTGGGGAGGTAGGGAGAAGAAATTAAAAAGTTCATGTTCCAGGATGTTATGTCAGCATTATTTATGACAGCGAAGCAACCTGGAAACAACCTAAAGGTCAAACGAAAGGTAGTTATGTAAGTAGATATATTTATGATGGAATATTTTTAAGCTTTTCCTTCCTCAGGATCTTAGATAAGGTTTGCACTGATTCAAGGCTGGGGATCAGGTAAACTGGGAGATGCTGTTGCTGTGTCGTGGCCTGGTTTCACCTTCCAGAGCTAGGAGATGAGAGGTTTTATTTGATTGGCCTGCTAGCCCTTTCTTGTTTTTCTGCCTCTTAACCCATAGACTTGTGCTTTGCGCCAGCGCCTTCACACTTAGTCTGACATATTTGTTAGGTATTAAAATTCCTGAAGGACCTGAGAAATGTGCAATGACTTACTAATGCATTCCGACATATGCACTGATAGATAATTCAGATGAAACCTGAATATTGTAGTTAAGACTTTCCTGAGAGCTGTGCTGGGCAGTCAATTCCAGCCAGGATTCTTGGAGTAACAAAGGAATTATTATAAAACTCTTTTTAAAAAAAAATACATTTTTTACTGATTTTAAAGAGAGGAAAAGAGAGGGAGAGATAGAAACATCCATAAACTGCCTCCTACTGGGGATTGAGCTTGAAACTCAGGCACGTACCCTGAATGGAATCAAACTGGTGACCGGTACATGGGATGATGCTCAATCCACTGAGGCACACCAGCCCGGCTACTATAAAATTTTTAAACAAACCCTAAACCTTTCTCTCAAGTAGCTTAAAATTTGTTAAAATGAGTGAGCTATGGAAAAAAAAAATATATATATATATATATATACACCTATTTTATACTTTATAAATTCTATAATCTAATCCTACTTGATTATCTTAAATAAGACTATTTTGCTCCTACTTTGCTATTCAAACTGGGGACAATAGCGATGAATAATTGTATGTCCTTCAGCATTTCAGCCATTTACACAGATGTCTCAAAAGATAAGATTTTATTTTGGGCAGATGATATGACAACTGACTGATTTGTAAGCCTCAGGCTCAAGTTTCGTAGGATAGGCTAAAAATGTTGACAATATTTTTAACTGTAAAATAAACTTTTATCATTTCATTTGAAATGGTTCCCCCAAGCTTATTCCAAATATCTCTGTTATGAAAATGAAATATTTTATCTAGGTGTAAAATTATTTCCCAAATGTAATTTCCCCCCCAAAAAAAACATAAATCTAACTCTAGGAAAAACTTTTCAAAGATATTTAAAACTGTAAATCCTTTTGAACATTAAAAAATGCCCACAGGCATGTTATCACTAAAAGTCCCAACTAAAACCTTATGCTTCATCAGTAAGGATCAAATTCACCCAATTTCTGCAAAAGATCAGGTAATGGCCAACTCATTCACAGATGCTGCTGGTGGGATGCTGGATATCTTAGTCAGCTCAGATATAACAGAATACCATAGACTGGTGGGCTTGAATGACAGACATTTACTTTTCGCAGTTTGTAGGCTGGCAAATCCAAGATCAAGGTGCCAGCAAGAACCCTCTGCCTTGCTTACAGAAGACTTCCTTTATGATGAATCCTTACGTGGACATGATGAGGGGGAATGGGGAAAGGGGAGGGAAGAATGAGAAAAAGAGGGAAGAGATGGTTCTCTGGTATCTCTTTATAAGGCCATTAATTCCATCATGAGCAACACCCCGCCCCCCACTCTCAACCTTATCTGAACCTAATTAGCTCCCCCAACTCCCATCTCCAAATCCCATCACATTGGATATTAGAGCACCAACATATACATCCTGGGCTCTACAAACATTCAGTACATATCAGTGGGTTGACCGCATCTTGTAATGAGTGTACACATCACTACCCATGTGTCTTTGAGACTTGGAGTCAATACAAAGGCATGTCTCAGGCTGGAGAAAGGGTCAGGGGCACAAGAAAGAAGTGCAGCCCCATGGCCCTCACTTCCTCTAATGCTCAGAGCCGACTGCTTTGCTCTAACATTCAAGGCTAGAAAATACTTCTCTCTATGGTCACGCCGGACTTTGAGACAAGGTTAGACTCTCAAGGCAAAATGTCCAGTGAGGATGACACAAGCTCTTGGAGTAGGTCAAAGGAGAGACTTTAAAGTTACAACTTGAGAAAACTTGGCAAATCTTGGGCCTTTCTAAATAGTCCATGCTATTAGTGTTTTTGAAAGATTGCTTGTATATACAAGAACACTATTCAGTGTTATTCTTTCATTATTGTAATTGCATTATACTTATATAACATAATATATTAAATCTTTTGTTTCACTATCTAGTATTAATGAATTTTAGAAAATGGATCACTATTGGGCTATTCAACACTTGAGTAACATTATAGTTCTTTTCAACTAGCTTTAATCATTTTTAGACATGAATGTTATCTGTGCTAGATATTTACTCAATTTTAAATTATTTTTGGGTCACTGTTAATACATACACCAATAATATGGGATTTAAATAAGGTGAGGGACATGGCATTATGAACGGTGACCTTACTTATTATCCAAACCAAGGCGCTTTTGAGAGTGAAAGAGGCATATTGATAATTATACTAAGACATCAGGCCTGTACTGAGACTGTCTTGGTCAATATGTACATGGATCACCCTGTTTCTTCTTTGTGTCAAACTACTTGGTGTACATTTATGTAGAAATGACTGCGTTGGATTTGGTTAGAGGCCTGCAATTTATATAGCCTTCAGGACAAATTCAGCCGGATGCATATTTTTGTAAATAAAGTTTTATTGGAACATAGCCACACTCATTCTGTGGCAGCTTTTTCTCTACACCGGCAGTGCTGAGATAGTAAAGCAAAGACTGTGTGGCCTAAAAGATTGAAATATTTTCTATCTGGCCCTTTACAGTAGAACCTTGCAAGTAAGACTATCTAAGAGTTCACAGAGTTCTCACCTTTTTGATTCTTGGTGCTTTAACTAACATTGTTGAATTAAAAAAAAAAAAAAAAAAAGCTGTGCTTGGCAAGTTTTATTTCAAGATCTTTAGATTAAATCTTAGTACAAAACAGCTTTTAGACATGAAACCCTGCAAGTTCACCTGGTGGGGATTTGTTGCTGTTTCTGGGACGCTGTGGCAGAGGACTGGTGAAGGAGATGAGGCCTGAGAAGCCCAGCAGGAGTTGGGGTAGAATCTTTGTTCCCATTGGAAGTTGCCTGGAAGCAGGAATAAGGCTATGACTGGCTATCTTAATAAATCTTATCAACAGGGCAGGAAGACTAGAGTGAGGGCAAAGCTGTAATTAGTAATAAAGCATCAGTCAGTCATTTTAGCAGGCTGTGGGGTTGGGGGTGTTTAATAGTTTTGTGGTTTGCACAGTGGCCTTGTCTCAGTCTGTCCTTAGATAAAATTAGGAAGTGGTCTTGTCTTTATCATGGTCATGAAGTGACCTTGTCTGATAGCAATGTTCTGGGAAACTGTTTATGTTCAAAGGAAGAACACCACGGCCTCACTGTGAGCGGAGTGGAACACCACTGAGGAAGGACTCAGCGGGAAGAAGTGTTCGCCCACGGTTGAGTTTTGTAACTGAGTGTTATTTGGGATTTATCTCTTGCTCACAAAACAAAAAGATTAACAAGTTTATTTATTTTTTTCTTCCGGTATAACATTTTCAATTCTGAGGCTCTATGTTTTGGGGATTAGCATTTGCCTAGCACAGGGCATTGCAAATTTCATACACTGAGCAGACGATGGTGGTTCATGACATTTTAGTGAAAGCCTATATGTTGTAATGGTATGTCTCATTAGCTTTATACAGATTATCCATTCCAAACTGATCAGTAAAACACACCTGAGAATATTTTCTTGAATATATCAAGGCCCAATGTCTTTGGTTGTGTGATCTATCACACTATTCTCCACTTTCTTTATTATTCATTTTCTTTCTTATGAGAGATGGGCTACATTTTCTGGGTAATTGGTAAACAAAATCCCCTAGGTCTTAGGTTAATATCTATTACCTGTACTTAATTTTATTTATATCAAATAGTTTAAAAAATCTTTTATTATTAAACTAAATTTGCTAACACCATCACTTTAATCATAATTTTAGATAATAGATTTTTGTTTCCTTAATACAATTTTTGTTTTGTGCACTTGGTGAGAGAATCCAAAAAAACCATATTAAAAAAGCAATAATTAGTATAGATTTGCACAAAATTAGTACCATGGAAGGTTTAATGTTATCTCCTACAGTTTAGTGATTCCCCCCCCCCCAGTTCTTTTTCAGTTGGATGAACCAAGAGCAGTTACCATAACAACTGTAGTTATTACCACTGAGAGAAGTGGTCTTTTCTTACACCAACACACTTATCAACATGTTTATGAATGTTGAAAATTTACAAGGTAAAAAGAAAGCCACACTATCTCCTCTCCCTCAGCTTATATCTGTCACTCAGTGTGTCAGTGGTTGATGACATAGGACTGGGCTAACTGCTTAGTCAGCTGCTGGGAACAGAGCCAATCGCTGTCCAAGGTCAAGTACTCTGTCTCACCCAGGGGCCCAGTAGCATGCCTGAAGCTGTTTATCAAAAGGTCTAGAATTCTCATTGCATCTCATTGCATCTGTGTGGTGATGTTCATAAAGAGTTGACATAAATGCCACATAGCATCCTTTCCCATCTCTGGTACCTTTATTATAATAGTCAAGTTTGATCATGTGGCCCAAGTAGCAGAGCTGTGTGTCCCACATTGTGGACCTACACTGAGCCCTTTGTTCTGGCTCCACGCAGAAATGGAAGCCTCTGTGTCCCCTGAGTATGAGTTGGGACAGTTTTTCAAGATGTGGAATAAGCTGTGTCCATAACCCCAACAGGCCCATCAGGCACCACGCTTCCTTTTTTGGAGGCAGGAGATGAAAGGTGCACACAGTTCCAGGCATGCCATGAGTCAGATGTCCATGCTATGTATGAGTGACCTGTAGGCTCTGTATTCTGTTCCATTGATCTATTGTTCTCTCCCTGATCCAATGCTCCCCACTTCTTTCTAACTACTGTGGTGTTGTAGTAATTCTCGATTTCCAGTAAAATGTCCTTCTACCTCATTCTTCTTTACCCATGGTTAGACTATTCTTGACCCTTTAAAATTCCTTATAAAAGTTTTTAACTTGCTTATCAAGTTGCAACACAAACAGCTATACACACACACACAGTGTCATTGTGATTGGAATTGCTTTGACTCATAGGTCAGTTTGGTAATAATAGACATCTTTAAATACTAAGTCCTCCACATTAGTGGAATACTTTAAAACTCAGGTATTCTTGCATTTTTCTCAAAAACATATTTTTTTGCATGAGTAGTTGTATATATTTTGTTAGTTTTACCACCTACGTATTTAATATTTTATGTTATTGTAAATTGTACCTTTTTATATTTTGTTTTTCACTGTTTATTGCCATTATTCAGAAATGCAATTAATTTCCTATATTGACTTATCTCCAGAATCTTGTCTAAATGTTCTTATCCATAGACAGGTATACTTAATATTGTAAAGATATCACTTGCCCCCAAATTATTCATAGATACAATGCAATTCTAATAAAAATTCCAACATGCCTATCTTGAAACATAAAAATTTGCACCTGAAAGTTATATGGAAGAACAAAGAATGAATAATAAATAAGGAACTTTTGAAGAAGAATTACTGATATGGTCAGGTAGGGTAAGGTCTGTCCTATCAGAGTTAAAGAGTTAGTATAAAGCTATAGTAATTAAGAGACAATAATAGTGGTAGTATTATTAAACACACACAGAGCAACAGAAAAGAAAGTCTCTCAAGCTGGCACACAATAACAAAATTTAATTGTTATTTAAATAGAGAAAAGATGGAATTCACAATAAATATCTAATGATTTTTGAGTATACCTACCTGCCACATAACATAGTTTTAACATTAATAAAACAAAGACAAGGCATGGAAAATGGACAAAAAAACCCGTATTCATTGCGAGGCATTATCCAATTTACTAACTAAATTTATTTTTATTAAATGGGTAAAACCAAAGATATATAAAACAAAAATATAATCATATAGCTCTATATATGCATGTAGATATACATATCTAGATATTTACACATATATACAATGAAGAGAAAATTCTTTTTCCATATTGTGGCTATTGTCATTTCATCTTCTATTCTATGCTGTGAGCTCCTTGAAAGCAAGGAAAGTCTTTTATTCATCTTTGTATCAAAGTCCACAGTACATAATTTGTTTATTTTAAATACTGAAGGAGGTGAAGAGCAGGGACATGCTTTGTTGGCTGAGCATTTGGAAGTGTTTTGTAAGAATCTTCCAAGGTGAGTAAAGAGTGTTTTGGGGAATACATTTTATGTAGCGTTCTCACAAGTAACTTGCAGCTTGAAGCCATCTGGTCAGAGGGAGTAGCAGGGGTGCTGAGGGGGCCAGGTGGTACAGCTGGGGGAGTCTTGATGGGCCCTGTTTCTTGGGAAAGCAGTTACAAGGATTAACTCCCTTCTTCTGTGACCTCAAATGCAAGTGATTAACGACAAGGGAGTAGGAAAGAATCTTTCGTTATCAAAACACAGGAACCCGATCCCCCAGAGAAACAAATGGGACGTGGATTTCAGAGGGCTGGGTTTCCAAAGCACACGGAATAAAACAGTGCCTTGCCACAGTTGTTCAGTTTTCACACGTTCCCACTGCAAAAATATCAGGGGCAGCTTTCCCAGGCCTGACTCAGGCTGTGTCATGTATTTCTTTCGTCAGATTCATGTTGCAAACGGAGTCAGTTCTTTGCTATTTCAGGAAAGCCTGGGTAGTACAGATAGGATCTAGTGCATGTTCTTGAACTTTCCACTTCTATTTTCTTTATGCATCTTTATCAGCTAGCTTTCATTTGTGGCCTATTTGCTCATTTTCCAGGCATGCAGTACTTAATTGGTTGTATGCATTAGACCTGGCAGATTTTGAGTGTGCCAGAGAGCTTTCAGTAGTGGAGGGTAAGCTAAGAGGACAGTAAGTTGAGCAGCTGGCTGAAAGACTAAAAAGGTATGGTTTATCTATGAGGTCATACAGACTCTACATAGACAGTCTTGGGCTAGACTTCTATTTGCTGTGTGACCTCTGATAAGTTACTTGATGTCTCTGAGCCTCAGAATCTGTAAACTGAAAATAATATTGCTTACCTTGTAGTATTGCAAAGATCAGGGATGCAATGAATGCACTTAGTGAATGGGAGCACTCAGGAATTGTGAACTCTTATTAATAATGTCCCATGTTGGCCCATTGTCCTTAAAGGCATTTATTTCTGGGGCAAGGATGGATTAAAGATGACTAAGGCATGTAGGAAATCTGGAACACAGAGGGACCTTGAGAAACTGTTATTTTCATAGAGAGGAATGTCTAAATCACTTATGATAGGTAGTTTTGATTTTCTCTTTGAATGTCCCTGGGAGTAGAGACTTTAATGCTTTGCAGGGAAGTTTATGCTAGCGTTTCATCATCATAATGGTGAAGCAGTTCTTTACATTCAGCAGAAATCTGTCTGGTTTCAATGCAAGCTCATTTCCTCATCCTTGGACCTCAGGGGAAAGGAGGAAAACTGTGGAATGTCTCTGTTGAGAAAAACCTTCCCATATTCCCAAAGTCATCACTCCTTTTTCACTTCTCCCTGAGTCTGAATGACCATGGTCTTTGAACAGTTCCTCGTGAACACTGGTCCCTGGTCTTTTGTCACCTTTGATTCTTTTATAGGAGGCGTGTTTATTTTCTACACATCTGGTTAAACATTTGTCTCTCTCCTTCTTGGCCAATGAGACTCTCTGCAGAAGAGAAGAGAAAGATGTCTTCTCAAGGCTGCAACCCCCCCACCCCAAAACAAAACAAAATAAAACACCAAAAACTTACTTCGGATGGCATGCTAGCAAACCCCAGAGCTTATTAGAAAAGAGTTTCCTGTCATGAACAGGGCCTTAAGAAGGATTCTAGTATCTTTTTATGGTGAATCATAATCATGCAGCATGGTAGTTAAGAACTTGAGTTCTGGAATCATACGGACTTGGGTTGGAACTACTGTGCCACCTCTTGCTATATCTGTGGTCTTTAGCAAGTAATATAAGTTCCTGAAGCCTCAGTTTTCTCCTCTCTACAAAAAGGGCAGCACACATACAAACCTCCTCGGCTCCCCAAGTGGCCGCATGTTCCAGTTATCAATGCACTGCCTCTCATCTCCAACTCACCTTCCAATACGCTGTGTAATGGACAGCATTCTTCAAGCCCTTCTCCTCCACAGTGAGCATAATGGTGCCTTTACTTCCCTTACCTTTGGGGTCAAATTCACAAAATGTTCTCTGTGACCAAGGTCCATAGGTTTAGTACCTATGCTTTCTTCTACATACCTTGTTGTTTCAGATCTTATATCTAGGTGTTCCATCCACTTTGAATTAATTTTTGTACAAGGGGACAAACTGCAATCTAATTTTCACTCTTGCATGTGGCTTTCCAATTTTCCCAGCATCATTTATTGAAGAGGTTTTCTTTTCTCCATGTGTGGTTTTGGCTCCTTTGTCAAAAATTATTTGCCCACATACCTGTGGTTTAATATCAGGGATTTTAATTCTGTTCAATTGGTCTGTGTGCAGGTTCTTCTGCCAGTACCATGGTGTTTTGATTATCATAGCTCTGTAGTATAATTTGAAGTTAGGCAGGGTACATCTGGCTTTGTTCTTCTTTCTCAGGATTGCTTTGGCTCTTTGGGGTCTTTTGTAGTTCCATACAAATTTCACAAAATTTTGTTCTATTTCTTTAAAAAATGGTGTTGGAATTTTGATGGGAATTGCATTAAATCTGTATATTGCTTTAGGTAATATGGAATTTTTAATTATGTGGATTCTTCCAATCAATGAAATGGAATATCTTTCCATTTCATTGTGTTTTTTTCTATCTCTTTTTAATAATGCTTTGTAGTTTTTAGTATGTTGGTCCTCCACATCTTTGTTAGGTTTATTTCTAGATATTTTATGCTTTTGGTTGCTTACGCCTGATGGTGTACCTGTTGCTATATCCATATAACTTACTCCTGGTGTGTGTAAGGCAGGCTGCATGGAAGCCTGAGACTTAGGAGACATCATCATCCCAGGCATTCAACCCACTGGCAGACCTTCCATTGGGGGCATCATTTGTGGCATCCTTCAAGAGGTACAGGAGGCATATTGGCTCTCTGACCCATAGGTGCATTCCCATTGGGGCAAAATCATGCCAGAATGCCCCATCATGAGGCCTCCACGTTTGGCCCCCATCCCTGGCCTCATTGTCTGGCTCAGACTGCTCCACCACGGACACTGCATATACCAACAAGAAGTGCTCTGAGTGGCCCTCTTACTTTTTAATGTAGTAGAAAAATATATGTTAGTTGTTCATAGCATTTTTGAAATTTGCTAAAATAATCACTTTTTTCATCATTTAATACAGAGTTAGCAATAATCAGTGCTTTCTTCATCTCTGCAAATGGTATACTGAGCTGAGTGTCCTTTTTGCATGGAGTTTGTCTTACCTCATGGAAGGAAAAACAGACAAGAAATCTGAGACAGCTACAGTCACATCCTGTTTAATGTGGGTTTGCATGACAATAATTGGTTTATCATTCTCAAGACTTCTCAGCCTCTGGCTTTCAAAGACTCATCATGCACCTTGGCTGGTGTGCTCAGTGATTAGATCCTCAGTCTACACACAGAATGGTCTCAGGTTTGATTTCCAGTCAAGGGCAGGTACCTGGGTTGCAGGTTTGATCCCTGGCTCTGTTGGGGACACAGGCAGGAGGCAGATGTCTCTCTGTCTCTCTGTCTCCGCCCCCCCCCCCCCCCCCCCTTGTCCATCCCTCCTTTACTGTAAAAATCAATGGGGAAAAAATATCCTCTGGTGAGTAAAAAAAAAAAAAAAATACTCATCAAAGATCAAAGCCACTGAAGGTTGTGTAAGAGCTTTCCCTGCCTAATGCTGACATGATTTCTTATATTTGTGCCTGAACAGTATTTGGTACCCAGTGCTTTGGTGGCCTAAATACGTGATGCCTCTCGTGGTGCCAATTTCCAATAAGGAACTGATTGCAAGAATTTTTACAGTAAGTGAATAAGAAGCAATTTTATAGGGTTTTATTCTCCAGGGAGCCCGCCTGGATGCATTTGGGACTTTCCAAATTCATTCAGAGCCAAAGCCAGAGAATGAGGCTAAACATTTTGGCTGTTTCAAATCATGGCCCAAGTGTTGTGACTGGCAATATATATTCTAGAACCTCAATTCAAAGAGCAACAATTTAACCTCAGAAAGGTAACCTGGATGGGGTGTGCTGCTAGGGTAATTTATTCTTTCAGTTATATTCTTATTGCAGCAGAAGAGATGATTTTGGCAATTGAAAATATTTCTAGACTTGTATGCTCAGACACATCCACCATTAACATAAGTATGCCTTTCCACTCAGGCCTTGGAAATAGTAACTGCGCTTAATATGCCCATCCATATGCTTTTTATACCCTTTAAAAGCAAAAGATGGTTTTTAAAGAATTAAACACGGATGGAAATTCATTCTGTAATCACACTAATAAATGACATTTTAAAGAACATAGCAGAAAAACATTGTGCAAAGCAGAAATGGCAGCTAAAAAATTAATTTTATATGACACAGAGAAGCTTCTGCCTCCTTATTTTCAACTGAATAGAAAGTTAATTCTAATATATATCCAGTGACCGCTACAGTAGAACGACCAGGATGACCAGAATGACCGGTGGCTATGACATGCACTGCAGCAGCCAACAAGCCTGATCCCATTAGTTGCCCCCAACACCCCAATCAGGGAGGGGCCCGCTGGCCAACCACCCGGGCTGGCTGAAATTTGGGGTCTGGGGACCTTGAAGACTTAAAGATTAAAAAGGAAAATTTCATGATAGAAAAATACTTTAAAATATTAACCATGATTGACTCAGTCATTCTCTTGTAGCCCCAAATGGGTCAGAGATCAGTTCTTGCCGAAAAGTTGGAAAAGTTGCCTTGACCCATCTGTGACTCTATTTCACCTTCAAGTACAAGGATAAACCTTGGCAAGCATCCTCCAAGACTTGAGGGGTAGAAAAGCAAGACTGAGGAAAGATGCGCAGCCCAAGGCCGAGCCATATTCCCAAGGACTGATGGAAAACCAGGGCCCCTTGGTCTTTCCCCCTGCTCTGCCCTGCCCTGTCTCCCCAGCCTCTGCCCTTCTCTGGGGAATGGAGACATGCATGTACGTGAAGACACAAAGACTCGCCCAGAAGTCAGGATTCATTTGTTCACTCTTATTCCACAAATACTTATGCACCCCAGCTGCATGCCATGCTCCATGGTAAGCCCTGGTGATACAGTTGAAAACCACCAGCTAGGTCCTAGGTTCAGGAAGCACCAACAAATGCCCTGTGTGTGCTTTGTGTCCCTTCGCCATTGGGCAGATCCCAGACTGCACCTCACTCCCCAGACCTTCCCATGAGGAACTCATGCCCACTCATACTCCCATTTTTGGTTCTTTTGTCTTCAATTCAAATTATTTCAACTGAAGGTTTTACTTCTCTTCCATACCATTTCATTCTCCTCCTCCTTTCCAACCAGTGTCCAGTTACTTGAGGAAAAATCTCTTTTGCACTGCCTTAACTATAGCTGATATTAATAATGATTCATGTATATCAAGGGATTAGAAATTTTATATAAAATGAGAGAGAGAGAAAAAAAACACACTTTAAAATCTCTGCAATGGACTAAACAGACCTTTATGATTTCTTTACTAATCTGTTTTACTACTTCTGATTAATTTTTTTATCTCAAGTATAAGCCTTAAACATAAATATTAAACTATTTTAAATACAAATTTAATTTTTTTCTGTTTTTGTCATTTTTTATTTAGTTTAAAATATGCAGTATTTTGGCAACTCTATAATTTGTTAAGAGTTTTAGGGCTCCCCTGAGGTCCCAGACATCATTTATTACATTACTTGAATAGGAAAATATGTTTTACATTTGAAATGTATGCCAGTAGCAAGCAGGGTTTTTAACTCATTATAGAATAAAGGGAGAAATTTATTTGAAAATTCATGGCTATAAATCTATAAAATGCTGGCACTTGCATGCTCCTTGATATATTAACTCTTCCGTTTTCACATTCCTTGAGCCCCATCAAGCTCCTCATCCTAACAGCTGGGGCAACTGCAGGCCCTGGGACTACATGATCCCCTGGAACCAAGTTTTTCAAAAATTCAAAACACAATCTGCCAAAGAATGTCCCTAATGTCCTCTAGAGAGAAACAGCTGGCTGTGGACCAGCCCTTCTGAATTGATCCTAAACTGTTTTGAACAAACCTGGAGTGCACAATTTTCTTGCCCTTTTGGTGCCCCTATCCTCTAAGTCATTATGTTAGTACTCCACAAATTTGTGTTCATTCAAAACTAGAAGCATAAGTGGAAGGCTCATAATCCCTACCATATATATTTTTTAACTTAACAGTTTAAAACAGGAGAGGCTTTCAAACAACAAAAGCTTATCTTCTGGCATTTTCATCATTCCCTCTTTCCAGATGGATCCCCAAATATTTGCCAGGAACACTGCCTTATTCATAACCCAGAAAAGAAATACATAGACAATCATAACAATTGGCTCCACTAAAACTATTTTCTGCAATTACCAACCGAAATAACAGAAATGCTAACTAAAAAAACTCATATTCATCAGAATAGCAGATTTTTTGTGTGTGAGCTGTAATTAGTTTCTGTGCCAATTTCCATTCTCTGCATTGCATACTCGATGAAGGCATTTTTATTTATTTATTTTTGGTGAGAAAAATGAATGTATTAGCTCATAGGCACATCCTGAGAAGATTACAAATTAGTTTCTTTGGAATGCATAAGTACATTTTGAAAAAGTCTTTCTGAAAGAGAATCCTCCTCCTCCCCTCCCCAGAAATGATGATTTGGGAACATTAATTTTTACTCTTCAAAAACCTTTATATTTTTGGTTTACATTAGCCCTTGCAAAATCATGGGAATAAGGGGACCCTTTCTATTGGGTCGGCAGCTAAGTAATTGCGGATTTTTTAAAGAAAATCAAAGACAATTTTTTCATGGAACTAAATAACTTTATTCTGTAATGTATTGCCCATTTTGATCAATGACCTTTTGCCATCTTTCAGGCAGCATCATAATCCCACGTTCAAAAAACTTCTGGTTTTTATTAGCAAAAAACTGAATCAGGTACGATTTGACATCATCATCATTATTGAAATTTTTACCATTCAAGGAGTTTTGTAAAGATCGAAACAAAAAGTAATCAGATGGTGCAAGGTCAGGACTATATGGTGGATGTGGCAAAACATCCCAACCAAGCTCCATTAATTTTTGCCAAGTGACCAAAGATGTGTGTGGCCTTGCATTGTCATGATGGAATACAACACCTTTTTGATTTGTCAATTCGGGCCACTTTTCTTCAACTGCATTGTTTAATTTCATTAGTTGTTCAATGTAGACATCAGAATTGATCGTTCGGTTGGGTGGTAAGAGTTCAAAGTAGAAAATTCCTTTGTAATCCCACCAAACTGATAACAAAACCTTCTTTTGATGAATATCAGCTTTTGATGTTGTTTGAGTTGGTTCACCTGGCCTGCTCCACGATCTTTTCCGCTTGATATTGTTGTAAACAACCCATTTTTCATCGCCAGTTATCAGTCGTTTTAAAAATGGATCATTTTCATTATGTTTCTTTAGCAAATCGCAGCTGCTAATGCGTTGCGTTAACTGTGATTCTTTCAGTTCGTGAGGAACCCATGTATCGAGTTTTTAAACATAGCCAAGTTGTTTTAAGTGATTTTCAATGCATGTATGTGATACATGAAGCTTCTCTGCAATCTCACGTGTTGTACTGTGACAGTCCGAATTGATTATTGCTTTGATTAGGGCGTCATCAACTTCAACTGGACGACCAGAGCGTTTTTCATCTTTGAGTGAAAAATCACCAGAACGAAATTTGACACTGCCGTTCTTTTAAGGCTTCGTCACCATAAACAGCACATAACTTTTTATGAGCTTGCGATGCGTTTTTCCTTTTGAGGAAATAAAAAAGCAAAATATGACGAAAATGTTCCTTTTGATTTTCCATTTTTTAACGAACGCCAAACGAAAACTACAAAACAGATCAAAAAACTTTTTTTACTGATTAACAGCTGAATAGCCAACTATCAAATAACAAAATGTGTTTTACATTTGTACTACATCTGCAAACCTAAAAATTCAACTGAAGCCATATATGTGTGAAACCCGCAATTACGTAGTTGCCGACCCAATAAATACAATACATATGCATTGCATATTAACAGAAGTCATTTCAGAATAAAATAAGAATTATTTCATTGCAATAGTCCTTTCCTACTCCATTTCCCTTATCCTTTTCATACTAGTAAACTCAAGTTAATAATTAATATGGGAATCTTGATTACCTTTTAATATAAAAATTATTGAGCACTTACTATCTACTAGATACTATACTAGGGATTTAAAAAGAAACATCATAACTTATGCTCTGGTTAGAGCACTGGCTCATACACTGAGGGGCCCTTGGCTTGACTCCCAGTCAAGGGTCAAGAGTCAAGGGCACATACATGGGTTGCAGGTTCAACCACCTTGTGGGAAGCAACTAATCGATGTATCTCTGTCACATTGATGGGTATGTGTGTGTTTTTTCTGTCTCTCCTTCACTCTTTCCCACTCTCTCTTAAAAGTCAATGGGAAAAATATTCTTGGGTGAGGATTAACAAAAAGGAAAAAAACAACAAAAAACAAAAACAATCTACACACCAAAAAATTCCTTCCTCAAGAGCCCCAGTTTAGGAGGTTTCTGTGAGCAATGGGAACCGCATGCTCTGTCTGAGGGGGACAGGGATGCCCACCACCTCCAGCTCATGGTGCTCTGTGGAACATTGGTCCAGTGCTGCTAGACTTTATAGTGTTTTTTTTTTTAAATATAAAAATGTAGCTTTTTTATGTATAGCTATTGATTTTCAAATATTAACAGTGAATTAAGAAAAATTAAAACCGTGTGTGGGACAAATAATGTATATCTGTCTGAAAGACTAGTTCCAGATCTGCCTTTTAAATTTTTTAAAAAACAGTTTTACATGAATATAACTCAAAATCCAAAGGGAACAAATGATTATATGGTGAAAATAAGTGTCCCTTTCATCCCTTCTCCCATCCCTCACAGGCTGTCTCCCAGAGGAGTCTCAATTTACCAGTTTCTTCTAGCCATATTTGCTCACATACAAACATACATGCATGTAATCTGTATGTGTACACAAACAGCGATGTTCTATTCACACTTCTTACAGTTTGCCTCTTTCACTAAAAATACTGTAGCCCGAGTGGTGTGGCTCAGTGGCTGAGTGTGGATCTATGAACCAGGAGGTCACAGTTTGAGTCCTGGTCAGTGTACATACCCGAGTGTGGGCTTAATCCCTGGGAAGGTGTGTGCAGGAGGCAATCAACAATTCTCTCTCGTTGTTGATGTTTCTATCTTTTTCTCCCTGTCTCTTCCTCTCTGAAATCAATATGTATTCTAACTGTACATATAGGTGATTGCTCCAAGTCAAAGTATATAGAATTGCCATCTGCATAGTTTTCCATTATGGGGAGGGGCCTGGGATCATGTAATGGTCCCCACTGCTATTTACTGTGTTGTGTTGTCTGTCCCTGCTACGGAAAACCACTCTTCCAAAACAGTCCTTTTGGTGTATTGTTTTCTGTGTATGAGTATGTCTGCAGAGCCCAGACTCTGATGGAGACTGCCTGTGCTTGAAGGAGAGACATAAATCTCTACAAGTAAGTTTCCACTTCCATCTGGGGCTAAGTGTGGTCTGCATGACTCCCATAGCAGTGACAGGGGCACATATGAAAAAACTCTTTTTTTTTTTTTTGCCTGACAAACCAAAGTAAAGCCAAGAAACTGAATATTGGAGAGAGTGGGATTATCCTGGAAGGAAAAGAGGCAGGAAAGGGATCCCCAACCTCTGTCCACAATATCTCTGACTGACCCTAAGTACAATTGTGCATGGAACAGGCTCAAACCAGCTAAGCTGAAGACAATAGACCTAAATTGAAACTGAACTGCTATCCAAAAAACAATTTGCAATTTAAAGCAGCCAAGAAAATTACCTGCTAAAACCAAGAGAACAACACAATCAGAGAAAATAGCAGTATATAGGAGCTGTTAGCATCCATAACATCTAAGATACAATCCCAAATTATTCAACATACCAAAATCCAAGAAAATGGAACGCATTCTTAAGAGAAAAGAAAATGAATTGCTCTGATCTGGAAATGAACCAGATATTGGAACTATCAGATAAAGACATTAAAGCAGCTATTATAACAACAGCCAATGAAGTCAAACAGAACATTCTTTCAGTGAATGAGAATCTCATCAGAGAAATAGGAAATCTCAGCAGAAAAATAAAAACAATAAAATAAGCAAATGGAAGTTACATAACCGGTAACTAGAATTGTGTTGTTTTTTTTGTTTTTTTTTTTTAAAAAACACACACATTAGAACAAACTAATCAAATGGTTGTAACTGAAGAAAGAGTAAGCAAACTTAAAGATAGAGCATTAGAAAGATCAAAGATGAAGAACAGAACAAAATAGACTTGAAAAATGAACAATGTCCTGTTAGATTGGATAAAATGATCAAACATACTTATAGTAGGAATATCAGAAGGAGAAAAGACAGAAAATTGGGCAGAAAAAATATTTCAAGAAGTAATAGCTGAATGTTTTCTAAATTTGATGAAAGGAATGTTTAGATATAAGATGCTATATAAACAACAACTACAATGAACAAGAAAACCCAGGGCTAAGGCGCATCATGGCAAATTGTTAAAAGCCAAAGGTGAAGAATAAATCTTGAAAATTGACACAATGCATATAGAGAAACAATGATGATTAATAGCTACCTTCTCATCAGAAGCTGTGAAAGAGAGAAAATAATGGAATAATTTTGAAAACACTGAAAGAAGAACAACTGTCAAACCAGAATTCTGAAAATACCAGTTAGAAATGAAGCCAATAGCTCAGAGCAGTGATATATTCTCCCAGACCTCTTCATTTTGCCTTTTGCCTAGGGCAAGAGCAAGGCATTGTTTCAGGGCTAATGGATGTGTTCTAGAACTCTCTTGCTGACTTTTCTATTCCATTGGACATTCTGTTCATTAGGATTGTCATTGCAAATATACTATCTAGTACTAACTATTTAAAAGAACTAAAGAGGTAGAATCATACATATAAATATAAGAAAGGTAAAAGAATGCAACCTATCTGCAATCAAAGACCTTATAGTGACAGCAATGGGAAATCACAAGAAAAATTTATTAGTGGAGGTCACATAATTGGATCAATAAACAAAAGATAACCAGTTGTATGCTGAAATTCTATGTGGAGAGTAAATGAAATTGAATATAAAAAGAAATGTTCAGACAAGATATGTTCTCACTTAAGACATCCTCACCATCTGTGATTGCATTTTGCTCTTTTCCTATTTAAGATTTAATATTCTGTATAATAAAAGGGTAATATGCAAATCGACCAAACAGCAGAACAACTGGTCGCTATGACATGCACTGACCACCAGGCGACAGACGCTCAACACAGGAGCTGCCCCCTGCGGTCAGTGCGCTCCCAAAGTGGGAGCACCACTCAGCTGACTGAGGGCGCTAGATGCTGAGCTCACAGCTGGTAACTCCCCCTATGTGCGCTTCCCCCATCTGGACCAGGACCAGGACTGGGACCAGGACTGGGACCAGGATCGGGACTGGCATCCAAACTGACTGGGTTCCAGCCTGCGACAGCTTCTTGGTCATGAGCATGCAGGTATTGCCCTAGGATGCTTCACACACTATTACATCCCTTGGGGGATGTTGGACTGCTAGTTTTAGTCTGATCCCCACTGGCTATGCTGAGGGACCCCACTCATGCATGAATCCATGTACCAGGCCTCTAGTATATAATAAATATAATGACTAAGAAAAATATAACTTCTCTGGCTAGCACAGTGGGCAGAACAGCAGGCTCTTCTTAAGGTAATAAAGGAAGACTTCATAGAGGAGATGATATTTGAATGGCATGTTAAATATTTATTGAATAGGATAACATTTCCACTCAAAGGACTGGTTGGTAGAGGAGAAAGGACTTATTGTTTAAAAAAAAAAAAAAAAGGAGATATGCAAAATACAATGTAATTTCAGGTAAACAATCTACCTCATAAAGAAGTTTAGAAAGATAAGATTTAATGCGTCTACTTAATCTGCATTCCTCACACACAATATTTTTCAAAACCAAGAACAAAAAAGACATTTTCTGATAAAGGAAAATGAAAATAATTTGTCACCAGAAGACCTGAATTATAATAAATGCTAAAGGGCATTCTTCAGGCTGAAGGAAAATGATAGCAGATGGAAATTTGAATTTGAATTCTTGGGGGAAAAAAAAGAAAGAAATAAAGAAAGAAAGAAAGAAAGAAAGAAAGAAAGGAAGAAAGAAAGAAAGGAAGAAAAAAACCAGCATTGAAAATAATGAATATCTGAGTGATACAAAATAATATCCTTTGACCCCTTTCCTCCAAATTTCTCTGTGAACATTTGAACTACTTAAAGAAAAAAAAATATAATCTTATCTTGTAGAGTTTATAATTTATATTGCTGTGGCATAGATAGCAACTATTACCTGAAGTAGCACATTTTTACTATTAGTAGACAATGAAACTTTAAAGGGTATATTATAATTCTTAGGGCAAATACTGAAAAATTGCAAAAAGCACAATAAAGAGTCAGAAGAAATGTTAAGGTATGATTTTTAAAATATTCAAGTAATTCCAAAAAAGCAGGAAAGGGGATATAGAGAACAAAAATAAGAAGAGACAAATAGAATGTTTAAAAAATAGACCCAACTAAACTAGTAATAATTATATTAAATGATAACAGAGTAACATTAAAAAAGATTGTTAGAGATTGTCAGAATGGGTCACAAAACAAGCAAACAAAACCAACCAAGCCCTTGCCGGTTTTGCTCAGTGGATAGAGATTTGTCCCGGGTTCGATTCCAGTCAAGGGCATGTACCTTGGTTTCGGGCACATCCCCAATGGGGATGTGCAGGAGGCAGCTGATAGATGCTTCTCTTTATCCTTCTCCCTTCCTCTCTGTAAAAAAATCAATAAAATATATTAAAAACAAACAAAAACAAAAAAACGAAACCAACCAAGACACACCTACAGGGTTTCTACCAGGATTACATCCTATATAATAAAGGGCTAATATGCTAATTAGACTAAACAGCAGCAGGACTGTCCGGTTGACCTTCCAGATGAAGCCAGGGCTGCAAGGGCCGGCAGAGGCTGTGAGAGGCTGTGAGGGCCAAGCCCCTTGCACAAATTTTGTGCATCGGGCCTCCAGTTTAAAGATAAAGATATAGAATGGTTGATAGTAAATGGATGGGAAAAGATGTGCAATGCAAATAATCAGCATAAGAAAGCTTAAGTGTCTGTTACTATAAAAATAATTTCAAAGATATTGTATTACCAAAGATAAAAGTAAAGGGTTAAATTAATAAGAAATTCATAACAATTATAACTATGTGTGCACACAATAACAGAGTATCAAAATGCATGAGTCAACTTTGACAAAATTAAAGGAAGAAACAGTCAATTCCATCTCATACTTGGAGAATTTAATACCCATCAGTTAGCAATTGATAGAACAACTAGACCAAAAATAAAAAATCATCAGAATATAGAGCGTGTGAATGTTATCAATCACCTTGATTTATTTGAACTCATAAAACATTCCACCACTACCAGCAGAATAAATACTTCACATTCCTTTCTCCCCATTGCTTTTTAGAGAGAGAGAATTATTGATGTGAACGAGACACATCGACTGGTTGCCTCCTGCATGTGCCCAGAGGAGGGAACCCACAACCAAGGTATATGCTCTTGACCAAGAATAGAACCTGTGAACCTTCAGTGCACAGGCCCACACTCTAACAGGCCAGGGCTTCACATTCTTTTTATTTTATTTTTAATTTTTATTTTTTAATATATTTTATTGATTTTTTTTTTTTTTTTTTTTTTTTTTTTTTTTTTTTTTTACAGAGAGGAAGGGAGAGAGATAGAGAGCTAGAAACGTTGATGAGAGAGAAACATCGACCAGCCCCCTCTTGCACACCCCCTACTGGGGATGTGCCCGCAACCAATGTACATGCCCTTGACCAGAATCGAACCTGGGACCTTTCAGTCCACAGACCGATGCTCTACCACTGAGCCAAACCGGTTTTGGCAACTTCCCATTCTTTTTAAATGCAGATAGAGATTTACCCATATAGACTGTATTTTGGTTCATAAAACAAGCCTCAACGAATTTAAATAGATTGAAATCATACCAAGTACATTCACTTAGCACAAAATTAAATTAGAAATAATAATAAGGCAACAAGGAAAACCCAAAATATCTACAAATTAAATAACTCACTTCTAATAAACATGGGATCAAAGAAAAAAGTCACAAGGAAAAGTAAGAAGTATTTTGAACCAGATAATGAAAATGCAACATATAAAAATGCATAGAGCTAAAGCAGAACATGGATGAAAACAAGGTTTACAAGCCTATTTTAAAAATAAAGGTCTCAAATAAATGATCTAACCTTCCTCCATGAAAAGAGTAAATTAAATCCAGAATAAGTAAAAAGAAGGTGATAAGAATTGAAATCAATAAAATAAAAATAAAAAAATAGATAAAAATGTTTATACCAATAGATAATATTTGTAAAGACTAATGTTAATAAACATTAACCCCTGCCAGACTGATTAGAAAGAAAGAAATATAAATATAAATAACTATTATTTATAATAACATCAAAAACAAAATATTTAGGCATACATCTTAACAATTAAAAGATCAAAACTACAAAGCACTGATGAAAGAAAGAAAAGACAATCTAAAGAAATGAAAGTTCTAACATATTAACGCTTTATAAGAAACAATATTGTCAGCATGCCAATCCTCCCCAGAACAGATTCAATGTAATCCCAGTCAAAATCCTAAAAGGATTTCTTGGACATAATTGCAAGTTGATTCTAAAATTTATACAGAGAGCTAAAAGGATTAGAAAGCCAAAAACAATTTTGAAAAAGAATAATCGAATTGGAGGGCTCACTCTTCCTTATTTCAAGACTTATTCTAAAGCTGCAGCAATCAAAACAGTGTGGTTCAATGAAAGGCTAGACACATAGGTCAACAGAACAAGATGAGGAATTTACAAATCTAGCCACACAAATATGGTCACGTGATTTCTGACAAGGTTAAAGGGGCATTTCACTTGTCATTACTATGACAAGTTGTGCCAAGACAATTGGATATTCACATGCATAAAAGCAACCCTGAAATTATGCCTTGGCACTTATATAAAAATTAACTTAAAATGGATCACGGACTTAAATGCAACATGTAAAACTATAACACTTTTAGAAGACAATAGAGGGGAAAGTTTTTGTAACCTTGGGTTAGGCAAAATGTTCTCAGATAAGATGCCAAAAGCAAGATCCATAGAATAAAAACTAGACAAACTGGACACCATCCAAGTAAAAATGTTTTACTCAGTGGAAAGATGCTCTTAGGAGAATGAAAGGACAAGTCTTCCAAGATTGGGAGAAAAATCTATGTAAATTACAAATATGGTAAGGTATATGTATCTAGAATATATAAAGCACTTTAAAAGCTCACCCAATAAGCAAAACAAACAAACAAACAAAACCCAAGCCCATTTAAAAAATGAGCAATCAATTTGAAAAGACATTTCACTAAATAAAATGTATGGTAGGTAAATAAGCCCATTAAGATATTATCAACCTAATGGAGTACTCAGGAACATGGAAATTAAAACCCCAAAGATGGAGCACCACTCACATCCATTAGAATAACCACAGTAATAAACAGTGACAACACACAATGCTGGTGAGCATGCAGGGCAGCTGGGACTCCCGGACACTTCTGCTGGACATGCAGAATGATGCAGATGCAGCCACTTTGGAAAACAGAATGGCTGTTTCTTGTGCAATCAAACATATACTTATCATATGTTTCAGCACACCTACTCCTAAGTATTTACCCAAGAGAAATGAAAATATTCACATAAAAGCCTACATGTGAAATCTTATAACAGTGTGTTTTTTGTTTGCTTTTTAATTGGTCAGAATCAGAAAATCTTTTCTTTCTTATAAAAATATCTTCTATTGCCAAAACTGGTGTGGCTCAGTGGATAGAGCGTCTACCTGAGGACTGAAAGGTCCCGGGTTTGATTCTGGTCAAAGGCATGTACCTTGGTTGCAGGCACATGCAACCAGTAGGGGGTGTGCAAGAGGCAGCTGATAGATGATTCTCTCTCATCGATGTTTCTAACTCTCTATACCTCTCTCTTCCTCTCTGTAAAAAAATCAATAGAATATATATATATATATATATATATATATATATATATATATACACACACACACACATTTTTATAGAGTTACATGGATAAGAGAAACATTGATCAACTGCCTCCTGGATGCCCCTTACTGGGGATAGAGCCAGCAACCAAGATACATGCTTTTGGCTGGAATCAGACCCAGAACCCTTCAGTCGAGGGCTGATACTTTAAACCCTGAGCCAAACCAGTCAGGGCTATAACAGCTTTCTTTATAATCCACCAAACTGGAAACAACCCAAATGTCTTTCAGCTGGTTCACCAATAACCAAGTTGTGATATACCTACGTAAGCCATGGAATACTACTCACGATTCTATGACATGCTTGGAAAAGCAAAAACATAGAGAACAACTCAGCAGCTACTGGAGAGAGACAGTCCCCATAATGGTTAGTAAGGGAATTTTTTTTTTTTAGTGTATCTTATGGTGGTGATTATACAAATTTATGCATTTATCAAAACTCAGACTTTGTATATCAAAAAGTTAATTTTACTATAAATCCTATAAATTAAATAATTTTTTTAAAAAGGTATTTAAGAGATGTAACAATCAAATGTAACAGGTGGTCCCTGGTTTGATTGTGACTTGAATAAACCAACCGGAAAAAGACATTTTTGAGATTTCTGGAGATACTTAAGTCAGGAGTCTATATTAAATGACAGCACAGAATTATTATTGCTTTTATTAGAGGTGTTATTGACATTGTGATCGAGTGAAAAAATATCCATATGTTTAAGAAATGCTTACTGTGGTATGGCATATAGGCATTTATTGAACCATTCTATTTTAGGTATGTCTAACATTTTTCAAAGGTTTAAAAAACTAATCAAATAGAAAACACTTGCTTGTCAAAAATAAGCAAAGATGATTTTTTAAAAGTGATGGATCTAAGATTTATACTCATTTCTGAATTTTGCTGGTCTGTACAATTTACCTCTATGCTATACAGCTACCCTGTGTATTCTGTCTTATTTGTTGCCACTTTTCTCTTTCCATATTTGAAATATCAAGTAGATAATAATCTAAGACTGACTATGGTCATGAATGTGACTATACCGGGCATCACGGTTTGCTTTTATATGCAGTTCTCCACATTGAAAATTCCCAACTAGGGAATGCCACTGAAATGACATTTTTATGTTTTTAAATAATAAAAAATTGGCAGGCATTTAAAACTCATTTCTTATAAAAACCTCAGACACTTCATTGTATTTCTCCTCTGTGGGTGTATCTCGGTTAAAAATAATCAACTCAAAAATATTTCAGTGGAGTCAAATAGTTTGAAAAGTATGAGAAGGAATCTAGTTGTTCACCTGGGGGTGGCAGACCAGGGTGTGGAGGGCAGGGACATCCTGCCCTCTTCTCCTGGTCTCCCACCAACATGCCCCTGGCTAACCTGAGCGAGGCTCTGCAGACTAGACCAGCCAGGCTGCTGCACAGCCAAGAGGAGTACCCTGCCGCACACTCTTCAAGGTGAACCCGGAAGCTTCCCAAGGTAGGATACAGAGAAGCCATCTGCCCCCACAGCACAACCACCATCTGTACGCACCTTTAGGTCCCATTTGCTGCTGCTTAGCATCAACATGAAATGTGACCTGGGAAATACTGTAGTAATACAAGCACAAAATCATCTCATCATAGACTTTCTCCTTTGTGAGAGGACAATTCTTTACCCCCATGTATGTAAATATGCATGAACTATACATGTATGTATCTGCGTGTATTTTTATATATACACTAGAAGCCTGGTGCATGAAATTTGTATACAGGTGTGTGGGTGTGTGTGTGTGTGTGTGTGTGTGTGTGTCCCTCAGCCCAGCCTGCACCCTCTCCAATCTGGGACCCCTTGAGGGATGTCTGACTGTCTGCTAATCAGGCCTAAACTGGCAGTTGGACATCCCTCTCACAATCTAGGACTGCTGGCTCCGAACTGCTCGCCTGCCTGCCTTCCTGCCTGATTGCCCTTAACCTCTTATGCCTGCCAGTATGATCACCCCCTAACAACTCCTCTGCCAGCCTGATCAATGCCTAACTTCTCCCCTGCCTGTCCGATTGCCCCCAACTGCCCTCCCTTGCAAGTCTGGTCCCTCCAAACTACCCTTCCCTGCTGGCCTAATTGCCCACAACTGCCCTTGCCTGATGGCCATCTTGTGGCGGCCATCTTGTGTCCACATGGGGTGGCCATCTTTGACCACACGGGGGTGGCCATCTTGTGTGTTGGAATGATGGTCAATTTGCATATTACTCTTTTATTAGATAGGATATGTCATATATGTATGTATGTTTATGTATAGCTATACAAATATATTTCAACTACACATGAGTCTAGACCAATTGCAAAATAATTAATACTTACTGAGCATTTGCTATGTACAAAGTACTCTTGTAACACTTTGTATGTGTTAATTCATTTCATTCTCACAAAATTATATGACAGGTCTGGTACAACCTTCATGCCCATTTTAGAGATGAGGTTGTAGGTTGATAACAGTGTCAACAACTTGGATGAGTCCACATACATGATAACTGTTTTTATCTGAACTTGACGCAGTCAGTCTTATTCCAAACCTTCACTCTTCACCACTCTTAGGTTCAACATAGATTTTAGCTTAGAAACTTTCTCCCCCTCTCTTTTCTTACCTTCTTTCAAACATGAATATAAGAGTGAAAGGAGACTGAGAAACATAGGAAGCACTAGATCATCAAAAAGGTGCTGGAGACTGAGACAAGAGCCTGGGAAAACAGGGTTTCCAAGGCAAGGGTCATGGCCAAGAGCAGGACAGACCTGAATCCTGAACAGATTTGCTGCAGCAGAATCAAGGCCCTATTCGCCTTCCTTCTGGAATGAGGCCAGAGATAAAAGTCTAGACAAAGCAAAAGAAAGACTGATGGGAGAGGAATATTTGTGGTCCAGGGCTAAAAAGTACAGTTGGGATTGGAATACAGGATGCAAGATGGAGGAGAGAATGAATCTCCAAAAATAGTTGATGCAAAAATGCTAATTAACTTTGACTTGATTCTAGAGGAAGTAAGAGGCCAGCAAGTTTTAGTAACTAACCCATGGTAACCTAGCAAGTTAGCAACAAGCCAGATTCTCTCCTGAATCTCCTTCCTTACTGCCCATCCGGGATCCTTCCCGGGAGGCCAGGCTGCTTCTCAGCTAGGTACATCAGGCTCCAAGAGCCATTCAGAATTGTATATGGAAGTTTAAATGTGTATTACTTAAAATTGTCCAATGGAACTCTTGGGAGACATAAAAAAAACCAAAACACATTTAAACATATAAAGCAAAATTCTAGAAATAATTTCTGACCCTTGAATATGTACTTGTACTATGGCCTGGCATGGTAAATACTTGTGTGGACACTGTACCAGCCATCTGCATCATGTGTGCCCATGGAAAACGACTCAGGGTTGGACAGGTAGTGATGGGACATCTGATCTGGGTTGTTCACATAGAAATCTGTTGTAATCATGGTTCCCCTCTCGGACTTTATAACTGGAAGTGGGGAAGAGAAAGAGTCACACCCTGCTGGGAAAAGCCACAGAATGTAAGACTCAGGAGCCAGAAGCAGGTATGTTTTCTGCTATGAGACTAATTCAGTCTTGGGGGGGAGATGAAGCCAACACCTACAGGTGTGAAACAGATACAGAGTTCTAGTTGTGCGAGACAGTTTCCCACTATTCTTAAAGCCCAACTCTGTGTCTACTCTGTGATTTACTTGTTCATCCCTTTGTTTATATGGGATACCCCAACATGGTCTCTTTTAGAAAATCCCCCCCCCCCGTTTTTTTTTTTTTTTTTGTCAAACTACATTAAACTGTTTTTGTGATTTGGCACCTACAATAAATTTTGCTATTGTCACTAATCTTCACTCTTCCCTTGAATAAAATATTTACCCATAGATACCCTTTCCTATGTGACGTGCCTTCCTTTTAGTGGGGTGGTGGTGGGTGGGGGTATAGATTCCTGTCCCATTGACTTTGGGCTTGGCCATGTGACACCCTTGGGTCAGATGTAGTGTGAGAAGCAACAGGTTGGCAGTTGGAACATGATCTTATTTAAGAGGTGGTGTGCATTTCCATCACTATTCATGAATTTCTGACCCCTATAATGTGAACAGCGTATTTAATAGGGCCACTTCTCTAGCCTGGCTCTCAGCAGAAGTAGGCAGGTAGAGCCAAACCGTTGTCCATCTGCTACCCACAGCAGAGCCTCAGACCCACAGAGTTCCTGATGTGTAACCTGAGGGACAAGCCTCTGATTTAGAAGTTGTTACACAGTATGTCTCAGTAAGAACTGACTAATATGGTACCATTCCAGTCTTGGTCAGTTTGCCCCAGGGGATGTGCCTTTATATGCCATACATCTTTCAGGATGGGACTATTGATATCCCTAAATTTTTTGGCTGATGAAATCGAGTCTTAGATTCCACAAGCAACTTTCCCAAGGCTACTGAAAGAGCTGGAATCAAATATAGCTGGTTCTAGAGCCCATCTTCTTAAAGATTTTATACAGCTTCAAGCTCTATCGCACTTCTACAACCCACAGACATAGCATTTTAATTGCTATGTGTGGGTAAATATGACCCAAATTGAAGTATATCTAAATTGGTGTAGTTTCTTATGAATTCTAAGTGACTTACATTATACTAGAGGCTTGGTGCATGAACATTTTATATTTGTGTACTTGGGGGGGAGGGTGGGTTCTTCAGTCCAGCCTGTACCCTCTCACAGTCCGGGACCCCTGGGGAGATGTCCACCTGTCAGCTTAGGTCCATTCCCCAGGGGATCAGGCCTAAGCTGGCAGTCAGACATTCCTTTGGGAGTCCTCAAGGGATGTCCAATTGATGGCTTAGGCCCACTCCTCAGGGCAGTGGTCAGCAAACCTCAGGGCAGTGGTCAGCAAACTCATTAGTCAACAGAGCCAAATATCAACAGTATGAGTGAAATTTCTTTTGAAAGCCAAATTTTTTAAACTTAAACTTCTAATGCCACTTCTTCAAAATAGACTTGCCCAGGCCGTGGTATTTTGTGGAAGAACCACACTCAAGGGGCAAAAGAGCAGCATGTGGCTTGCGAACCGTGGTTTGCTGACCACTGCCCTAGGGGATCAGGCCTAATCTGATCCCTCTGGCAGCCCATGAGCTCTCGGGGGATGTCCCACTGTCGGGTTAGGCCCGTTCTCTGTGGGGAGCGGGCCTAAGCCATCAGTCAGACATCCTTAGCACTGCCGAGGAGGTGGGAGAGGCTCCAGCCACTGCCACTGCACTCACAGCCCTCAGCCCGGCTTGTGGCTGAGTGGAGCTCCCCCTGTGAGAGCGCACTGACCATTAAGGGGCAGCTCCCACATTGAGTGTCTGCCTTTAGTGGTCAGTGTATGTCATAGCAACGGGTCGTTCCCAGCCCTTAGGATCTATTTGCATATTACCCTTTTATTATATACGATGATATGCAATATATGCATACATCTTTGTAAGGCTATACTATTTTATATAAAGGAAATTCAAAAGAGTAAGATAAAAATACTGAGATCAAGTAGGCAAGTTTTATCTATAACATTACATTCTAGCTCCCCCTTTCAAATGAACCCGGTATGGTCTTTTTTTTTTTTTAGGTAGAAAGTTCTCCAGGCATATTTAAAATGTTATACAATTTACAAAATTAGATTGCTATGCCTCCCCCCCCCAAAAAAATTATGTAAAAGTTGTTTCACCTGTAACAGACTAAATAACTCTGCAACAGATAATGTCAACAGAGAAGGTTTTATGGCAATTAACAGGTGGCTTAAAAAATTTGATAACTCAATAGCATTCCTAACTGTTATTTTTGAAAGAGTTTTAGACATTTTAACAAGCAGCTTCAGGGGTAATTTTTACTGTTATTTTTAGAAACATGGCAGAGTCTAAGTACCAATTTGTTCTGCTATCTACATATTTATTTGCTCAATGTCTACAAGTGATGCAATTTACCTGTCCTCACAGGAGCTGTCCTTTGGCCGCATGTTGGAATTCAGGGCAGAAGGAGGAGAGAAAGGGGCCAATTTACACAGGCTGAAATCAGGTTCTCACCACACCCCTTAGTCTATGTGCTTTTTGGAATGAAAAGGCATTGTGTCAAACAGTTTTATATTACATAGATTGAAAGGCAGAATTCTAAAAACATATTTAGAATGCTCTACTCTTAAGAATCCAGCCCTCAAAGTATAAATTCACTTCAGATATATTTTATAAGACTTCCAGAGGCTGTCCATTCAAACATCTCTTCTCATAGGTCAGGGAGAGGTAGACTCAAGAACACCAGAACAGTTCTTCCTTCCTTCCTTCCTTCCTTCCTTCCTTCCTTCCTTCCTTCCTTCCTTCCTTCCTTCCTTCCTTCTTTCTTTCTTTCTTTCTTTCTTCTTTCTTTTTAAAAAAATGTATATTATTGATTTTTTTACAGAGAGGAAGAGAGAGGGATAGAGAGTTAGAAACATCGTTGAGAGAGAATCATCGCTCAGTTGCCTCCTGCACACCCCCTCTGGGGGTGTGCCCGCAACCAAGGTACATGCCCTTGACTGGAATCGAACCTGGGACCCCTCAGTCCGCAGGCCAAAACTCTATCCACTGAGCCAAATCGGTTTTGGGTGAACAGTGCTTTCTGTGTTCATCTTTTACTTCTTATCGGTTGGGTTGATAACTTTTGACTGACCTATCAATTCTTTGAAGCACTGGGGATAAAAATTTTTACTATCTATAATAGTAAAAGGGTAATAAGCTAATTAGGCTGGAGAGCCGAATGATCTTCCTGGACAAAGTCAGGGCTGCAAGGGCAGAGGCAGCCATGGCAGCAGCAAGGGCCAAGCCCCTTGCATGAGCCTCTAGTCTATACTAATAAAAGGGTAATATGCTAATTGATCAGACATCCTTCCGGATGTCCTTCAGGACAAAGCCAGGGCCAGAGGAAAGCCAGCCCGGGTCCCAGGTGCCAGGGGGAAGTGGGTGCTGGCAGCCAGGGGAAGAAAGGCCTACTATTGCATTAATTTTGTGCATCAGGCCTCTAGTATGTAAGAAAGCAGGACTTGATAAAATGTAACAAACAAGTGAAAGTCCTGAGGCAAGAATGAGAATGATCTACATGTGGGTAGGAGGCAGGCAATGTTGGACTTGATAGTTCTGACTCTGTCTGTTTTATCTATCATCTATCTATCTCTATCTATCTATCTATCTATCTATCTATCTATCTATCTATCTATCTATCTATCTACCTACCTATCTATCTATCTAATCTGCCTACCTACCTATCTTTCCATCCATTTATCTTCATAGCTGGTGGATCTGATGGATCTGGGAAAGGCATTTTCAGATGGGTCTCTGTGCAATCCCTGTAAACTTGTTGTCTGTGACCAAACTTTAGGCAAACATTAGACAATGGAAATGAGTGCAGATGTAATTGCATGATCTCTGTGTGTTACAGAAACAGAATGAGGCAGCCATTTGATTAGGGATGGGAGAAATCTAGTTGCAACCACACATGCAAGCAGTAGCAGGTGGAAGATATTAGCAAAGCATGCATGACTTTGAAGAAAATATAGTTGGGAGATAGAATTTAACTTGAGCATTAACACAAAGCCTTCCTTATTCTTCTTGGCATCTCCATTTGGGTCACTTTAGGACTGTGCCAATTTCTCTCAATGGAGCTATTTAGGACGACACAAAATTTTCAGTTCAAACAACAGAATAAGCACTTGTAATTTTCCATTTTCAAGATCACCTATAGAAAGTATTTGGATTCTCTTTTCAGTTGATGTGAGCTCTGTATCTCAACTATCTGTTTCATAAGATTTGGCACATTTAATTAGTATTTAGAGTTAGGTTTTGGAAAACAAATAAAAAATTCTTGAAACTATTCTTTTCATTATTAGTAATATATTAGAAATATATTAAAAAATATATTGAGCATACATATTTTAAGTGACAATTTTTTTATAGATTTAGTCATAAGCTTATTTTCCCAAAACAAGGGGAAATATTATTATCATAGCGAAGCCCTGGCATTACATCTTAAAAGAAACCCAAACAATTCTGTGTCTATTCCTTTAGTCTGAAACCCATTAAATTCTATTGTGATGTTTCCTATAGGACTTTTCTTGAATCCACGTTTATATCTAACTAAGCTGTGGTCTCACATATTATTAGTCTCTTATTGACAGTATCAGGCTCCAGAAAATGCGAGCGCTCATCAAATACACAATACAACAGGTTAACCGGAGCTGACATAGAAAATATGCAAGGAAACTAGTGAGAGTACAGACAGGCTCATGCCTGTTCTAGAAATGGGTGATGTCTTAAACAATAGCGCTGCCAGACCCTTCTGCAAATAAAGGGGCTTGATCATCTCAGGAATTAGTGCACACGACAGGTGATTGCTTGCTGGAAACCTGCCAGGACAGCTGTGATGCTGCCCATTATTTGTAATCTCAGTAATTGCAGCTTTGGGGGCAAATTATTGGAGATAAGAAAACCTAGGATTGCAGGGAGAAGTGAACAAAAACCACACACAACCCGTTTATTTCCACAATAGAGGTCTCTACACATGGGATAATTTCAGCCCATATTATCAGTCCATCCCTTTCTTTCCAATTCAACATCCTAGCAATAAAGTCCAATTATAATGTCTCCTTGCAAATGAAATAAGCCTGCTATGACATACTTACTAATTTGAGATGAAAATTCCTCCTAAAATTGTTTAGGCTGTCATATCAGGAAAACACGGGACCCAGCGGAAAAGGGATTTTTCCACGTTCTGCTCTTTAGCTCCGGATACATATTTGATTACCTGCTGTCGGGGTTTATAAAAAAGAGGTAACTCTTTAACTCTGAAACAATTTGTGGGGGACAATCCAGTTGGAACCAGTGATTTATTGCATTCCAGACATGAGAAACTGGAAAGCAAAGAGAAGCTGAAAAGCAAGTAACGAAGTTCAGGAAACAGACCTCTAGTCTCATTCTAAACCAAAGGCCACGAGGCAGAATATAAAAACCATCTTTGTTTCAGCTCTTGATTTCTAGTCTTATTTATCAACTGCTTTCAATGGAAATAAAACTTAAGAACTTCCTATCTCTTTACCCAAATCCACCAATTGTTTACTTTTGTCCCATTTGGTTTATCATTTCTCACCATATATTTTTACTATGCATATTTTTTCGGAAACTTTTGAGAGTAACGTGGAGATATTGAGCCCTTTGCTCCTAAAAACATCAGAATATATGTCCCAAGAACAAGGATATTCTATATAATTGCAGTACAATTATCAAAATAGGGGCATTTAATACTGATACACTACTATTATCTGATTCACAGACAAAATTGCAAATTATCCCAATGATGTTTTTACAGCTAATTGTATTTTCTCATGCAGAATTTAATCCAGGATTACAAACGATCCTTTGTTGTCATGCTAATATAGTCTCTTTTATCCCCAAAACCAGCTTTTTAAAAATCTTCCTGAACATTGCCATTTTAAAGGAGAAAAGGCGTTCATCTTCCTCACTTTGGGCTATTTCTTCATGATTAAATTCTATTGTAGTTATGTATATTGTGAGGCATACACAGAAGTGATGATGTGGCTGTGGCACAGATCAGGAGGCCTCTGAGTCTGGTTTGTCCCAATATTGATGGTGTTAACTTTAATCTTTTAATTAAGATGATGTGACCCAGGGTCCCCCACTGTAAAATTACTATTTTTCTCTTCAATTAATTATCTGTGAGAAAACACTTGGAGACTGTGTAAACATCCTGGTCCTCACTAACCTTTATAGAGTTTTAGACTCCATTGATGACTTTCTAACTATTTGATTCCTTCTACATTTATAAACTGGCATTCTGCTGTAAGGAAGAGCTTTCCCATCTTATCTATCTATCTATCTATCTATCTATCTATCTATCTATCCATCCATCCATCCATCTATCAATCATCAATCTATCATCTATCTATTTACATATATATGTATGTCAATATAGAAAGATAGATTCTTACTTTTTTTCAATAAGTTATAACTCATTCTTTATTTTGATGCCCCAAATTTCCATATTGGATAAGTTTGGAACCTCTTCAAGCTATGTGCTATATCTATTTCATAGGTTATCACCATTCTGGACTCCCTTATTATATCAATTAGGGTTATACCAAAGAAACAGAACCAGGAGGAGAGAGATGATTGATCAAGAGGGATAGATAATGAATAGATTACAAATAGAGGTTTATTGCGGATAATTTTCTTATATAATTGTGGAGCTGCCAGGGCAACTCTGAAACATGGAGGGCACTCCAGAAGACTGGAGACTCAAGTAAAAGCTGAAGCTGCAGTCTACTGGTAAATTTCTTCTTCTTCTGGGAAATATCATTTCAACCTCTTAAGGCCTTCTAACTGATTGGATTATGCTCATGCAGAGTATCCTGGATAATCTCTTTTACTCAAAGTCAATTGATTATAGATGTTAATCACATCCACAAAATACCTTCTCCACAACACTAATGTTTGATTAACTGGGTCCAGCCATGATGATACATGAAACTGACCATTACACATATTTCCTGACAGAAGATCTTCCAATTTCATCTTGTTTCTCTGTCAACCCTGGAATCAGTCCTTTCTAGCTTCTTTAAGTAGACAATGGTATTTTAAAAAAAACCAAGATGTAGGTGTCAGATGTGCTTATTGCTTTGGGGTTACAATTGTTTATAGACCTGAGCAGACAGAGCTAGGAAATACATGTGTGTTGAGTTGTGAGTGTGTGTCCCTCCTTTCCTGCCTTCTTTTGCTTTATTGGATACCTTTTAGAGTTTCATTATACCGTAATTTCTCTATTTGCTTTGTAGCTATGCCTCTTTGCAATGTGTGCGTGTGTGTGTGTACACCCTAGGGATCATAACATAGTTACAGATCATAATGTACTTAGGGTAAATATTGTACCCCTTTAGGTCAATGTAAGAACTACACATTGAATTTGTTGCCCCATCCACTGTGTTTTTGTTCTTGTGTATCTTACATCAAATACATTTTAAATTTCACAATACATATACAGTACACTATTATTCTGCTTTAAACTTCATATGGCTTTAAAATCCTATATAATAAAAGGCTAATATGCAAATTGATAGAACGGTGGAACAACTGGTCACTATGATGCACACTGACCACCAGGGGGCAGATGCTCAATGTAGGAGCTGCTCTCTGGTGGTCAGTGTGCTCTCACAGGGGGAGTGCTGCTCAGCCAGAAGTTGGGCTCATGGCTGGCAAGTGTAGCAGTGGTGGCAGGAGCCTCTCCCCGCCTCTGCGGCAGCGGTTAGGATATCCAGTGCAGGGAGTGGGCCTAAGCCATCAGTCAAACATCCCCTGAGGATTCCTGGAATGTGAGAGGGCACAGGCTGGGTTGAGGAAACACTCTCCCCCCCTGAATGTACCAATTTTGTGCACTGGGCTTCTAGTATATTAAGAAAAGCAAATACACATACTTGCTTTAGTGTTGTTTTCACTATAACTGAAAATTTAATCATCATTATTTTTTCAAATTTTGTTTTGCCTCATTTTTCCCCCACCTCTTTTTCTGGGCTCCAATTGTATTATACATATGTCAATTCATTTGCTATTGTACCACTAGCCTCAGTTCAAATTATTTTTCATTGTTGTTCTTTCTTATTTTCCATTTGATTTATCTTCATATTCACTGACATTTTCTTCTGCCATCAATATTTTTAATTCTATACACTGTACTTCCTACCTTCTAGAGTTTCCATTTGGTTATCTTTCAATTGAATTTCCATTACTCTGCAGGTTTTTCCTTCCTGTGTATTTAATGACCATGGGTGTTTTTTTGTTTTTTGTTTTTTTTTAAGTTATTGATATATTTATTATACCAACTCTAAAATCCTTGCCTTCCAATTTAAATATTTGTGCTATGGAATCTGTTATTATACACTACTTTAAAAAAAACCCTCTTGTTCTCATTTCCCATTCCTTCTCTTGTATAGTAATTTTTTATTGTGTATTGGACATTTTAAATGATACATTCATTTGTAGAGACAGAGGCTTTATACCTTTTTATCTTATAACTATAGATTTTGTTCTAGTAGTAAGTTAACTTTATTAGAATCAAATCCCAATCTCTATCTTCCCTGGAATGAATAGCATTCATTCCAGGGAAGATAGAGATTGGGATTTGATTCTAATAAAGTTAACTTACTATGTTCAGTTCTTCCAACCTTTCAGCTGTTGCTTTTCACTGGGAATCTTGGTATTTTTTTTCAGTGCATAGCCAAGGAATTGGGTCAAGGTTATATGCAGTTCTAAAGATTCCCCTCCTGTGGTTCCCTAATTTCTGAAATTTCTTATTTATTCCCTACATTTCCTAGCATCTCCCAATTCAATATTCTGACTCATGTTACCTGTTTTAGTGTTTTTGCCTCATGACACACTGTCTAGACTGTTCCCTTATGTAAAAAGTCATAAAAATACAAATTTTTATTTAGCAAATTCCTTTTATTTTAAGGATAGACTTCTCTCCATTCTGGTCACTATGCACTATCTACATATAGTTGTTTGTTTATTTTTTTCAAAAGATTTCTGTAGCTTATCATTATTGTCTATAGGAAGGTCAGCCTAATAACAAGTACTTTGCCATTACCAGAAGTGGATTTTCCATTATATAATTTTAAAAGATAATACTTTTGGAGGTTATCTAATGTATTCAGCTAAACATATTGATAAAAATTATATTATCTTTTAATGAGAATGTGTCACCTATTTCATATTACAAGTCCAATGAGGGTTGACTTTATGTCTTCTAGCTCTTTGTCATCTTATTCTGTGACACTGTACTCAGCAAAGATTTTATGATAGTGAAGAATTCCAAGTGCAAACTTTTAGTCTTATTATCTTTATATTCCCCAAAAAGATCTAAGTTCTGAAATGTATGTCAAATTTTACTAATGGGATTAGAGATTCCATAGCTCTAGTTTACAAGTAAGCAAACTATAGCCTGCAGGCCAAATTTAGCTTACTGCCTCCTTTTGTGTAGCAATATTTATGGAACACAGCCAAGCTCTTTCATTTACGTATCATCAATGGTTGCTTTCACACTGCAATGGCAGAACTGAGTAGTTGTAACTGAAAGTGTATGGTTGGCCAAGCCAAATATATGTAGGGTCTGGCCCTTTACAGCAAAAGTTTGCTGATCTTTGCTTTAGATCAATGCAAAATAGTCATTAGTACATAAAAGAAGCAGTTCAAACTGCACGCTTCATTGCACATCAATATTTTGAGAAGCATCATCTTATTTTGTTAATATGCTAGACAATAGGCTCATTGTGGCAGGCAGAATAATAGCCCTTTAAAGCAGTCCATGGCCTATTTCCTGGAACAGGTAAACATGTTACCTTACAGGGCCAACGGGACTTTACAGATGCGATGCAGGACATGATCTCAAAATGGACAGTTTATTTTGGATTGTCCAGGTGAACCCAAGATAATAAAAATAGCCTTTAGAAGAAAGAATCTTTACTGGCTGTGAGGCGATGATAGAGGAAGGACCAGAGAGAGGGTATGTTGCTAGCTTTGAAAAAGAAGGGGGCTGTGAGCCAAAGAATGCAGCTGTCTTTTAAAAAATGTAAAAGGAAATGAAATAAATTTTCCCTTAGAGCCCCCGAGAGGAACATCAGCCTGCTGACACCTTGATTTTAGTCCAGTGAGATCTGTCAGACTTCTAACCTACCAAACTGTAAGATAATAAATTTTTGTTATTTTAAGCCACTAAGTTTGTGGTGATTTATTATGGCAGTAATAGAAAACTAATGCATTCGTATTCTCTAATGCACAAAGGAATGAATTCATTCCATAATTATTGAAAAATTATACTACAAATTAAAAATATATTAGCTAACCACAGAACAGAGCAGAGTATCTTGCACTGAGTCAGCTTTACTTTCCCAGCAACATATTTGAAGCATGTGTGAAAGGAAGGCAGTTCTTAGGGTTTTCATTGGGTTATGGTTGCCAAGGAAACCATTTTACTTGGCAATCAATATGTTCAGTATGTCTCTGTTGCTCTGTGCTTAACTTCTAGGTATACTATTGCAGAATGGTCCATGGAAATCACTGAAAAGAATAAAAGAAAAACTCTAAAATATTAATATCAATATAAAGTCTGAATAACTTATTCCTATTCTTATGACGCTGAAAAAATTACAAAAGATGAGTGGATTTGTTTTATTTTTGTGCAAACCGAATAGACAGATTTATTTTTCAATAGTAGATTAGCAGGGCTAAATAAGGCCCCTGAAATTCTCTTGCAATGACATAAAAGCAAAGGTACAGCTCAACCATCACCAAGCCAAGGCTTTCTCTTTTAAATTCCTTTCTCTCAGTATCTATCTATCTATCTATCTATCTATCATCTCTCTATCATTTGTTGTCTGTCTATCTTATCTATACATCCCCTCCACCTTTCTCTCTCTCCCTCTCTCTCTCTCTCTCTCTCACTCTCTCTCTCTCTCTCTCTCTCTCTCTCTCTCTCTCTCTCTCTCCAACATTTTTTCTCTTAACTATCTTTCAATTAAGAAATATGAAAATATAAAATAGACTTATATGTTAAGGACTCTGATCAATGCAGAGTGTTAAAGTCTACTCACAGTCACAAAGACTCATGGGCTGCTTTAATGATTTCCTAGAGAGACAGAGGTACATGCTATTATGTGCCCCACAGAAAATAAAATAAATTATTCTGGAGAGACTTGGAGCACCAAGGAACTATTGCTCATGCTATGACTTTAGTTCATTAAAGTACTATTTCTTAAACAATGTAAAGTTGACTCTTGTCAGCTTGATCACATCCACACAATTTCAGGTTGGTAGACAGCAATTCGAGAAGAGAGACAAAGCATGATAGGGTGACACAATGACTCTTTCCAAATTAGCAAAGGTTAGTTCTGGAGACACATTCTAAGTCTAGAAACCTGAGGGATATAACATTTTCACATCTGTTCAGTTGCTTTTACTTTTTGCATATAAACCATTTTGAAATACATTGTTGTGAGAGCATATAAATTTGAAATCATCTTGGTCAGAGAGGTAAGCAGGCAAAAAGAAAAGACACAGAGTGACAAAACAATAGAAGAGCAAACATAAAAGAGATTTTTAAAATCCCTCTAAGGAAAATGGAGAATTGCAAGTGGATAAATGCATATTTATATCTATGTTTATTAAATTCACTAAAAATTTTACTTCTGCATTACTTTTTCTTGAGCACAATAAAACTCTGGAACTGTGCTGTTATGAAAGATGAAGTCTTTCTTTCAAAAGATAATAGCTAATGAATGTGAAAGACTACCGTATTTTCCGGCGTATAAGACGACCCCCTAACTTTACAGTTAAAACATAGGTTTAAGCCTATATTTGCCGTATAAGACTACACCCCACTTCCGAGGCAACACCAGTTCTTTTTTTAATAGACCGCCTCTCTGACTCTGGCCAATCTGAGCAGGCTTTTTACTAGAACACAGTGTAGCTTCGAAAAAAAGAACTGGTGTTGCCTCAGAAGTGGGGGGTAGTCTTATACAGCGAATATAGGCCTAAACCTATGTTTTAACTGTAAAATTAGGGGGTCGTCTTATACGCCGGAAAATAAGGTAAATTCAGATTTGTACCTAGTCCTAAAAGGGTTCAAAAAGGATGCCAGAAACAGGTTAAATGGAAACAATTAATAAGATTTTTGGACTGTTTAAAATAAGGAGAATAAAAATTGCTTTAAAAATAGTTAAGAGATATACAGTTACTTAAAAGATAAATAGTTTGATATAGTTTCCACATATTTGTTCCCTGAGATTCTGTTTTTAAATTTACAACATTTATTGTTTAATTTGTGTATTTGAACTATTGATATGTGAAATGATTCTTTATTCTGATGATAAGACTGCATGGGATGATACCATGCCTGACTGGCCAGGGCCAAACTGTGCCTTTTTGGGGCATTCTAGCTTGTCTTGTAACTTTTTGTTGAAAGCCAGATGTTCTCTGTCAGGTAATAAGAACTGAGGTAAAATGGGGCTTTAGTATGAGGTTTTATGTTAATCTAGGTATAAGTTAGACTGTGCTTAATGTTTGTTACTGTATATAGAGAACCCTAAAGATTCCACCAAAATCTACTTGAACTGATAAATGAATTCAGTAAAGTAGCAGGATACAAAACAAATATCCAGAAATCAGTTGAAATTTTATATATCAATAATGAACTATCAGAAAAAGAAACTAACCCCATTTACAATTGTACACAAAAAATACACCTAGGAATAAATTTAACCAAGGATGTAAAAGACCTGTAATCAGAAAATTATAAGACACTAAAAAAAGAAACTGAAGCAATAAGTGGAAGTATATTTTGTGTTCATGAATAGGAAGAATTAACATAATTAAAATGTCCATACTACCCAAAAACAATCTATAGATCCAATGCAATTCCTATTAAGATAGCAATATTTTTTCACAGAAGTAGAAGAAATATTTTAAAACTTTATATGACCACAGAAGACACTGAATATCCACAGCAATCTCAAGAAAGAAGAACAAAGTTGGAGGAATCATGCTACCTGATATCAAATTATACCACAATGCCTAATAATCAATAAAAGTTGGTTCTGGCATGAAAACAGTATACAGATCAATGTGACAGAATAAAGAGCCCAGAAATAAACCCACATTCTTATGGTCAAATAATATTTGACAAAGGAGGCAAAAACATACAATGGGGTAAAGATAATCTATTTAATAAATTGTGTTTGGAAAACTGAACAGTATGCGGAAAAAAAGAAAAAGAAAAAGAAACTAGACCACCTTCTTACACCATCCAAAGGAATAAACTCAAAATGGATTAAAGACTTTAATGTTAGCCTCAAAACCATAAAACTCCTAGAAGAAAACATAGCAGTAAAATCCTGGACATTTCTCATAGCAATGTTTTTTTCTGATATATCTCCTGAGGTATGGTAAACAAACATACAGAAATAAACAAATGGGACTAAATCAAAATAAAAAGCTTTTGCACAGCAAGGGAAACCATCAACAAAATGAAAAGACAAACTACTGATTGGAAGAACATATTTTCCAATGATACATCTGATAAGGGGTTAATATCCAAAATTTATTTTTTTTAAAACTTATAAATGTCAACACCAAGAAAACAAACAATTCAATTAAAAAATGGGTAAAAGACCTGGATAGACACTTCTCCAAAGAGGACATACAGATTGGCTAATAAACATTTGAAAAAATGCTCAATATCACTCATCATCAGAGATGCTAATTAAAATCACAATGAGGTATCACCTCAGACCTGTCAGAATGGATATCACCAATAAATCAACAACCAACAAGTGTTGGAGGGTGTGGAGAGAAGGGAACACTGGAGCACCGTTATTGGCAATACAGACTGGTATAGCCACCATTGGAAGCATTATGGAGTTACTTCAAAAATTAAAAATGGAACTGCCAATGACCCAGGATTCCACTTCCAGTAATATATTAGAAGAAACCCAAAACACTAATTCGAAAGAACATATGCACCCCTATGTTCATTGCAGCTTTATTTACAATAGCTAATGTTTGGAAGCAGCCCACGTGCCTATGAGTGAATAAAGTAGCTGTGGTACTTTCACACAATGGAATACTTCTCAGGTGTAAAAAAGAAGAAAATATGACCATGTTTTGATGGCATGGATGGACCTGGGGAGTACAACGCTAAGTGAAATAAGCCAGTCAGAGAAAGACAAGTACCATATGATCCCATTTACATGTGAAATTTAATGAACAACATAAACTAACAAACAAACTCAAATACAGTACAGAGAACAGACTGACAGCTGTCAGAGGGGAGGAGGTTGGGGGACTGTGTAAAAGGTGAAGGGGTTAAGAAAAAACAAAACAAAAAACCTCATAGGCAGAGACAACAGTATGGTGATTACCAGAGGAAAAGGGGGAGGGAGGAGGTGGAGGTAGAAGAGGGTAAAGAGGGGGATACATGGTGATGAAAGGAGACTTGACGTGTGGTGGTGAACACACAGTACAATATATAGTTGGTGTATTACAGAATTGTACGCCTGAAACCTATGTCATTTTATTAACCAATGTCACCTCGAAAAAATTCTATTAAAAATAAATAGATAGAAAATTGACATTTTACTAGATTTCTTTCTAGTGTTCATAGATTACCAAAGGAAACCGAGAGGAGATCACCATCCATACCTTCAGACCCTACCTCCCCTTTGAGTAAAACTCTCTTCTGCTGTTGCCCGCCCAATCACCCACCCCACCTGGAGTTCAGAGAATGTGGTTTTCAGAGGTCCTCTGTCAGTTCTCCTTCTGTCCCTGTTACACGTTTTCCTCTTACTTTGGATGGGACATTATGAATAGTGAACTAGTTAAAGGCAGTGTGTGTGCGTGGAGAGCCAAGACCACTCTCTTCACTCTCGTGATGACATTTTCTTTGTGAGATGAAGTTTTCCCACTGTTCCACAAAAGCCCCAATTTTTCACTCAAAAAAAAAAAAAAAAAAAAAAAAAAAGTCTAAAGAAATGTCACAGCTGAGGGAAAAAGCTTCAGTCTGACACAGCTTTCCTTTATGTGATGCAGGGTCACTAAAAGCTTCCACTCATTTTGTATCTCAGACAAACAGCACCCACTCTCTCCACGTTCCCTCTCTCTGTTCAGCCCGACCAAGCCCTCTGATACCACGTTAGAGAATCTGGCTGATTTGGGTACAAAATGCTTCGAAAGAAAACTGCTTATGGTGGGATTTGCCTGAGCCTTGGCAGAAACGTGGACTGGGACAGGCTGTAATAAAGTTAATTTTTATACACATTGCTAAGAAAGTTGACACTGAAGGGCTTATTATTAGACGTTTTTTAAAAATCACATACCTAAGAGGAAAGGGGATTTCCTTTAAACAGCATTAAATATGATTCAATTCCCGTGAACTTTCTGAAGCTGCCAAAAGCGTTGAACAATGAATGTTCCTGGCGTGCACCTGAACTCCGTATTTTTAAAGGCTCCTCTCCGCAGGGAGACTTTACAGTATAATCAGGCTAGAGGAACCCTTTGTGGAAAGGTTAAAGAGATTTAAAAATTTCAAAGATGATGAAAAGGGAGAGGGGTAAATAAAAACTGACTAATAATTTGTTGGGATCATTCATAAAGAAAACTTCAAAGATGACGAGTCTTTCTAGGGAAATAAGAATGTAAAAAGTAAATATGATGCTATTAAGTAAAAGTAACCAGGCCCCTGACTTACCTGGGACCTTCCTTTGTCCCCACTCTTCTGATCTGAGGCTCACGGTCATTCCCAGTGTTCCCCCCAGGGGGATGGGGAGTGGAAACTTCATCTCACAAAGAAAATGTCATTACGAGAGTGATGGAGAAATGACATTCTCCCTAAGGTCTGCCTGCTGACTTGTGGTTGGGCTCTCACCATTAAATTTGTTACAGTCCCATATTTCCTAATCACTGGCTTGCAGGCAGCACTGGTTTGAGATAAAGTTTCCACAAAAGTCCTTGAGAAAAAAAATAAAATAAATGAGTTTTCATAAAGCCAAACTCATTCAGTTTGAAAGGCTGACCTCTGTATTGCAATTATGCCCTTCTTCCTTCTCCTAGGAAACGTGACTGTTTTTCTCATTTAGAAAAATAAATGGGGGCTCTAAATTCTTTTTATTGGTCCTTAATCCCCAAATTAGAATATCAATACCGACTTGCCTCACCATCAGAAGTAACAAAACACACAGAAAAAAAATGCCTCTATATATTATTAAAGGTAATATTTTGCCTGTTGAGTTTTCTAAGGGCCCGGCTATTATTTATTGCATTATTCTGCTGCTTCTGGCAACTGCATACTGAACACTTACCTTCTGCTGGGCACTGGGGTAATTGCTGGACATGGATTATCGCCTTTAGTCCGAACCAAGGAGGGAAATACAGCAATTATTCTCAATGCACAGATAAGGGAACTAAGCCTCGGGAAGTGAGGCTTCCTGTCACACAGCTAAGAGAAACAGAATGCACAAGCAGGCCAGATTCAGAACATTCCATCTTACCTGCCACGTAGTTCTACTATTTGGCATGTTTACATGGAAAATATTCAGAAGGTACTATAACCATTAAACAGAGTCAACTAAAAATAAGTCAATTGGATACATAACCTATTGCACATGTTTTCTTGTTTTTATGGTTCTGTCAAATTCTGGTCAGGGGCGGAGTCAGGGTAGTAATAATAAACATATGTCAGTATTTACTTGTCCTTCTATAGGCCAGGCACTGTGATGATCATCACAAGTGGATTATCTGACTTAATTCTTCCAACAAGGCCATGGGTGAGAAATCTTTATTACCCATGTGCAGATAGAGAAACTGAGGCTGACACTAGCAGTCAGCAGCTGTGCGTTGCTGCAGGTTGCCCAGGACCAAACCAGAGAGGGCTGGACCTGCATTGCCACCATCTGTCCATCATCCAGATATCATTGCTGGCATGTACATATAAGGAACTGTTTGACATTGAAACTGGGTCTCAGAGCTGTTGGACACTGAAATTGGGACTCATATGTTTGTGGGTTTTTGTTTGTTTGTTTTTGTTTTGTTTTGTTTTGTTTTATTATATGTTTATTTCTAGTCTGCAGTTGCAAGATTTTTCAAAGAAAAGAAATGGGGAAAAATAGTTATAGAGATAAAGAACCATTGAACAGGCTGTCAAACTATAGCAGGAAGGCAAGGGAAGTTGGGCGGTTGGGGGGAGGGGGGGAGGCTGTAAGAGATCAACCGAAGGACTTGTATGCATGCATATAAACATAACCAATGGATACAAGACACGGGGGGGGGGGGGGGGTAAGTGAAGGTATATGCAGGGGTGTAGGGGAGGCTGGGGGGAGGTCAAGGGGGAAAAAAAGGAGACATATGTACTACTATTTGTAATGCTTCAAACAATAAAAAAAATTAAAAAAAAAAAAGAAACTGAGGCTGCCAGAGAATAACTTGACCAAGATCGATCCCAGTTAATAAAAGGAGTGCATGACACATTTCTTTTGTTTTAAGTCACCCAGTTTGTGGTGACTTGCTTGCTACAGCAGCCACAGGAGACTGGCACAGCTTCTAAACTTACTGTTATTTCTACTGTCATTCAAACAAAACAAACAAAACAGAAAAACTCTCTTAAAAAGTGGCCCCCTCCAGCTGCCACTTTTTCTTCACAGTAACATTCCTCAAGACAGTTATCTATACTTAGAGGCTTTAAGTTGTCTCTTCTCATTTTCTCTTGGATCTATACCAACCAGGATTTTCCATCTCTCATGGTACTGAAATTGCTCAATATTGCCAATGTCTTCTTCATTCCTCAAGGCAAAGGTCAATCACCCTGACCCCCCAGACAGCTTCGTGGCTTCCGCTCCATTCCTGCACATCTTTACTCGAACATCACATTCCCCATGAGGCCCTCTTGACTCTCCTGCCTGAAATCCTCACTCCCCTCCCAAGGCACTCTCTTAGCTTTATTTTTCTCCTTGGCATGCATCATGATGTGCTATGCTTACGGTTTCTCTATTTCTGGTTCTAACACCCCACTGGAATGTAACCTCCCTGAGTGCAGGGAATTGGGTTTTACTAGTGCAATGCCTGGGGCATAATAGCAGTGATCACATATCCATTAAATAAAAAAGTATATGAACTCTGAGCTGTACGGACTATTAGAAATGGCACAGAACATGGGCAAAGTAAATGCACTTTGAACAGCATTAAGAACAGCTCTTACAAAGTCCAATGGAGGTGAGGTGTAATTATCATGCACACAATGGGATGATTATATATACACACAATAAATTGGGCTTGCACTTCATATAAACACCCATCTATCTCCTAGGTGATGTAAGGGCTTCACATTATTATCTCAAGCGTCCCTGGGAGGTGGGCCAGCGGCGCTGTTTCTGTCTCCCTTGTTTGTCAGAGCTTCTGCAAATGCGACCTGATCTGCATCATTCAGATGGAGGCCTTGATTGTTCCCTTTGTTTTTGTTGCGGAGACAAGGCCAGCTGGCTCTTAGTTAACTGGAACACAGCCTCATCAGGGACATAGAGGATCTCTATGAACAGAAACTTGGATTCCTGTCTCATGGTTTAAAGACGGTATTCCCCTGCTGGGGGGCATCCCCATCACAACACTGCACCCTCAGAAACCAAGCTGCTCCTCTCCACTGGGTGGGACATGCGTGGAAATACCATTGTCGACAGAAACTAGCTTCGGTTTCAGTTTAACAAAGTCAGAGTGATATGGTACCATTAATAGTATCTGAATGAATATATTGAGAGAAATACAAAACGGCCCGCTTCTCCTGAATAGAGGATACAAATATACTAAAACAAGGTGCGGATAAGCCACCAGGGGACACCGCCATGTGTTGATTGCACTGTGAGCTCATAGTCAGAGAGGGATGGACAGAGTGTGAGAACACTGGGCACATGAGGGCCACCAAATCTCCAGACAGAAAAACAGACTCAGACTTCATCCAGACTGTTAGGCAGCTTTGCTTTCTCGAGGGCTAAATTTTAAAATGCCGAAATGAGACTAAAGTGAAATACTAATTATTTTAGGTCAACTACATGTTCCCAGTCTGGCACACATTTTATTTTGTTTGCTGTTTCTTACATTTGGGTTTTGGGGACTAATGGGTTCATACCATCGTACAGGTACACAACAATGTAGACTGGACAGTTTTACTTTTGGACCCATTTGCTCACATTCAGTGGGTTTGCAAGAAACTTAAAAAAATTATAACACACTGTGGTTATTCTCTATTAGAATAAATAGCCTTGATTAAATGTAAAGGATTTGAGGTGTGCAGACAATTATGACATGTGATAAGGAAAGCAGGTTTATATGATGTGGGTTTTAAGCTCCTTGAAGGGGAGAAATGTATTCAATGCAAGTTTATCACCATCAACGAGGAAGAGCAGGTGAGGGGGAACAAAACTCTTATCAGTATTTTTAAAATCTGTAAATGTTGCTGTGAAGCATAATCACATTCCTCTAGGGTAAAAACTGCTGCTTAAACTTTAACCCCGCTATCCTGGCTTCTGTAATTGTTTGCTTGCTAAAATAGAGAAGTTATTTTGATCCCCATTCAGTTGTATACCCCATTGATTGTGATCTTTACCTGGGAACCAGAACAGCAAAAATTTGCTTTCTATGCTTCAATGGCTCCAGGAATGTTTTCCATTGACTCAGTGGCTCCAAGAATGAGAACTATAATGAATCTTTAGAGATAACTAACTTGCTTAATTTAGCATCTATACAAAACTGCTTTTGCAAAAACAGTTCCTCATTCCAACACTAGGGACGTAGTTGCTGCCTTTGTGATTTTTGCCTTTGTAAGCCTGATGTTACTGCCATTCTGCGCTGCGAGATTTGGAGTGTCATTGCTCCCTAGTAGCTGCTGGCTTTTGAAATAAATGTGTCTCCTTAGTTCGCCTTCTTGAGGCATCCTTGTGTGATTCTCGGGGTACACTACAACTGTTCCTGTGCCATTATTTATAGCTATTTACCAAGGTACACCTCTCTCTTTCCCTCCCTCTCTCTCTCCCTCCCTCCCTCCCTCCCTCCCTCCCTCCCTCCCTCCCTCCCTTCCTCTCTCTCTTTTTCCTCTTTGCTATACCATCCTCATTCTCATCGACTTTTTTACTTTTTAAAACATTTCAAAGCTTTGTAAACCAGGTAGTCTTAGCTATCATTTATTTAGCCAATATGGAGAGTTTAGAACAACACATTTCTGTTTCTTTCCACTTGGATAATTTCAGTGCACCTTTTTCCTTTTTTTTTTTTAAAAAAATTATTTATTTGTTTGTTTATTTATTTATTTATTTATTTATTTATTTATTCTGAATGTTGGAGTGACATTGGTTAATAAAATAATATAGGTTTCAGCCCTGGCTGGTGTGGCTCAGTTGATTGGAGTATCATCTCATTCATCAAAAGGTGGTGGGTTCAATTCCTGCTCAGGGCACATACCCGGGTTTTGGGGTCAATTCCTGGTGGGGTTGTGTGTAGGAGGCAGCCAATTGATGTTTCTCTCTCCTCCTTCCTCTCTAAAAAAAATCAATAAAAATTTTAAAAATGATATGTTATAGGTGTATAATTCTATAATACATCATCTGTATAGTATATTGTATGTTCACCACCCTAAGCCAACCTTCCACTCTTATTCATATAATATACTATATTAATAAATTTCAGGGATGTAAGTAAGAACCTTACTTAAATCATTATTCTAAATGTAAATTTGAGAATTATTTGTAAAATAAGAACTGACTAAAATTGGAACTGTTTGAAATTTGTTTAAAAGTTTAACAGACAAAAATTATTGGAACAGGAATGTAGAATCCATAGTTTTGCTTTTTCTAACAAAATTATTTTGCTGTTTCAGTACTGGTTTATTTAGCCTGATAAAATTTCCAGAGGAATAATGCTCCTAAAGAAAATGGTAGCTTTGGTCTTTATATTTATTATTCTTGGGATTTCCTATATTTCCTAGAAAAATTAAAATTGTTCTACAGGAAAACTGAAAGAGTACCTAGTTAAATATTTTCAACAACTACAAAAATGTTAGAGGATTCTTTTAAGGAGTCTGTTGGGTTTTGCATAACCAACTAAAAAGCTTTTAGTTGCATACCTGGATAATAATAAATTGGTATTTTGAATACTGTTAAAACAGAATAGCCAATGTTAATTCTTTTTAAAGAAGACACTCATACTTTACCACATTTAGGAGGTAAATTTACAGCTAATATTCTGTGTAAAGAATTGCTTTGGCTTATTTAAGTTTTGATGCACAAGAAAAATGCTTATTTTCTTGCCTTTAGAAATACCCCAAGTAAATTACTCTATAAATATGGAATTGTCCAATTCTACATTATCCCTTTTTGTGAATTTACTTAACACACAAATATTACTTATTGGAAACTGTAGAGTTAGCCTGTATATATATATATAATGTGAAGCTCATTCTCTAAAACTTTCAGAGGTGGCAGACTAAATCAGCATTCTGCTATAACATTTTCTGTGGAGCTTTGTAATCAGAGGTACCATAAAAAGCATTATATATTTCTTGAAACTAGGCAGAGTAAGAAAAACTTAAATTGGAATTGTCATGTCTTTAGTAGAAATATGGTTTCAGAGTCTAATTAGTATCATTAAAATACGAGGCTCTGCTAAGCACTGCAACCACTGTCTTATTGTTATTACCTGGATTTGTTTTCCAGGTAATATATTCCATTGATTCATTCTCCTCATTGCCTGTAAAGGGAGCCATCCTAGGGGCTGATTTTACTATCTATTTTCAATTATCACAATCACATAACCATAAAAACGAAGATAAGAAACACTTCCATTTTAATAGTGTCTCTAAAAATGAGCTACTCAATTGCCATGTTCATTTATCACAAAGTATGAGACTTTCAAATTACCATCCTTTCAAATCAGCAAGGATTGTGTTGTAGGAAACACACACACACAGTATTATAGATTTTGTATACCCCTTTGTTAAAAGAATAAATATCAGCTGCTGTGTCGGTTGGGAAAGAGATGATTAAGTGTCTGTGGGGGTCTCCAGAAAAAAAGGAGCCTTCACCTGAGCACACAGACTGATGGCTGTCCCCTCTCATCTGTGAGCTGCCTCAGTCACAGGCTCTTAGTCATCACTTGACTGCTCTTTGCTGTCAGGTTGGGTTCCAGTTGTAGTCTGCTGTCAGCTTGGGTTCCATTTGTAAAGACAGATTTAAAATCATGAATGAAGTTTGGGGGCCAATATGAGGCACTACAAACCTGCTAGCACTTACTAAAAGAAATCTTAAGGACTTCTGGGATAGAAAAAATGTTTTCCTCCAGATTGTTAGGGAAAGCCTACATTTTTCATTAGCGAAAAAACAGCACTCTTCTTCGACAATACTGTTTTTCTTGGGAACACGCTTTCTAAACAGAGCATTTTCCTTTAGAACAGCTCAGAGGACTGACTTTTATACTTTCTTAGAGGATTTAATAGAAAAAGAAGAACTAATTAAGGATTTAGTGTTCTGTTTGTTCTTGTTCCTCTCTAGGGTTTTGGTTTGGAAGAACTAAGGCTTTGAGAAGGTAGGGACCTTCAGATGAATTGGGATGGTACATACCCTGACATACATCAGATGTATTTGTGCAAGTAGGAATATAAGAACAATAGTTGCAGAGTGTTTGGCAGCACAGCTCTCCCTGTGATATCACATTAGATCCAGGGCCCATGGGAATCACTGGTGCTCACATACTGACTGCCAGATGGCACAGCTGAAGTGCCAGCTCAGTGGTGACAATTTATGAGACGGGTGCAGTATGCACTATGCATTAATGTGGTCTGTATCACCAACAGGAAGACTTCACGAGTCTGGGAACCAAGGATGGACTTCAAGTTGGCCCTGCTGTCCATCACTTCCGGTGATCCCCTTAAGGAGCTGTGTAGCCCTGGTGCTTCCGGTTCCCATGACTCTTGGTTATGGTTGTTTAGAAGGCCCAGTTCTGAAGGATAGACTATTTCCACTGGAGGATACAGCAAGTTTCCCATTGAATTATAAGCTGCTACTGCCTCCTGGACACTCAGACTCCTTGTGCTCCAAGAAGATGAGTCACCTTCCTGGAAGGTGCCATGGGCCTTGGTCATCAGGAGGAGGTGGACTGCTGTCACATCACAGAAGAGAGAGGGTACATATGGCATCCAGGTGGTCCCTTGGCTCAACTTTGATGGTAAATGGACAAGTGCGGCGGCCATGGCCTGAGAAGTGCAGGTTTCCCAGGGGCTTTGGCCTCTCGCGGAAGAGAGTCTTGGTCATGCCATCAAGTAGGCCACCAAGAGCAGCGGAAGTGCTACTTGAAGGTAAGGGGAGTCTAGGATGGAGAGTGACAGAGGGAAGATGAGTCATCAGCTGCAATCCCGAGACCAGGAGTAGCGACAAGCATTATAGTTTATGCAGCTGACCTCTTCTTCTTCTTTCCTGAAGAAAGAAAGGTCCTCTAAAATCCCGAAAGAGCTACTTCCCGGCTGACAGGAAGCAATGGGACTAAGTGGCCCAAGGCACAGGCTTCAGTGAACATGCAGGGACACTGCCTAGATGACTCTTGGAGAAATCTAGTTATTGCAGACCATCTCCAGATGTCAGCTCCTAAAGGGTTTGCCTCAGCTGCAGAGTTGCCACTCCCAAAGGCAGTGTTTTTCAACCTTTTTTGGGCAAAGGCACACTTGTTTCATGAAAAAAATCACGAGGCACACCACCATTAGAAAATGTTAAAAAATTTAACTCTGTGCCTATATTGACTATATATAAAGTAATTCTCTTGAATAGGAATCAAATAAACACAAAGAAAGTATTTTATAATTACTTTATTATGAAATATTAAGTAAACAAAATAGTGAAAAATTATAAAATTCTTGTCTTGTCTGCACCTATGGCACACCAGGCAACATCTCGCGGCACACTAGTGTGCCGCGGAACAGCGGTTGAAAAACGCTGCCCAAAGGCATGCCCATCCAATGACTGCCTGAGGCAGGGACATAAAGGCCCAGCCAATACCCACTACTCAGCTAGTCTGTATATGCTGTGCAGCTTCCTGCTGGTTAGGTGAGGCTTTGCTGTGCCCTCACTGTGCTGGACTTTTCCATCTGCCCAATTCTGCCTCTGTCCCTCCTGCCCACAGGTATTGATCTCAGGTAAGTATCCTTCATGCCAAACTCCATCTCAGCATCTGTCTCTGGATAATCTGACCTGCAACAGCTGATGTCACCAGAGGCATTTAGCATGTTGAAAAGTGGTTTTTAAAATCTCCGGTGAGGATTTTGATTTCAAAAGGCCTGATTATCATGCCCTTAATATGAATGAACTCTTCAAACTTCCCTTAAAATAACTGTGTAGCCCTGGTTGATGTGGCTCAGATGGTTAGAGCATCACCAGTGCACCAGAAGATCAACAGTTTGATTCCAGGTCAAGGCATGCACTTAGGCTGTGAGGTTTTATTGGGAGGCAACCAATAGATGTCTCTCTCACATCAATGTTTCTCTCCCTCTCTTCCTTCCCCCTTTCTAAAAATCAATAAAAAGAGCACACTGTGCAGATGGAACAAATAAAAACACACAGCATTGATGATCAAACCCTTGCTGTGGAATTTTACTGTGAGGCCAATGAAGATGGATTAAAATATTAGGCTGGTATAATTCAAAATTTAGCACCATTTTTCTTGATTATAAGCATGGCAAATTGCCATGCTACTGCTGTAACTAGTACATTCATGGCAGAGTTGTATAACTCACTGACATTTCAGCCAATTTTTCATGTGCACTAGATCAGGTAAATTACTAAAACAAGTACCTTTCTCAGCCTTACCTTGATAAACATGATGGATAGTCCTATTGCAGAAATTGGGGAGGGACATAGTATGGGTGGTTGGGTCCTACTAGAGGTTTGTTACTGGGGGTGAGTGATATTGTCTCCATTCCCTTTGAAGATGTAATAAATGTTCTCAACCTTGGTCATAGACAAATGCCCAGACTCACCTACATTCATATGAAATTGAAGTTCATTGATGACTGCCAGGTATCCATAGATCCTTGCTTAAAGAATGCTTGCAATGGGAACTTAATAAATTTAACTGTAATTTCTCACTAACCAGATATTTATAAAAAACCAATACCGAATCAAGCAATTATGTATTAGATGCTATTTTCCTTTTGATTGTTTCTACCAAACTTTCCTGGATTACAGTCCTGACTCTACCATTTACTGATGGCATGACCTTGGGCCAGTCACTTAAACTGTTGATGCCTCAGTTTCCTCATCTGTAATATAGTGGTAAATATAATTTCAATTTCAAGGGATACTGTAAGAATAAATAAGCAATTCATATAAATACCTTAAAACATTTTGGATGCATAAGCTCTCCAAGGGTGTTAGCTACTGTTGTGGCTAGGGGTGGGGTTAAGTTGTCTGCTGTTACTCTCTCTTTGTCCCTGTGAAGAGTAAAAGTCACTTTTTATGTCTTATCTCTGACTATCTGTAGGGAAAAGGCAATTTTAAATTCCAGACTTCACTGCAATGTTTTTTTAATTCACTTGCTGCTCACAGACACTGTAGAAGCAGATTATGAGAGGTGCCACATGCAATACCATAATTAGCAGAAAGTCTAGTTTATTGGGCTCTACTTTCCGTGATGCAAGTTCAATGATTTTTGCACGGTGACCTTGCAGGTGTCATGAAATCAAAATGAAGGTAGAGATTAGCCATTTACTAAATCCTCAAAGATAACATGAAGCCATATAAGGAGGGATTTAGGTGGTGGCTTGTCTATTTAGTACAACCTCTAAGAAGAAGAATCCCTTACTTAAACTTGTCCTTGGTATAATTTGGAATGTAGCTATTAATATATAGTTCTTTTGATTGAAGAAAATCAGCCAGAATCCAGTTGGTAAATGGAAAGAAATAGAGATTAGTCATAATATAAATTAATAAAATATAGTATAAATTTAATTATTTATTTAGTTCTCTCTGAAATGGTTTATATGAGCCAATTTAGGAAAATTTAACAAAATAAAAGTTTCTAAGGTCTTCAGGACTTCCCCAGAGAAAGAAATGGCCAAAATACTATATCCACGTTTACCTCCAGAGGGAAATGCGGGAGACAAAATTGCTATAATTGGATTTTCTCCAAAACATATCAATGTACTTGCTTTTGCAAAATTGTTCATGGGTCATTAATCATAACTTAAGAAATGCATCTCATCTGAAAACCGAAAGATCCTCCTTTGGCCACAGCTCAAATGAATTCCAAATGGCATAGAATATTTAGTTTTCAATTTTCCACAAACTTATTATTGACCCACCTCTGAACATGTCCAGAAATAAATTCCATTTTTTAAAAATTTATTTCTTAAATTTCCAAACAGTGAGAATGATTGAACCCTAGACCATTTTTTCCCCCTCTTCTCTTGGTGTCCATAGCACAACCATGCTCTCTTCAAATGATCCCAATCGATTCCCTGGCACATGAAGCATCAGAAGCAGAACAAATCCTTCCAGAATGTTCTGACCCTAAAGAACCTGCATGCCCAGAGCTGTGGCAGGATCACAACCAGAGGACATCACGAGAGGCCCCAATGCTTTCTGAAAAGTTGTGCTGCTCATGAGTTTCTCTTCAGGATTTTCATCGAATTCTAGAGACAAAATCAACATCTAGGATCTGGAGAATTGGGCTACTGCCTTTATTCCATACCTCTCACAGGGACAGGGGTAGCGGGGAGGGGAATATTTTAACCTTCCATTTACAAGCTGTGTGTCCTGTAGAGCAGCAGTTGTGTTTTTTTTTGTTGTTGTTTTTGTTTTTGTTTTTTTCCAGGCATGATTTTTGCATTTTTTTAAAGCCACATACTTTAAGCTCCCTGCCAAATTTTGTCTGACAATATGCCTACACTCTTAGGATGTAAAATAACTTACATGGAACATTAAATTACATATTTTTGAGAGACCTAATATATATATATTGTTTTCTATAAGAGGAAGAGAGAGGGAGAGAGATATAAAAATATAAAACATCGATGAGTGAGAAACATTGATTGGCTTCCTCCTACATACCCCCTACTGGGGATCAAGCCCACAACCCAGCATGTGGCCAGACCAAAAATCACCAAACTGGTGATCTCCTGGTGCATAGGTCAATACTCAACCAAGTCACACCAGCCGGGTAAGACCTACTATATTTTATGGTAAGAACATAGTTTTGTATTATTCTCTTAGAACTTGTAGAACTTTCTACAGCTTATTTTACAATCCCCAAATATTTAATAATATGATAAATCACGTTTCATATGCATTTTGTACTTGTGCAAACGGTATGTAGAATCAAAAATAGAAATGTGCCTTTGAGCTTTCTCCTTGAGGTGTATTCCACAATGCAGGGATATCGCAGAGTGTCACATTTTCCTACAGATCATCTCAAAACTCCTTCTCCAGTCCCATCAGGAAGTCAGTGATGAGAGAAAATGTCAATATTGTACATTTATATGCTTAAATATCATCTTCACGGGAGCCTGGGGTTTCTGGCTGTTCCGAGTGTACTGCCAGCAGTTGGAATTTGCACAATGCTTGAGTTCAGGTCTCTTGGTAAACAAGAACTCGGTACGTGGGGCAGCTTTGCCTCCCTGATTTATAAGGAGGCAGTGTGTCTTGTAAGAGCAAAAAACACCCAGCCCTGCATGCAGTTGGGAAAGTGATGAAATGCTCTTATTCCAGATAAGATTGTGGATTTATGGATTATGCTCTCTGTGTTCAGCATAGCATCCCATAAAGTGCAAACAGCAAAGAAGATTTCTTCTGTCCAACCCTGAAGGAATGAAGTGATTTCTCCTGTCTAGTTTATGGCCTAACTACTCTATGGCAGATCAGAGTTCAGTGTGGGATGTTTCAGAACCCACGTCCCTTTAGTGTGAAAATGGCAAACAGTACTACTTACTTCCTGTCCCAAGTAAATGTCAATCACCCCCATGCCCGCCCATCAAGTGAGGCCTTGCACTTTTGTGCCCACTCTTATTCAAATGAGCCTTAAAATCCCCAGCTGTGTTGCTAACATGGCTGAAGATATTGATTCCCTAGGTTTGGGCTGTGAGTGGCTTTTTATGGAAAGCATCGACTCAGCTGTTCAACTTGGCTGAACTACTTTACATGCTCAGAATGTGTTGCTTTTGCTGCTGAGTAGTGAAAATCAAAGAGGATCCTTTAGTCTTTGGAAGTCTATTCAGATAACTGTGGAGGTTTTAGTTCTTCCTTGCAGAGCTGGGAAGAGAAAAAGAAAAAAGGACTGCTTTCACCATCAGGGGGTCCTGCCCCATGCTTCCCTCCACACAGAGGCGTGAGATATCTTGTGAAGAGACGGCACCATTGGTGATGTTATTGTAAGCTTTCAGAGCCAGTGTTCACAGAACGTTCCTGGAGTCACTGAACACCACACTTGTCTGTCATAGCCAGCTTAGCTCTGCAGATGAACGGTGGTGACTTTCTTTGATTGTCTTTTTTAATAATCCAAACATTGCTGATTAACCAGGGTCCAGAGATCTTGATAGACAGGCTTTACAATATAAATAAATCAACAAAAACCCTCCACTACACACACCATTTACTTCTGGAATGCAGATTGCAGATTTCCTTGAACCAGAGATGGCTGGGGTTAATGAAAGTCAGTAATAATCATGTGCCAGGGGCGCTCAGTAAGCATCTTTATCATCAACATCACGAGCAAGCTCTTAAACCCTACTCTTGAGACCCAAAGTATCCTCTGAGGCGTCAGTGACCATTAACCTTCTTTGGGAACAAAGCAAGGGCAATAAATTCCTCCTAAAACATGAAGTGACAGTGAAATAGACTACATGACATCAGAGACTCTAGGCATGCATTGACCCCACATGGCCGAGCACTGGCTTTAGGTCCTCTGTGACTTACCAATAATGTACATAGTCCTAACGTGCTGGAGTGGATCGTTTGCTATTCCTTATTATGGGGGTTGTGTGCTTCAGTGCCAAAAGTTTTACCACTCATAGTTCTCAACATGAAGTGCAGACAAGTCCAATCTCAGCAATGCATACACATTTCCAAACCTGAAGAAAGAAAGTGATGTGCTTCAATGTTCAGACTTTGCCATAGGGCTGGATGGCACCGCCTGGCATAGATCTGTGCACACCTTCGCTATGTCTGGAACAAAGCAGATTCTCCAACATTAGAATGATTGTTGTAAACTGGCTTAAAAATAGCAGCTGCACTATAGTAATCTACTCCACTATACTTCAGAGTAGGCCCTCCAGAGAATGAGGTACGGCCACAGGCCAGGCCCAGTGAAAATTGTTTTACATACAGCTATTATTTTAATTCTCACAACACTTTAGCAGTTAGATGTTATTCTCTCCATCTGATAGAGAGACAGAATTCTTTACCTTTATGCCAAACCTGTGCTGTCTGGTGTGGGAGCTGCATGACCAATAATTACATATGGCTACCGAGCACTTGGAATGAGAAATATGGCTAGTTCAAGGTCACATGTGCTGTACACACTGGATTCAAAGACTGAGTATAAAAATACACCAATGATTTTGCATATTGATTAGATGTCAAAATGATATCTTTAATCAGTGAGTTAAATAAAAGATAATATTAAATTTTACATTTTTCTTTTTAAAAGGTGGCAACTTAAAAAAATCTAAAGGCCATCTGTGCCTCTCATTATCTTTCTAAAGGACAGAGCTGTGCTAATCTGTATTCCTTTTTAAAACATCTTCACTCTTACAAATAAACAGCATTTTGTACCTGAGAAATTATTTTACCTTTAAAACAAAACAAAACCAAACATAAGAAAACAATCCGTGATTTAAAATAAAAGGAAGAGTGATAGTCTAGTTTTACAAATTCAAATTATATTATTTACAAATTATAAATACATTTATAAGAGAAGAATAAAAAATAATTTTCCTTTTAACTTTTCTCTTTTAAGATATTAGTATAATTACTTTATAATGTAATTTTCTTAATTTTCCTTAATTTTCCTCAAGTGGCCACTGTTTGTTTGTCTGTTTAGTAGACCAAGTCCAGGAGTATGGGAAAAAGTATTTTACCTTAATACAATATTTTTCTCTCTTTTAAGGTGTCTTTTGTAATCCACTCATTCATTTGAAAAACATGCACAATAATATGAAACCTTTCTGAATTGTTGGCAAAATAAGACAGGAGACTCCACAGCAAGTATTTAAAGTCTGCATGTCTCAACTTTAGGAACATGACATTCAGAATATTACATTTTTTAAATACATTGCACAGTAGCATTTCTCTGGTGACTATCATTGTGTGTGTTGGCTGAAAACAGAGTTCTGATATTAAATCACATGACAACCTCAGGTGTTCTACTTCTTTCTGTCCTCTCTCTGATGTCTCTTTATTACAGTCAACAGAGGTTTTTGTGCTTTTTTTTTTTTTTTCTTTTGAGGCCCTGCACCTCAAGACTGAATGGAGACCACCATTTCCAGGTATCTGAGAATGGTATATTCAAAAACTACTGCAAATTTTTTAGACCAGAAGTCCCACTAGGTTAAAAATACACACATAATCCTAAACCCTTGCTGGGTACCACTGGGAGACAGGCAATAAAAATCAGTGTCTGCATTCACTTATTTCTGAGTTGGACATTCTGTCTTCAGAGACAGCTTTAACCTGATTCTTAGAGAAAAAGACACCCCCATTCCCCAGATAAGGCACACCAAAAAAGCAGTGCTCTCCACTTCCAGGCCAACCATGTTCCAATCATCACTTAAAAAAAAAAAAAAAAAAAAAAAAAAAAATATATATATATATATATATATATATATATATATAAAATATATTGTATATATATATATGTTTATATATATATATATATAAACAATATATATATATATATTGTTTTCAGAGAGGAAGAGAGAGGGAGAGAGAGAAACATCAATGATGAGAATCATTTATGAGCTGCCTCCTGCATGCTCCCTACTGGGGATGAGCCCACAACCCAGACACATGCCCTTGACTGGAATTGAACCTGGAATCCTTTAGTCTGCAGGCCAAGGCTCTCTCCACTGAGCCAAACCAGCCAAGAATCAATCATTATTTTTAATGTGTGAGGTATTTGGGTTTCTTTATTCTCATAATGCATTTTTTTGTGTGTGTACTGTTTATTGTTGTTGATCAAATGATTTAATCTTTTTTCCAAATTCAGCTACAGAATCTGCCTCTAAGACCTCAATGGCAATGAATTTTCCAAGTTCCACAGAATAGAGTATATGCTCCTTACCAAGAAGTGATGTGGTGAGGCCACCAAATCTGTCTTATGACAAACCAACAAAAACAGACCACCATCATGTGTTCGGTCCAAAAGACTAAATTGTCAGGTGACTTTTTAAGCCTATTCTCTTTGTTACATAGGAAAAGCCATATGTAATAAGTCATTCTCTTTTTGTTTGTTAATCCTCAACAGAGGATATTTTTCCATTGGATTTTAGAGAGAGTGGAAGAGAGGGAGGAGACAGAGAGTGAGAGAAACATGGATGTGAGAGAGACATATCGATTAGTTGCCACCTGCAACTGGAATCAAACCTGGGACTGGCCATTCAGTCTGCAGGCTGACACTCTATCCACTGAGCCAAACCGGCTAGGGCAAGTCATTCTTTAAGATACCAAAATGGAAATAATTTATCTCCCTGATATATTACCCTTTTATTACAGGAAAGGTTGAGATAACGGTGCCACTAGTGCAGAAATGACGTTTACAAACAACCAGGAGCTTGCACTGATTCTTTGTTTTTGTGACTTTCATTAATTATTTCCTAGGGAATGATAAAGACCTCATATTTTCCTGTGGGAAGCACATTATAATCACACTCTTTGCTTTCGATGTGTGTTCCAGGGGCCTTGCAATCTGTTTTCCTTCTCAAATAATCTGAGGACACAAAACACCCTTAGACTAGCTTTCTTGTCTTGGAATTTGGTAGGATGCTTTTGAATTCCACCTAAGAAAAAGTGCTTTACTATGGGAGCAGGTTCCAAATATTTGAGTCTTTATAATGACTTCATTCTTTACCTGTTTACCTGGAGTGTGTGTGTGTGTGTGTGTGTGTGTGTGTGTGTGTGTGTTTAATCAAGTAGTGAAGCAAAATTCATCACTGCAATTTACTAGGGCACATATCCCATGAATAAATTCACAACAATTTTATGAGAATGCTGACATCCAAGAAACATGGCAACATGGTGTTAGAATGAATGATAGTTATAGTGTAGGTGTGAAGTGGGACTTCTGGTCTGAAAAATTCGCAGCAGTTTTTGAAGATGCTCGGGGAGAGGCATAGAGTTGAAAAGACACCAGAATCAGGAACAACTTTTAGCTTCTGTTGCTCATGCGAACCAGAGAAAGCTGGGAAATATGACTGCAGAGTTTCTCACCTCACATATGTAAGCGCCAAGATCTTTAATCTATGCAGATCTGCTTCTCAGAGATCCTACAAGAAAGCACCAATTTTAAATATTCGCCAGAATGGCTTTAACTGTGCCCACAATCTAGGGAATCAGTGAGCCCTCTTGGATAAGATTCTAGACATTTCTCCTCTGTTCATATCTTCTCTTCTCTCCTCTCAACCACTACTAAAACAATTTGTGATGAGAATGGAATTAGAGAAAGGGAGTTTTTTTGTTTGTTTGTTTGTTTTTTTGTTTTGTTTTGTTTTTGTTTTTTACCAGGTATATGCTATTAGCATTATGATATAAAGAATTTTTATAATCTTTGCAGCAATACAATGTATTACAGTAAAGAAATTAGGGTAATTAAATTATAAGCTCTTAATTCAAAAGGAGCACACATTAAAGTAATTCCATACAAGTGTACTAGCTGTAACACTTTGTTAATTCCTTCCCAAATATTAGAATAAATACATTTTTGAAAGAAAAATAAAATAAAAATTATTTTTGAGACTTTCAGAACTGTCACTATTAATTCACAGTTATATATCTTAATAACTTTATAAAGACTGGATTATCTCTCCCTATAGAGATAGTATTAGGCTATCCAAAGGGTGAATTTAAAAAAAGATGAATGATAACCTCAAAATTACTTTCATCATCATTTCTAAATAGTAAAGCACTAATACATTTAGAGAATATGTAGGTAAAGCATGGGGAATGGGCCTGATTGTTGGGGGTTCAAATCCTCATTCTGAGTAACCTCTCTGTGCCCACTTTCCTTATTTGTTAAGTGGGGGGTCTTAGCAGCATGTGATTTATACAAGTGGTTGTGAAGAAAACTGAGTGTGTTCATACGTTTTCTGCGCTTAGAACAGTATGCAGGAGATGTAATCATACTCAGAATATATTAGTAGCTGTCGCTATTTGTAAATCTGGTAGTAAAGTGAAAACACTTGGACACTTCTTCAAACTCGGTGTCAACCCATCTGTTAAAATGGAAAACGAATACATCCGCAGTATCACAGGCTGCTTTATTCTTACTGAAAAGTGCCAACCAGAGACCTATCTGCATAGATGCAAAGTAGAGGAGGCAGATAGATATTTGGAAAATATGAAAAAAGTGGGAGCATAAATTACCTTGTAATATAGTATTTTTTTTATCATTTAAATATTGAGCATGTTGATTGTTAAATCGGGGACCTGATGAATATCAATGTTCTAGAACATTTAGAAAACATAATTGTAACATTTTATTTCTGAAAATTCTTTTTTCTTCCTCTATCTCTGATCTGACATAAAGAAAGTAATTTTGCTCGAGATATGATAATAATAAATGGAAGACAAAAACTTTCACTGATTGATTTAGACAACAAATAAAAATCTGAAGTTAATTAAAGTAAAATGGTAAAAGCTTTCCACTCTAATAGAAGAGTCTCTAAATCCCAGTTTAATTTTTCCTGTCATGTAAAATTCCCAGCTTCAATAAAGAGCAGAATTGTTCTAGTCTCTGTTTTTGTTTACAAATTTTATACTCTCTTTTCTTCACTAAAATATCATCAGATAAAAAAAAATCACTGGTCAATTAAATCACTATCCCCAAAACAAATACATATTTGCCTTAAATTCAACAGAGCTTAAAGTTTAAAATAATGAGCTGCATTTATAATAATTAAATGTAAAATGGTAATTTATCATATTTTATTAACAAGATGGCCAGAAATGACTTCTTGTGAAAGAAATTTTTCAATAATGATAAAAGTAATGTAGAAAATGCTCTATATACTGAGAAAAAATTTTAATATTAAGTGGTTAAGCATTTCATAGTTTAGTATTGTTTATGAGAAATAATACTTTAGATTCTTCAGGATTTGGGATGATTGAAAAATTTTTAAATAGAATGGGAATGTAAAGTGAAGCATAAGAAGTACAGTAATTAATCCTAACTAATAAAAGGGTGATATGCAAATTAACCATCACTCTGTCACAAAAGATGGTGGCGCCCATAGCCACGAGATAGCGGCACCCAGTCCTCTCAGCCCTGCCAGAGTTCCCCAGTCCTAGGGGGGTGGCTGCTGAGAGTGAGCAGCCTGGGGGAATGCTTGCCTCGTCACTGCGGCGAGGAAGCAAGCAGTCCACGCCTGGCTACGGATGGGCCTGTGGCCAGGCCAGGGTGCGAATGGGCCTCTGGGCAGCAGGTGTGGAGTGCCCAGGCCCCGCAGAGAGCTACCGGCACACGGATTTGTGTGCAGGGCTGCTAGTATTATAACAACTGTGCATGGTGCCAATTGGGTGCTGCAAATCAGGGGGAACCCTTTGTAAAGCATATGACTATTTAAAAACTGTGCTGTACACCTGAAACTAGTACAGAATAATATTGAATGTAAACTTTAATTGAAAAAAAAATTAAAAACTAGAATTGTCCCTGTAGGTCCATATGGGACGAGGAGGAATCAACCTAAGAGACAAACAGATTGATTGTTGATGCTACTTAACTAGCCATTGTTGTCCATGGGCAAAGGCTATTTGTACCAGTGAACCCCAAGTCAGATCTAATAAAGGAAACCTTGTGAGGCACCACAAGGATATGGCAAGGAAATGGCACCCAGTTCAAATAATGACAGCTCTCTGGGAACAGGTCCTGAAGGCGCTTCACCGGCCTCATTCTGCCTCCAGACCCTGCCAGGTTGCTGTCTTTCGCTACGATCTCTGACTGTTCATTCTTAAGGGTCCCACAGAACTCCAGAGGAGAGAATCAGGATCGAGTAAGTGAAAATGCCACAAAGCTCACTGTTCTAAGATTTAGCTTTTACTTGAATAAATGTTCCTCAGACTGCTGCAAGCTTTGGTTAATTTCCAGAGTGTAGAAAAAAAAAATTGATGCCCCTCCGTTTTGCCAGTATGTTCATTACTTTTATGGAGGAGAGACGTCTTGACTCCACTATTTCTGTAGGTGTCCTCCACTTCTTTGGTCTGATTGAAAACAACGTTAAATCTGGTCTTTCCTAGCAAAGGCGAAAGAAAAATCTCTCCTAAGTCTGCCTTGCTTCCTTTTGTTTAAGTGGAATTATAGTACCCTGTTCAAAAGACTCCTTTTAAATCTCAACCATATTTAGAAAATATTCTCCTTCCCCCACTCTTTCTTTTATTTTCTCCTATGTTATTTGAATCCAAGGACAGAGTACCTAGCACACCATACACATTTGCTCCCTCCTGTTATTTTTTCCTCCTCTCATGATACCCATTTATCTCTGGCCCCAATGTTTGTAGCTGTCTCTTCCCAGCCCCTGTCCTTCAAGGTCCCTGCCTGTGGTGTTTGCGGGAACTCGCCATGCCAAGGCAGGAAGCACTTCCAGACCGTGTCCCTCTCACATCCCGCTGGCCTGCAGCTGCTCCTGCAGCTCAGAACTTTATTTTCATTCTCTCTCTGTCTGATACATCGGTTTCTTTTTTTTCTCAAGGGCAAAGGCTTTCAAAGGGAAAGCTGCTGAACTTGGGATGTGGGGATGGGGGAGTCTGGGAAAGGCCATGGGGTCAAAGCTTCAAGCCCCAGTCACGCTGATCAGATCGGCTCAGCTTTTATCTCCTTCCTGTGCTTAAATCTCCCAGTAGCTCGTCTTAACAAAGTGCTCCTTGGCAAAAGAAAAAAAAACTTTGAAAATTACTTCTCGAAGGAAAAACAACCCCATTGTTGCCACAGATGAGATTGATAGACCACAGAGCCTAATAAAGGAGAATCCTTTATTAAACAATCCTTATTTCAAAGACCAACTTAAAACTCTTGGGTTCTCTAGACCTCTGCACAGCAAAGTTAAGCCTTCTATTTTATAGCTAGAAGTCTGATGCATGAAGGTTCATGCCAGAATGGGCCTTCCTTTTCCTGGTTGCCAGCACTGCCTTTGCTTCAGGCTGGAGCCACCTTTCCACCTTCCCATGCTGCTCAGAGGCCCAGAGCTGCCAGGAGTGGGGTGGAACACCTGCATCATTGTCATGGTGATGATGCAGGGGTCCCGCCCCACCCCTGGTTGCTCAGCACCCAGATACCCAAATTAACTCACCATATTTGTTGGGTTAATTTGCATACTCACTCCTGATTGGCTGGTGGGTGTTGTGAAGGTACAGTCAATTAGCATGCTACTCTTTTATTAGACACATAAGAATATGAATGCCTAGAGAAGGTAAGTGACTTATCCAGGGCCAAATAATGGTGTAGCTGGAGCCAGAAGTGAAATCAACACTCTATTGGCAGGTGTGGGTCTTTCTCAGGGTTCTTTGTCCATAGCATGCTTCTGGCCTTCCTACTTCTTAGCCTGTGAATGTGTGACTCTCCTGCTCCCAGTCTAAAGCCCCTCTCACTTTGTTCTCCTCTCCTTTACGCTTTACTCTCCCCCTTCTCTAGCCTCCTGTGGGTTTAAAAGATGGCAGTAAATTTCCTGATTATTTCAATGTCTCGTAGTTCAAATCCTTAAGATCCTAGATTCAAATCCTTAAATGCCTATTTGGTTCAATCTAGTCAATGGATTAGCTACCCTCCAGATCCCTAGTCAATTATCCACCCCTGGTCCAGTAAATTGTAGCCCTGGGCTTAGCTAGTATAATCATGGCCATCCTGACCTGCTCCTTCACTGGGTGGCAAGTATGCCAAGAAGTGATTGTGGAGCTAATTTTTTAGAAAAGTCATCTTTAGAGTGGTCTTAGAGACCAGTAAGTCTCTTAATGAACAACTGGTATAATTGGTCTGTTGATGAATACTGTCCTATCTCCCTCCCTCCCTCCCTCCTTCTCTGTCTCTCTCTCAATTTATAAGTAATTCAACTACATGGTTAAGGAAACAGGAAAATCTAAATCCACAGTGTGAACCAGTAGGCTCAGTCCCAGGAGAGCTAGTGAGAAGTTCCAGTTGTAGGCCCAGCAGCCTGGCACTTGGGAGAGCCCATGGCGCCCATGTAATCCAAAGGCAGTCATCTGGAGAACCCCTCTTACTCAGGGAGGTTAGTCTTTTTGCTCTATTCAGGCCTTCAACAGATTAGATGAGGCCCACCCACATATGGAGAGCAATCTGATTTCTCCAAGTTCACTGATTTAAATATTAACCTCACCCCAAACACCCTCCAAGTTTACACCTAAAATTAACCATCATACCTGAAATACCTGAAAGTAATACAAATAAATATGGAATGTAAACTGTAATTGAAAACTAAAATTATATATATATATATATATATATATATATATAGCCAGTCATTGGGTGGTGGGGGATGGGATTAACCATCACATCTGTTTTCTAGGATTAAATCCAAAACAGCCCAGGTTCCACAGAGTGAAAGTGATCTGACAGTCTTCTTCAGTAACTCACTTCAATTCACTTTTTATTTACCTCAAATCCTTCTTCCTTTTCCTTACCTAAATTTCTTGAAATTTCACATGCATAGAACTGTCTGGAAGAACAAAGGGACTGCCAAGAAGAACAAAAAGAGACTTTCCTTATGCAGAGGAAAGTGGTTGTGTGATTTTCATAGACTCTTCTTTCTGAAAGGCCCATTAAGGTTCCTGGCAGGTAAACAGAGTCATATTTTGGCCAGTGCATAAGTGAGTGTTTCAGAATGATTCAGTACATTCTGGAGGGCTAGAGATTCCTTGATTATTCACCAACTTTTACATGAACTTCAATAATAAAAGACTTCCAACTAACATGACCAAATAGTGAGATTCCTTACTGAAAAATGCCTTGTTCTACTCCAAGCATGTCAAACTCATGGCCCGTGCCTCATTTATTTAGCCTCTGGTTAGCCTTTGAGTTTGACATGCTTTTTTTACTCTCTCTCCTCTTTCCCTTGCAAATTAGAGTGACCCGTTTACCATCAGTGCTAGGTGAGCTATAAAAATTAAATAAGGCCATAAGACCTAATTCATAGAAACCTAGTATTGATGAACTGATTTATGATCAATACATCTTTCTAAGGTATGTGAGTCTGTTATGCAATTGCTCAGTGTTACTATTGTCACTGTGAAGAGATTGAGTCTGACTGTCGGCGTCTTATTGCTCAGAGGAAGAAAAATCCTCTCAAAAAACGCACCTTTGTAGATATGTGGGCAGTAAAGGTAGGACTAAATGTCATGTACTGTAAACTTGGAAAGGACATAACCATTCTTAATATCATAACCAGAGATATTAAACCAGTAATGTTTAGGCATATTACCCATTACATTCCTGGGGTAATCTGAGGATCATTTTCTTTTTTGGTATGTAAATAAATTATTTGTCAGGGCTTTAAAAAAAAAAATAACACAACTTTCAAGATACTGCCTTCATCTCAGAACTTCTAGACAGAGCAATGCTTTATCTACTTCATAGTGCTGAAGGGCATGACAATATTTTAAATTATTCTGAAAAGAATACAATGTAGAATTCATTTTTTTATGTTATGACTTATGCAATGGCTAATCCGCTACTGAAACAGTGCCACTACTATCAACTTGTGTTAAGCAATGTATTGGGGGAAATGAAAAATTAAAATATGTTAAAACAGCTATTCTCTTTGTACAATGGAGCAGCATGGCTTCAATGTAAGCAGGTGACTATGATAAAACTACACAGATTACAATGCCTGAAGCACCATAGACCAATAAAGACACGAACCGCTGATTATCTGTGGACACCATAATTTTCAAGCTCTGCTTTTGACAATCCTTTTAAGTTAGCCCTAACTTCAGTGTTTTCTAATACTGCCTCGAAATTGCTTTTATGTCATGTTTATACATTGTGTTATGAGGCAGCAGCTTGGGAAATAAATTTTTAAAAAATTTACTTAGAAGATGTTAAAATTGTATTAAATCCAGTAGAGCTCCCATCTTTGTTCTTTTAGGTTAATTCAATTTTGCAATATCAACTAAACGATGCTTTAGAAGTTTGAGCATGTGGCCTCCTTCCATTGCTAGATATGGTTTCAAGTTTCCAGGAATATTTCTAGGTGTCTTATTTCCCATCCCAATGTCAATTCTATAATAGCTACTGAACATAAAGCAGTAAGTTTGTCACTTGGTTCAGTAATATTTGTTGAGATTGTACAATGAGACCTCAGGTAGATGTATACTAAGGTAAGTATGTTGTGCTCCTTATCTTCAAGGAACTCCCAGTCTGGTGTCAGAGAAAGACCCATACATGAATATTTACTGTATAACTTGGCATGTGCACTGATTGTGTCTGTGCAATGTTGTATATAAGCTCAGATAACTGCATGAAGATGATAGGGCCTCAACCAGCATAGATTAGAATTATAAAGCACCTAATGAAGCATGCAATTCTGATTTTTTTGTGTTTCATAAGTCAGCCCAGTGGTAGCCATGATATCAGTTTAATTAATCACAACCCCCATTTTTATTAAAGAAAAATAAACTAGAAAACTTTTGCTTCTAGTCTTACCTTTCTCCAAGCCATTATCCACCATCTCTCTGAGATGCAAATTTGATGTTTGTTTTTCTGATCAAAGCCCTTCTGAGTCTCCTACAGCCTGATTGATAAGGTCTAAATTCCTCCATCTGGTCTCCTTCCCATCTCTGGCTCTCCTAACCTGCCAACCTCATTGCCTGTTACTCACCTTTCTTGTCCCAATTCTTCAGCCATACTCAGACACTACATATATTTGTCAATTCCCACCTCTTAGAATGTCTGTTTGCTCTAAATGATATCCAAACCACTGTGCAAGATATAGCTCAGGAGGCTTCTCCTCTGGGAAGCCTTTCCTTACCTCCCAAGCAAACTGATCCTTTGTGCTATCACTGTAGATAATTTGTAGCTCTGTAGTATAGCAGTAAGTTGCAGTGTCTTTCAGTTATTCATTTATATATCCATCTTCACACCTGGCCTCTAAGCACCTTGACAGCAAAGAAAATATTTTGTTTTTGTCTGCTTGACATCTAAAAAGTACTAAAAAGGAAACTTGTAATGAATAACAAATTACTCTCTTTGCTTTGTCATAGCAATTCAGTGTCTTGTGAGTATTTATTTTCACAATCCATTCCACTTCTATGAAATGGAAGTTTTTATGGTAATTATTATGTTGTTGATAGTCATGATCTGGTAGAAAAAGATGAATTGATAAAATGGGAAAGAGAGGAATTAATTATCAGATCTTGAGGGTAGAGATTAGGCCTTAAGTTAGGCCAAGTATCTTGAGGGCAGAGATTAGGCCTTAAATATGTTTATCTGCCAAGCATATGAATAAAGAAACAAATGAGTTAATTTGGGAAATTAACTATCAATAATAATTCTTTATATCTGCAATCACCATTACATTTTCCTCATAGAATTACTGCATTACTTGAGAAAGGTATATAAAAAAAATGTTGCTCTGTGAACATTATCCAGTAAGGTGATTTGGAAAGAATAATAATAACCCTGTCATTTTCTCCCCCTTCCCCCCTCCCCCTGCCACCTGCCTATAGATAATGATCTGGAAGAGATGTGGTACTAGATACCCTGGAAATAATCAATAAATGGATTAAAGTGAGACTTTAGTGACATGAAAAATGACTTCTATTTGGCCATGCCATCACTCTCAGGGCTTGGGAGAGATCTGAGTCCTAGAAAATCAGCCCATGTTGATGCTTATGGCAATCTACAAAAGGGACTTAAAATTACCAGGTGCCCCAGATTTAAGAGCAGCACCTGCCCCTGGTAAGACCTTTCTTCTCTCACCAAGACTCAGCCCCAGAACATTAAAGGATCCCACAAAGCTGCAGGATTACCAACTTTCTGTTCTCACAATGGGTCCTATCCAAGGAGAACATCCCCTCTAACAGCAAGAGGCCAAGCAGCAAACACTATATGTATTAACTTCTCTCTTTTTAGTTCACTTTCATTAGTTTCTCTATTCCAATAGTTCACTATTAGACCCCATCAAGACCTCCAAGCCATTGACAATCTGTCACATCCTCATGTGTCTACTTCATACATTACCCAGCTTTGAATTACCCAGATATTTCCCAATATAATAAGTCTCTTGAATATACTCTCAATTCCCTAGTTTTGGGATGATCCCTAGATGGATGATCCCTAGATGGATCAGTAAACTAAGGCCCTTAGGAAAAATCAACCCACTGATTGTTTTTACAAGCAATGTTTAACTGGAACACAGATAACTCCCACTAGTTTATGTAGCATACATGACTACTTTTGCACTTTAATGGCAAGTTAAAACAAGCCTAAAATATATAATCTCCAAGACTCTTTCTCCATCATATTCACTTGGAAGAACTCCAGTTTTCCATTTACTCCTAATCTGATCATGAGCAGCAGAATAAGCTGAACAAAACCCCACACCTAAGCTGAATAAGCTCCATTTAAATGCATGACCACGATTTTCAAGTCAGCCTTCAACACTGTCCAAAAATTCAACTTTAGTTCTCTAATCAATTAATCCTTCCATCCTCTGAAATTACTATTTCACTTCTGATCCCTCCAAAACTCTAACTACCCCTTTTCTCTTCTCTTAGAGGATGGCTTTACTTCTCATTTCACTTACTAGTAAAGAAATAATAACTATTTGGAAAAGAACTACCCTGTCTGCCCACCACCAATTCTCCCAACCTGTTGACATATCTGCCCATTTTTTTCTGTGTATCCCTTTCTCACAATGCATAAACTATATCTACTCCTGTGGGTAACCACTTGACAAGTGTGCACAAGGACTTAGATCCAGTAATTAATTCCTCTCTTACCCATTTTATCAATTCATCTTTCTCTACCAGATCATGACTATCAACAACATAATAATTACCATTAAAACTGCTCTTTCAAGAATCCCCATTCCCTTCAGCCTCAGTCCTGCCTTGTAGCCATCCATCTAAAAAAGTCTAAAACATTATAGACTTTTTCTATGCTTCATCTTGAATTATCCCTTCAATCCACTCCATTTCAACTTTGCTCAGGCCTCACAGACTGAAAACAAAGTCACAAGTTCATTGTGCTCAACCTTTCAGGAACACATAAGGATTACTCTCCCTGGCCCCTCTGAAACATTTTCTTTTATTGGTTTTCAGAACACTGTAACTTTCTGGCGTTTTTCCTTTCTCCCTCTGTCTCCTCCATCTTTGTTGCTGCCTCCTCTGTTCCTCAATTGCTAAATTGTGGGAGGTGTCAGAGCTTCGTGCTCAGTCCTCACACCTCTTCATTATTTACACTCATTTTCTAGAGGGTCTTGACTCATTCCATGGATTCAAATATCATCTATATTATGATTCTTACCAAATTTTTATCTCCAGCCCAGACCACTTTTGTGAACTCTATGCTAACTTCTCTAATAGACATCTCAGTCTTAACAAGGCCATGCAAAGCTCCTTCCATGCTTCTTCCCCATTCTTATCTGTTTCCATAAATAATTTTATTCTACTAGTTATAATCCCACAAATATTCTAGACCTACTATTCATCTCTCCCTTATCATCCAGTCCATCAGCAATTCTTATAAACTTTTCCTTTGAAATATATCTAAGTCTCCACCATCACCTCCTATCTGACTTTCTTTGCTTCTTCTCTTTTTCCTTCCTCTCCCCCTACATTCAATTCTTTCCATAGCAGAGGGATTTTATTATAAATATAAGTCTGTGAATATCACTTCTGTGGTGCACACTTTCCTTTGACTTTCCATGATGCAGAGAGGAGAATGCAAACTCCTCCACATAATACGGGAAGCCTTTCATGAACTGACTTTGGTCAGTGTCTCTGACTTCATCTTTAAAGAGGGTCTCCCTTGCTACATCTTAGCCTCATTTTTACTAATCCTTTGATGTAAATGTTATTTCCTCTCAAGGCTTTTACACTCGCTGTTCCTTGGCTTGGGATACTCCTGAAACCTTCTTCATGTGGCTTATCATTGTCCATATACATTCTGTTCAAGTGTCGCTTCCTGAGAGAAATCTTCTCTGACCACCAATCTATCTTCTGCCAGGTCATATTTCACCCACCTACTTTGTTTTTAGTGCATTTATCACCAGGGCCATGGCATTGCACATTTCTTATTACCTGGATCTGCCTGTAGAATGTAAACTTTATGAAGACAAGACAATGATTGTCTAATCACCACTGCATCCTGGGGCCAGGAATAGTGCCAAACATGTGGTAAGCTTACAGTAACTATTTTTTTAAAATAAATAAATGAACTTGTTTATATATGATTCTGTGTCTTTGAAATCATTATAAGGGGAAGAATGAATTTCTTCAAACTAAAAATCAACAGGGGAAGAAATGAATTGCTTTCTGTAAAGAATTGAAATATAGTTTTAGAATGACTTGATATTCTATAAGGCCCATTAAATCTCTACAATTTACTTTTGTTAAGGCCCTTATGATGTGTCAGAGATCCCTTTCTCAGTTAAGTTTGTAGCTATCAGGGGACTTGATCAGGACTTACATTAGGAACGAAAAAAGAAGGGTTGTTAAAGAGTAAATGAAATGAGCTTCTCACATCAAGAAGTAAGGGGACCATTCTGGATGTGTTTGGCTGCCATAGGAAATATTTAATTTTGTTAAGTATTACTTGCCAACAGTTTGTGACTTATACAAGAATGCATTTTCCTTTCAAATATCCACTGAGGTAGTGAAAAATTCTGTGCGACAACTAACTTCTATCAACTTCTAATTTATGGGGGTAGATTTTCCTTCAGAAGAAACCTCCATAGATCAGACCTCACCAGACATACAGCAGACCTTCAAAATACTCCTCATCTACTATTTCTGATAAATGTAATAGCATTTAACAAAAAACATAAACCCCATAGTTCCAATCAAATGAGCCTTTTGTAAATACTCACATAAAAAAATGACAAGTTCAGAGAAGAAAACCTACCCATCTGAAGAAAAACACATGCAAATTATTCACATTCAAGAATTTAGTCACAAAATACAGTTTTAAGAACCAACATATGCATTAGATTATCTCATATACCTACAATTAGGATTTCCTTTACATTCTTTTCCAGCACGGATATTTCTCATGATTATAACTCTGATACACAAACAATCTCACTACTTCTACATTAACAGTGTCACCGAAGCAGCTAGTATAAGGCCAACAGGAAATGAACTACAGTTCTGACTTTATCCCAACAGGAAAGAGATATGTTTATAATTTCCCAGCAGGAAATCAGATCTAGTTCTCTGAGTAGCTTGACAAGATAATGGTATGTCTCTTCTTTCTGTATCACCTTAATATCAAAATAATGGTAACTCAGAGTTTAACAAATAAGAATATATTTCAATCAATCAAAATATATATGCCAAATGTACTTCTATTGTCAGTTGCATGAAAATCAAGTTAATTACTGAAACTATTTGTCATTTTCTTTCCTTGTTTTTCTAAGTCAGAGAGAAAAGGACCAGGCTACAGCTTTAATCATATCATTTGAAAAAGAATTTTCTCCCACCTGTCCTCAAACAACTGACCCACCAACCATTTTTAGCTGGAAGGTGACATAAGAAATAGGTGATACGCTGCTTATATATTTACTTGTAAAAGTGAGCATAAATCAATTTATGCAAGGATGATTTCTTAAATCAAATTTCCAGACTCAGAAACCTCTGCTTTAATTTGCAGAGGCAGACTCAGATTAATTTTCCTCAGAGATACATTCTGTTGCTTTCCAAGCTGAAAAATGTATTCTAAATGACTAATGTTTCAGCGCTATTTTTCCCTAAGCAATATAAAATGGACTTTACATTGGAAGGAGCCTGATTTACTGACACAGCTGTCTCAGCGGGGGGTATTGCCAAGTGCGTCCATATGTGCCGCATTTAATATGCAGCTAGTAGGAGGCTTTCATCAAAACAAATGTGTGAAGCAGTGACACTCCTGGGGGAGTTGCTGGATAAGGAAACAACGAATAGGCGCCCAAAGTTGGCCTGAGTTCCTATTAGAACATCTATAATTCTTCAGCTAAAAGTTTTCTTCATCCTGGACAGGTGATCATTTGGTTTGTGCTAAGTATGGGGTTGAAATTTAACAATGGAGAGGAGAAAGACTCAACTTGGACTCAACCTTGTCCATTTACTCAGTGGACATAGGAAGAAAAAAATGACAGACTCTGTGTTCCTGGATTCCACAGAGAGTAGGCAAAGGGTAAAGGAATAGAAATGGGATTGGTTATATGTCTTCATATAAAGGTTTCTATCCCTATATCTACTTATCTATCATCATCATCTATTTATCTATCTATTCAAGAGAGTGTACACCGATAAGATTTATTTATTACAGAAATGTCTTTGGAGAATACACACCTAGGGAAAATTCCTCCACTCAGTGCTCACACTTCTTAAATATATAACTGTGTGATTAGCTAGGTAATGATTTTGTAGCTTAAACAATAGCCAAACTCTTATCAGCTCTAATGCTAAAAATATTTTTGGAGGAAAAAAATTAAAATTGAGTTGTTTTCTATATCCAAATTGTTCTCGTGTGTTTATTATGTACTTGCATGTGACCCTTGCTATGTCCTCTGACTTTACACCCTTCTGTAAGCCTGATGAAAGCTAAGAGGAACTCCAAAGTTGTCCCAGTCCACTGTGAATGCCGCCCCCATTAGTGGTAGCTAGGCCTTAAATTAAATGAAGCTGTAAGATCTCCTTGAAAGGGCTCACGCAGTTAACACAATGTTTTGAAAGAGTCATTAGAATCATGACTTCTTTTTTTAATTTTAAATATAATAAAAGTAATCTACACTAATAAAAGAGAAATATGCAAATTGACTGTCACTTTGCAATGCCCACAGCCAATCAGGAGTGATTATGCAAATTAACCTAGCAGAGATTGTGGTGGTCCTGCCCCCAGCTGCTCCTGGCCTCTGGGCAGCATGCATGCAGGTGCTAAGTGGCTGGGCGGGGTGGGACATCTGCTATGAGGGGGGGGGGGGGCAGCGAGGAGTAGAGGGAACTACAGGAGTGGCATTCTAGCTGGAGCAAAGACTGAAGGCTCCAGCTGGAGCGAAGATGGAAGGCGGCAGCCAGAGTGAAGGCCTGGGTCCCAGGTGCCAGAAGAAAATCAGTGCTGGCAGCTAGGAGAAGGAAGGCCTATTGCACAAATCTTCTTGCAACAGGCCTCTAGTTAAAATATATTTTCAAACTTGTAATGTGGTGATACCTTCTTTTCTCTCTCCGTGTCTCTCTCTCTCTCTCTCTCTCTCTCTCTCTCTCTCTCAAACATATTTTTATTGTCTCCCATCCCTCTCCCCTTCTTTTCCAGCTGCACTGTGTGCTCCTTCCTCCCCGCTGCCAGCACATGGTTGGCATTCTGCCTGCTGATGGTAAACCAAGGTAGGCTCTCCATAAAGCTGCTGTCAGAACCACTGGCAGTGAGGGATGGCTTCAGTTTTCCTGTCTTCACGTGTTGCTGTTGTTTTCATTTCCAATCTGTTTGTAGACCAGTGTTTGTTTTTTGTCTTTACTCTGTTGAATGAGACATATCCCTGGATCATATGCTTGAATGTCCCAGCCATGTCAAATTGCCATAAATGTTTCTAAATGTCCCTCATAACTTCCACACTTAGCTGTTTGCGAACTAGTTAACCATCATTCTGAAGACCAGCACCAGTCCCCAGGCCCCTCTCTGAGTAGTGCTGCTGTACATTTTATGAGTATCCTCAGTATAGAGTCCCAGGGAGAATCTTGGCCAAAGAAAGCATGCAGATAAGAAGGTGCACTTTCCTGAGAGCCTTCCAGCCACTGAGAGCCAAGGGGCAAAACCATCCTTTTCCTTGTCAGTGGTTTTCTCTCAGCTCACTTGTCCCTGCTTTTTCTGCACAGCCTGGTTTTCTTATAAAAATTACTACAAAAATGGCTACAGATGCAGGCACATGAGTCTAGTATTGGGCCAACTCCAACAAATTCCCCATTGTGCAGCTCAGGGGCCTCTGAGAACGCTTCAAGCCCTGACACCTTTCCAGCGAGGGACTGTCACCACCCGGGAAAGAGCGTGGCCTGTGCCAGACATGTGCGAGCACTTTCTCAGAAGCTCCCGGACTGTCAATAAAAATTCGCTGAGAAGCCAGACAAGTGCTGCAGCCTGAGCATAAAGTATTTATAGGCTGTTTCGCTGCTGTCTACTTCTGGATGCTCAAATAGCTCACCGCATAACCTAAGTGGATCTCCCAATGGCAGCTTTAGCTTCAGCTCCTTCTGTCTAACGTAGGCCTGGGGAGGGATCCAAGCCTGGAGCAGGTGTCCAAGTCTCCGCATCCCTTCCTTCTGCACCTTGCTTGCTGTCCATCACCATGGCTCTCACAGGCCTGGCCTGCCTACACTGGAGATGCTCTTCTATGGGGGAGAAGGGTGGCACAGCAGCTTGGCCCCCCTACAACCTCCAGGGGCTAGTGGAAGGGCATGTGGCAGGGTCACACCCCCTTCCTCTTGTTCTCTGCCCCAGGGGGAGAGTAGCCTCTCTCCTTCCTCATCCCTCTAATGCCCTAGTCTCTCTCTGAACACCCCCATTCTCCACCATTTGGGGCAGGGTGCTCCTTGACCTGTCTAGATTTGACAGCTCAGGTGGGTGCCCCTGCTATCCGTCCTCCCATCCCGTACCTCCCATTTCTTTTTTAGGAAAGCCTTTAAAAAAAAATTATATATTTTATTGATTTTCTTACAAAAGGAAGGGAGAGAGATAGAGAGCTAGAAATGTCGATGAGAGAGAAACATCGACCAGCTGCCTCTTGCACACCCCCTACCGGTAATGTGCCCGCAACCAATGTACATGCCCTTGACCGGAATCAAACCTGGGACCTTTCAGTCCACAGACCAACACTCTACCACTGAGCCAAACTGGCTTCGGCTCTGTGTACATATTTTAACATTGCCCCCCCACTCCCATACATACCCTCCCTCCCCAGAGTTTTGTGTCCATTGGTTGTACTTATATGCATGTATACAAGTCCTTCGGTTATCTATCTCCCCCAGATCTCCCTACCCTACCTGCTGTAATTTGACAGTCTGCTTGTTGCTTTACTGTCTCTATATCTATCTTTTGGTTCATCAGTTTATAATGTTCTTTATTATCCATAAATGAGTGAGGTCATTTGGTGTTTCTCTTTCATTGACTAGCTTATTTCACTCAGCATGATGTTCTCCAATTCCATCCAGGTTGCTGCAAATGATGAGAATTCCTTCTTTTTCATGGCAGCATAATATTCCATTGTGTAGATGTACCATAGTTTTTGGATCCAATCATCTGCTGACGGGCACCTAGGCTGTTTCCAAATTCTGGCTATTGTAGATTGTGCTGCTATGAACATAGGGGTGCATATATCCTTTCTGATTGGTGTTTCTAGTTCCTTGGTATATATTCCTAGGAGTGGGATTACTGGGTCAAAGGGGAGTTCCATTTTCAGTTTTTTGAGGAAACTCCACTGTTCTCCACAGTGGTTGCACCAGTCTGCATTCCCGCCAGCAGTGCACAAGGGTTCCTTTTTCTCCGCAACCTCGCCCACACTTGTCGTTTTTTGATTTGTTGATGTTGGCCATTCTGACAGGTGTGAGCTGGCCGTACCTCCCATTTCTAGGGCCTTGCCATGGTGGGTGACAAATATAAAGTTTTTTTTAATATATTTTTATATTTGTCACCCACTGTCTAATATTTTTATATCTGTCACCCAATTTTTATATATTGCCCCTCACTGCTAATGATTCTAGTTAGATTTTCCTGAAAGAAAAAACATAAAAAAATTGTTCTTTGTAGTCTCTTCCACACCTGGGACTAGGTGAGGCTGAGCGGGGCCACTAGGCTCTGTTTGGGTCAGGGCCAAGACAAAGCACATGTTTATTGGCTTTGTACCATCAATGCTCTTTTAGACAATAAGTCAGTGTGACAGTGAAGGGACTCAACCCAATACAAACAACGTTTACCTGTTCCCAAGCTAATATGATGGGTTATTTCTGAAAAGATTCATTATATATATATATATATATATATATAGTGCAAATTGTACCCTCAGGAGTTTGACTGAGAGATCAGGAGTTAGATTGCTCATTATAACATGTGCTGACCACCAGGGGGCGAAAAGGAATGAAGGAAGGCTCTGCAGGCAGATGGAAGGCCCCCATTGGCCCTGATAGACGGCCAGGCCTAGGGACCCTCCCCATCCATTAATTTCATGCACTGGGCCTCTAGTATTTTATAAGGACATATGCTTTCCAGTAAACTGGCTAAAACTCAGACATCTAAATAAGGCTTACTCTTCATAGAATTTACTATGGGAGATGAATTACACATTCTCACCTAGGTGCCAGTTCCTAAAATATTCTGGAGCTGTTTTTGAAATGGTTCTCAAGATACATTTTGAAAAACTGCATAAGAATGATCAATGTATCATTTACGCTATAGTTATATCTTATTCTAAACTAAAAATAAAATTTGCTGACTCACATCATTCTCTTTTGGTTGTCTCCCAAAATGGATCCAATTTCTAACCATGAGCCTGATGCATGCAAAGTGAAAGGTATCCTATTTCAGGTCTGTGGTCCAAGGTCATACAAGGAGGACAGGCCCTTTCCCGGGATGAGGGCTGATGGAAGCCAATGAGCAGCAGAACTTAGCGTAGAAAGAAGAATTACGGTTTGGTTGTATCCTGGGGGAAGAGAAACCAGTGCACGATCACTGCATCTAACACTGAGTGAAACTCAAAAGTCTAGTAAGTCTCTGAGCCAAAACAATGGCAGGTCTGAGTCCAAAACATTGGCTCTTTAGAACCCCACCTAAGCTCCCCTAAATTCTATTCTGCAGGCAGCTCAGCAGGGCGTGGGGTCCTTATTTCTTGTCTCTTGCTGCACAGAGCCTCATTTATCCCTGCGTGTCTTGCAACTATGATTTCTCACTGGGGCTTGGAAGAACCACATTGTGCTGCATATCATTTCATTTATCAATTTGCTCACTATTTTCATTGACTATTATGCTTATTAGGAGGCAGGCATCGTGCTAGATCTTGGAGCTGTCTGTGTGCTTAAAGTACAATGGAGGGATAAACAAGAATTAGCAACATCTTCATCTGTGTGAATATAGAGACTTATGGAGAAAGGATATTTTTCCTTTTCATCTGATCAGTCCGTTCCCCCCCCCCCTCGCCCTAGTTTTTCTATAATTGTTATGTATTAGGAACCCAGTGCACGATTCGAAATTGCGCAGTGCCGCCCACCCTGGAGTTGCAGGTCCAGCCCTGCCTCCCGCTCTGGCCCTTGAAGCAGCTGAGGCCCCTGCTGTCCTACCCCCGACACTGCATGCACAATCTCCTCCTGTCTGGTCAACAAGTTATAGCATCCTGATAAATGAGCATATTTTATATATATATATATATATATATATATATATATATATATATATATATATATATCATACATAATGAAAACAAATAAGTTTATGTTTTAAAGTGCCCATAATTTCAGAAGGAGCCCTGATTTGGAGAGTCTGAGGGACTGTTCTTTTTTTTTTTTTTTTTTTTTTAAATTTCAGAGAGGTAAGGGGGAGGGAGAGAGAGGTAGAAACATCAATGATGAGAGAGAATCACTGACTGGCTGCTTCTGGCCTGAAACCTGGACATGTGCCCTGACTGGGAATCAAACCAGGTTCAAAGGTCAATGCTCAACCACTGAGCCACATCAGCCAGGCTCTGAGGGACCATTCTTAATACAGTAGCCCACCGGTGGTTTATGCTGGTCCTACTCTATGTGCTCCTCCTGTGAACCAATTTCCAAGGACAGCACGAGTCTAAGAAGTTGGCTGAAGCCCGGTGCGATTAGCCAGTGTCTTTAAACTGACAGACTCTCAGAGACACCATACATAGAGTATTCGTTCAGCTCCCACTAATGCATGAAGATGGGGGATGCCCTGCTCTCAGCTAAGGAGCTGAAGGTCAGACGGGCTGACTTAGTTGGGCCTCACTCTAGGTGTGGCCACCAGAAGCTCCAGGGTCCCCACGGGCTTGGTCTGGCGAGCCTCTCTCCATTTCTAAGGGAGGACCTCTGAGTGGGCCTGTGGCCAGGAGATGGGACACTTGAGAACTGTCCCTGAATGGTCACAGGCAAACCCTTAGCTGACAGAGAGCTGGCCTGGGTGAGGGGAAGTGGTAGGGATGGGAGGGTAGCTCAGCCCCTTAAGGAAGTTAGGGGTGTTGTCTGGGGAAGGTGGGACTGCACAGACAGAACCAATAATGTCCACAGCATGATCTCTGAGGATGGTAGCACACAAAGGAATAACTAAAACTAATGTGGTTTACAAGAGACCAGTTATACCTCCCTCATCTATAATAATACAGGTATAATATGCTAATTAGATCAGACACCCTTCCTGACGAAGCCGGGGCTGTGAGGGAAGCCCGGGTCCTGGGTGCCAGAGGGAAGCCAGTGCCAGTACCCAGGGGAAGGGAGGCCTACTCTTGCACAAATTTCATGCATTGGGGCCTCTAGCAGTAAATGAAACAGAAACAGTGCATGAGAGAAGGGCAGCAGTGTGCAGACCTGGAGTGCACCTGCCTGCCAGTGGCCATGTGGCCAGAGCTTCAGGCTAGGCGCCAGGAAGCCTGGTCATCTCTACAGGCTGCTGTCCTCATTCTGTTGGGAATCCACTCGGTGCTTTCACACAGTAGCAATCAAGTCACAGCAGTGACATCGCTGCTTGACAAAATATTTAGTTGTTCATTTTGAAAGAGAAGAATGGTCGTTAGAGGCTAACATACTCTGAACACTTACAAATCAAAACAACAACAAACTCTAGGCTGGCATCAGTCACTGTTTGAACTGGTTAGGCCAGTGGTCGGCAAACTCATGAGTCAACAGAGCCAAATATCAACAGTACAATGATTGACATTTTTTTGGAGAGCCAATTTTTTAAAACTTAAACTTCTTCTAACATCACTTCTTCAAAAGAGACTCGCCCAGAACGTGGTATTATATTTTGTGGAAGAGCCACACTCAAGGGGCCAAAGAGCCGCATGTGGCTCGCAAGCTATAGTTTGCCCACCAGAGGTTAGGCTGTTAGTCCTAGGAGTGTCCTCGGCTTGCCTCCCGCACCCATTCCTGCCCCTGAACCGTCCCCTTTGTTCTGTGGAGAGCCCGGGTGCCCCATCACTAGCTACGCATCCTTAGGAATACACTCTCTTCTGCCCAATGCCACACTACTGTCACTCACAAGAAATGCTACCGCAGGACGCAGAAGTCCGGGTTGGAGTTTTAAGAAGCTGTGCTGTTCACTGCTTGCTCTTTGAAAAGACAGAGCCATCATTTCCGTTGGCCTGGGACTGACTGGCGTATAGGGAGGGAGGGACCAGTCCGGGTGAGGATTTCTCTGCATTTGCCCCCGGCTGCTGCGCGGCCGGTATTCCAAACTTGTGTATTATCGGTGGGAGCATCCTTTTCCTCTGCCAGTGCTCCAGTAGAAATAAGACCAGCGTGCCTAAAATACTGGTTCCGATGGAGTAAGAACCAGCCAACATAGACCACATGTCAGAGTCCTGTCCCTTCTCTCTTCACACATTCGAAAGGCTCTCACTTACAGAGCACCACTTCACTAACCAAGTATGATTACCCACGCACCAACACGCTCACGCACACACCTATCTGTATGTAAACCCCTGGGTTTAACACTTCTAAAGTGCTCTCAAGTGTTCACTGTCGGAGCATCTGAGCACCATTGGGTCCTGTGCATTGGGTCTTGCAGCTCCTCCAGTTTCCTGGGAAGCTGGTAGTGGGGGGCATCCCCGTGCATGCTCTCAGGCAACGTCTGCAAATGTGCTTGTGAGCACTGAGCTGCTGCCCTTGGTCCGTTTTCCAGCAAACTGCCTCTCTCTGTGTCAAGTTCAGTGCCATAATACAATTCTGCACAACGAGACTGCGTTACTGTGCAGCAGTATACATTTGGTGTAGCCTCATTTCTAACCGATGGAAAGCTGTAACATATGAGGAATTCTATAAAAAGCAGTATTTCAATAAGTCAAGTTCACCACAGAATACAGCACTTTGCAAAACTTCTCTCCCTATCCTCACCTACCCCCCACGTCACTAAAGTTCCTATTACTTTGCTCTAGCCCAGTGGTTGGCAAACGGCGGCTCGAGAGCCACATGAGGCTCTTTGGCCCCTTGAGTGTGGCTCTTCCACAAAATACCACTTGCGGGCACGCACATACAGTGTGACTGAAACTTCATGGGCCATGCACAGAAGTCGGTTTTTGGCCTGGGCAAGTCTATTTTGAAGAAGTGGTTCTAATGCTGAGCCACATTCAAGGGACCAAAGAGCTGCATGTGGCTCAGAAACCAAAGTTTGCCAACCACTTCCCTAGCCAGTTTGGCTCAGTGGATAGAGCGTTGGTCTGCGGACCGAAGGTTCCCGGGGTTCGATTCCTTTAAGGGCACATGCCAAGGTTGTGGGCTTGATCCCCAGTGGGGGACTTGCAGGAGGCAGCCAGCCCATGATTCTCTCTCATTGTGGATGTTTCTATCTCTCTCTCCCTCTTCCTTCCTCTCTGAAATCAATAAAAATACATTTAAAAAAAAGCAAAGTCCCTGTCACTGTCAGAATGCAGCACAATGGAAAACCCAATCGATTCAAGTGATGCAATTCGACCGCAGGTGGTCACAATGAAAGGAGTCGCAGTGTTCAGTTCAGAGTATAGATCGTGGAGCTACGTTTTAATTAACTGCACATTTCTCCGTGACTCCACACTCCGTTTGAGCCCAAGCGGTTTTTAGGACTGCCGTTAGTTTTGTAGGCAGAATAAAAACCAGCAAGTTTTCCAAAGTGAATGGGAGTTAGTGTTAGTGCCCTAACGCCTGGCAGCATGCACCCAAAGTGGGTGTTCCCAGTGAAGCCACAGTGGGGGCCTTCACCTGGGTGCTGTTCCCAGGAAGACGTGACACTGGGCCATATAAGATTTACCGCCAAATGTTTCCTACAATATATAAGTGTTATAAACATATGCAAAGAGAGGTGTTTTGTGCTGGGAAGGCTGGGGGTGGGGTCTAGGGTGTGGTTTTGTGGCAGGAACAGGAAGACTGGAAAGGAGGTGGTTGGCTTTGGGTCTCAGAGGATCTGAGCTGGAAAGGGGCCAGAGGATGTCAGGGACAAGGAGCCGCAGGTGGCTGGATGTCCCCAGGCATGTGTCCTCTCTCCCACTAACCTGTTGGATTTCTCTTTGTGTTAAAAACAACAACAACAACACTGAAATCTGCCAGCCTGCAGGGGTGATTCTTATTTAAATGAATGAAAGGAGTTTTCCATTGGTTAATAATTTCCCAAAGCTCAGGCCCCCATTCTGGTGACAACTCTTTGTGTTTTTCATGGAAAGGTGCAGCAAAGAGGAGGGGAGATACCAGGCCCCATGGTGATCTACTGTGTACACAAATGTAAGCCTCACAAAAGGCCTACTGTGTACACACCTTTTACCTTCACAGAAGGATTGCTGGTACCCACTGCGGACTGTGGACCTGCAAAATGTCTCCATTTCACAGATGATGAAACTGAGGCTGAGAAAATGAGTGGCTGGAAGATCATAACAGGAAGAGCTGGAACTGGGAGCGGCACCTCAGATCCCACATGGGTTTCACCCTCTCCGCTGCCTTTTGGCAGGAGTGGGGAGACGGGAAGGGCCTGGCCCTTCCCAGGAGCCAACAGGGGAGTGTCAGATGTTGCCGCTGGCTGCACTGCCAGAGACTGGAGTTTCAGGTTCTCAGATCCTCAGCCTCTGTGGTTGGCTCCAGTCCTGGTTCCAGATGTTTCTGGCTCTAGCAGACTCCACCCTGTAAGCTTCTGCTGGTCTTCATTGTTTGGTTGGTGTCTGATGTCTGCTCTCCAAGTGGGATTGGTGGCAAAAACTTTCTCCAGCTAACCACTGGAAAAGAACTCTGAGCTCAAGTAGGGTGGCCAGCTCTCCACATATATATGAAAATAGCGTTTATGTAATATATATATATATATATATATATATACACACACACACACACACACACGTATACACACACATATATATATACACATATATGTATATATATGATATGTATTATGGTATCTGTGTGTATCTATAGTTATATATGTATATTATATATGTGAATATATGCCAAATGTATTATTTTATGTATATGTACATTGTATATGTATATATGGTATATGTAGAAGGTAAATGTATACCCACTATATACACTGAGTGATCAGATTATTATGATCTCTGAATGCATATATATATATATATATATATATATATATATATATATACAGGATTAGAGGCCCGGTGCATGAATTCATGCATGGGTGGGTGGGATCTGGCCAGCCTGGCAGGGGGAGGGGAGACGGGCAGTTGGCTAGCCTGCCTGCTGGTCAACCTTCTGGTTGAGGGGATAATTTGCATATTAGCCTTTTATTATATAGGATATACACTGAGTGGCCAGGTTATTATGTGTTCAGAGATCATAATAATCTGGCCACTCAGTGTAGATATGTATATATGAGTATACACAGGTGTTACTACTTTATTATAAAGATATGAAAATTGGTGTTTATTCTGTATTATTTTCTTTTCTGTTTCATAAGTACTGCCAATTAAACAGAATAAACTAGGACTCTCTAACACCGGCAATTTTAACAGTGTAGTACAATAGCTAACAGTAGTAATTAATGATAGGACTAGGTAAACAAATCTATATGTAAGGAAAACATAATATTTGTAAAATGTTTCTTTTGTCATCGACACGGCAGTTCACTTCAGCTTGGGTATCCTTCTGGGAGAGCTGGCTGTCCTAGGCTTGGTTAGGATGCACGAGGGACAGCAGTCGATGGGTGGGCCACAGCATCCTTCTCTACCACCCCCTCCCAGTCCCTCAGCTTACGTCTGCCATCTTTGGAGAACGGAGTTCCCCCCAAAAGGACTCCTGACTCAAATGCACTTCGGAATAAGTTTGTGCTCCCGCTGCCTCTGAGAGAGTCAGGCTCAGACCAGGACCAGAGAACCAGCCTGTTTGTTTCTCCCGGAGTCTCCCAGGTGGCATTGGATTTATAGAACTGTTTTGCCCCTTCGGCACTTATTACTAAATAGCTAACAGGCCCGAATGGATGGCCCTTTTTCTTCCTCAGCCCTACCGGCCTCTGGCAGTTTATTTGTTGTGTCTGCAGCCTAGATTGCTTTCCCCAGTATCTGCAAGGATCTACCCTCACTTCATCCTTACTCAAATGCCACCCCTAGCCAGCCCTCTTTTACCACTCACCCCTTTTCTAGTCCTACTCTTAAGGGTGCATCTTCACTATGTATCTGACTGAGGGAGCTATTTCTTATCTGTCTCGAGAGGTGACCAGAGCTCCCTATGGGTAGGCATTGTGTCTGGTGGGCTTGCTGCTGCTTGTGCAGGCCTAGCACAGTGCCCTGCACAGCATGGTCACTCCTGGAAGGGAAACGGATGGAGAAGGCCGTGTGCGTGCGGAGCTCTGGGCAGGGACAGGACACAGCTGATGGGAGGCCTCTCACCAAGCCTTCCTGGTCTCTCCCCTAAAGTGACCTTGGGTTCTCTCTGCCCCACATTCACTCAACAAACATTAAGCACCGATACCCAAGGACACCATACTGTGACCCGGGCAGTGGTGAGACACTGGTGGGAGCAAGAGTGTCTGTCTTCAGGGAGTACCTCCTGGCGGCACATATAAGGGGGCAGCGAGAGGAGCGTGGAGCAGCAGGACCTCACGAATCAGCTGCAGCCTTGCCACTCGGCAAAATGTTTGCTTGGCTTTGTTTTCTTTCCCCCTAAACATGAACGTGCAAAAAAGCCACTCAATCCCCAGGAGAAGAGGGTTCAGAGCAGATAAATGCCAAAGAAAAGAAGATGCTTTACATTTTCCTTCCCGCTGCAAACCAGCCTTACTATCAGCTGCTCAGCATAGATTCAAATCCCCTGAACGGCCCCCCAAAATCACCAGGATCTTAATTTTTAAAATAACCGGAGTGGCATTTGAGCCTCAGCACATTTGTCTGGAATAAATTCTTCAAGGAACCCAACAGGTGCACGCGTCTAAGCACATAATCATGGAAGCGCAGAAAGCACAAGCAGCCATCTCGAATGTTTGATGGGATTTAAACGGCATCAGGTGGTGAATTAAACGCTGAAAACAAAACCCTGGGAGCCGGGAATGCGGTGCAGCTCCCAATTCACGGGTTCCTCCAACCAAAGCATTCTCAACAGGTGGAAGCACACCCACAAACTCTCAGCAGAGGTCTTTCGGGGGGGTGGGGTTCGTTTTGTGTCAGGTGCAGAGCTCTGAGACCCTCTGAGGCATGTGATACCTGCACAAAACACACCCAGTCTTTGTCCAGACCCAGCGGAGTCCTCCCCTGCGGCCACTGACATGGCCCCACTGCCCCCAGCCCGGTGCAGCTGTCAGTTTGTTGGGAGAAATAGGAAAAGCCTTTTGTGAAATACCCACAGGCCCGTGAAGTTACAAATGAAACATTTCACCGTTTTCCATGAAAAAAAAAAAATGCTCAGCAGCTCAAGTCCTTCACATGGTCTAGAGCTCAACAGAGGAAAGCGATGCGACTGAGCAGAAGCCGAGCTGGTGATGCACAAAAATAACTCACCTGGCTGCTGTCCTCCTTCCTGATGGCAAAGGGACAACCACCGGGAGCGATGACGCACGCCTAGAAATCCTGGAAAGCTCCAACTTATTTACACTCAGGAGGCAAAGCATGCGGCCTCGGCACTCAGGGAGGTGCCATGTGAGTTCTCCCCACTCTGGTCTCCGCCGCCCACTGGGGCTCCCATATGTTATCAATTAGGAGCCACCAAGTTCAATTCAGCGGAGGGAGCAATTGCATTCACACACGCTTTGCCTTTCTCTTTCCTCCCTCATTAGACTTTTCAGAGAGCAGGATGGTGCACCCATGGCTGGGAGGTCAGTGTGCACACAGTGAAAGGCTCAAATGGGAACTGTTTCTGAAGCAAATCTCCCTTAGAGACAGTCAGGTGGGGGAGGAGGGGTTGGCACCTCAGTGGTTAGTATCCAATAGTGTAACCTTGTGTATGTATTTTCACATAAAGGGGAAACATTTTGTATTTTGGTGAAGAAAAGACATGTGCTACTCCTTGGCTTTTAGGACAAATATGAAGGAGTCAAGATCGAAATCATGTCAGCAGTCTTGGATTGTTCCCTACCTCCACCTCCCCCCAACACAAACACACACACACACACACACACACACACACACACACACTCAGCTGTGCATCTCCCTGCTTGGACTATAGTGCTTGGTGAACAGAAGACTTCCTTTCTTTCCAAGGCACATGCACAGTGAGTGAAAAATGCTCCTTATAAATCCTGTTATAGGAAAGGTCCATACCGTGGGCTCTATTGCCTTAAACAGGCTGTCTCTTTAGTTTCTAGGAAGAAGCTCTTAGTTGCCAAGCCCAGTGCCCATTCATGGAATGATGGAGCCACTGATGGAGACAGGAAGGGGATGAGGAGAAGCTGATGGGAGCTTCCACCGCCCTGAGGTGGGATTAGATGCGAAATTTGGTTTGTGTTCGTTCATTCCAAAGATGCATTTCATTCACCAGTCCTGTGCCAGGCACTGAACTAGTAAAGGGGGTGATAGAATGCCCAAGAAAGACAATAACTTCCTGAATAAGAGAAAGTTGGGCTTTGGCAAGAGCCAGGAAGGAAATAGGCAGTGGACAGAATAATACAAGGGACCTAGTTTACAGAGTGGCAGGCAGGATCCTCGGAGGAATTACAACTGAACTTTTAAGACTCTAAGATGAGAAGGTAGCCCCTTAAAGGTGGAAATGCCAAGGGGGAAATGGACTATGAAGAAGGAGCAGCATGATCTGGGCCATGGGAGCAGGGTGAGAAGAGCTTGTATGTTCTACAACACAGAGTGAGAGTAGAGAGAATGGGGAGCCCCAGGGTCAGGAGGCAGGGCGGGGAGGAGACACATCTATGGGCCCAGGTATAGCAGGTTTTAGTTTGTCATAACTGCAATGGAAGATCACTGGAAAAGTTTAAGCAGTGGAATAACACTGAGTATATCCATTTTTCAAAGATCACCTTTTTTTTTAAAAAAATGGGAATACCATGAAGGAAGTGAGAGCACGGTGGGCAGCCACTGTGGATCTATGGGAAGGGCCCGGGAGGTGCGGTGCATAGACAGACACTCCAGTGTGATTCCAAACTGGCCAGTCTGTTTATCACAGCTGGCAAGCAGTCTCCAATGCATTTTTCATTTTTGAAAATAAAAACTCCAAAAAGTTAGTGCTTGCAATTCTGATTCTGAAACGTATCAAAAGTCTTTTTAAATATCTGGTGAACTACAGTTTTTCTTACCTGTTTTCCAGTGAGTAGCACTGAAAGTTACCTGTGAAAGTAGAGACCCTGGAATTTTAACATATCTAAGAATTTCTGGAGGGCACTGGTTGAAAAGGCAGGCCCCGGGGCCCACTCCCTAGATTCAGCCTCGCATGGTCTGCAGTGGAGTTCAGGAATTTGCTTTGTACGGAGAACCTCAAGAAATGGAAATATGGTGTTTGGGGCATGCTTGGAGAAACTGTGTTAAAGCTGGCCGCGATCCTGCCTCTGGCCTCCATGGACTAACATGGCACTCTTTTATGTGCCTGTTTCTACACCTGATAGATTTTCAACTGAAGGTGCTACAGTAAAAAGCATCTCCCAAATTTTAGGGGGATTACAAGGCCAGGGTTCACACCAGGTAATCATATCCATTCTGGGATGGGGGTGGAGGGCTCTGTTCCACACTGCCCTAGGTCAAGATCCTATGGTGCTCTACCCTCTGGAACTCAGCGCTGCAGTGTTAGGGAAATAGAAATGCAGAGTCTGGGGTTGGCTGTGCCTCCTCCCAGCTGTTCCATGAGTCACTTCCATTCGTGGTTCATTGTCCAACCTAATGCTATGGGGTGTGAAAATACAATCGTCTGGTGAGTAAGGAAGGAGAGGGAAATAGATGCTGGAACCATCTCCAACGTCTGCCCCAGGGGACACAGGAGGGGAGAAATCAGGCCTAGAAAACATAGTTCCTAAGCTCTTGAGGAGCTCTGAGCATCTCTGAACTGTGAAGGTACTAAAATCATATTAAAACAGTGGTAATCATTTCCAAACACTTTAGAGAAATTTCTTAATCTTTGCTAAGTGTTCTGCTATGGTTAATTGAAAAAACAATTAATGTATATTAACAGGAAGTCTCCGAGTTGAAGTTTCTTTAAATAACTAACAGTTTATGAGACAAGGAACACTGCATAGGAATAACAGAGCATATGTTGACCAAGTTGTTCCCAAGTGTTGGAAGGTTATGGTAGTCAGTTCCACAGTTTCCTGACCTGGTACTTAGTGAGGGCCTTGGAGCATCCTTCTCCTCTGCTCCCGCCCCATCTACAATCAACCTGCTCATCACCATGGCCGACTCCTGCCACCTCATTTCCCTGCATCTGTTTCTGCCTCTGTACAATTCTGTGGAGAGGGACAGATGATCACTAATGCCCCTCTCAGAAGAACCTGGAAGCCTCAGTCCTGATTTGATAAACTAGAATGAATAGAGAGTCCCTCACTGGATAGAAGGATCACAATACAGTACACACACTAGTGTGTTAACTTTCTGAAAAATAGTCTGCAATGCACCTTACTGCAGAGGAGCAAGCATGCCCCCCCCCCCCCCCCCCACACACACACCAGGTGCTAAAATTTCATGATGAAACGAGTCTGAAGAGGTGCTTTACTACTTTTTTCACTTATTGGATGTGTGCCTGTGAGAAGCTGCTTAATCCTAAGATCCCGCATGGGCAAATGGGTTCTAATTTACTTCTAAGGTTCTAATGAGAAAGACATGAGATAATGTGATAATTTAGCATCACATCTAAGATTGCTGGTAGTTGTTTCCTGAATGTGAAATGAATGAGATGCTCAATGAGCAAAAGCTTCTCCCATTATTATGATTCGCATAACTTTGTACATTGGTGTGTACTTGACCACGTTCAATTCTGCCTGCTTCTGACAACCTAAAAAGGTTTCTGGAGACTCCTTCCATGTAGAGAAGACTCTGCTGGCAGACTTCATTTCTTCCCCCAACTAAAACTCTCAAGCAGCAGACACATAAAACGTAATTCAGTGAGCTGCTTGGCCCATCAGGCCTTGCCTGCCATCCCACCTGCCATGACACGATGAACCCAGTCTTCTCCTCATTTTCATATCCTCACACCTCAAACTGATGCTCCAAACCCAGCTCTCAGCGCTGTCCCAAAGCCCCGGGGCCAAGCGAACACATGCAGCAAGTGGCTTTGCTCCCATTTTACACATGTGAGAATGGAGGCAAACTCTTATGCAGATGGGTCCCAGGTGTTGGACACGAAGAGGTTCCAAAAGGGGCCTTTGTCTATCTGGTTTTTCCTTCTTCTGGATTTCTGCCAAAGCTAGGGGGCATGAGCTAAGCACATGAGAGAAACCCGCTCATTCAGAACCGAATGTGCAGGCTCTGAGCCTGTGGTCCTCACAGTTCTGCCTGTGAATAGCCCTGCAGAAGCCCATGGAACTCTGCCATTGCACAGGACAAAGGGGAAATGTGACATTTTCAACATGCATGGTAGTGCCCTTCCTGAGTTAAGGATCTATTCAGTTCCTCTGGAGCACGCTTAACTTTTTTATTCCTTCCCCGGTGCATTTTCTGGTCTGACCACACCATGAAAATCCTCAAGGATGGGGGAATGGAGTGATGCTGAATCACCAAATTGTCCAAATGTGTTTCCTGACTATTGAATTGTGGCCAGGCATTCTTCTCTACCGCTTGCCCTTCTAAAAGTCCTTGATCAAAATAGGCAGGATGTGGCTTCAAAACATAGCACTTTCAAAACTGAAAGAATGCAATTCCAACAGCCTTGTCTCTTTGAACTCAATGGGCTGTATGCTACCCCTAATAGAACAGCTGAAGTCTTTTTTCTAACTTTTATTGGTTACCGTTTAGGTAAGAGTGAAATTGCTGAGTGTCTGACTGAGACATGTTTATATATGCAGGCAGCAAATAGAAGCATGAAGATGAAGATGAACTTGAGGGCACTTCTGTTCTCAAGTACAACACTCAGTTTGCCTCTCCTTGTGAGCTGGGCTGCAGGAGGGCAGAGGCAGACTCTGAGACTTTAGTTCAAGTGCCATTCTGTCACTTACTTTCTCTGGGATCTTAGTTAAAGGGCTTAATCTCCTTGGAAATTGAAGTTTGTAACCTCTAAAATGGGGCAACAACTACCCCTTTAGGTTCATTGTGATAACATTTAAAGTGTAAGTGACACAGGACTTGAACGTGTTAGGTTAGAAAAAATTCACTCAACACCTAAGTATTGACCATATACTCTGAGCTGCGTGGTATGCACTGCCCAACTCTGGGCCATAGTTTACAACATAATTCTCTGGTATTTGTAAATTTACTAGGACAACAGGTGTGTTCTTTTCTTGGTAGAAAAGAAACCTTTTTGAGAAAAGCATACCATTTAAAAATTCTCACAAAGGCACAATGTAGGCTATGTAGCTTAAAGGGCAAAGGCAACATAGAAACTCAAAATAATCTCACTGGTTGATAGTTATATTGGATCTTGAAAGAGCAAGGATGTGAAGGACAAGGAGGGAAGAGAAAGCATTCCTCACAGAATGAAAAGCTACTGAACCACAGCAGCAGCAGCGATTTCAAAACATGTCCATACCTTCTTGAATATTCCTTCCTTTAAAATAGGGGTGTCGAACTCAATCAGAGAAGGGGCCAAAATCTAAAATCCAGCCTAAATCGCGGGCCGAATGGTTTACTGAACAGTCATAAACTGACAATGTCATAAACTGACAGCGGAGTGCAGTGATGACAGCGCGGTGCGGGCCACATTGCAAGGCCTGGCAGGCTGGATTTGGCCCGCAGGCCTTGTGTTTGACACATGTGCTTTAAAAGATGAGTTCTACAATAACTCGCCTCCACGAGTGCAGGCTAATTTGGTGACACACACTTCTCAATGAACTGACTGTGGTGGGTGGGTGTGCGTCAGCATACTGGATCACAGCAGGCATCGTGACTTCCTCCTTGCTTCCTTGTGGGTTACTCTCTCTGGGGGAAGCCAGATGCCATCTTGTAAGGATTCTTTCCAGCACCAAGTGAACCATCTTGGAATGAGATTCTCCAGCCCCAGTTGAGCCTTCAGATGATACAGCCTTGGCTGATGTCCAGTCTGCAGCCTAATGAGACACCCTGAGCCAGAACCATATGGCTAAGCCACTCCAGGGTTCCTGAACCACAGAAATGGAGATAATAAATATTTATTGTTGTATGTTGTTGTTGAAGAAATTTGCTACATGGCAATAAGTCATTAACACAGTGGTAACATGTTTCCAATGGAAACTTCCTTTGCTTGGAGCCTGGCACATTGGATGGTGAAGGGGACAGAGAAGATGAGACCTGAAAGCCCAACATTCTTTGTTTAACAAGCTAGGATTTATACTTAACAGCAATATACCCAAGCTGGAGGATATTTTTACATAGAGGACATTTTTACATAATTGGAGTTGATTTTGATATCTCTGGCATGAAACGGGCTGTGAAGAGCCTGGCTGAGGGGGAGGGAGGTTTCCAGTTAGGAAGTTCTAGGAACAATAGTTCAGGTAAGTAAGAGAAGATGAGAGTTAGAATGAAGAGAATGGCAGAGGAGGTGCATATGGGAGAATTGTCTTAAAAATTGCTGTTTTTCAGAAAGAAACCACAATTTCCAGGGCTATCTAGTGCAATCACACTTCACTCTACTTTGTAGAGGGGGAAAAAGTGTGCTGAACTGTATGACAACCCTGTATTCATACCAACATCATCATCATCATCATCACCACACACACACACACACACACACACACACACACACACACACACACACACGGTACTTACTTCCATGCACTAATAGAATGAGCATTTTGCTTAAAAGACTTCACCATTAGGAAACATCTCCCTCTTAGGATTTACTATTAAGCATTTGAACTAGTCCTTTATAAAAACTCTAATTTCAAGAACAAAAAGAAAATGAGTGCCCGCCTTCCATAAAGGGAACCAGAAATAAGGCCACAGAATATTAGACTGAATTATAGTGAGATGATTTATAGCCCCGTTGTAATACAATTTAATGTGGTTTCAAAATGTTGAGAGATTCAATAGGATTTATGACTAAAACAGCATAGGCATAGATATCAAATTAGCAAAGATGTGCTCATCTCCCAGACAAACTGGTTTTCTTAGAAAAAGAATATCTATTTTTGGTATTTCAATAGCCCCAGAAAAAGTGGATATATAAATGCTAATAAGGCTTGAATATTTTAAATGGCCACATTTCTATCCCAATGGTGAAGGAAGTGTGTGTGTGTATGTATGTATGTATGTATTTTCATCCCATTATCTTAATTGCACTGTATAATCACCACTCATAGATGAATTTTAAAATGTTTCTTTTGGGAAGTACAGTTCTAGTTGAACTGAAAATTAATCAGAGAAGCAGAAAGAATTCAAAACCAGTAGAAAGAGAGAGAGTCAAGGAACCAAATTTGATTTTCAGAAGAAAAATATTTATGTACAGTAATAGCTGGGAATCACATAATTTCTGTTTCTGAAAATGACGTCTTAAATAATACTTTCTTTTACATTTACATATTATATGGAATGTTGAAGAAATGTTAACCTTCAAATAATTTGATTCAATAAATACTCGTTGAATACTCAGTGTCCTAACAGGAGATAAGACATTTCCACTAAGAGGAATATTTCTCTTAAATAAAAAGTGAAAATCTAAGTTCCTTGAGGCAGAGACTTTGTTGTTGACCACAATAGTCACGTGTCCATTGTGAGGCCTGAAAAAGGGACTCACTGGACAAGTGACCTGTTGAAAGAAGAATGAATGAATGAGTGACAAATGCATGAACGTGTGTCATGTTAAATGTGTTGGGGCTGTATAAAAATAAGAACAAGGCTATAAATTTCCAAGGTGTGCCTCCACTGTAAGAATTCATACATAGTTACAACTCCAGAGTCTAGCAGAAGATGTAAAAGGTTTTGCTGTTTAAGAAAAGATAAAAATAACTGACGTGTGAGCTAAGGAACAAAGAGGCTGCATATTTTAGGAGCCTTGATGCAACTATTTAGGCAAAAGCACATTGCTGGGGCTACAATGAAGAACACCGATGTTCAAAAATAACTGTGATATAGGGAAAAATAACTTAATTAAACAATGTTTCTTATAGACGATCAAAAATCTGCTTCTGGCTCACATGCCAAAGCTGAACTTCCAGAAAAATACAAAGAGAAACCACCACCATCAGTGCCTGCACCAGAGCTATTTATTAGCATAAGTTTCCCTTCGTTTTCTTCAAGTTTTCATAACAACTGAAGTATGTACAAAGTCTTACAGCATTTACACCATAAAAAAGTTTCTTATTAGCTGACGAAGTCTAAGGTAGGGCTCCTGAATTTCAGAGCGTACGTACAAGAGCAATGAAGCAGACCACTGCATGTGTACCTTTTGCTACACCACCACAACTGTCAGCTGGTTGACAGCTAACTGGAAGACAGGTTATTGGGGGGGAGAAAGGGAACGAGTTGATATGTAGCACTAGAGACCATGGGGGCAAGGGGGACCTATATAGCGTGTGTTTCTAGTTTCCTAGAGCTGTAACGAAGGCCCAGAGCCTGAGGGAATAACATAGGCAAGACAACACCATCACACCTCTCAGATATGATCAGCCACCAAAGGCGTTCACTGTTGAAAAGGAGGCTCTATACCAGTGGTCGGCAAACTCATGAGTCAACAGAGCGGCAAACAGCGGCTCTTGAGCTGCAGTTTGCCGACCACTGCTCTATGCTAACATGGCTGGTATTTCCGTGTGTGTGTGTTCATGTCTTCAGACAGCACAGACCTGCACACTCCCTTGTCCTCTCTCCCAAATAAAACAACAATAAAGAAAGGGCAGGAAGGAGGAAAGAGACTCAGCATGACCAAAAATACCCCCTCTCCCCCCAATTTAAAGACATTGAGTAACAACTTCCGAGTGGCCATTCCTGTCAAAAAGATTAATAGTACTGCACCAACCCAAATCAGAAGACTATCAACAGAACCCCGGACATTCAACCTCCTAGATATAACTGCCTTCATTGTATCTGATTGTCTTTTCTTGGGGTCAGTATTATGCAGAGCCACCAGTTTTTCTTTACACACTACATAGGACACAGGACGTAGCATTGTTGCTCCAACCGTTACTTGAGCAAGGAAGGGGCAAGAGCATTGCAGTGTGTAAGGAGTTAACCTCAGCCTCACCACTTTCTTTCCTCAGAAAACCCAGCCTGGTTCTAGCTCAGGTCAGTTACCCTATCCGTGTGGTTAGCAGATTCCATTTATTTCTCTCTTGTTTGGGTGTCACACACATAGGCAAATTGGCTTTTTTTATTTTATTTCAAAAAGATGCTCCTCTCAACTTAAAAGCCAGTTGGTAAAACTTTTAATTAAGACACAATAGAGCGGGGTATAAAACACAAGAACCACATAAATATTGAAGAAGTCGTATACTGTTTTTCGTGTGTGTAAACAGTTTTGCTTGAGATCAAAGCCCTCACATCAGGTTCTAGCCTGAAACTATTTTTTGGCAGGTGACGTGTGTGTTCAGCCAGGCTCTGCAGCGATGATGGTTGTGTGACCGGGACCGCCGGGGTCAAGTCCCCTTTTGTTGACAGGCATGCAACTTGGAAAACATTGCACAACGAGCAACACAAAGAAGAGTGGAGAAGCTCACAACACTTCAAGGAGAGACCTCACGACCTTCACGACGGCGGATGCACAGACATAGAGACCCACCCCCTTTCTCCCTCCTTCGCACACGGGCACTGTGTGTCTCTTCTTACACGTGGGAGACCTTCTGGGACTCTCTGGCCTGCTTGATGCTATACAACCACTTGATGATCCTGGCATTCCTCTCGATGGCCGAAATGCCGTAGGGCACCCGGTCGTTGGCACTGTCATCGTTCCTAAGGTCGCTGTTGCTGTCCTGAGACTGCTCGCAGTCCGAGCTGATCATGCTGGCGCTGCGGAAGTTGAGGGAGATGATGTCCGAGTTAGCCCTGGCGAAGTTCTCCATGCCGAGGTTCTCCAGCTCCTCGGGGTCCAGCCCGCAGTAGTTGAAGAACCTCTCCACGTCGGCGTCCACGCGGAAGTACCTGTCACTCAGGTCCGACTTGGACCGCTGCAGGGAGGGCCTCCGGCTGACCCCGCAGGCGGGCTCCACGCTGGGGTCGGTGGCCTCGGGGGGCTTCGTGGTGGTGGCCACGGCTGCCACCTTGGGCTTGGGGGGCAGGGGAGGGGCGGAGCTGCTGCAGGGGATGGCTCTCAGGGGCTTGCCACCGGTCACTCTGCGGATGTCCGAGGAGCTGTGGGACACGTGCAGGAAGGACTCTGCAGCCGTCTGCTCCAGCAGCCTCCTGCCCACGTGCGAGCTGCTCTCCTGCGGGCTGCCCCGGCCCGGCGTGCTGCTGGTGCTGGGGTAGACCTTGAGGGACTCGGCGAAGGAGTGTCGGTGCAGGTCGGTGGCGTCAGGCCGGTGGTGGTGGTGGTGCGCAGGCCAGTTCCGGGAGCCGCCGTGCTTGTGGCCGGAGCCCGAGCTGGAGCCCTCCGAGCTGTTGATGATGTTCTTCAGGATCTCGAGCTTGAGCGTCTCCCGGTGCACGCCGCCCCCGCCGCCGCCGCTCTCGGACTTGGCGCTGGGCCCCAGCACCCGGAGCGTCGGGCTGCCCAGCGCGCGCTTGGCGCCGGGGCACACGGGGGGCTTGGCCAGCACGGCGGGCTTCACGGGCTCCTGCTTGGCGTTGATGACCTCCTGGCTCTTGACGTACTTGGCCTTGTCGGCCTCCAGCCTCTCCACGGCGCTGAGCCGCTTGGGGTTGGGCTCGGCCTGCCGGCGGAAGTAGTCGGGCCCCTTGTTGAGGATGCGCAGGGGCACCGCCGAGGTGAAGGTGCCCGCGGGGCTGACCGGCTTCACCATGCTACCTGCCTGCAGGGTCTCCGTGGGCATGGCGGGCGGTCTCTCCCCGGCGGCCGTGTTGGATGCTCTGCTGCGCGCCTCCGGATGCGCTGAACAGACTCATGTACACGGAGCGCAGAGGGCAAGGGATGGACCCTGGGACCAGAGTGTCAGCAGCGGTGGCAGCAGCAGCGGGGGCGGCAGCGCCTCATCTCACAGCCCATTCACCGCCTCGGGGGCTTTCCACTCTCTCTCTCTTGTGCAGGCAGCCCTGGTGCCGAGGACAGGAGCCACAAGTTCCTTGAATCCGCGTCGCCGCCTCCTTTCTTCTCCTCAAGGATGTGGGAGTTTCCTCCGGGCCTTTGTGTTCCACTGCAGGCAGAGCTGAAACACAAAACAACCAACCGCGGGTTAGGATGGAAGAGTGACATCACGGCTGTATCAACCCGGAGCCCCGCTGCGGCGGGCGCCCCGCCTCTGCCTGCCCGCCTGCCCGCCGCCTGCCCGGGTGCCCGCCAGCCCGGGAGGCGGTGCCCAGTCCCCGGAGCGCACCCAGGCCTGGGGGCGAGCCTGCTCCCCCTCGTGCTCCGCAGGCAGCAGCTGGTCGGGCCGGCCTCTGGGAGAAAGCTGCTGACATTTCCCACGCGTGAACGCTTCCAGCCGCCTCCCCGTTGGTGGGAACGGCCTCGGATCACGCCAGGTTAGTTTTACTGATGTCAAAACCCAGGAGATGCTAGGCGAATGTAGAAATGCTGGTTTAGCAAAGCCCAGTTCCCAGTTCATGATCATCCTAAGAATCCCTCTATGGTTTACACTGCAACGTGGGGGAGTGATGTCTCCTTCGCAGTGAAACCAAACTTGTGACTCCATGCTACCCACCTCTCAGGGAACACCTGCGACAAGCACTGCTCACCTCTTCAACAACTAAAACGATGGGCGGGGATGGGATTGGCAGTGCAGATGAAAAATCTTTCAGAAAGCAACGTTTCTGTTACCTTGTTTTTGCCAGTCAATATATCTGAAAATCCTTTCTCCTGGAAACCAAGAATGCCTTTATGAAGTTCAAGCTTATTTTTTAATAATAATAATAATAATAATAATAATAATAAACTAGAAGCACTTTTAGATTAACTATAGAAGTAGTTTGAAGTAGTTTGATTTTAAAGGCTCCATCATTTCCCCCACACACACTCTTAATGAGCAGAAATCAAAAGTTTCTCAGTGGAATGTATTTTCCCATCTCCCCCAAGGAAACAAAGCTCTTAAGATGTCAACCAAGCCTAAGATGTTACTGTAGAGCAGGGGTCTTCAAACTACGGCCCGCAGGCCACATGCGGCCCGCAGAGGAGTCTGATCCGGCCCGCCAGGTATTTTGGGCAGTGAGCGCAGCCGAGGTGTTACAGTAGGAATTAGTAGTTCATATAGTCCGGCCCTCCAGCTCTCTGAGGGACCGTGATCTGGCCCCCACTTTAAAAAGTTTGAGGACCCCTGCTGTAGAGCGAACTTGTATAATAGCTAAGCTTTCCTGGAACTAATTCATGGTTTTCTGAATCTGCTACCTCCCCCCCCCCCCCCCCCCCAACCTCCCACTCCCCTGCTCCCATCCCCAACCAACCAATATGTATCTCTAGGTCTATAGGGAGTTTTTCTACTTGCATTTACCTCTGCAGTCCTGGAAACAACTGCCTTTGCCTGCTCCTGCCGGCAGAGAACACTTAGGAATGCATCAGCATTGGAAAGTAACTGGCTAACGACCCTTTTAGCTCCTTTGGTTATAATAAGGACTGTAAAGAGAGGAATGTATTCATCTAATATATCAAAAACCTAATGCACAAAATAAGTAAAGTGGAATTAACTATAAAACATCTGCTGTCATGGTAAGAAAATGAAGTGTCTATTAATAACGGGGGGAGGGGGGATTGATATTTCTCCTTATCATCCTTTGAAACTCTTAATCTCTAAATGCACCCCTTGTCATGTTTCATTAGAGCTGGTTTTTGTAATCTGCAAAAGGATTTGTTCCAGCAAAAATATTTTCCTGTGCAAGATTTGAGAAGCCCCAAGGCAATTCCCACATAATGATTTTCTTTGGTTGCGTGGTTCCATTATAATACTTTAATTTAGCTTAAAAAAACCACCTCCTCTTATGAAGATGGAGTGAAATTGTTTCTTTGAACGTATTTGGAATGACAGGCCAGAAGAGGAGCCGTGCCCTCTCTGCCCATCCTCTGGGTCTGCCATCCACCACCCTGGGCCCGCCTCGCTGGGAAGATGACCTGGGGCCCCTCCACTAAGGGGCTCACAGTCTGGGCCCCCAGACAAACCCCCTGGATCACCCCCAGGTTTGTCCCCGGGACAGGCCATGTTTCTCACACATCTTCACCGATTACCTCCACAGCTTCCAAAATTCATCCAGGGAAGGGGCACCACCAGGAGGCTCAGGGGCAGAGCGAAAGACAGGATTGGCATCTGCACTCAGCACCTTGCTGCCGATGGACCCCGGCAAACCCCTAGCAAGCAGGAAGAAGGCCCAGTGGGCAACAGGAGACAGAGCTCAGACCTCTTCTTCTGCGGCCTTGTCCCCTCCCCTATGAATGACAAGAGGTGCTTGGACGAGAATCCGATCCCTTCTCCATCTAAAATCACGTGGTTCTGGGGAGCTAACAAGAAGTGAGTTATTTCCAATCTCAAAAATGGCACCTGGGATTGAACTTTTGTATGGCACTTGCTGTTCTTAGGAAAATGTTCTTTGAATGCTGAACTGTAGTTAACATAAAACACCCACTGGCGATAAAGTGTGAAATGGCCTGTTTTCTTTTCTTTTGTTTTTAAAATATATTTTATTGATTTTTTACAGAGAGGAAGGGAGAGGGATAGAGAGTTAGAAACATCAATGAGAGAGAATCATTGATCAGCTGCCTCTTGCACACCCCCTACTGGGGATGTGCCCGCAACCAAGGTACATGTCCTTGACTGGATTTGAACTGGGACCCTTCAGTCCTCAAGCTGATACTCTATCCACTGAACCAAACCGGTTTTGGGAATGGCCTATTTTCCAATTCCATCATATTAGGACCAGAAGTCCAAAATGTCCACCACTCGTGACCAGACTTGCCATGTGGCTCTGACGTTAAGGCAGGCTTTGGTACCATTTGGAACACTAAATAACAATCATTACTCTAACTCACAAGAATGAGAAACACCTATTTTGAACACAACTCCAGCTTCACCCATAGAAGTGAAAACTGGTCATTGCTCATGCATGTTATGACAGAGGAAAGGGTGTATATTGTTTGAAAGAGGGTGTCTGATTAATTCAACTCTAAGTCAACTAACAGCTCAGTGACTCGATCTTAACTGTGAAAAGAAATGTGTTGAATCAGTGAACTTGAAAATATCTTTAGATTAAACATTCTTGGAGGCAAAGAAGCAATTTCAAGAATTCTCAAAGAAGTGATTTTCCAGTTTGCTAACATGTCCGATCACAAAACATTTACAATATGAATAAAATTGTCCCATGCTCCCTTTTGATTTTGGCGAATAGTATTTGTGCTTACTGACTTCAACCTAAGAGTACAGCTTGACTGGGATCACTCTTATGCTTTTTTAAAAAATATATTTTTAATTGATTTTTTACAGATAGGAAGGGAGAGGGACAGAGAGTCAGAAACATTGATGAGAGAGAAACATCTATCAGCTGTCTCCTGCACACCCGCTGCTGGGGATGTGCCTGCAATCAAGGTACATGCCCTTGACCAGAATCAAACCTGGGACCCTTCAGTCTGCAGGCCGATGCTCGATCCACTGAGCCAAACCAGTCAAGGTTTTTTTTTGTTTGTTTGTTTGTTTTTCCCCCATTTAAATGCAAAGAAAAAATAAAATAAAATAAAATAAAAGCAGAGAAACAACCTGGCCACTGAAGTAAAAATGCAGTTCCCCAGGACAACTTGAATTCTTTACAAATGTAATAGAAATGCACTAAAAATATAAGATTGCTTACTGAAGTGTGGACTGTGTTCAATCAGTTAATTGACTAGTACTTTTAACTGAGCAATTATGTGTAAGTAACTAAAAAAGTCTTTTAGTAGAAGATTCAAAATACATCTGATGACTATTAATTAAATAACGTTGATGAAAAATATGGCGGGATTGTCACAGATGACTTCCCACAAACAGCTTCTCAGCAGTTGGATGGAAAACCAATGCTGGGGGGCGAACTGGAGTTAAAGGCACGGGAGACAGGGCACCTGTTACCAGAGCAGCTCTCGATGGAGTTCATGGTACATTCAAGGCAGTGAAAGGGCACTGCCAATGGCTGGCAGAGAGTGTTAGGGGACATCAGGGAGAAACCTACCGAGGGAGGGGAAAAGGGAAGATGGACTTGGATTCTACAATATGTGGAGCAATGGGAGAGCACTACAGGGGAAGGAGGCACCGGCAAGATCCTCCAGGCGGCACTGAGAATTGAACAAGTCTGGAGGGAAGAGTGGCGGGGGACAAAGTCTTAACCCCTGGGTTCTCACTGATGTCAGGTGGGCCAAAAAAGATAGCAATGGAGACAGCTGCGCTTCAGCTGAGTAGGACTGGCGCAGTCCTCAGCTCTTTGTGTGTGTGCAGGGCAGCAGCCTAGTGTGCCTCCCTCACCTCAGACAGGCGGAGGCTGGACTCAGGGCCCTCTGGAAGCAGAGGAGCACGGAGACTGGCTGACAGCCCAGGCCTGAGGGGCTTAAAGGCAGAGCCTGCCATGGCCTCTCCAAACACAGGACGTGGGCGAGGGGAAGCTGCATTGCCATGTGTGCGGGGTGAGGGTGTTCTGGGACCATGCGTGTACCTGGGGGAAGGTAGGTGTCAGTGGTTATCTTAAAAGGAACTCTCACCAAAGATTTTCCTTCCCCGAGGAAAGGCTGTGAGCTTCCCCTAGTGGTCCGAAAGTTCCCCAAAAGTAAGCTGTCTGAAGAACCCCCCTGCCCAGGGGACACCGGATCCAGGAGTCAGAGGTGTGGAGAGGTATGCCATCTTTCCCTTACCAAGCTGTCCCCTCCCCCCTCACATTCATACTCCCACGCGTGCCCTGAGGGGTTAGAAATGGCGCCTAATGCTTGGGAGAAGAGCTAGAGCAGGGAGAGAGGGAAAGCAGGGGGAAAACAACCTTTACTGAGTTCCCTATCCCCTCCTCTAGAGATTTCCAAGCCAACACAATCTGCGCTGGGAGAGGGAAGAGGTCATTCACACCGAAGGGGTTGGAGTTCTGATCATGATGCTGCACTGGGCTCTATGCATGCCTGAAACGGATCTGAGCGCTTTGAATAATTCACAACTCGCTGAAGAGGCTCTGTGTTCCGTCTGAGATTTCAGCCCAGGGTAGAAAGGAGAGCTCAGCAGAGTGGATTCCTAGGGCCCTGGAAAAAGAGGATACTTCCTTCTTCTGTATCCTAAGGAATCCAGGCCAGACCATAAAGCAGGCCCCGTGGTATTCCCTTCAGGCTTTCTGTTCGTTTGCCTATTGACTCAGTGCCCTCTTCAGTTCAGAGCCAGGTCCCGGGGTCAAATGGGTTTCTCGGTGCCCGGCGATGTACAGCCAGGAGACCCTGAGCAAGCAACTCGAGCTCGGGGCACCCCAGTTTCCTCATGTATGGAAGGTGGACCGCAATGGTCCCCACATTTCTTGGGGCTCATGTGAGAATTCCGCGAAGTACCCCATGGCAAGTGCTCAGTGTGGGATTCGGCCCCCAAGTGTGCTCAGCGAGTGGGAAGCTGTTATTAAATTTCGTCCCCGGTGTCCACAAGTTGGCACCGATAATCACCGTCATTAGGTTTCAGGCTGTAGGGTAACTGAATGATCTTTTGTCCTAAAACGATTCCATTACTCTCCTCCGGTGACAGCGCGTGCACTATTTCTGTCAAAGTGGGTTGACTGTGCAGTTTCTGTTCTCAAAGGTCACTCGCGTGATCCCATTTTTATTTGAGTTACAAGGAAAATATGCGGTTGCAAATTTCAAAGCTAACACTTATGTGAGTGTAGCAGGCCACAGTAAATAATAAAGCCATTATTGGAAATGAAATCAAACCAAAAGTTGCTCGGGGGGAAAAACAGCAGGTCAAGCCTCAATCCACGAAGGTGTCTCTGAAGTCATTTAAGAAAACTCGTTTCCCGTGCTTTGTAAGCAAACCCGTTACTTAAAAAAGGTTATGGTTTCTCTTAAAATGCCTTCCTCCCATTTAAGACACTCCAAATGAAGTAGAGAATAAGGCCAAAAAATAAAAAATCACGCTCTGATTAAACACCTCACTTTGGCCGGAGGTAAAGAAAGTGTTGCTCTGAGAAGGCTGACTTGAATGAAGGTGAGGGAGTCCCCCCTTGTACCTAGGATTACAAAAATGGGTGCTGTGCACAGCCAGGGCCCAGAACGTTTGGAAGTGGAATGATTTGCTTGATGAAAATAACTAAAAGTAATTAAAGAGGAGGGCCACTAGAATTCCTAGTGAAAATCCAAGAGGACTGCTTGCCTTACCCAAAACAAACATAAAGTGACCCCACTGTGGGCCACTCTGGCCCCCTCCCAGAGGGAGCTGTACATGGCTAAGTTCAGTTGTGAGAATGTGTAAGGCCACAGCCAAACTTTAAATCAACATGGAGCTCAAGAGACCATCGTCTTCATCATAAGCCAATAGACTTAAATCACAGGTTTTAATTATTTAATATATATATATATATATATATATATATTATTAATTTTTTTATAGAGAGGAAGGGAGGATAGAGAATCAGAAACATTGATGAGAGGGAAACATAGATCAGCTGCCTCCTGCACATCTCCTCCTCCCCCAAATGGGATGTGCCTGCAACCAAGGTACATGCCCTTGACTAGAATTGAACCTGGGAACCTTCAGTCTGCAGGCTGATGTTCTATCCACTGAGCCAAACTGGTTAGGGCTAAATCACAGGTTTTAGAAGACCCACTAGTTACCTGAGTCCAAGTGTTAGCTGTTTTCCCCAGTTACAGGGACCAGGAGTCCCTTCAAGTGGCAGTAATCACATCACAAGGAACTCAAGGATTATGAGCTCTAGAAGCATTCATGGAGTTTATAAAAACGTGTGCTGAGAGCTCACACTCACCAGCCCATCCATCCTCCCAATTACCCTTTAGGCCGTAGGGGTGTCGAACTCAATCAGAGAAGGGGCCAAAATCTAAAATCCAGCCTAAATCGCGGGCCGAATGGTTTACTGAACAGTCATAAACTGACAATGTCATAAACTGACAGCGGAGTGCAGTGATGACAGCGCGGTGCGGGCCACATTGCAAGGCCTGGAGGGCTGGATTTGGCCCGCGGGCCTTGTGTTTGACACATGTGCTTTAGGGAGTGGTCTGATCCGCCTTATATAAGTAAGAGGGTAAGGACTTGTGAATGGCACCCGCACAGCCCTGCTCAGAACCCAGGCTGTGCAGATCTGGGGACTCTGCATCCAGTTCTCCCACCAAAACCGATTTTGAGCATCTGTACTTTGCATATTGCTTTCTCCTTTAACTGTGAGAAAATACCCTCTATGGCAACTGCATAGCATATACAATAAGAATGGTTAAGATTACCCTAACTGGTTTGGCTCAGTGGATAGAGTGTCAGCCTGCCCACTGAAGGGTCCCAGGTTTGATTCCAGTCAAGGGCATGTACCTTGGTTGTGGGTACATCCCCAGTAGGGGGTGTGCAGGAGGCAGCTGGTTGATGTTTGCCTCTCATCGATGTTTCTGACTCTCTATCTCTCTCCCTTCCTCTCTGTAAAAAAAATTAATAAAATATATATTTTTTAAAATGTTAGGATGGCAATAGAGCAGAATATTCAGTTCTGCAAATATTTTTAACTTCTAGTGGACAGCCTTGGGGCAAAGAATAAAATATGCTCTAAAATAAATATTAAAGTATTCTAAAGTAAAGTAGTGAAATACTTAAATTTGACAGGAAGGAAAAGTAAAGAGCATTGTTTTCGAGAATGAACCATGTTCATTGTGAATATAGTAGGTAAATTGCTATATAAACTGTTTAGAAATTACTAGTTAATAGGAGCATTTCTTATTAAGCATCTATGATGCCCCCAGAACCATACTAATGCATGTCAGAGATGTTTAAATTCAATCCCACCAATATCTCTAAAGCAGGTATTATTATCCAAACTTTGAAGGTGAGGAAATTGATCTCCAAAGACACTAAGAAAGTTGTCTAAGGTATTCAGCTCCAATGGGCTTTATATTTAAATGTTATGGCTCAGGAATCCACACTAATTATGTTTTAGTTCCTAAAATTTACTCTTTTGGCCATTTACTGCTTAGTACCAGGTTCTCCCATAAGAGGAGGAAAGGAAATCATTTAGCTTGTTACAGCAAATAACCATGCTCCTTGCTAATAGCGTGAATGCACAAGCATTCACGGAAGACGTTTACAAATTGGCTTCTATTCTTTCAGTTTTCTTCCTTGTTACTACTGGCTGCAGATGTATCAAAGTTAGCCAAACTTTGACGAAAATAATGATGATTAAAATGAGTAATCAGACAACGTAAGACTATGGTTTCAATCTGTCTTACTCCACAGGGCATTTGGAGAGCAGGGAATCACATGTTTTTTAATTGCAATATGTACTAAAGCTCCCATCCATGCACATCACTGACCTGCACTAACATGTGCATAGAATTAAATAAAATGCTAAGTACTCAGAAGATCTAGCACATTATTTTATATTGTAAAGGCTCAATAAAAATGCCGGAAAACAAGCTCTGGATTTGAAATAGCACTGCAAGTGCCTCCTGGTGATTGGAGATCATGGTGTAAATGAATGCACAGAAACTGCTTGTTCTCAACTTGAGGAACGTATCGGCCCTGACTTGTACTGAGAACGCAAATCTGGTGCAAAGAGAAATCAATACAAGATAGAATTTTAAAGCAGAACCAGTAGGTTCACTAAATATATATATATATATATATATATATATATATATATACACACACACACACACACACACACACACACACACACACACACACACTGTTGGTCTCATTTGCCAGGAACACCTGGAATCATTTTCCATCTCTTGAATAGCTCTTAGCACATCAATTGTTAGAACGATTAGTGCTTTGCCTCAAGTGTGCTCAGAAAAGACAAACAGTCTGTTTTCATTTTTTGGGACTCAACCTGAATGGTGGGACAAATAATACGTTTCAAAATAAGACATGGAGTTGACAGACACCTTTGTCTGCAGCACATATTTTAATCTTCAGCACTTAACACTTCTGACGTGAATCATTTTCAGGCTGAGAGCTGTACAGGTAAGGCTTCACCACAATTTGCACCTGAAATGCTATTTTTGGGGCCAAGTGACAAGGAGCTGGGAATGACTCATAAATGCACTCCACCTTGCCTGTGAGCTCGCTGGAACTTAAAACAGCAGGCAGTGTGTCTATTTGTGTCTGGAGGCAGGCAGAGGGGTAGGAGGGACATGACCGAGGGAGGCATCCAGGCCTCCATTCACAGGTCTTCTTCATTCTCTGCCTCCATCTTCTGCTCCCTGCCCTGGAACCCCTGCCCTCCTGGGCCAGACCCAGGTCAGAGTCTTCACAGCTGGAAAAACTCCCCAAACACACTGGGATGCTTTTTTCTGATTTCTTGGTTGATGTCCATGTCCTCCCTGACACTTCTCTTACGGTTTTATTTTTTTATTTTTTTTATCCAAACCATTTATTTATTTATTTATTTTTTAAAGTATATTTTATTGATTTTTTTTACAGAGAGGAAGAGAGAGGGATAGAGAGTTGGAAACATCAATGTGAGAGAATCATCGATCAGCTGCCTCCTGCACATCCCCTACTGGGGATGTGCCCACAACCAAAGTACATGCCCTTGACCGGGATTGAACCTGGGACCCTTCAGTCCGCAGGCTGACGCTCTATCCAAACCAGTTTCTGCTTTTATGGTCTTTATTATGAAAGCAGCGGTGACCCCTGCCCCTCCTGGCTCTCTCCCACCCCAGCCCAGTAGGGGATGCTGGTGGACAGGAGAGTTCAGACTCTCTTGTAGGAACCCTTGTCTGATATCGGTTCAGTTCAGGATGTGTCTTTGCCTCAGCTTAAAAGAATAAAAAGTTTAAACTACCAAAAGGTTTTGCTTACTTTCCCCACCTTCCTACTCTTGCTGCCCAAACAAACAAAGCTAGCTCACCTCCTAGGCTCTCTAAGGGTTATGACCACTGAGAAGCTACAGTCAAAAAGCCAATCTGATAAATGCTTGGAATAAAAAACTACAGGCATTGCTGGATGGACACAACAAGCCTGTCATTGGATCCGCCCCTTCTGCCTGCAGTATCCATCCTAAGACAATGCACTTTTTCTGCTCTGTTTCTGGGTGCTTTCACTTTAAAATGATACTATCTGCTCATCTTGATTCATGTTTAAGCTTCTCATTCCTGTTTACTAACGAACAATGACTCATCCAAAGTGAAAAAAAAAAAAAAAAAAAAGAGGGACTTAAGCCTTTAGAAATAGTTTCCCACCCCCCTTAGTCTTGAGTATTTCTTCTGTTTCTTTAGTGAGAGATGGCATTTTTTCTATTTTTTTTTTTTTAACATGAAAGAGAATAATTTTGTTTGTGGATATTTTGTGCTTCGTGATCTCTCAAGACTCTGTGCACAATCTCGTACGGCTGAGAAATACAGCAGTACCGATTATAACCCGCGTGCCTTCCCCTGCCAGACCGGACGGGCACCGTGTGTCCATCAGCCTCGCCAACAGGTACCATTCATCCCTCTTAACAGAGGGGGGAAGTAGGGCTAGAAAGGTGAAAGAGGCTTCCCTGCAGCTAGTGAGTGGAGGGAGCTTGCTGTCAACCCCAGGCCGGTCTGCCTCCCACAGCTGTGCCCTGGGACTGCTGCTACCGCCATGGACATCTCCGAGGCTGGGAAGGGGGGATGATCGGGATGTGAGCCAGAAAGGGAAGGAGGAAAGAGCACCCGCTCGTGCCCTCCTCACTGCCTCTCGCCCATAGGATGCCAGGTCCCCAGGCTGCTTTCATAACAAAACCTCCTTCCTGCCGCCAGGGCAGAACCTGTGCACCCGCTGTTGGGAGAGACTGTGTTAGCAGTACGTGCTGTGCCGGAGGATAAAACGGTGAGGGGGAGGAAGAGGCAGGAAGACGTTCTGAAAACTCTGTGAGAGGCAGGCATTCATGAGACATAAAATAATAGGCCCCATAAATCCAGCTTGTGGCAGTGACAGTGAGAGCTCTTTGTTTGGTAAGATTCTCTGAGGGGCTATCCGCATTTGACTACACCCTCCTTGGTGAAAAACAATTATTCTGAAGTCTTCCTAAGGAAATGAGATTACTGAAAAAATAACAACCCGGTTATCACCTGATTCTATAAAAATCAGACTGTTTTGAAGAAGCCTAAGCCCACAGAAGGGCACGAATCCTTCAGACCACGAGGACCCCCTGAATGTGACATGGACAGCTTCCTACAATCCCCACTCCTCAAGGGAAGGAACTCCTATCGGGACATGCTTAAACATGTTTATACAGACATAGGATCTCGATGCAGGTAGCGTCACTAGTGTTTACTGAGCATCTACTATGTACCAGGCAGTGACCAAAATGAACTATATGTGGAACTCACATATTTGGCAATTAATAAGTTAAATAAATAAATAAAAATATCTAGTAGGATAAGTACAGGTGCTAAGAGGAAAAGGAGAGCAAGGATTTAGAATAGTGGGATTTATTGTTGACTTCAAAAAGAAGAGTTTTGGTAAAGTGATTGGCAGGGTTCAGGATAGAATGAGAAGACACTGGGGACAGTGTTGACGGCTTATTTCAGGAATTTTCATATTCAGTGATAGCTGGAGGGGTGAGCAGGATCAAGAGAGAGTTTTTTTTTTTTTTTTTTTTTTTTTTTAGATAGAAGAAATCACAATATATGTGTATGATGTTAAGAATAGTACGGTTGCCGAAACCGGTTTGGCTCAGTGGATAGAATGTCGGCCTGCGGACTGAAAGGTCACAGGTTCGATTCCAGTCAAAGGCATGTACCTTGGTTGCAGGCACATCCCCAGTAGGGAATGTGCAAGAGGCAGCTGATCGATGTTTCTCTCTCATTGATGTCTCTCTCTCTCTCTAAAAATCAATTTAAAAAAATCTTGAAAGAAAAAGAATGATGTTGTTGTGGGAATGTGTACTAGAGCCAGTGAGCTAGTAATTACCTTCTAGGAGATTCTCAACTGTCACTGAGGCAAAACCTAACAGTAACAGGAAGCAGCAACTCTCCATTTCCTTTTCCTTCTGCCAAAAGCAAGTCATCTGATGAATTAAAACTTTAACTCCTACAAGACAGAGCAAGAATGTATTGCTTCTGTGAATTTAAAGTTTACCAACAGGGAATCAGAGACCCTGGGGGAAAAACCGTCTAGAATCTGTAGTGTATGTAATAGCTAAGGAAGGGAATTCAGTCATTTGACAAGTAGCAGTCAAGTGCCTCCATGTGCTGGGCACCATTGTGGGCTCTGGAGAGAGGGATGTGAAGGAAGCAGACGTGTGGCATTCGCAGACAGGTTCGATTCCAGTCAAAGGCCTGTACCTTGGTTGCATTCGCAACATTCCATGAAGTACACAGCAGATTCTGAGTGACGGTGGGGAGATTCTGTGGCTGGATTCTAAGGAACAAAGGCAAGGAACACACCACTAGAAAGTGGGAGAATACTCACAACCTTTTCAATGGAGAAACAGAGGGCAAGGTGTCTGAGAGAAGCAGATTATAGAGGGCCTAGTGGGGTAAGTTAACAACGTGGAAAGGAGAGAGACTGGTCCCTGGAGGAGAGAGCATAAGGAAGGGGCCAGTGTGGCTGCAGCCTCCAGGTGGTGGGCTCAGACAGTCCGATTCCCCACCCTGGCTTGTTCCACCTTTTACTACTTGAAGGTCGCTCTGACCTTCAGGTTTCTTACCTGTGCCATGAGAATGACACTGGGACCTGTCTTACTTAGCACAGGGGACCATACATATTAGCCACTGTTCCTTCTGATGAGCTGGAGAAAGTACTATTGCAGACTGATTTAAGGAAGAATTTTTGAACAAGTGAAAGTGTCCCTATTGGAATTAACCCCTTTGTCAAGAGTGAGCTTTCTATCTCAGGAAGGGTTTGTGTAGACACAGGCCTACTATCTTCCATTCTACTAACATTTAAGAAATGTTAGCGGGGGTTCCTAAGGGGTGGGAGGGTGTGGCAGATAAATGTCAAGCTTCTTTCCAAAAAGTTCTGTGTATCTTTGGAACTTTTCTTGCTGCCCAGGTTCAAAGCAAGAAGAAAGGAACAGGAGGACGGGGAAGACACGAAGACAGAATGTGAAGACAGAAAAGAGGAAGATAAAATGTAATAAGCTATTATGTTCAGAAAGTACAGGATGTTATAAGAAAGTGGCAAGAAGGCTTTTGATAAGTGGATCAAGTCTCCCAAGAAATAGACAGCAGAGAGGAAGAATGAGCAAAGTGGGCTAGATCAGTGATCAGCAAGCCTAGGCTCACGAGCCACATGCGGCTCTTTGGCCCCTTGAGTGTGGCTCTTCCTCAAAATACCACAGCCTGCGCGAGTCTATTTTGAAGAAGTGACATTAGACGAGATCGGGCACGTTCAGGGGGGTATGGCCATAGACACATTAGAATAAGTTTAAAAAATTTGGGTCTCAAAAGAAATTTCAGTCGTTGTACTGTTGATATTTGGCTCTGCTAACTAATGAGTTTGCCGACTACTGGGCTAGATGGATGTGAAAGAGAAAGAAGAGGGAGCAGGACACCTCCTCAGTGAGGACCACGGACACCCAGCGGGACCCAGGGAGGCTGCCCACCTTCCTTCCCACTCTGCTCCAGCAGCCCCGGGTCTGTGCCACGGTTGATCCCCTACATTCTATTTGCCCCGAAATTCTTGTGCTTCTTATACAGCATGTTTCTATGTATAGAATGTGTAGAGTTCTTCAAGCAGCACCCAGACTCTTAAACTGTCCAATGAGTTTAAGGGCTGACTCAGGAAATCATCACACAGCAGCCATTCATTGACCTACGGGGCTACAAAGGGGTGGTTGATACCCGGAGGCCAGAGGCAGCTGGATGGTTAATACAGTAAATGTGTTAAGTGTTCTATCTGCATATAATGTGTCAGCCTTTTTTGAGATCACGTCAAACTTCAATTCTTTTTTTTTTTTTAAATTGTATTTTTATTGATTTCAGAGAGGAAGGGAGAGGGGGAGAGAGATAAAAACATCAATGATGAGAGAGAATCATTGATTGGTTGCCTCCTGCATGTCCCCCCCCCCTTTTCTCCCCCTACCCTCGGGGATTGAGCCCACAACCCAGGTATGTGCTCTTGAGCAGAACTGAACCTGGACCCTTCATTCCATAGGCTGATGCTCCATCCACTGAGCCAAATCAGCTAAGGCCCAATTCTTTAGGAAACATTTGTCCAACAACTGCAGTGCAGTAATAGTTATTAACCTGCAGTCAGGACCTCATATGCTCACGACAGGAGGCTGCTGGCTCCAAACTGAGAGATGTTGCCAGAAGCCACTTCAGATGCAATGCCTGCATCTCCAAATGAACGTTTTGATTCATGTAATTTCCTCCTCCATTAGCTTAGAGGGACTCTAATTCTTCTGTGACATTCTTTTTTTTCTTTATTGATTTCTAGAGGGAAGAGATTGGATTTTTCTCTTTTGTTTAATAGCTTTAAAGATAGACGGAGGCTGTTAAACCTTCATCTGTTTTACTTACTAAGGCTCCCCAGGATCACTCCAATTGTTTCTAAAATTCGAGGAGGTTAAAGCCTTCCTGTGTTTACAAGAATTGCTAGAAAAACATTTCAATAAGTGAAGCCAATATATATATGAAGACTAAATTACCCCTTTTATCAAGCCACAATTGACCATTAAAATAAAATTTATCTTAAGGAGACATTGGGAAAAAAAAAAAGAAGCTATATTAAAAAAGCTTTTGTTCTCCTCAGGAAATAGTTCAATAATCCTCTAACTTTGGGACAAAGAACTATCAATATTCAACTTCTCATTTTTCAATGCCAGCTTTTTCAAACATTATGATAAATACTCTACAGTGACCTACTTCTCCTGACACCAAAGAAAAGTGATATGTCATTCCAGACCCATTTTTCCCACTTGCAGGGAGGAAAGAATACTTCCAAAATCATCCTTCTCTGACAGATGGAAAAGGCTCTTTTAAATGAAAATTAAAAAAAAAAACATATCTGAAAATTAATTATGACATGTTCCCTCACAGCTGGTCAATGTAATATCACCTTGGATTCAGCTTGCGCCCTGGAATTGGAATGTTCTGATGGTCTGGGAATACTCAAATCAAAGCCTTGCAGGGAGCTAAGTAGAGAAGTGATAAAAGGATTGCAGTGATTTTTCAAAAAGCAGCATTATCTGAGGGAGGACCTGGTGTGAGTCTCCGCTGAAACCAATGAAGATACCAAGAGGGGCGGGGGCACTGAATGCACGCAGGGCTCAAGGCGGTCTATGTTTGCTTCCTGCTCCCCTATCTTCTAGCTCGGTGATGTTGGGCAGGTAAATTCCATCAATATGCTTCCAGATTCCCACCTGTTAAGTGGGAATAATAACAGCACTTTCCTCACAGGATGGTGCGAAGCTTACATGTCACTGGATGGAAGGCACTGAGCTTGGGGCCTGGCATACAGAGGCAAGCACTAAATTTTTACAGTCAAAAGTACTGGAAGTACTTGGTATTGTTAGAAAATCATTTCCCTGGTCAATTCATCATTTTCAAAGCACATGAAAATTCTAGATGTTCTTGTGGAAAAGAAATTCATCAAAACCAGAACTGGATCTATAAAGTTCTTTCTTGGGTTTTGAGAGACATTTCATTACATTTTGGGAGAGCTGCCATCTTTGCTAGGTTGAGTTTTCAGAGCATTGATTTCTCCATTTAATTTAAAGTCTGACTTTTTTCATCAAAGTTTGATAGTTTTCAGCATACAAGTCCTATATTGTTTTGTTAGCTTTACCCTTAGTTATTTTATTTTTTGAGCCATTGTAAATAGTATTATTTTTATAACATTGGTTTCCATGTGCTCATTGCTAGTATACAGAAACACAATACCTTTTTATGTTGACCTCGTATCCTACAACCTTTAGTTCTAGGGTTGTGACTTCCTTTTTTAAAGATCCCTTAATATTTTCCAATTAAACAATAATGTCAGACAACATAGACAACAAAGAAAAAGTAGATTTGAACAAAGTGAGGGAAAAATGGAAAGACAGAAGACTGATTACCAAGCAAAACTTCCCAAGTTATATACAAACACAAGATTATTTTTATTTTTAAAATTTAGTGGAAAGGCAAAAGAACTATAATAACTAAAACAATTTTAAAAAAGAAAAATAAAGTGTGAGGAATCACTATGATCAATTTCAAGACTTATTAGATGGCTATAATGATCAAGACTATGTGGTACTGTGGAGATCAATGGAACAGAGTAGAGAATCCAAATATAGACCACAATGCAGTTAATTTATTTTGACAAAGGTACAAAAGCAATTTATTGGAGGAAGAATAGTTTTTCAGTAAATAGTGCTGCAGCAATTGAAAATCAATAGGTAAAAATACAAAACTCATACCTATGCAAAAATTAACTCAGGGTCATAGACTGACTTGTAAAACCTTCTAGTACTATATAATTTTTATGAGAAAATGTGGGAGAAAATATATTTGGGAACTGGGGCTTAATGAAAGATTATTATATATGCTATCAAAAGCATGATTCAGAAAAGAAAAATATTGATAAATTTGATTTATCAAAAGGTAAACACTTTTGCTCTATGAAAGACCCTGTTGCAAGGATGAAGACACATGCTATATAGACTGGGAGAAAATATTTGCAAAGCACATACCTGAAAAAGTTCTAGAATATATAAATAACTCTCAAAATACAACTTTAAAAGACCAAATGATCCAGATAATAAATGGGTAAAAGCAATTAGAAACAGCCAAAATGTCCCTTAATAGGTGAATGGTTAAATAGACTATGATTAAATAGACTGTGTTATTTGAAATTGTTTCTCAAAAATATTTTTCATGTATAAATTCTATATAATTCACACAGAATAATTCCAAACTTCAATGAATTCCTACTCCAAAATGAAGTGCTTTAAACTTATCTTGATAAGAGATGTTAAAAATCACCATTCAAGAAAAAGGATTTGGGTCAGAACTGACTTCTTAGTCTCCCAACTTTAAAAAATTGAACCATTTTTCTTTTTAAATTCCCCAGTTTCCCTGTAATCTACTTAGAACAAGATTCGGAAATAGCATATTTGACATTTCCGAAGATTTTCCTCATAATTCTATATTTTAGATGACCCCACTAATAGAGATGTGCGTAAAGTATTGGGAAAATTTTTAAAAACACAAACTTTACAAATTTAAGTCCTATTTACTTATGGAACTCTTTTCTAGAATTGGTGATAAAAAAGGGGGTTTTCCTATCCTTTGGGGTATTTCTTTTTAATATATTTTATTGATTTGTTATAGAGAAGAAGGGAGAGGGATAGATAGCTAGAGACATCGATGAGAGATAATCATCGAACAGCTGCCTCTTGCACACCCCCCACTGGGGATGTGCCTGCAACCATCCCTTGACTGGAATCGAACCCGGGACCTTTCAGTCTGCAGGCCGACGCTCTATCCACTGAGCTAAACCTGTTTCGGCTGGGGAATTTCTTAAAACAGTCCCAGTTCAGGATATATCCTTCTGGTCCCAAGGGTGCAGGCTATTACTGCTTTCCCAGGACTTAAAAAAAGTATAAGCCAAAGACAATAAAAAAGTCTAATGAGAAACATTACATGTGCAGTGTGATATGAAATCCTAACCTCTATTTGACTAGCCTATTATCCCTGTTGGGCTTTGAGGATGAAATTTTTCTGCTAGAAAGGGCAACCCCAATATGAATCTATTAGGGCTTTTCTTAGCAATGGCCCACTGTGTCTTGCTATCAGGAAGCGGAGGATCTCAGTCAGATCTTACAGTCAGAAGGACCCATCCAGTCCAACTCATTTTACTGTGGGGTAACCAAGTATCCTAATTAGTTCAATACTAAAGGTTCTGCCAGGACATGTGGTCTCTAGTCTGTATGCAGAATAAGACCAACCCTAATTATTAGCCCTCCTGACCATGAAGATGTCACTCAGGATGGTCTTCCCTTTTAAAGCTGAATGATCCCTACTTCCATTATCACTTTTTCTAGTTGACATTTTTACTAATTACCCAGGCACACCCCCACCTGCCTAAGAGCTTGAAATAGATAAGAGCCAACTTACCAAAGATGCAAAAGAGAACAGAAAATTAAAAAGGTCTTTCCCCCCCCCCCGTATGGATATCATATCTTCCTCATTTGTAAAGAATCAGCAAAACACATTTTCTATATAAATAGAATGAAATTGAATCCCTGTCACAAACACTATTAATTAACTTAGAAATCTGCTTTTATTTTGTCTTCCAAAGGAAGTCTGAATAGGAGGAAACTGTATCAGAATCAACAACCAGGACAGATACAAAAACGTCTGGCAACTGACAAGTTCTTTCTCAAGGAATCCATATAAAGCACAAGTCATGTTAATCAAATAACTTATAATTACTAACAGCGTATAAAATCTTTACCATATTATGTTCACATTGAGCATTTCCTCAATTATACACAATGATTTCAAAAGCGGAAGCTTCGTGCGGAGAATGTTAGCTAATGGTACTGACTCTTATAGGTGGAAAATAAGTGAAATACATAAAGAAAGTAAAAAAAGAAAAATATCCCAAATGTTACTTTTCATTCAGAATGGTAGCATGAATTTATCTCCTTTCAGTCTCAAAAGAAAAAGAAAAAAAAAGCCTGTTAAAATGAGAATAAAGTCTTAAAAGGGGCAAGAAAAGCACAAGAGAGACTCACAGCAGACAGATGAGCAGTGCCTACCCTAAGGGGACAGCCTGTGGAAGTTAGATCTGGGAGTCTGCTGGAAGATCCCAGGACAAAGCCAGTGGGTTTTCCCTCACGTGAAAGAGGCAGGACCTGGGAGCAGGACAGACCCAGAGAAGCGGCGTAGAAACCAAGCTGAAAATATGGAGTCTGGGAAACTCCAAAGCACTGGTAGGCCTGAGACACACATCTATTACCCCTCCTCGGCCAGCACTCACAGGATTCCCGGGTTGGCAGGGATGGCTGAAAGCATGGCTGAGTTAAAATGATGGTGCCATGCCCTGGTCAGGTAGCTCAGTTGGTTAGAGTATCATGAGATATGCCTAGGTCAGTGGTCAGCAAACTGCGGCTTGAGAGCCACATGTGGCTGTTTGGCCCCTTGAGTGTGGCTCTTTCACAAAAATACCATGGCCTGGGCGAGTCTATTTTGAAGAAGTAGCATTAGAAAAAGTTTAAGTTTAAAAATTTTGCCTCTCAAAAGAAATTTCTATTGTACTATTGATATTTGGCTCTGTTGACTAATGAGTTTGCCAACCACTGGTCTAGGTTATGGGTTCAATGTCCAATCATGGCACATGAAACAACTAATGAATGTATAAATAAGTAGAACAACAAGTCAGTGCCTCTATCTATCTATATATCTATCCATCTAAAGTCAATAAAGAAAAATAATAGCCCTAACTGGTTTGTCTCAGTGCATAAAGCCTCAGCCTGCGGACTGAAGGGTCCCAGGTTTGATTCCAGTCAAAGGCATGTACCTTGGTTTCGGGCACATCCCCAGTGGAGGTTGTGCAGGAGGCAGCTGATCAATGTTTCTCTCTCATTGATATTTCCAACTCTCTATCCCTCTCCCTCCCTCGCTGTAAAAAATCAACAAAACATATTAAAAAAGAAAAAAAAAATCAAATAATGAAGGTGCCAAGCAGTGGGGTATTCCACTCCTTCTTCTGCAGAGCTCTCCCTACAGAGTATCTGGAGTTAGGACATGTCCCACAAGGAATTTTTCTCCCTCTGAAGAAAGTGATCAGCCTTGGGTAGGTGTTGGGTGGAGGAAGGGAAAGGGAAATTGGGGGAGAAGGGGCCTAATGAAGTTTAGGGGCTCCAGTTTGCAGAAAGCTGCCTCAGCTTTGATTATACAAAGTGCACACCTATCAATAACTCCCACCTTCACTCATGGAGACCCCTGCCTGATCCTCAGGAGCTCTTTCATTTAAAAAAAAAAAATGTTTTTACTGATTTCAGAGAAAGGAAGAGAGAGGGAGAGTCAGAAACATCAATGATGAGAGAGAATCAGTGATCAGCTGCCTCCTACATGTCTCCTACCACAGATTGAGCCAGCAACCCGGACATGTGCCCTGACCAGGAATCGAACTGTGACCTCCTGTGGTTCATAGCTCAACTACTGAGCCACATGGGCCAGCCTCAAGAAGTCTTTTAGTGTGAATAAGCAGCCATAGCTCCACCACAAAAGCCAGAGACCCAGATCACCCAGTAGGGAAAAAAAAAAGGAACCCAGAGGACCATGGAATATTCAAAGGACATTTGAAGAAAACTTTAAAAGGCCTATGAAATTAAAGAAATAACTGAAGCCATTGTAGCCCTAAAATAAAAACCAAATGCTCTTTTTGAAAAAGGCAAAATAAGCATCGGAAATTAACTACTTAACAAAAATAAAGGTTCCACTGAAGGGTCTGAAGTAAAATAGAAAGCTGCCTAAAAAATAGAGCAAAAATCAAAAGTTAGAAAAATAGAAAAGAAATGATAAAAAGTGAGAGTGTCTCACCCTTTCCCCTAAGTTTTAATACTTAAGTAATAAAAATTCCAGGATAAGGGAACAGAATATGAAGGGGATAATTTAAAACAATAATATTAAAAAGTCAGTCAAGTGGAGGTATACAGGCATCCAGAGCCAGAAATAGCAGCCCAAAGAATAAAGAAACAAATGAAAAAACTCCACACGAAGTTATGTCCCTGTTAACTTTCAGAACATCAGGTTAAAGAGAGGATCTTTAAAAGCTTCGAGAGGAAAACAGGCCACAGGCAGGAACCAGGACGGCATTGTTCTTTTTAAAAGCAGTGCCAGATTCCAAAAAACTTACGGTGCAATGTCTTCAAAACTGAGAGCAAATAGCTTTTTAACCTCTAGTGTTATATCAGGGTGATCCTTTCTCAAACACAAGGATGGAATAAAGACACCTTTCAGGCATGCGGGCATTTAAAAATATACTTCCCAGGCACATAGGTGGCTTACAGAGGATGTGTTTTGTAAGGTGGAAGACTAAACCTAGAACGAAAAGATACAGGGACCCAAGAAAAGAGGTCCCGCCCCAAACCCAGGTGCGGTCAAGGGCGATTCTAGGGTTCTGGGGACTGGAAGTCCCAGCCCAGCAGCTGCTGAGCAGCTTAGAGAGCAAATGGCCCAGAGATGGCCCTGGGGGGAAAGAGCTCCGGGAAGCAGGCATGGATGAGCATTTGTGAGGAATTACCAGAGGCACGTGGCAGAAAGGAGGGCACATTTGGGGGAAATGGACTCTGGGTATACTAGAAAATAAAGCCAAGGACAAAAGGAGGCCTCGAATACCTTTGTGACAACCGGAAATTTTTCTAAAAGAGAGGAGTTATGCTTGCAGTATGTGGAATGTGTAGCTATATTATATTACCTATAATAAAATCAACTTAAAAATAAAGTAGTTATAAAGATTCTAAACTTTATATAATTTTTGCTGCTTGGCATATTGCCTGGGCTATTTCAGGGGGAAAAACAACACAACATGGGTTTAACAAATACCTATATCATATCTGCCTATAGGACAAAGTAAACTTTTTAATTCAAAATGTTACATACAGAGCATGCTCAGTTGGGTGTTTGGAATCTGGGCTCCTCCTACTGACTAAAATGCAAATAACTTTCTCTTAGTTTTGATGAACTCTTCTAGACTCTCAGTCCCACATCGGAATTAACCAAAGGCTTTATTATGCTGTCCTGTCAGGGAGAGGACTTAAGCTGCATATAGTGGGGTGCATATGGACTAGAGATCAGTGACTATATTACCTCATCTGACCTCTCCTCAGATGTCACTTCCACAGACCAGCAGCCACATAGCCTCTGGACTCCCATCATGCCCCATCCTGTCACCAAGTTTATTTTTCTGCATGAACTTGCCATGAACTGAAACCTTATTCATTCATTATCTGTCTCCTGCACCAGCAGTAAGCTCCATGAAGACATCGTGGTGTCTGTTATTCACCCTTTATCTCCAGCACCATTAATATTCAAATGACTGAGTGAACAGCGGGTAGGTGGAAAGGAGAGGTGTCTGATTTGCCTCCAAAGCAGTGTCCATTGAGCATCCCTTCCCTTCTCACGATGTGCACGCCCCATAACGAACCTTCAAACTCCACCCCATGTGGCTGTTGTCTGGATGGGCAAGGCATGGGTCTATTGAACAGCTGCCTCAGCGATTCTGATCCTAGTCACTCCCCCAGGGTTTTAAATAACCATCACCTACACTTAGAGCCCAGTTACTTCCATTCTCATTTGCTCACCTTGGATATCTCATGGATCCCAGAATCATGTACTTACTAAATTGGTAGGGTCTCAAGTCAAAACTTCAACAATGTGGGCTGGTATCCCTCCCTTTGAGTTCTCCAGCACTTATCCTCATCTACAGCAAAGGGGCGGCCACTTCCGGGATGGGGTCCAGCAGTATGTAAGGGCATATTCTGACACAACTTTCGACATATGTGTATTCCTTCTATAATTTTCGTGACGCTGAGTACCCCTCATACTCATGAGAATGTAGAATTAGGCGCAGCTAAGCACGGTGCAGTGCATATCCCCACCAAACTCCGGTACAGCGCGTACCTCCACCAAACTCTTCCCATACCCCTGGGGGTACGCGTACCACACTTTGGGAAACACTGATAGAGAAAGAAGTTCACCTGTTGAAATAGGAACAGTGTTCTTGAGGTACCCTGTCTGAATTTCTTTGAGTAGATAATGGTTATATCTATGCAGTTATTCTTATTTCTGTATTCTCCATCATTTTTCACTATTCAACAATTTACAGGATAATTCAGACAAAAAAAAAGCTAGATCAAAAAGATCAAAAGGAAGGCACCCAAAGGTACAAACTTCCAGTTACAGAATAAATAAGTAATGAGTATATAATGTGTACATGTTGACCATAGTTAATACTGTATTACATATTAAAAAGTTGCTGAGAGATCTTAAAAGCTTTCACCGCAAGAAAAAAAATTTTTTTTAAACTATGTGTGATGATGTTAACTGGATTTACAGTGGTCATCATTTTGCAATATATACAAATATTAAATCATTATGTTGTACACCTGAAAACTAGTATAATGTTATATGTCGATGATACCTTAATAAAAAGGGAAGCATCCAGAAAAAGTGACCTATAAAGATTTCCTAAAGCAATCTCAATAAGAAAGCAGCGTATATGCACAGGGTATATTTTTTTAAAAAAATATTTTTATTGATTTCAGAGAGGAAGGGAGATGGACAGAGAGAAATATCAATGATGAGAGAGAATCATGGGTTGGCTGCTTCCTGCATGCCCTCTACTGGGGACCGAGCCTGCAAGTGGGGCATGTGCCCTTGACCAAAATCGAAACTAGGACCCTCCAGTCTATCCATTGAGCAAAAATGGCTAGGGCTGCACAGGGTATCTTAAATAATGATAAAATATTTATGTGCAAATGCAGTGTGGTTATCTTCTTTATATCTAACCAAAGGGACGTGCCTTTCCTCAGTCCTCATTCTATTAGAAACCACATGCCCTTGCGGAAGTTGTCTGCGGGAGTCACAGAGTCACGGACACAAGTCTGGGAGGCAGGATGTTTTGCCCACTTGTTCAGTGACAGTACAAAAGTTGACTCAAAGAATGAGCTTAGAAGTCAGAATGACCTTGGCTTAACCTTGGGCTCCATCATTTACAGGCTGCATGTCCCGAAGCAGGTAATTTACCCACAGCTGAGTCTTGGCTTTCTTGACAGTGGAAAGATGCATAACCTACCTTACCAGATGGAGGCAGACTTAAAACTAGACTTAAAGCACTAGGCATCATGCCAGGCCCAGAGAGCACCAAAGGGTTGCACCATCACAGCCATTACCTATCCTCCTTCTGTACAGGTCAGCCTGGGAAGCAGTCCGATCCTGAAGAATGCCTGCCCTTAGGCCAGTGAGGGGAACTACAAGAAGACCTCAAGAACCCATGAAAAAAAATAAGGAATATATTTCAACCAACTTCTCAAAACTGTGCAATGAGAAGCAAGCTATTTGGGGTGTTAGATCTTCTTTCACAATGACAAATTTCTCTGCCCCTAGTCTCTCCAAATTCAAATGAAGATAAAACAAATTAAGAGAAGGGAGAAGGGAAAGTAAGGGAGGGTGGGGGTAAGTAAGGGAGGGTGGGGGGAAGGGGAAGAGATCAACCAAAGGACTTGTGTGCATGCATATGGGCCTAGTCAGTGGCCATGGACAACAGGGGGGTGGGGGCATATGTAGGGAGGGGTTTGGGATGGGAATGGGGGAATAAGGACAATTATGTGAGACCAAAATCAATAAAAAAATTAATTAATTAAAAAAATAAATAAAGAGATTTGCTGATTGGTAAAGAAAACAAAACAAAACACAAAACAAAACAAAACAAAACAAAGGGAGAGAAAGAAGGGAGAGTGTGCAGACTGACTTGCTTCAGCAATGCTGCCTGCATTTTGCTCGCTCCATCTTGGGCTCCCGAGCAGCCTTCCTGAGATATAGGGCGTGCGGATGGGCATATATCAGACTGTGTTTTCTGGCCACTAAAAACAGACCGTGATCCCACTTGTTCAGATAAATCGCGAATACTATTAATTCAGAATGTTCCAAGTCATCTCTAGGAATACTGTCTGTAGGCAGTGTTGAAATGAGAATCTAAAAATGAGACTGGACGGCTAGAAGCACAAATGCGGTTAAGAGGTTTTACAATTTGTCATTGTTACTGCTGTTCCTTGAAGCAAAGGGAAAGTTTTCCCCAGGGTGCATCAAACTATTGTCTGAAGATATATCCGTGAAAAAAAAAGAGAAAAAAAGAGAAAAAAAAGTACTTTTCAACCCATACTTTTAATGTCCAAAAAGGAACTTTTGGAGTTTTTAATCTGTAAGTGGCCTGGAAGGTGTCCACAGGAAGCTTGTGGAGCCTGCTGTTTTGCAGTTGATAATACGAGTGTGTTGACTAAAAAGCATACGCCTTACTGCAGCCTTTCCAGAAACATCCTAGTTCCTTATGCCACGGCTGTGCCCCCCTTACCCTGCTTTTTGAGGAGTCTCTGTGTGGAAATAAAGACTGGTGATAAAGCTTCCCACCAAAAGCTAGCCACTTGGTTGAAGTGGCTAGCTTTTGGGGTATATTAAAAATATACCCTCCACCATTCTGCCAAGATGGCGCCCTGACGTGCCCTTTGGTTCCCCCAAATCCTGCACAAAAAGATTCCATTTCAGGATGGGAAGAGTTTAAAATCTGAAATCCCTGGACTGTGTGGCTAGTCTCCCCTCTTTTAAAAAAATATATTTTATTGATTTTTAAAAATATATATATTTTATTGATTTTTTTACAGAGAGGAAGGGAGAGGGATAGAGAGTTAGAAACATCGGATGAGAGAGAGACATCGATCGGCTGCCTCCTGCACACCCCCCACTGGGGATATGCCCCCAACCAAGGTACATGCCCTTGACCAGAATCCAACCTGGGACCTTTCAGTCCACAGGCCAACTCTCTATCCACTGAGCCAAACTGGTTTCGGCTAGTCTCCCCTCTTAAAGTCAGTAGCTCTCCAGAGGTTTTTGGCTTTTGAGGAACGACTCATACTTCTTGGCTTATCCGCCTGCAGAGCCCTTACTGGAGGGCCCTGCATTTCCAGGACAGAACGTGCTCATTCGTCAAATGTGTGGCAAATGATATCACAGGACAAGGTGGATGGGGAGGGGAGGAAAGAGAAAAATAATACACTGCATTAAGCCCCATGGGATAATGGAAATGGCACTGTTATCAATAAACAAATAGATGACAACTGGATAAACTTTTTAAAAACTTAATGACATTTGCCCAGCCAGTATGGTTCTGTGGTTTGGTGTCAACTTGTGAACCAGGAGGTCATGGTTCAATTCTCAGTCAGAGCATATGCCAGGGAGTTTCAGACTCGATCCCCAGTAGGAGATAGTGCAGGAGGCAGCCAATCAATGATTCTCCCTCTCCCTTCCTCTCTGAAATCAATAAAAATATATTTTAAAAACCCAAAATGATTAATGCCATTTGTACACATTAGATATATCTTTTTCATAGCTAAGAATCTTATTCTAGAATCCTGATATCCTGATACAGTACTCACATTTTGGAGGCCAAGATATTTCATAGCATTACATAATTTTTTATTAAAAAGAGATATTTTGCTTTTGATTTACATTTTAAAAATGGTGTCCTGTATTTAATGTCTTTTTGTTTTCTAACACAACGGAGAACTCAAGTCTCTATTAAGTTTAATGTAGATTAAATCAGGGAATTCCAAAAATGCCGAGTTATAAAGACAGACTATGCTTATTAATGTACATACTTGTCAGATATGTACTACATTATAATAACGATTATAGCATGAAATCCTAGATGGTGCTTACTATGTCACAGATCTGTTCTAAGGTGTTTTACAAGTATTAACACATTAACTCCTACAATAACTCTATCAAGTAGGGGCTATTCCTCTCCTGCATTTTACAAATGAAGAAACTAAGGCCCAGAGATGTTAAGACAGTCAGTAATTTGCCATGAAAATACTGGCACTACCAGAGCTAGGAAGTGGAGCTAGAATTTGAACAAGGCAGCGCAGCTCCAAGCTAGATGCCTCTGCTGGTCACCATTTGGCCAATGAAGAAACCGAGTTGTTGAGGGGTGAAGGGCGCCCTGGCTTTGGCATGGTCGGTGGCTCTGGGCTCAGACATAAACCCCGAGGCCTCTGCGCTTTTCCCTTCCTTAGTTTTCTCTGGCTCTTCTCCTGCATGTTAGTTCATGGATCGTTGTACTGGGGAGTAAACTTGAACAAACTACTCTTTGTTCCCATATCCGTGTCCAGCTGCCACCGAAAAAGAATCACAGAATCACAAGTTAAGTCTTCCCGTGGAGCTGAGTGCGCCTTCTGCTTTATTAGGCTCAGAGAAACGGCTTCACTTAGATGCCCTAATTGGTTTACCTACTATCGATTTTTCCTTTTCCTGCTTAAGGGATTCCGGACAGAACTGCATAAAAATGCGATACAATAAACCTGTCACAAAAGCAGCTCTTTGCTCTAAGCCATCCCATGGGGTCCTGAGACATACTTCCCGGCCTTCTCGCTGCTTTTCTTTAGGTCTGGAGGGAGCTGCTCGGATTAGAGGCCCGGAGGCGGCCCCCGAAGGCTGAGTGCATCATGCTAAGGAGAAGCTTGCAGTGGTTTTGGGTTAACAAACTGGTCCAGATCCTCTGCGATCTGTTATATCCTCCTGTTGCTGGAACCCAGAATGACAAGCCTGAAGGGGAATAAATTCTGGACACGGGTGACAAGTGAGGTCATTTACATGCTCGTCTTTTCCTAGGCAGCTACATGCTCGTTCATTCGTGCTATCTGGTTTATTATCATGACGCATCCAAATGTCAGTGTCCGGTAGGAAGAGAACTCCCAAATCTGGACAACTGATTTGGGTTACTGAGCTATTCAAGTATTAAAGGACCTATCTGGTCTGGATTTTAGGGTTGGCATTTTGTATATTCAGTAGATACTTGAGCATTTCCTACCTCCAGGATGGTTCTGTCAAACAGAAGGGGCTTCACTGGAATGTCTTAACCACGCTTTGAAGGGGGTGAGGGAGTGATCTAAGATGATGGACAAAGTCCAGTGCAGAGGGCTGCAGGCACAGGTGTGGCCAGCATGGGCGGAAGGAGGCGGGCAAGCTAACAGCATACTGGGTGCATGCCATGACCAACTCCACGTCGAACAGGCACCACATTGGCATTTTGAGCCCAGGAGGGAGGGCATGAACTTATGAGTTAAAGGGGCTCCTGTGGATGCTCTGCTGGGAAGAGGGAGCAGGGGGCCAGGATGAAAGCAAGGACCAGTCAACAGGCTATTGCAATGGTCCCAGGGAGTTGTACACTGGTTATAGTAGTGGGGCATTTTCTGGATAAATATTAAAAGTGGAGCCAGCAAGATTAACATGTATGTATTTATTTACTGTCTGTCTTCCATAATAGCATTAAATTCCACTGGAGCAACTTTGGTCTGTTTTTTGTTTTGTTTTCCTTTTTTGTATGTGTGTGTTGTTATTTTCTTTGCAGCTCAGTACCTTGCACATCCGAGTCTACCAATATCTGTTGAATAAGTAAATGAACCTGCCAAAGGTCAAAGCCCTAGCCAGTGGCTAAGCCAGAATTCTAATCCAGGCCTTTCTCACTTTCAAATCCCAGTTTGGAACAGTTGCAATTTTGCTCTAACAGACTATTTATCAAGAATAAAAATCACCCCCTGCCCTCTAAATTATACTTAGTGTAATTCGTTTCTCAATATCTGAATGGAGCCCCTGCATCATTGTCAATCTGCGAACAGCACTGATGAAGGGCCAGACATGGAAAATTCCCAAGAAACTCCCACACAAAACCTGACTAGCCCAGCTCTGGCTTCAGGCTGTGTGAGTCCGGAATGTATTGTCTAGTAAAGATACCATATAAGTAACAATTCTGCAGTTACACAGAGTGCACGCAAGGAGAATTCCTTTCTGTAGTTTTAAAGAACATGGAAAATGATCCGGGAAAGTGGTCTTTAAGACACTCGGTGAGGGTGGTGCCCAAAGAAATATTTTGGAAAATACTGTTAGTCCAGACGAGTCACAGATTCTGAGGAAAGTGGATTTTCCCAGCATTTACAGTGACCCAACTACTAATTGGAACAGCCACCACCAACAGGTAGCCCCAGAGCCCCGGCTCCTCCAGAGGTTTGGTGCCCACTGAGACCGGTTCTCCTGCTGCCTTCAACCAGAGGACCGCACAGCGTGAAGTCGGAGAGGAAACTGCTGGGCTTAGACACTGCCCCTCCCTGGCCAGCTAACTGTCCTTCAGCAAGATACATACATTCTCAGTGTCTCAATCTCCTCACCTGTCAAAAGAGCTAAACTATTATCCATCTCCTAGGATTACTAAGTCAAGATGAAGTAAATTAACACATGCCCAACATTTAGAACAGAGCCGGACTCATATTGATAGCTGAGCCGTACTGAGCCCTGGTTACGTCGCCCAGTGTGTGGGTCTCTCACTTCAAATTCATCCAAAGTCTCCCAACCTTCCCAGGTAACGGAGGAGGGAAATCTCCTCCTGGTGTCTGAATCCAGAAGGGAAAGCCTAGTGTCCTGTGCCTGGGGTTGAAGAGAGAGATGAATGTGGAGTCTCACATCAAGCAGGTAGAGTCCCCGGGGCCAGTGGGAGGCTGGCCGTGAGGACAGAGGCCATGGGATGAGCTCACTCGGAGAGGATGCCAATAGCTCTTTCTGAGTGTTACACGCTCCAAGTCCTGAGAATCCATGGAGCTATGGATTCTTGTGTCCTCAGTGGAATACATAATTACTTGCTGTAATATCACAGGACTCCTGAGGAACTGCAGCTGTGGCTTCCAGGAGCAAAGCTCTCTGACCAACGCAAGCCCTTCTCCTGGAAAGGGGACCATCATGGTCAGGCTCTGACAGGACTGCTGGTTCTGCCTCCCGTCACAGCCATCGTCTGGGAGTGGAATCTCCCTGTGCAAATATTAGCCTTGAGTTGTGAGTGAGTATTCCCCTTCGGAAGGGACAGGGCATGTTCATGGAAGTCTCAGAGGGCAGGCTAGAGCAAACTTGTTAAGTTTGCAGATGACATTCAAAGCAGGGCCCAGTGTGAGTTACTTTAAAACACAAATACCCAAATAAAGGGACGGGAGGCTGTGAGGGAGCACTAACCTTTTCAACAATGATGGGGAGGTCACTGACACTGTCCTCTGACATTTATCTTCTTTGTTTGCTAAGTCTTAGCCAAGGCATGAAGCAAAGCAGTGTGCAGATGTGGACGCCAATGAAATGCCATGAAGATCCGTGCCCGGAGGCCCTTCTTTATGAATGAATCACTCCGAGAGATTTCTTCCCTTCATTCGAGGGAATCTTAAACAATCCCTTAAAACCATAAAGCTAGATGATATTTCCTATGGGTACGATCTTGGAAACACACTGCTAGAAACTGCTCCCAGGTTTAATGGGAACTAGTGCCCAGCTGGAATGAGGCCGGATTAGGCCAGGCTATCACCACGAGGCAGGGCCACACGCCCACCTGAGAGCCCTGGGACTGGGCCCAGTGGGTGCTCAGCAGCACCCTGCGCTGTGCAAAAGAGAAATCGCAGCCATGTGAAACTGAGCCATGGGATGCATGGGAGTCATTACTAATGCCACAAACAAACGCTCATGGTAACAGATTGGATACTCAGACTAAAAGTGATTTTCATTATTTTAATCCTCAATCACTTCCTACTTCAGGGAACAAGGGGCTTGTGTACACGTGGGGAGTGGGGAGAATGGGAAATGGAAGCTTATGTCCTCCACTCACTCACTAACTTTGTTTAAGAATCAGAAATGCTTCTTTTTTAAAGAAGCATTTGTGATGGAATCTTTGAAAAGTAGTTTGCATGCTTGCACGTCTTCCCTGGATAATTCATGGCTATTGCATTAGTACAGAACACAAAAGTATGCCTACAGATGTTTACTTTCTTAGATTTCTGGTGTTCCACGTGGAACTATTTTGTTAGTTACTCATTGTCTTGTTATTCTTGTGTCCAAATGTCTCCCAATCCATTCGTAATTCTTGCTTCTAATCTACTAAGTCTAAAAATGAGATAATGAAAAATTTTAAATTCACATTAACTATAAGCCCAAAGGCATGGAGTGAACAGTTTAGGAGTGAAAAGCATTATTTTGTGCCATTATATTGAGAGAGCCATTTTCTGAGCACAAGATTACTTTTTAAACAACAAGTAGATGAGGGTTGTGTCTGGAACAAAATTAATTTATATATTTAGAATGTTGCTTTTTGTTTTCAAAAAGAGATATGCAGGATTGTAAATACATACAAAACATGAAGTTATTTTCATAAAGATTAATTCACATTATTTAAACACCCAATATTTTTTCTAACATAAAACTTAGGAATTTCTACAATAATATCCAATCAAATCAGTTTTATAGAATTAGAAATAATGCTACCTTCAGAAAAGAGAACTTCCGAAATGACATTTAGAAGATCATATTTGGCCTATTATAATTTGGACTCTCTTTTCCTATAAGCATCTGTGCTACTCCTTAAAGTGTTTGGCACAATTTCACAGCAGTGTGCCAGGGACACACATTCAAAAACCTAGTATATAATTGACTTTCTGTCGAAATTGCCTCAAAAAATTAAAAAGAACTGTTCCTATTTTAATCTCATTTTCTATCCTGTTTGTCTGCATGTGAAAGAGAAAAGGAAGTGTAATACTTGGCTACCAACACAATCCAAGCCAACTTTTGAAGTAATTTTCCCTGAATAAAAAGAATCCTTGGTCAGAGGCTCTGGTTTGTGGTGAAGAAGGAAATGTTAAATAAAAATAACGCTTCCAGGAGAAATGTATTTAAAACACTGTTCCCTTTCCATAAAACGGAATTAAATTTTCATTATACACGCATCAGTGAAACATTTCAGACTATATTCACCTTCTGAGCCATTTTGAGTTATTCATTCTCCAAAGAAATTTAAATTTTAATCATCCTAAACACTGCCTTCCCCTTTTCTCCTCTGCAAATTAAAATGCATAATAATGGCATAAATTTCATAAATAAATAAACACAGATTTCTTTCTTTCTAATCATAGCATTTAGTAACACTTTCTGGCTTGAGGCATATTAGACTTGTAAGTACATTTCCGCCTCTAAACAAATGAGTCTGATAATATAATCATTTGCCTCGAAGAATTTCTTGGATAAATAACTCTAAACAGTGCGAATGTAAAAAAAATTGGATATTAAGCAGATAGCAGGTTTACTTCTTGCCAGCCCCAAATTACAGATGACTTCTTCTGGATTGAAGCTTCGGGCCTTCATGGCCCTATCTGGGTTTCTCAGGGAATTCTGTGCACCTGTGCTAGTTAGCAGATAGTAATGGAAGAAGCATCAGAGTAAACACAGAGGCGCAGTGTTCCGAATGTCCAATCTGGCTGTGACTCCCGCTACAGCCTCTGAATCCGTAAATAAGTTACAACAGGCTGTTTCCTCCAGGCCTGTCCCTCACCCATAACAAACTAGAGGCATGGAAGGGCAGATGCATGATTGCAGGATGGCGGCATGTTATTCAGTCTAAGGCAGTGGTCGGCAAACTCATTAGCCAACAGAGCAAACTATCAACAGTACAACGATTGACATTTCTTTGGAGAGCCACATTTTTTAAACTTAAACTCCCTCTAACACCACTTCTTCAAAATAGACTTGCCCAGGCCGTGGTATTTTGTGGAAGAGCCACACTCAAGGGGCCAAAGAGCCACATGTGGCTTGAGAGCTGCAGTTTGCCGACCACGGGTCTAAGGGTTAGCAATGACTTCAGGCTGGGATGATACTGGCTCAAGCGGCCACTCTGATGTCAGTGGGAATGCCTGCTGGCCCTTCTGGGCCTCCATCAGTGTCCTGGGCACCTTGCCACTGTTCAGGATTGTTGACCCAGTTTCCCTGTGTGTCCTTCTGCTGTGGCATGGGAGTACACAGCTGGGGATGGGTACAGCCACCTGGGCAGCAACGAGCCCTCTTCCCCAGACTGCCTGCAGGTCCCGCCTGGCCTGTCACCAGAGGAGATGCCTACCCAGGATGAGTGCTGCAGAAAATGAAATCACCCTTTTCCAAAGCCCTTAACAGAAACAGCTCCCGCGTCTTCCTTGGAGGCCAGCAAGTAAATCACGCCCTGGAGTCTTTAAGAATTCTATTTACAGAGACTCTCGCCATAGCCAAATGTGTGTGGCAGGAAATATGTTAATTTTGTAAAATTGGATTTTAGTCTTTTACTCTGTAGCTACTTGGGAATGGATTCAAACTTCCATTCACTCACTCATCTGGTCCTCTAATAAACGTTATCTAGGGGAACAGGGGCTGTGGGCCAGGTGTGGGGCTGGATGCCCAGGGTAGAGGTGGAAGTAATAAGCAGAAGAGACAGAGGACTGTGTAGCCCAGTGGGGAAGATGAGAATGAAGCAGGCAGACAATCATCATGTGATGGGTCAGTGGTAGGCAAACTCATTAGTCAACAGAGCCAAATATCAACAGTACAATGATTGACATTTCTTTTGAGAGCCACATTTTTTAAACTTAAATTTCTTCTAATGCCACTTCTTCAAAATAGACTCGCCCAGGCCATGGTATTTTGTGGAAGAGCCACACTTAAGGGGCCAAAGAGCCGCAGTTTGCTGACCACTGTGATGGGTGATGGTATGGATCCTCTCTGTACTAGTGACATCCTGGGCAAGATAGCTCTTTCCTCATCTGTTGGCATTTGTAATGGGGTTGAGCAGGGTGGATGGGTGAATTGAGATCATGCATGTCAGGTGACTGTCCCAAGTGACACTCGGGCTGCCTCTGTCCTACAGGACTCTGAAGGTCTTTCCAGAGTTAGTGCTGGCTCAGGTTCTATATTCCCCACATTTTTATTTCTGAAGTAGCCCTTGTTTATGGATGTTGTTAAACAGAACAATAATAATAACCCGAATCTGAGAATTAGCGAAGGATGTTCAGAGTCCCATTTCAGATTCCCTGTCTTTACTGTTACCAGTATCTTTTTGGTCCTCATGGTAATCTTCACTTCCGGTTCAGGCAAAAACTATTAAAAGAGTTAATTTTTAAAAAATATATATTTTATTGATTTTTTTTATTTCAGAGAGGAAGAGAGAAGGAAAGGGATAGAAACATTGATGAAAGAGAAACATGGATTCAGCTGCCTGTTGCACACTCCCTACTGGGGAGGTGCCCGCAACCAAGGTACATGCCCTTGACTGGAATCGAACCTGGGACCCTTCAGTCCGCAGGCCAACGCTCTATCTCCTGAGCCAAATCAGTCAGGACTAATTTTTTTTTTTTCTTTATGAGGCTGATGAGTATGATGAAACAAGTCACATGGAAAATTATAAAATAGAGGGCAGATCCCGCAAAGAACAAAATCAACTGGATTCCTTGCTATATGACGGCTGAAGGGGTTACTTTAGTAAAAAGTTGGAAAGGGCAGGAGGAAAGCCAATCTTTCCCATCTCGGAGAGCTATGATTAAACCAGCTTCATTCCCTGAATGTGATTAAATCAACCTTTGAAAGCACAAACATCCCCCCAGGCTTTTCATTACTGTTTGTGACCAAGCATGCTGCCAGTGTGAGGCCGGGCAGGGAACAGCAGGACCCTGTGGGATGCTGGGGGTACAGGGAGCATTCTCCCATACTGTCATCAGGTTCCTTTCTCTGACGTAGGCCATAGCAGAGGAACGAATGCATGAAAAATAACTCAGAGCCTCTAATATTAGTCACTATACTAACATCTTTCAAAACCAACCAACTTGGATATTTCAAATTCAACAAATGATAGTATTTCTTGTGAGGTTTGGATGATACAAGGCGGTTTTAATTATTTCAGAAGTTTTGAAATCAACACATTCTGCATGCATACTACAGAACACACACTGCAACCCACAGCTTGGTGACTCCATGCTCACCCCCAGGAGACCGCGGATGTGAGTGCTAACGCTCCAATCCATGTCATTAAAACTTGCCATGTTCAGTGCAGGGACTTGGCTGTTTGCCTTATTTTACAGTGAAAACAAACAGAAAGAAAATGTTTATACTGCAGAAATAGTTCACAAAAGCACTGCAAAAATACGAGTCTCTGAATATTTAATGTCTGAATTTCCTGAAAATTAAAAGTAAATATTAGAAAGTCAGAGAAGTTTTATAATCAGCAAGGCACCTGCCACTCTATAACTTGCCTTTAAAGAGCTGGGAAAGTACCTGAAAACACAATATTCAAGGAGATGTATGAACACATTTTTTTTTTCAGTAAAAGAAAAGTCCAAAAAGTAACAGAATTTGTTTGACTAATTTGCATGACAGATGAAACCCCCTTAACTTTTTAAGGTTCCGGCTGTGTAAAGAACCATATAAGCCGAACCCATGCACCCTGCACTCCATTATCAATGGTAAGAATGATGAAGGTTCTGGAACCTTTAAAAAATTGTGTTAAAACTCTGCATGGTTGGTTACAAATGTACAGAGAAACGAACACTATAATTGAAAATACTATAATTGACAACATAAACACACTGAGAGTTTATTTTTCTGGAAAAAATTATCAGGAACTTTGTGAATATTCAATGCTTGCCTTCCTCAACTCATCCTATCACACACGAGCGAGGCAGGCACCTTTCCTAGGCCTTGCTGAATTGTCACAATCCTCACTGGATCAATTTCCACCTTATTTTATTTTTTTAGTTTAATGCTGTTATTTTATTAGCTTCTGCTATTTAATCCTTTGTACTTTCAATGTCATAAATATCTCCGAGAATTCCTTTCCTGTGGAGCTTTTGATGGCATCACTTCCTCTGGGACAGCTTTATTCCCTTTTTCATCACCACATTCCACCTTTACGCTGTTATGTTCCCTCCCTCAGCTCCTGTCTGCATGCTAGTCTTCCCAATGTGATGGCAGTGCCAGCATTCACACAGTGAGCTGAGCCTTCTATCTGCCTTGGATTTGAATTTTACTTCCTGCACCATCACTTTCGTTGCTTCGCTGCCCTTCCACCTTGGTTGGCCAATTCCCTTTAAAACACACACACACACACACACACACACACACACACATTTCTTTATTGATTTCAGAGAGGAAGGAAGTGGGACAGAGAGATAGAAGCATCAATGATGAGGGAGAATCATTGATTGGCTGCCTCTTGTACTCCTCCTACTGGGAATTGAGCCCACAACCCAGGCATGTGCCCTTGGCCACAATCGAACTTGGAACCCTTCAGTCCACAGGTTGACTGAGCCATATTGGATAGGATGGCCAATTCCCTTTTGAAGTATTCATTTTTATAAAACATCTCCTTATCATGTTGCAACAAGGAAGCAACATGAAGCAACATGACTACATGTTTTTCCCTTTGGGAGTGAACCGAATAACAGATGTGCAGTGACCCATCCCTGATGGACCCTGCATGAAGTGACCTGATTGATTGTCCATCATGATAAGCATCTGCTATTTACAGAGTGATCTGTGGATGGAAGAGTTAGCGACGCAGTGTGCACTCTATGCAATTACAGTTAATGTACTATGGGAACTGAAATTTAAACTGCGGTGTTGACAACTGGGTTTATTTAGCTAACAACATGTAATCAAAATTCATGCTAACTGGAACCATGTAAAAGCAAAGAAAAATAATTGGGCAGAATTCAAATCTGCTAGAAACTTTTGCTCTAACTCTGTGGGCTGCAATGGAGTATTTCATATTTTTTTATGCTGCGCCAACAACCAGATTCCCAAGCTTTACCCAAACATTCAAAGTTGGAAAAGACATCTGAATACAGGAAAAAATGAGACCTTCTGCGCCGAAACCGATTTGGCTGAATGGATAGAGCGTTGGCTTGGCGACTGAAAGGTCCCGGGTTCGATTCCGGTCACGGGCATGTACCTTGGTTGCGGGCATATCCCCAGTAGGGGGCGTGCAAGAGGCAGCTGATCGATGACTCTCTCTCATCGATGTTTCTAACTCTCTATCTCTCTCCCTTCCTCTCTGTACAAAATCAATAAAATATATTTTTTTAAAAAGTTAAAAAAAAATGAGGCCTTCTGAAAAAGAACCCAGCCATTCTTTTTTTGTTGCTGTTAATCCTTATCTGAGGATATTTCCCCATTTATTTTTAGAGAGAGTGGAAGGGAGGTGGGGAGGGAGACCCTTCAGACTGTGTGCGGACACTCTATCCACTGAACCAAACCAGCTAGGGCTCAACCATCCTTTTTAATGCAATAAAAACTGGACCATCAAAACAACAACAAAATAACACTATATGCTGACTGTTTTATATCTATCATCTCAGTTAATGCACACAACCCCAAGGAAACAAGGCTCCGAAGTTAACTGGCTCACCAGCGTCACCACAAGAGTAGGTAGCAAAGCTGTGATAAAACCCAGGTGTATCCAGCTCCAGAACTTGTCCTCCAACTTTATGTCCATGGAGCCCAAAGCAATTTCAGAAAAATGGCAAAAATCTTTGCAAGAGTCCCTCCCCTCTAGAAAGGACAATGCCACCCGGAGCACCTGGTTCTACTGCTGTTTACAACTCTCCTCTGCACCTTTAATAGTTACCCATCTGAGGGCCCGCTCAGTGCCCAGGGAAGGCAAAGGAAGACATCTGTAGAGACTGATGGGAGAGAACCCACAGCCTACTATGTGCCAATAATATCATGTGGCTGATGCAAGTTACCCAGTTAAAATTCAACCTGTATTCCCAGAAGATAGACTGGTTTTCTCCATTAATAAAGTATTTTTTTCCCCCTTAAAAAAATCACTGAGCCTTGTCAGTTGAGAATCTTTTTTGGAATATTATTTCAGACAATGTAATTTTATTTTGGTTGGTTGTATTCGCATAAAAAATTCAATTTCAAATATTTAAAGAGCATTAAAAAAGTAATAAAGTCTGATGATTTTTTTTGAAAATACATAACTATAATATAAAACTAAGGGATTTTAGTATAAAAACTGTGGGGAGTAATTATTTTAAAAGCAGATAAATATTGTCTTACCAACATAGAAGGCTGCAAACAAATTATTGCAGTTCAATTTTAACACATATGGTCAATTGTATATGATATAAAAGATGTCTGTAGTTATTCTTTCATTTAGTCTCATTCCACCCTCTAGCATTCCCCTTCCTGGGTACAAAGAAAATCATCCTTATGTAAAAAGACACATTTACATTTCATTTTTTATTTGCAGTTTCAGTGGATGAGTTTCTACTTTGTCCAGGAACTCAGGGTCTGCCATCTTTTCTATTAGACTTTCTCAAAACCCACTGCACACACTTCACCTTGTGAAGGCTCCACTGCAATTCTTGACAACAGACCACTTGGAACTAAGTGCTCCTTTCTGACCACGTGATTCTGCATTACACTGTAAGAAACATCTTATCTAACCAATGTGCTTCTTAGGTTGAAAGATAAACTTGGAAATTGAAGTCTTAGGAAAACATCAAAGCATGAAACATAAGTATGCTGAGAAGCAGAGGTTAATGAGCTGGATATAGAATCAAGACCTCTCTGTCCTATTCTTCCATTCATTCATTTTGCAAATAGGAGTTACTGAGTGGATTTGAGTCCTAAGCACGGTGCCCCATGCTGAGAAGTAAGGCAAAACAGCGGCACAGGTCCAGCCTCTAACACGCTGCACTCCAGCTCCGCAGGCAACAAGGCAATTAAAGGGGAAGTGTGATACATCATCTGCTAGAATCATGATCAGAGCACTAGGGCAACTTGAAATAAAGGCACTAAAAGAACAGTGTGGGGCTGTGGGAGGTGGAGAGAGGGGTTTTCTAGAAATGGATTTCAAAGGACCAGAAGTTCATTTGAATCCTGATTCACATTCACAGTCTACGGGGTGCCAGGTGAGGAAACAGAATGGGCTGGACCAGTGATTCCCAAAGTGGTCGATATCGACCCCCAGGGGTCTATGACAACCTGCAAGGGGTCTACGTCAGCGGAAAAAAAATTTGGGGGTCCATGAAATGAAAATGGGGGTCCACAATAGTGGATCTCAACATACACTGATAGTACCTATTTACTTACATCATATTATCTTATAATATAAAAACATATAAATTATTTATAAAAGTACCTATGAAGTAAAAAATTTATTATGTTTATAAAATTGTGTAAGTTGTAGGATAAAAACCTGCACATAATGATATACCAGTATCATCTTGTTACAAGCATACGCGCAGTAAACATTCTTGCCAATTTTTGTCTCAAAGCTTCGCGAACTTGCACCGACTTGTTCAATTCGTCACTCTATAAATATGAATGTGAGAAAAATACGTTCATTCGTTTTCTGAATCTTGAATAGGAAAGTGCTGAGAAAATATTAAAAAAAATATAAACTGGTAGTTTATCATACAAATTATAGTGAATCAGTGTTATTTTCTTTGAGAATGCCAGAGAAAAGTAGGTACATTATTTTTTTATTAAATTTTAACACTAAACTTTACTACAGTTAGAAATTTACAAAAAAATCAATATCAGGTAAGTAGGGGGTCTACCCAAAACCGGAAAACATGGCAAGGGGTCTACGGCACAAACAAGTTTGGGAACCTCTGGGCTGGACAAATAAAACTACTATGACTCATTTTTGCACCTTTGTATTTCCTGGAAGGGGCCAAAGTAATGAAAAGGGTGGGATCTGGGGCATTGTATCTGTACACTTTATAACCAAGGTTGGCTGATGTCTGGGAAGTGACATGAGTATTTGCTTATAGAAATATATGTCATAATTTATGTATAGCATTAATTGAATCAACTGTATGAACTTCCTGCCTTCCCCACTTCCTCCCTTACAAAGTTTTACAATTTCAAGGAGTGAAACTTCTCAAGTGTCCTAGCAATGGTTACTTGGCATATATGAAGTATCATTATTAGCAATATCAAATGTGACACTTTTCAGATGAGGAATCTATTTACAACTTGAATGCTTTTCTTGCAATAATTTTAGCCATTCAAAAGCTAGATATTAATTTCAGATTTATTTTTTAATACTAGCACAGAGTTAATGTTCCTGAAACTAGCCGGAGGGATTAGAAGCTAGTGCGTGTGTTTCCATGGAAACAGACTGCCTTGCCTTGGAGAGATCATTTCATACATATCATATAACCCAGCAACCACACGGGAGAGAAGAGAAATCTGCATTTCAGGTTTTTAGATTCACCATCAATTTTGATTTTTGGTAGAATTTTTATTTTTATTGAGAATGCAGATAGCATTCATGTTAGGAAGTTACCTAAGCTTAATTAAAGAAAAAAATTGAATTTATTGGGGTGACATTGGTTAATAAAATTATATAGGTTTCAGGGGTACAATTCTATAATATAGCATCTATGTATTGTTCACCACCCCAAATCAAGTCTCCATACATCACCATTTCTCTCCCTTTTTCCTTTTCTATCTCCCCCACCCCCTTCCCTCTGGTAACCACCATACTGTCCTGTGTCTAGCAGTTGTCACCTTTCCCACCCACCCCCCTTGAATTCTTTACTCTTTGTCTGTCAACGACCATCGGGCATGTGTGCTGATGGACACATGGTAGTGATCAAGTCACCCGACGCTTTCGGCTTTCACTTTCATTCATGCTGCGAATCACAGGACACCCGATTACAAAATCTCTGGATCCTGAGAGGAGGGGCTGAGCCAAAGGCTGGACATCGGCGTCACCCTTCAAGGGATGAAACTCAACAAGTGGCTGCTGTCCAGCTGGGGCTTCAGGAACACCAGCTGGACAGCCGAGTAGTGGCAGCGGACCAAGTGACCTGGAGAAGGACCACGCAGAAAGCATGGACCAGCGAGGCTTACCCCCCAACTAGAAACAAGTGCAGTAGATGCCCCAAACCTGAAGCTGGGTGGTCGCAAACCCCTAAATTAGGACGCCATCCTTGGGGCTAGTTTTTTGTTTGTTTGTTTATATATATATATATATATATATATATATATATATATAAATTTTATATATATATATATATATATATATAACAATTTTATATATATATAACAATTTTATATATATATATATATATATATATATATATATATATATTGATTTTTTTTTTATAGAGAAGAAGAGAGAGGGATAGAGAGTTAGAAACATCGATGAGAGAGAATCATCGATCAGCTGCCTCTTGCACACCTCCCACTGCAGATGTACCCACAACCAAGGTACATGCTCTTGACCGGAATCGAACCCGGGACCATTCAGTCCAAAGGCTAACGCTCTATCCACTGAGCTAAACCGGTTTGGGCTATTTTTAAAGAAAATGTTTTCATCCTCCTGTGCCTCAAGTATAAGTCTGGCTGGAGAGATGAGCATGTTCACCTTTTGGAGTGGCACTTACTTTTGGCCACTGCAGAGCTGAGTGACCATCTAAGGGGCAGGATTTACTGGGAGGGCCCTTGAATAGGAGGGCGAAGGCCCAGCCAAACCCGCAGTGCACACGGACCCCAAGCAGCAAGCAGCCCCACAGGGCTGGGACTCAGGGGCTTCGGTTTCCCCATCTGAACCAAGAGCAAGTGAGAATGAAGTGAGAAAAGCCAGGGGAGAGCTCACAGTGGGGAAAAGTGCACAGCCTTGCAAGCATCCAATGAATGTCAGCTGCTGTCATTATTCTGGTTCGTGTTATTAGTATTGTTAATACTGAAAACTAGGCACTGTCCTCTGCTGGGCCTTGTGGGGTAAAACTCAAGACAATCTTTATAAAGGACGAGAGAAAAGGACTGAGATCCTGAAAGAAACTCTCACAAGAGTGCACAGACACTTTAGCTTGATTTTGAATAAAACTAGAGAACTGGAGATAAGCTACCGAATCTTGCTCATGGAGGACCCCTTTGGGGACGAGAGCACGAGATCACACTTCAGATGCATAATGAAGAACATTTTTTAAAAGATGCCATTAATGGTGAAAAAAATGTTTTTAAGGTAAAAAATTGGTTTCAGTGGTATTTTACTTCCATGAAAATGTTTTCTTCTAAACGGTGACCTCGTGACCTGAAAATAAACAGGGGCTGTGTGAACTCTTATGATGAATAACTTTAACTTAGAAGTAAAACTTCTCATCGATGCCTCCATATAACATCTGTCCCTCAAATTTTCTGTACTGTATCATTACAACGCTAGGATGTTTATGCTCTTTCTGCCAGTGAGTTTCTTTTCCAATTGTCGTAATTATGTTGGCCGTGATCCAGTTAGCACACCAAGTAGAATAACCTCGAAGTAAAAAATCATGGGCTCCAATCAGAAACAATTACCAGGGGAAGACATGTACTTTGGATAGTGGAATAGTGGCTTTAAGCTCAGATTTGATTTTTGTGTGTATAGAGCAATAAAATAAAACAAAACATAAAGTAAATTAAACCACAAAACTAACCTACTCTGAATCTAAGGCCCCTTGCTTTAAGCTCCACAACAGAGGAAAGCGACAGTCAAGTATAAGCACTAGACATCAAAATACATCCCAATGCAAAGAATAAATTTGAGAGCGCTAATTTTCTCTGAACTGTTGAAATTATAGCTTAGCCAAAGATGACCTTCAAGCGGTGACTTTATGATCCTCGTACACTGAAGGTGACCCACTGACGCCAATAATGCACAAAGGCAGAATCTGATGGGCGGTATTAAGGCCACGTAATTGATATGAAATAAAACCATTCATCTGCGAAGGTTTTTAGTTTAGCTTCTCCCTGCCCTTTGCTGGACAATTTAATCCTCATCCTAAACTTGAAAGCTTCCCTGCAGAGTTTCCACCACTATTAAAGGAATATTCATGGCACAGGCTCTGAGCCTGTCAAAGGCAGTATTTATGCACATGAGGCCATAAAACTGTTGTAACAAGGAAAAACGCTGCAGATTTACAAGAGGAGATGTTTACAAGGCAGCGAGTTGATGGGCATGGGTTTCACCTTGTGAGACCTCGGAGCAAAAAGTCAGTATAAAAAGCAGAAACCTCTGTCCTTGATGGTGTTTGGACAAAGGAGCGCTTCCCATTGGAATGTGGAACTCCCATACCCTCTTGCTCTTCCCCTAGGATGGGTTGCACCCAAGATGAGGACGGGACTCTGACAGGGTGCTCAGTGTTCCTGGAATTTCCACCCACATTCTAGTGCACACATTCAAGTGACCTTTCTGAAGTTTGGGAAATGAAGGTGGAGATGGAGGAGGTCATAGAGGGGATAATTGATGATGGGGGGGAAAAATAAAAAAATAAATAAGATTTAAAAAATAAAGGTTGGGCAATGAGAGAAGTATTATTTGCTCATTAAGCTGAGTGTTTATATTCATAATATCCCATAAACAGAAGCATATACAATCCCTTTACTCAAATCTCTCCCAAGAATAAAACACTATATTATGGAAAGATATATTTACTGAACTCAGAATTTAACCACAAAAGAGGAGCCATTCTGTCAGGAATGTCATTTTGTTGAAGGAGTTCTAAACTGGATATGTGACTTAAAAATATGTGGCTCTGGTGGAACTGGGAATTCAACTCAGTAAAATCATGACATCTACGGAGAGATTGGGCAAGTGGGAAAATTGTTTTATACAGACTCACTCAATATATGCGTGCACGTCATAAAATGAGATTTGATGAAAAAAACAAAAAGTTGTGATTATGTGTCCTTTAAAATTGTGAAATTATTTATAATCCCAGGATAATAGGTGTAAAATAAGTAGATTTTTTTAAAGTATCTTGTGCAATGATTAAAATAGGTACCATAATAAAATGTACTTTTCCATTTAATTTCATTTTAGCCGGCATTTACTGGGCTTCGCCTATGAGCCTGGTGCTATTCCGCCAGGAGGGATACAACAGTGACTGAAAAGGCTGCTCTGCCCGGGGAATCAGACGAGAGAGCAAGAGATACCACCTGGATTGAAGGGGCTGTTTCAGTGCAGGGATGATGGGACGTGAGGGACTATGGCACCACCACAGAGCCGCATGTGGGGGTATGTCACAGAGCCCCAGGGTTAAATGAAGCCATTCTAGAAGCAATGACCTCTGGGAAGGCCTGGGAACAGTACAAGCCTGAGCCCAATGGCACAGAGGGCTTGGTATTCACAGGGACTGTGGGTCCGTTGACCATCCTAGAGGAAAACCCTGTGTGTGTAGGGGGTGGGAAGGAGGGAGCGGGGAGAGAAGGAACAGTAGAGGTAGACAGACTGTTGTGGGCAATCTTTTATCCAAGTGAAGGGGCCTGAAACTGACCTCCTAAGTGATGGGAGCCATGAAATAGTGGGGAACAGGGAGCAACTGGATACTGTCCATTGCTAGTGTGCTGAACCGATCTGAGGGGCCAAACCCCAGAGAAAGTGGGACCAGGGTCTTAACTGGGTATTTGGTACTGAGCGAGGGAATAGGGACTTTCTCTTCTAGGGAAGTCTCTTGGCCTTCCCCAGCAAGTCTATTTCTGGGGAGCTGCAAATTAATTTTGTAACCCAAATAATATTTCCTCATTGACGATGTACTCATGTTTATATTAATTCCATTGATTTTCTTTTTAATTGGCATAGGTCCCTAAAGGATAGAACTCAGAATGCAATAAGAACCTTGATGTTCAGTAGTCTTCAAAGTATTTTTAGCTTCAGAAGCTTCCCCGAAGTGAAGGCTTTGTGGAATATTATCAGTACAGAAAATAGACAGGTGCAGAGTGATTTGGGCTGGAGCAGGGCCTCACATCTCAAGGCCCCATCAGCCTTGAAACCTCCTAGTCAAGTACCTCAGGGAACAGAGAGTTTGAAAGCCACTGCTGAAGCTGAATTCCTTCCTTCTACTCACGAGCAAGTGAGGAGCTGGTCCCTGGCAGAGGTGTCGTTTTCGAGTTGTGATGTAGAAGGAGGCAGAGGGGCTTGTGGTCTGGCTTTTCCAGTTGGGAACCACGAAATTTTGAGAAGGCATGCTTCTCCTTTGCTTTTGTTGTCTCATCTATAAAACCCAGACAATAGTTCCTCTTACCCATCAAAACTATTGAAATGCAAGTTCTTTGTAAAATGTGTTAGTTCAGTGGTTGGCAGACTGCGGCTCGCGAGTTTGCCGCTCTGTTGACAAATGAGTTTGCGGATTACTGACCTAGACTCTCGATTCCAATAATTACAGGCTGTTATTGTTCCTTGTAATTAAGCCCCTATCCCAGTGGTCGGCAAACTCATTAGTCAACAGAGCCATAGTTTGCCAACCACTGTGTTAGTTTATGAAAGAAAGAAAGAAAGAAAGAAAGAAAGAAAGAAAGAAAGAAAGAAAGAAAGAAAGAAAGAAAGAAAGAAAGAAAGAAAAGCAAATTGCTGCTGCTGTATCAGTGCCTCAAATCAGAGAACTGGGAGCAAACCAGGAACCTGGGTCCCAGATGCCAGGGGAGCCATCCAAGGGCCACGGGATGAGGACCGAGGTGATGTACAGCACTGGTCTCTGCAGCCACGATGATCAACAAACCCCGAGTGATTGCTTGGATGGCACCTGCAGCAAATTATTTCGTTCTGAGAAACCTCTTGTACCTCTGATCTGCCAAGAGACTATGGTTCCTAAAGAGAAAACAATTATCTCCAAAGTCTGAGAAACACCTGGCACACAAAACCATCACACTCGACGCACGCTGGCAACTTGTGTGAGGAAGCTGGATCGGAGCCAGACAAACTGGGGCTCGAATCTCGCCCCAGGATTCCCTGCTTTGTGCTGACAAGGACCTGTCCTGAGAGCTGTGGGAGATGATCCACATAAAGGACTCGGCATCACCGCTGGTCCCCGGACACGCCCAATAAATGCTCAGCACAACACCAGCCTCCAGTCTTCTGCTCGAGCGACCTGTCATGTAAGTCATCACATCCCAGAGCTACCTGCCCACCAACATCCCCATCTCCGCGGGGAAACACGCCAGACGGAAACGCACTCTGAGCATCAGCACCCACTGCTGACCAGCGAGGAGGCTGGAGACTGAAGAAGGCAACTTGTGAAGGATTCTGCACATTGCAGCAAGAATGCACATGTTTCGCCAAAACCAGTGTGGCTCAGTGGATAGAGTGTCAGCCTGCGGACTGAAAGGCCCCAGGTTCGATTCCGGTCAAGGGCTTGTACCTTGGTTGTGGGCACATCCCCAGTAGGAGGTGTGCAAGAGGCAGCTGATCGATGCTTTCCTCTCATCGATGTTTCTAACTCTCTATCCCACTCCTTTCTGTAAAAAAATCAATAAAATAAAATAAAAAAGAATGGGCATATTTCAAACAGAAGTGGCACTCCCTACAAAATACCCTAAGAAGCACACAGCAGTCTCACTTCCGAAGGAGGCAACGTGCCAATGAAGTGGACAATAAAGTAATAAAAACTGCATATTACTTTTAAAATATAAAAACACTTCAGAGAGCACTTCAAAACCATGTCTCAATAATCTGAAAAGAGATCAACTGGGTGCAAATGTCTAATATATAAAGTGATGTGAGACACAGTTGTATTTAAGATTAGTAAGGTACACTGCAAACATATACAATGTCAAGTACCATAATAAGATCCCATGAGAAACCCTAAAATGTTGCAGATCTGGCTTAAAATGTCTTCAAGGGATCTCTCAATTTCCTGTTTCTGCATGGGAAAATTTTAAAAATATATTTTATTGATTTTTTATGAGAGGAAATGGGAGGGATAGAGAGTTAGAAACATCGATGAGAGAGAAACATCAATCAGCTGCCTCCTGCATGCCTCCCACTGGGGATGGGCCTAAACCAAGGTACATACCCTTGACCAGAATTGAACTTGGGACCCTTCCGTCTGCAGGCTGACTCTCTATTCACTGAGCCAAACTGGTTAGGGATGACTGGAAAATTTAAAATTACAACCTACTATATCACTTTTCTTAGTCACTCAATCGATTGCTTCATGAGCAAAGGATGTTAACAGTAAGAGAGAAAGATGCTCTCAAAGGCTCCAAATGATGCAATTTACTCAGACCTCCCAGTCCTGGAGACTCCTCCCCTCAGAAGTGCTGAAGGTCCAGTTAGGACAATTATCACTGCACACAGCTATTGGACTCCAGGGCAGTGGGCAATGCCACCTGGGCAGGCAGGCAGCACTCAAGGAAGGCAGTGAGGAGTAACAGCTATAGGAAAGCAGAATGCAGCACATTACATAATGGGGACAAGTCCTTGGCGGGTTCAAAGCAAAGAAAAAATATATATCTGGTGTATGCTTCTGGGGAGAAAGTAAGCGTCAGTCTTAAAATGCTTTCTAAATTCATGTGCCAGGTACACTTCAGGGCAATGCATTATCCTCTCTAAAAGATGCCAGTTTCCTGAAGTGAAACTTTTTTCAGGCTCAGGTTCAAGAAACGTATGCATCATCCTGGTTTATGACAAGCCAACGGTCAAATGTGTAAATGAAATCTATAAAGGAATTAGCTTTCCAGCATTTTCTTGTACTCAATGGAGGGGCATGACCAAGAGATGAAAGAAGGGGCTCTCTTTTCCTTATAAGTACAAGATAAAATGTGGAGCCACAAATAAAACCAGGAGAATAAGAGAAAACGAGGCTCTGCTTTTTCTCCTAATTTTGCCATCTGCTGCCAGGTTTAGAGCAAAGATGCAGAGCCTGAGATGCAGAGATGGCAGTGGGCTGGGGAAGAGAGTCATGAATCCATATGCCCAGCCTCTGCAGGCCTCCTATGACCATGCATGACCATGCTGACATACCCTGTAAGGCAGTGTCCTTACACTCGGAGGGAGTCCTGGGAGAACAGAAGGTGAGAGATACTCCATGGGCTCTGCTTAGAATCTAATGCTACTGGGTGGGAATATTTACCATATTTCTCCTAGCAATGGTGCTATGAAAACTCCACTGGCGCCTGAGAGGAACCTCTTGGGAAGTAATCCATGAACAGGTGAAGAGTGGCACTTCATCACCCTCTCTTCACCTGGAAGAGGGAGACTGGTAGGTATTCAGGGCGTTAAGCTTACCAGCAAGAAGTCGTGATTGAAAAAAACAAACTGAGATCCAATTTTTTCCTTCTAACTGGATAGAACGAAAGCATGAGAATCTTGTATCACTTAAAACTCTGACACTATTTATAGGCTAATTGTCATTTCAGTGATGCTTCAAAATAGTTTTTTCATCTATTTTAAAAAATATATTTATATATATTTTGATTGATTTCAGAGAGGAAGGGAGAGGGAGAGAGAGAGATAGAAACATCAATGATGAGAGAGAATCATTGATTGGCTGCCTCCTGCACGCTCCCTACTAGGGATTGAGTCCACAACCGAGGCATGTGCCCTTGATAGGAATTGAATCTGGGACCCTTCAGTCTGAAGGCCGATGCTCTATCCACCAAGCCAAACTGGCTAGGACAGTTATTTTATCTTTTACATGAGGTGCATATCAGCAATACATTCCACTACCTTCTTTTCTCCTCCATAGGAGATGGGAAGGTCAGCCAGCCAGGTCTTGGTCACAAGCACCCTTCCAAAGGAGTCTTGACCCTCAGGAAAAACAGGCTGCACACTTCTCAAAATACACAGAAAAGACCCTGGCATTCACTGACCCTCCTATGGTCTATTAGAAAAGACCAAAGCTTTGACCGCAGAGTTCAGTAGTGGAACATTTCCTCTGCTGTAGAATGAACTATTGCTGAATTAACCACACTACTCTTATGCAAAATCAGGCTTCAGTGCTGCCTAAAACCCATCACTTTCTTGGACTTCACATTTTCTTCACTTCCAACTCCAGGACAAATAGTTGTCCCTCTAAAGTTGTTATCCCTTCACAGCAATGACTGAGAATGTGACTCAGGAGCAGGAAACATTTCTTATTCCCAGTGGACCCCAAGTGCATGAGGCACCAAATCCACATTTGTTATGGAAACAATGAATGGTTTACATGTAGAGCATGAAGCCTGTGAGTGTGAAGAGCGGACGGCTGCACTCACTCCCTATTTTGCATCAGCCCTGATGTGTGGTCCTGTGAGATGGTACCTCCTCCAAAGTGAAGGATATGGCAATTACTGAATTTAGGCCAATCATAACTAATTGAGTTGTTGAATGTGAAATGCATGAATCTCTAGGGAACACTCAGTTTGAGCTAAAAAAACAAAACAAACCAAAACAAAACAAAACAAAAAAACAACAGAACATATCTAAGTAGGATTTTGTAAACAAATCCCTATTTTAAATGCAGTTGAGAAGTCCAGACTTAAAGGGCCTTTGATAAAGCTAATTATGCCTTGATTACTCCCTACTTTGATTAGTTTAACATTTAGGATAGAGAGAGAGAAACATCAATGTGTGAGAGAAACATTGATCGGTTGCCTCTCATACATGCCCCAACCTGGCATCAACCTGCAATCCAGGTATGTGTTCTGACTGGGAATTGAATCACCACATTTTGGTGCATGGGCCGAGGTTCCACCCAACTGAGCCATCCTTGAGGCAGGCGGACCAGCACATAGCTTAGTCATGAGTGGTTGATTAAGGGACAGCAATGCAAATGCACGATGGATGAGGAAAAGTCAGCAGGGCTTGATGCCTGATTGGGCCTACGTGGTCCAGCACCAGGAGTTACTTACTCACCAGGGCTCCCTTCCAGAGGAAGGGCTTTCTCACTGACTATGATGGTGAAAACTGTCTCTTTTTGACCAGAGAAAATGCTTAGCAGCTCTGTTTTCAATGTGTCCTATCAAGAATTAGACCCATAACACTCAAGTACAAGGAAGACATACATTTTAGCACAAGGATAGACCAAGAAAGATATGTAAAGCTATAAGAGGAGGTGTGCCCAAACACTACCCCAAAAACAGAGACCACTTTTAATCTAGGTGTCTTCATGTATTTGGGTGGCTATAACAAAATACCACAGACTGGGTGGCTCCTAAACATGAACATTTATTTCCCACAATTCTGGAGGCTGGCAATCCAAGGTCAAGGTGCCAGCATGGTGTGTTCTGATGTTGGCCTTCTTCTGGGTTGTTAATTTCTCACTGTGTCCTCATTGGACAGACAGGGCTATGGACCTCTCTGAGCCTCTCTGATAAAGGCACTGACCACTTTCCAAAGGTCCCACCTCTTAATGCCATCACATTGAGTAGTAGGATTTCAACAGATGAATTGGCAGGGGACACGAATATTCTGCCCACAGCACTGTGGAAGAGTGCAATAATTGCACAGGCTGTTAAAGAGACAGACCGGAGAGGAGAGAGTACGCTAATGCTCACTGATCACACAGTCCTGATGGACTTCACATCTCTCTGAACTTCTGAGGAGCCAGAACACAGGAACCCTTTCTCAATCCACACCTACTAATAAGAACAGACACTTAACAGGTTGGAGAATGAAGTATGGAAGCACTGACAGTCTAGCTCTTCTCCTGGCATAACTGCAATCACTCTGTATCTCTAGTGTGTGTGCTGTTATGGTCTCCATCTCTCATTTCTTAACTTTTTGTTCTCTTCCCTTCTTTAATTAATTGAAGACTTTCTGTGGATTCTAGAATATTCCACCAGAGATCCATGTTTCCTTGTCATTTTCTCATTCTGCCTTCTCCACTGCACAGCTTCCCCAACCAACTTTCCCATTCCATTTGTGACCCATCATCACACGGAAGTAAACTGGTCTGAAAGGTCTGGTAAAGGTTTGATAGAATAGCCATGGGAGACTTGGGTTTTATACCCAGCACATGTGTTGCCATTGGCTCCCTTTTGGTATGAGGTTTAACTCTTTAATTCTGGCATCCTCATCTACTCAATGAAGATTCCAATACCTGTTCTGGCAGGCAAGTGGAGACTGTGATGAAGCACATGGCACCTCCAGCACCTTCTCCGAGAACAGACTTTCCACAGATAATGTTTCTGCTGATCTTTGTAGGAAAGCTATGATGACACTGACAATGGACTGATTTATATTTGCAATAGTCATGTGTAACTTTTAAAAAATTAGGTGCACATAGTAATTTACAGAATTTGTCTTTCACTTGATTAAATATGCCAAATAAATTGGTAATTTAACAATTTAATTGTAATCAATAGTGACCTCTTGAACTTCATAATAAATATATGTTAAATCTAAAACAGAACTACACTTTCCATGTGAATATAAGAGTGTTTTATTTCAGAGAGGGGAACAGCCCTATGTCTATACTTTCAGCAGCCTACTGAATTCTTATAAATATTAGTAAGCAGAATAAAACTAAAATCCTAGCTACTTTTTTTCCAGAGAATGTCCCCTCCTTTCTCTCTCTCTCTCTCTCTCTCTCTCTCTCTCTCTCTCTCTCTCTCTCTCTCTCTCTTTCCCTCTCTCTCTCTCTCTCTCTCTCTTTTTTTTTTAAAGCAGCAACACAAGGTCAAGAGCTTGGCTCTGTTCGACTGTCTGCTTGGGTCTCATTACTGTGGCCGGCTCTCCCTGGCCCCCAAGGACACCTTGCTCAAGGTCAGCTGAGACGGCTTTGGAGGAGCCACACCTGACTGTCCTGGTGGAACCTGAGCTCTGAGTCATTCACTTGGCAAAGAGCTGATCTAGGAAAAGGCAAAAGTCAGAGAGATTCTGGCGTGAAAGACAGATGAGTCATGGACAAGAAACAAATCACTCTCGATGGAGGACCAACTTTAGGGAACATTGAAATGGAGAAAAACAGTGTTTGGGGAAAACTAGCACTTATTTTTGGTCAGGACCATTTAACACACACACACACACACACACACACAAATAAATAAAAATAAATAAATAAATAAATATCTGCAAAAGTTTGTTTATGCTCCCAGCAATTTCTCAAGTATCTACCACTCATGCTATAAAGGAACAAAAAATCCCTCCCAGGGAAGTTGTGAAAAAGAAAACTTTCCAAGAGGAACTATCAATTACTTAAGTTTGATAAAGATAAGGAGAAACTAAAACCAAAGGGAACATTATAACCTGAAATTCCAATCACATTAATAATGGATAGAAATTGGTATTGTATTCCTTTAAAGATGACTTACACATACATACATACCTTACACAGGAGGTTTTATATTTTAACTTCAAAAAACTCAAAAAGTTTGACTGAAAGACTACTACAAGGTCATTTTATGCCTTCATTTTCTTTTTATTTTATTTATTAATTTTTTAACATGGTAACACTTTTAAGAAAGATTTGTCCTTGTATTTTAAGAACAAATCATAAATACATGAGTTGAGGAGTAGTGAAAGAAGTTGATGACAATATAATACACATATCTTTATAAGACCCCAGTTTTAATGAACTTTAAATGAAAAAAAAAAAAAAAAAAGGCCCAAAATAGTTGAAAACATTTGGCCAATAAGACAAAAAATATTCTTTTCACAATATTTTTAAAGCACTAAATATTCCTATCTTATTCATGGGAAAACTGATATAAAACCAACTTCAAGTAACTCGTACACAATGATCTATTCAAGAATTAGATGTAGGGGCCAGCATTTAGTGTGGACAACCCAGGTGACATTATGTTAGTGAATCACATGGTTAAACCCTTTTTAATCTTCCTAGAGCAGGACCTAGCTAAATAATGATACCGACAAAGCTCAAGATGGCTATGCCTGCAAAGGGAACGGACTGTCTTCTCCAGATAGTTCCTCTGGGAGGGAGGAAGGACGGGCCTCCACTTCTGGAATGTCTATGTGTGTCAGGCACTTCCAGAACTATGCCATGTAACCTTCCCCAAACCCTGACTAGCTTGCTGTTATTTTTATAATGACACAGGTTTTCAGAGAAAATCAATAACTTCTGCTGAGAATGGGTCAAAGCAAAGCAATATACTTACTTGAAAGGAATGAGTACTTCAGGGATGGTAGGCAGAAGTCAGGGGAATCCTTCCTTTCTTAAAGTACTTCCTGCAGCAGGAAGTATCTGAAATTAGAGAAATAAAAGACTGCCATTGTTGTTTTATTTGACAGAAGTAGGCAATCTATTAAATATATATGGCAACAGAAAATGATAACTCTTAAAAGTCTATCAGTAAGTTTTAAAATACAAATAACAAACATAAAGGTAAACCAAAATGTGTTAGTTTTTATAAACTTCATTTAAAGCCAAGTGTTTTGCTTCCTTCAACTGTGTTTTTTTAAAAAAAATTCTCACCAAAGGATATGGTTTTCATTGATTCTAGAGAGAGAGGAAGGGAGAGGGAGAGAGAAAAACATTAGTGTGAGAGAGCAACATTGATTGGTTGCATCATGGATATGCCCCAACTGGGGATCGAACCTGAGACGGTTCAGTACACAGGGCAACACTCAACCACTGCGCACCCCAGCCAGGGCTCAGCTGTATTTTTTTTAAGGAGACATTCAACCTTAGACAGCAATTATACAGAAAGGAGAATATAAACAGCCAGTTGTGAGAAGTCATTTAAACAAAGGTCTCCAGGACTTTATCTCATTTCTGGAACCGAGTCAATCCACCCAAGGTTGATAGATAGGGTGTTAAGAGTTTCAAAGGGTCTTAGAGCCCATGTGGTACACAACCCCCACTTCAGACCAGGAACCAGAGGCCCACTCAGGAACCAAGTTCTGTTCTAGGCTCTGGGGGTTAAGACCAAAATCTCTGACCTCTGAGTCTATACTCCAGAAAGAGGAGACTAAATATAATAGATACTATCTCAGAATGTCCCACTGGGCTGGAAGGTGGAGACATCTGAGCAAAATCCTGAAGGCAGTGAGGACATGAGCCATGGGACTATTGAGGGAAGCAATTTCTTGGCAGAGGAGGGCAGCCAGGGCCCCAAGGAGGGACACAAGAGTGGCAGCTAAGTCTGTGGTAATGGATAAACCAACCAATGGAAAGCAGGTGACAGGAAGCTAGTGAAGGTTAGAACCTTGGGGGATATCTACTTAAAAGGTGGTAGGAGCCCTAGCCAGTTGGGCTCATGGATAGAGGGTTGGCCTGCAGACTGAAGGGTCCCAGATTTGATTCGGGTTCAAAGCATGTGCGAGAGGCAACCACTTGATGTGTCTCTCTCACATCAATGTTTTTCTCTCTCTGTTTCTCCCCTTCCCTTCTATTATCTCTGAACATCAATGGAAAAATATCCTCAGGTGAGGGTGAGGATTAACACACACAAAAGGTGGGTAGGACAGGAGACTGGGAAGGAGCAATCAGAGACAGGGGACACAGGAGGAAGGTCATCAGGGTTGGAGAGCTGCTGCCTTTGACAATCAGCTCTGAGGACACTTCCCACTCAGGGAGTAATGGCTGGGGAAGGACGGATTGTGGAAAAGGAAGTATGGAAGCCTGACCAGGGCAAAACACTACAGCATTAGGAGGAATTTCTGACTGCGTGCCCTGCAGCATTGAAAATTTATTTTCATGTACACATTTTACCTGTGACCCTGATAGTGGACTTGCCTCCCAAATTTGGCAAGGTTTAAAATATGTCCAAATTCAATTAAGTGTATTAGAAAAGCAAAAGGCCTTAATCATAGTAAGATTAAATGCAAGTGTTATGACCGAAGCCCACATTTTACAAGCTTGTCTTTAATAAGCATGAACAAAACAAATGACTTTAATAAATAAAAGAGTCTGGTTAAATAAATGAGTCAACAGGCATCCAACAACAAATGCTAATCCCTGGCAATGCCAACAGTTTCAGAAATTATCACTAAATTACTTAAGAGTACAAGAGTAATGAAAGTATTTTGTAAATTCTTTGAGATGCATTTTTAAACTTTTACATACATTTAAAATTTTTTCAAATCCCATGTGATATAAATCTATTAAAATAAATAAAAGGACTTCCATGCAACATCTAATGTGTATTCTTAGAAGAGATAGAAGAAAAAATTACAATTTATACCTTTGACCACTGATCACTGTTTTGAACTGTGCAGTTCCGCACTTATAAATGGATTATTTTTCAATAAATGCCTGTTTTCTATCCTCACTTGGGAGTCCGTTGATACAAAGGGCTGACTGTATGCATTGATCTAGGCCATTTTATATCAGAGACTGGAGCATCCTAGGATAGTGGTATCTGGGCGGGGGGGGGGGGGGGGGGAAGGGGAGGAGTCCTGAAGACAATCCCCTCCCTCCCCTCCCCAGAGATAATGAAGGTAGTTAAGTTTTTGGGTAGTCAAAAGCTATATGTGGATTTTGGACTATGAGGGATTCAGTGTTCCTAACCCTCACCTTGTTCAGGGGTCAACTTATTACATTTACTACAGGTCACAAATAAGACACATGACGAACCTGAAAGTCAATATAATATATAGATGAAGAGATCTGTGGCCCACACCAACCCCCACTTAACATTAACTGTAGGGAATGTGGTTCAAGATGGATGGGAAACGGTTCATTCTGGATCAGGCACTACCAGCTCTCTTATCCCGAAGCCTTCTGGCTCCCCCAGTCCCCTCTGTAGAGAGCTAGTGACCCTGCATGCACTCACCAAGCTAAGTGCCCTGTTCTGCTCTTTACACTCCCTATTATTTGTTTGCTGTCTCCCCTACATAGGCTGTTGCTTGTGGGGTGGGCTGTGTCTTCCATCTTTCTCTGGCTAAGACTTAGCACAGAACCTAGCACAGGATAGGTGCCTCTAATTACTGAATAAAATAATGAAAGAAAAAAAAATGCACTTCGATAACAGGACTAAGGTCTCTTGAAATGTTTTTCAATCCAGGAAACTTAGGAGGGTCAACCCTGAAATATTTATTGATTGCTAACGACAGATCTTCCTCAGTTCTTTTCATATCACAAATGGCCAAGAGGCCAGCCACACAGCCACCCATACTCCTCCATCCAATAGCAGGCAATACCCAGTGCTCCTTTCTTGTCACAATCAGTTCAGGCCTTGCTCAGCCCAGCTGCTTTGTGGCACATCATACTCTACAGGAAGTGACTTTTCATTTTCAAACTGATGGCCACTTTTACAGCTGTGATCATAAGTCGCTAGGAGAAAAACTTCGCAAGTCTTACTTATAACCGAGACTGTCTTAATTTAAAAATGTTATATGTTTTATACTCTGGTACATGCTAATAGACCTATTTGATGGGTCAGAAATGTCATTCTCTCATCAGAAAAGAGCTATGAGATTACAAAGAGGGGAGAGAGCAAAATGTTAAAGTGCCCAAGGAATCTACTTTTTACTTTCTTATCTCAGAAATATCTGAAGATTCTTTTTACTGTAGTTTAAAAAAGGTAAGAAGAGATTCAGCTGAGGTTAAAAGTGCAGATTTTGCAAAAAATGTAAGTAACATTTTATTTGGTGCTATTAGAAAAATACCCCTTTAGCATACGGTGGAAGGCCCTGTAGGCCATCACAGTGCATTACCCAATATACATACATGTACCATTTATGCTACATTTTGAAGAAGTGCCTTTCAGGCACCAAGAGTCTTTTAAGACCCAGCCCTTGGGAGTCAACAGCACTTAGAATACCCCCACAGCTTCCATGGCACACAGCTTAACACAGGCCTGAGCTCATAAAAGGAGGCTTACTAGTACCATGTTTACACCTGACAATAATTTATTTTTAAAAATTATTTTGAGAGAGAGAGAGAGAGAGAGAGAGAGAGAGAGAGAGAGAGAGAGAGAGAGAGAGAAATATGAAAGTTAAACATCCATCAGCATCAGCTGCCTCCTGCATGCCTCCAACTGGGGTTGAGCCTGCAACCCAGGCATGTGCCCTGACCGGGCATCCAACCAGCAACCTTTCCATGCACAGGAGGGTGCCCAACAAACGGAGCCACACTGGCCAGGGCAACACTAGTTTATTTTGAAGGCACTCTACTTCTTAGAGATTCTCGAAGACCAAGGTAATTCAGGAAGCAGTTTGGGAGATGAAGAGGGGGAGACGATTATAGAATGACATCAATTTGTTCTTCCCCAAATGAGTGTCCAAGCTTTACTGTGGGTACAGAGAATGAGGGAGTGAACCGGGAGAGCAGGATCTGCACACGTGAACAAGGGCATCATCGTTGCACTTTCTACCACTGCTCTGCCCACTTCTGGAATCGGAAGGAGGTGGGGCTTGTTCCATGGGAGTCCAAAGTAGAGCACCCTTTCTCATGTTCATTTCAGCACCCATGGTACCTTAAAACAAAGCACTGCAGATGGTACCTTAAAACTAAGCACTGCTTAAAGTCATAGAGAGCCTGTATCACAATGCATGACTATCAACCTTTCTTATTATACAATAGATGACACTGCATTACAATACACGATAAAGTTTCATAATATTCCTTATATTTCCTTAAGACTAATAATTGGAATGAAATATTACATTGGATGAGTTATTACCTTCAGAATGGACTAGGGAGGGGTGTGGGGAGGAGCAGTGGAGCAGAGTTAGTGATCTGAAGTTTTCCTCAACCAAACAATACACGGAACCCCTGTAACCCATATACGGTTTTAAATCAAAGCATTTTTTTTTTTAAACAAAGTGCTTAAATGGCCACGTTTGGCTTTTTAGGAGCAGGGGACTAATTCCTGACGGCTTTCGGATATCACTGGGCTCTCCACGGAGCGCAGACGCATGGTGGCAGCCAGCCAGCCGTGTGACTGGTGACTCCGTACACAAGTTTCTGTGGTCTCCACGATCGGAGACTCTGAGCATATCCACGTTCAAGTTTGAGGACTAAATGGTAGCAGGGGGCTCTTATGAAATAAAAGAGACCTCGATGGAGAAGGTACACAGAGAAGCAAAATCAATGCATTTGTTTGGGTTCCTTTAAGCTCAGCCCTGGCCACTTAAACAGGTTTCCTTCAGAATGGACCTTCTTTATTGCACAAATTTTAAGATTACTTATTGTGTGAGGTGGAAAATAATCCAGGCAACCATTCACAGAAGATTTAAAATGTTGCCAGACATCAGTCTGAGTGGTAAGGACCCCACCTTCCTGTGATGAATTTCAACTCCGAAAGCAACATCCCCGTTAAACAAAGCCCGGAATCAAACATTCTCTCCGGCACAGGTGAACACACACACCTATACACATTTTTGGCAGAATGAGATACGCTATCATCCCCCTTCGTGGTCTGAAGGCTTCATGCAAACTACCGACGGGGAGACAAAGAAAACCATCCAAAATGAAGGCTGCGCTCAGCTTCGCAGAAACAAAAGCACTTACTTCCCTCAGGACCCGGCCCCGGCCCCAGGAGAACTGCTGCCCTGTCCTAATTCACGTGTGTCTCCCCGCACTCTCCCAGCCTGCTCCTTATTCGGGAGAGCCTGGGCTCGGTGCACACACAGTCAACCGGGTCCTGCAACGCCCCTCCAAAGACACCTCCATCGATGCCACCTCGGGCTTCCCAAAACAGAAGGGAGCCAATAAGACCACATGCACGCCTGGCTCCAGGTAAAAACAATCTCCCTTCATGCACCGAGCGACAGGCTGTTCACCAGCCAAGGTGAAAACATATTGTGGGACGGAACGCCGGGCTAGGCATGCTATGCACAAATAAAAGCAGATCATATTGAACAGAGGACAGGATGAACGCGCTTCATTTCATGCATGCCTGGGTTTTTCCCTGCGAGAGAAAGACTCGGAGTAATTACCATGCACTGAAACTTCCTCCCTGATCTCCTCGGGCAGCTGGCAGGGGCTGACTGCCGATGCTCAGTCTACAACAAAGAAGGGCGCCTTCTCTTCGGTGCCTTGCTCCTCCTGTAAGGCTGCCAGCTAAGCACCTCCACCGCCGTTGCCAGCGCACAGTGGAGTCGCTCTGTATCTATGTCTCCGGTGCATAAGGAGTCCAGTGGAAACCTATCAAGCCGGCGAGCAGCGATGCTCGCAGCCAATGAGCAGAGGCTCGGGCGGAATCCAGCACATGCTCTCTGAGGCGCAGGCTGTCACCAGCGTTTAGCAGGCTGCTAATCTAATTATAGCGAGTTTGCTAGCACAAGGGCTACTGGAGCAAAGCACCACGAGCAAATTAAATTTTAATAAATTAAGCCCCAAAGACAACAGCGTCTTGATTTCCTGTCATGCGGAGGATGAATGTGCCACCTTGTAAACTGTAAGTGATTTTTAAAGCGCATTCTTGCTTTTCTTCCAATCCAGAGAAAACAAAGAGGGGTTATACCCCTCACGTCCAGTCCAGCTGACTTGCACTGCAGATTCCGGCACGGAGGATAAATGGCAAAATCAATGCCGCGAAGGTCTTAGTGCTGGTGCTGTAAAATCTGAGTCTTACTTTATTTACCCTGATTAGCAATGTGCCACTTATTTGTCCTAAAGTGCTAATGAGTCTCCAATAGACTTTGAAATCCCATGTAATTTCCATGCACAGTGGAAAAGTGCTCATCAAGGTGCCAAAAATCATACTCCTGAGAAGAGTAATCAATAATAATTTAGAGCTACAAGAGATGGAAAGGATACCAGAAATCACTGTAAATTTCTTTTAAAAGAAATTTGCCTACTCTTGAATCCAGGTAAAATGATTATGGAGTTAAAATTATTGTGGAGTTTTTGGATGATCTTCAATAAAGTATTAAATACTTTGCCTAGATTAAGCCTAAAATGATGACCAGCTATCAAATAAGGTATCTTATTTTGAATCTGTTCGGAGAATAAAGTGGAGTGGAACTTATACCAAGAAAAACAAAATGAACATCCAATTTTCAAAGTAAATCTGTTAACTTCTATGATTTCTAATAATCAAACAGCACTTGATGATATAGTCAGTCTAATAATATGTTGGGGTCACATTGAAAAGTTTACACGACCACACTGTGTATGTTAACATTTATCTCTTCAGGAAATGATCTGTGTACTTCTTGCTTGTATGCTCCTTGACCTCTTTGAGTTTTCCCAAGCCCTTCCATATCATATTTACAGCACATATTTTCAATAACAGAAAAGTTTTCCCACTGCACAATTTAATGGTAAAATTAGGTCTAGGAGCCAGATCCTGTGAGAGGCAGTTTGAAGCCTGGGTGAAGAGCATACATTCTAACAGCCATACCACCTGTGTCTACATTCTGGACCAGCCACTTCCTACTTGTGTGACTTGGGACTAGTGACTGGGTGCCTCTGGGTCTCAGAGGCAATAATGGAAGGCATCTTGCAGGACTGATATTGAGGATTCGGACAAGGCCTGGCACAGAGTGAGTTCTAAATTAAGCTGTTATTAATAGCAGCAACCTTTTCACTACATCGTATTGTCTACCTTCTTTCCCAGGAACACACAACTCAAAAAAAAGAAGTGTCTAAACACTTCTCTGTTGTACAGTTTTGTCAGAAACACCATTTAGAAGTAATTCATAGTGACAAGCTGGCGGCAGGCTTGATTAATGGTACAGAGCCATTATGGGGATTCACTGTGATAACCAAAATTATTTCTCCAACTTCTTTTTTTTTTTTTTTTTTAAATATATTTTATTGATTTTGTACAGAGAGGAAGGGAGAGAGATAGAGAGCTAGAAACATCGATGAGATAGAGTCATCGATCAGTTGCCTCTTGCACACCCCCTACTGGGGATATGCCCGCAACCAAGGTACATGCCCTTGACCGGAATCGAACCCGGGTCCCTTCAGTCCCCAAGCTGACGCTCTATCCATTGAGCTAAACCGGTCCCGGCTCTCCAACTTCTTTTTGGCTAAGTAACACTCTCTAGGTTCACTTAATTCTATATGAAGCAGTCTTAAAAGGAATATTCAGAAAAGTAAGAGCTTATAATTATATTTCACTAATGACTTGCAATATAGATGAAATGATATTATATATTTGAAAAGTGTTTTCTATGAAATATAAACCAAGGAAAGTTTGTAATGAGGTGTTTGATTAAATTTAAAATAAAAAAAATTATGGGAAAAGAAGAGAGAAGTTAGCCAGACAAATGCAACTTTTGTCCCTGCAGCCTATATATTTATTAGTTCTCCCTTTCTCATAACTACATTCTACAAATTTAATAGTCCTGGGGTGATATTAATCAAATCTGTTAAATTGTTAAACTTATTTTCCAGCCCTGACTCAGTGGCTCAATAGGTTGGAGAGTTGTCCCATATACCAAAAGGCTGAGGGTTCAACTCCTGGTCTGGGCATGTACAGGAGATGACCAATAGATGTTTCTCTCTCATATTGATGTTTCTCTCTCTCTCTCTCTCTCTCTCTCTCTCTCTCTCTCTCTCTCTCTCAATAAAAACACAGGGTGTCCCCCAAAAATGTATACAGACTTTAACAGCTATAGCTCAATTTTGAAAATGAAATGTATTTTAATAAACATTGCTTTTATAATTATTTAAAGTGGGTGATGATTAAAATTTTTTTAAATTTCCATAATTCCCAGAAATTGGTATGTTCTACCACTCAAGCTCCAATCCAGTGATAATATGCCAACTTCTCATTTCTCTACTCTTGTTTCGCTTTGATTTTTTTTACTTGAAAACCTTTACAAAATGCTAACATTCTCCACAGCCTTACGTCCTGCTCTAAGAAACCAAATATTCCCAGGGATTAATTAGTAGCCATGGAAAAGGAAGACTGACTCAGAGGCATTTTTCAATCTTTGTATACCATAGACTGTTTGGGAAATAAACCAGAGAAAGGAATGGTATGGCTCATAAACTTTAAGGGGAAGACAGCAAAGAAACCCACGGTCCATAAATTCAGGAGTGAAAAATGGTGTACCAATGCAGACATAAACACGAACTTGCAAAACAAGATGGAGACATGCCTCTTAAAGAAACTGCCACCTCCAAGCAACATCCACGGAACTACCAAAGTGCAGTCACCATCATCCGGAGCTCCAACTCCAGGAGGAATTGGCTCCCATGATTTGGCCTAAGGCACAGCTCCCTGGTGGCTGCCAGGATACAGACTGGTAACACTTCTAGGCATTTATTTCGGAAACAGCCAACAGCTCTGCCTTCCTCTTCATTTAACAGACTGCGAGCTCAAAACAGGGCACTGTTTTAAAAAGCTGTTTCATTTGTCTCAGGCCTGTTTAGTATAAGACATTAAGCAGATGCATCCTAAGAAAAGGCCACTATCTTTTCTTAGGTCTTATCTTTCGGCATATTTACTAAATATTCGTCTGAAATTGAGTATTAGCTTGTTGGTAAGCTTTCTTACTACCATTCGACTAGCTAGCTCTCTATATTTTTTTAAAAATCTCAGGAATAGCACTTTTATCTTTGAATTTCAATCAACTCTCCCTTGAATCTGAAAAAAAGTATTCATGGACTCAATAGCTTCAGGCACCTACTATGTGCAAGGACGGTGCTGGACGTTGGGGACACTGAAGGCAAGGAGACCGTATTCTGATTCCCACTGGACCGTCCATTCTCATTGGGAAGATAAACATGAAGTGACTCATTAACAGCTGAGTGGTTCTGGTGGGGAAACTGCTGGGACGTGCAGGCTGCTGTGAGAGCACTTTAGTGGGCATGGGGGGGAGGGGTGTGGTCTATGACTGAAGGAGGCTTCTGGCTGGAGCGTGCGTGAAAGGCAAGGTCCTGGAGAGCCCAAGACCCAGGAGCCCAGGACGGAGAGCAAACAGCTGGGAACAGCTCCCACAAGAGGAGGAAAAACGCCAGGCAAAGCCCTCTGGAAATCTGATGGCTGACTCATTCCCCAAGTGCTTTCTAGGAATAGGTTCCCATGATCTTCCAAGTCAGAACCCTTCATCGCACAAAGAAGAAAAGCGTGTACATGTCACGTGTGCTACACTGGGCAAGTAGGAGCAGGCGGTCACCAGAGAAATGATTGACCTCACTGACGGGGTTTCTTTCTTCACGGTCTTTGGGATTCTCTAGCCTGGGAGAAGGAGGAGAGGAGGGCCTGTGTATTGAGAAGTTCCAACAGAACCTTCGGCTTTCTCCCCTTGCAAATGAAATGACTCGTGGCTCCCACACATCTTTAGACAGGTCAGAATATTCTGAACAGAAGTGTCTCAAGTTCAGTTGTTTGTGAAACTCCATCTCGCTGGAAGGGGCCCAGGGCAGTGGTTTCTGCTCTGAGGAACAGGGACCTGGGCGTGGGGAGGCCCGATCACAAGCTGGGCCACCAGGGCTGACATTTCTCCCATTTGCTGCGGAGCTCCCAGCTCAGGTCTATGCCTCAGTGCTGCCAGGAGTGGGGGAGGGGGCCAGCAGTCCTGGGTGGCCCCCGTATAGAGTGATGGGCCAATGAGTAATGCAATAAACAGCCTGTCAGTAGCATTTCCACGGTGGCATCTCAGGCCACCAACACGAACTCACTGCTGGTGGAACTGGGCAGACGTGCTAGCAAGCGGCTCCCCCAAGCCTACGTGAGGGGCTCTAGCACACCGCCCACCCCCACTACGAGGAAAAAGAACAAGGGTCCAAGCTGTGAAAGTCTCCTCTGGCTACCAGGAACTGTAGGACAATTGCTGGGCAAACAAATGGGTAACTGGTGCCCACACATCAGCTTTTTTAAAGAATGTGGCATCTGGGGTACTCAATGCAGTTATAAGGTGGCTGGGCTGAGAAAAACTGAGTCAGGCTGCTGGAGATTACTCCAGCGGCTCCAAGGGGCATGCATGGTCCTCGGCTCCTCCCTCTTTTCAGAGTCTTAGCATCAGACTTGCTTACCATGAAGTGACACTCCTGCCTGAATGGGGCCTCGGAAGTTCCTTTGTATGCTGTGCAGTCAGCCCTCTGTGAAGCCTCCCGCTGAGAAAGATGCATATGTTTGGACAAGTGTCTTAGCAGGCTACATACATACATAGACTGCATGAATCCTCTCTGTGGGGTGCAGTTTACCATCTAGTTGGGCATTGTTCAGTGTCTCCTCAAAGCCTTTTTTCCCTTCTAGTGATTCGCATTTTATAGTACTGGTGAAGGGCAATGGAAGGGTAGAACAATGAGATAACTAAGGAGTTTTGAATTCGAGGGGAGCTGTTGCTTGTTGGAAGCTACCCATTGTCTTCATTATCAGAGGAGTGTAAACAAGGAGCCCGGAACGGAGCCGGAACGCTGGTGAACCTTGAGCCCAGGCAAGGGCCAGAGCTATGCACCGATTGTTTAGTTGAGTAAATGGTGGCTCAAGCCAATTTCCTGACCAAATAGTCTCAGAGTAAATCTTTACTAATATTTATTGCCCTTTAAGACAGTCTGTCTGTTATCAGAATTTCCTGCCTAAGGGTAATATTGTGTATCCAAAATTGAATAAAAGGTTGGCAAGACCTGGGCATCAGCGAAGTTCTTCCACTAGAGTTGGATTCTCCGCCTGGCCTCCAATTTCCAAATTATTATTTATTATCTCATCTCTGTCATTTGTGTGCTGCCTTTCTCCAGATTCTGAACCCTGAACCATGTGGGATGGGGTTCACACAATTACTACAAAATTAAGAACAGAAGCTCTGGCTACCTTGTCTATCTGACCACTTCACACATTGTATCCATGTGTAGGCTGACGATCTAGCTGCAGCTCACACACGCTGGTCAGGGGGGGCTTCCCAGGACCCACCCAGCCTTGCACAGCTGGACAGCATGTCACTGGTACTTGACCACAGTGCTTAGCTGGATTGTCTTCCGAGGTCCCTTTTCCTTGGCCACTTTCCCGCTGTAGCCTCTATAATAAACCAGTGAGGTCTATGTGAGCTCAGCCTCTCTTGCCAAGGATATAACTGCATTCTTAGATATAGAAGCAAGAAGTCACATGATAGAAGAGAAAAAAAAAAGATTTTCTTAGGTATGGCACTAACCCTAAAAAAGATTTATACAAACAAAATTTATACCTGCTATGTTTCATACCTTTCAGACCTCCTAACACACAGCACCCGATCCCAGAGGGCACAAGTACCACGTGCATATAGAGGTAGCAGGCCACATAGGTCTGCCCAGCCCCCGGACCTCCTCATGTCCTAAAACTACCCAGCCAACCCCTGTCCTCTTAAAAAACATGACCCCTGCTCATACTGAGCTAGTCTATATATATAAAAGACTAAGTGACCATTACGACCAGACTACCGCCCAGTAGCTATGACACACTGACCACCAAGGGGCAGATGTTCAATACAGGAGCTGCCCGTGGTTATCAGTGCACTCCCCCAGCCAACCTCCCATGCTCCCTCCCCCCAATTGGCCCTGATTGCCTGTGAGACCGAGGGACCCCCACCTGTGCACGAATTCATACACTAGGCCCCTAGTGTTTTTGTTTTTGTTTTTTATAAGAAGCATACACGCTCTCCTGCCTGCTAAAGCAATGGTAACTGCTACGTTCCACAATTAAGAAAAACCCACAGGGGCTTTTGTGCAGGTGGACACAATTGAGAAGAGAGCTGGAATGTGGTAGTCCTGCAAAAAAAGGCATTTCCCCACAAAGTTGAGAAAACTAAAGGGTTAGGGTAACACAAAAAGTTTAAAAAAAATTTTTTTTAAATATATTTTATTGATTTTTTTACAGAGAAGAAGGGAGAGAGATAGAGAGCTAGAAACGTCGATGAGAGAGAAACATCGACCAGCTGCCTCTTGCACACCCCCCACTGGGGATGTGCCTGCAACCAATGTACATGCCCTTGACCGGAATTGAACCTGGGACCTTTCAGTCTGCAGACCAACGCTCTGCCACTAAGCCAAACCGGTTTTGGCAAGTTTTAAAATTTTTATGCATTAAGAAAAGTCTTCAGTATGATGGTTACAGTCTCATTTCAGGGTTCTACTGTGTTTCCCCGAAAATAAAACATCCTCCAAAAATAAGACCTAGCGCATGGAAAAATAAGACATTCCCTGAAAATAAAATCTAGTCATCTTTGGGAGCAAAAATTAATATAAGACACTGTCTTATTTTCGGGGAAACAGGGTAGTTCACAAACACATTCTTCTTAGGAAAGCATCTTTTTTATTCACCTGCCTTCTAGAGCAGCTCATTTTTATCTAAGTTACTGTTTCTTAATTACAAAGTCAAATAATCAATTACAGGGAATTTTTAAAATTTCTCACTGCACACAAATTTAAGCATTGCATAATAAAATAACTTTTACATTCTCTAGAAATAAAAACTGCCACCTTCCCTTCATTTACATGTATACGGATCTATAAGTCAAACACAGGTTCATTCATGAGCTGATGAGGTAGGATGCACATCGGCATTTCATACAAGTGCAAGTACCTATGGGTATCAGAACACACATGTCCCAATGAACGGGCATCCTGGCAGTTGTACACTAATGTTTCTGCTCTGCAAGGTTATATCCTGAATGATAGTCCTTGGGAAAATTAATACTGCAGCTCTGGCTCAGTGGGTTGGGGCATTGTCCCATCTACGGAGTGGTCTCAGGTTTGATTCCCAGTCAGACCACATACCTAGGTTGTGGGTAAAATTCCCAGTGGGGGTGCGTATACAAGGCAACCATTCGATATTTCATACATCAACGTTTCTCTCTCTTTCCTTTTCCCTCTCTCTAAAACCAGTAAAACACATCATCAGGTGAGGAATAAAAAGAAAGTTAATGTTGCTAAGAAAAGCTATCTTTAACATCTTCAAATAAAAAAAATTACTTACTCCTTGGGCATACTAATTGTGTTATTATTAAATAATTTTATCTATGATAATGTAATAATTATACTCAGTGGCCATTTTATTATGCTCTCTGAACGCATAATAATCTGGCCACTCAGTGTATATCCTATATAATAAAAGGCTAATATGCAAATTGTCCCCTCAACCAGCAGACAGACCAGCCAACTGCCCATGTCCCCTCCCCCTGGCCAGGGTGGCTGGACCCTACCCATGCACGAATTCATGCACCAGGCCTCTAATACACACACACACACACACACACACACACACACACTGAGTGGCCAGATTATTATACATTCAGAGATCATAATAATCTGGCCACTCATTGTAGATATAATAACCTAATAATCACTAGGTATAATAATAATTAGATATAATGATTAATATGATCTATGAATTAGGTTGCAGAAGTAGTTCTGAACTTATTAGCTTCCCTTCTGTTCTCAAATCATACCATGTTTTTTCAGACACTGATAGGAATCTTCTAGGATGTGAGCCTATTTACCTCATCAATAATCTCTCTACTATGAAAAGGACCCAGGACGAGACCCTCTTTCTACTAACCATCTGATCGAATCATTTCTACAAAGCTTCGAATTAGAATAAGTGTACGGATGTCCTAAATTTCAGTTTTGTCTCCCAAAGTGTAATGCCTTCAGATTTCAGGTACTAAGTAAATTTTCTATAACTTCAGAAGTTCTGTATCTCATCAGCACTGGTTCTTGAGTGGATCTCTACACTGTTGTCCAACATCAGTATAATCTCCCATGAGTAATGCATGCTGTTATTTTAAGCAAAAGCTTCATGGAAGAACTACAAGTATGCATGGCATGAACATTCATCACTGCGTTTTAAGGTTACAAACTTTGAAAGATTAGACTTTTATCTAAACAAATATGCAACTACAAGAACATGATTTGTTATGAAATTCAACTTGGACCTTTCTGACGCTTTCAATGTCTTGAAAATAGGTCATACAGAAACTTCCAAGGTTATATCCTGAATGATAGTCCTTGGAAGAAATTAATGTTGCTAGAACAATACCTTCTCATCTTCTACCCCTTTATATTTTATCCTAATCTAGCTACTTTCCAGCTGCTAACTTTGGGTACATTACTTAACATCTCTTCGCTTGAATTTTCTCATCTGTAGCATGAGGACAAAGAAATTATTTACTATATAAAGAAAGCATTTAGGGAGTGCCCAACATTTTGCAGACATTATCTAAGTTCTTCCTGCTTGGCTGATGACAAAATTAAAACATCCCGGCCAAGTGATATTCATGCTATTAGAAAAACGATCCCCTTTCCTGACCTTTTTCTGACCCAGAAAAAGAAATTATATAGTATAAACACAACCATCATGCCCTGAGCACAACCCAGATGGGACATGTTATACTGGTAAAGAGTTTGTTAATAACATCCAGAAATTCTGAGACTTAAACAAGCACAACTTCCTTGCTGGGGTAATTTGCAAAATGTTCTTGAAAATCTTACAGATTTTGTAGACCTTTAACCCTGGCCATTTGCTTTGGGAAAATATCCTAAGGAATTTTTATTAATTAATTACAATTAATTAATACAAATATTAATTCCAAATAGTAGAGGATATACGCAAAAAATATGGAAGCCATGTACTTATCATAGCATACTTTCTAGAGCAAAAACACAACAGCCAACATGATTACATAAACGATGCCGTATACATAAAAGGTAATGTTATGTTGTGCAGTTCTTCAAAAGTGATGTTACATATCATGAAAGAATATTTATTAAATGGAAATGTAGCTGACTAGTAAGTGGAAGTCATAAATCAATGTATGATGCCATTGCTGTTTACATGATCTGTCTGTGTACATATACATACATCTCTGTGTATACATGTGGAGAAAATATTTAGGGGCAAGGCCACAAGGTGAATAGTTCTTGTCTCTGCATTGTTGGCTTGTCTGAATTGTTTAATTTTTCTCTTCACATTGAACATAAACTGCTTGTTAAAACTCTGTATTTTCCCCACCCATGGGGAAAACTTTGGGTGGTAAGTTTTTCATGAGTAGCCCCTCTAAAGTCTCTGGCTTGGAGGTTCAGGCTGCCTGACATGCCCTGGTCATGGGATCTGTCCTACAGTCAGTCTACATGGTACAGCTTGGCTTTGTGTGTGCTAGTATGTGCACCATCAGCAAACGCGACGCTGATGTAGTAATCGTTCCCGGCCATAAATCAAACCATTAGGGTGGGAATCTGGATTATCGGTCTATTTGCTGATTATTCTTAAACATTAGAGCAAGCCTCTGTTGGCACTGGGGCAAGTGCGTCCTGCTAAGTACGGCTCAGATATTCTTTCCCATAGTTATTTGGGTAATTTTCTCCTTTTATCTCAAGGCATTCTTGTACACGTGGAAGATATGGCCAGGTTTAAATGCCTGGAAAGAAGCCAGGGAGTTTCAATGATGGAGAAAATGGAAAATAATTTCTTTGGCTACGAAATTAGAAACATTAGCAGGATTCAAAATTGACTGGAACCTTGGCAAGTTTCTGAAGCTTTATGGATTGTTACTGCGATAGAGGGAATCGAGTTGAAATTAAGTAAAGCCATCATCTTTCGCCACGTCTGCCTATGTGAGCTCTATTTTTACTTTCACAGTTTAAAAAACCTTTAATGATAGTTTCGTGTCATTAATAGATAACGATTGGATGGTTTTGTCAGAAAGATATTTCCATTTCTGTGTGTAGATTTTAAAGGTAATTTTATGATATATCTAGGGATCAATTTTAAAGTTCCACAATAGAAATTAATAGGCAAATGAATTGTTAACAGAAATTTGCCTTGAAGTGAATTCTGCTCAAGTCCACCTTATATAGTTGAGTGTAAAGCCAAGATTTTTTTTCCTACTGAAAATAATTACATACACACACCCTTTCTTTTTTGACTGTTGTTTTTCGTAAATGGTGACTACTGTTCTGTAGTTGATTCCCTGTAGATAGAGAGATCCTTTCCCCTGTTTTCTTTTACAACAAAGAAATGTGTTGTTTTTTTTTTCATTATGTAACCCCATTTAAGGCAGTGACGACAATCATGGGACCTTCTTTTGTTTAACAAGTGCTATCCTCCTGGAAACATGTACCACTCACCGACTTTCACAGAAAAAGGAAGCGTCCTTCAAGAACGAGAAAGAAGCTATCAGAAGGGAAAGAATCCTTTGTAAATCTGAACATCTGAATCGTTTCTAAATAAAGGAGAAAATCTGTGTCACTTATTGAAGGTAGTTTCTTGGCTTAACAGTTTATGCTTTATGGACACAATAAAGAAAAAAGCTATTCCTCCAAACGTTCCTGGCCCAGTTTGTAAATCGGACGTTTGAAAGACGTTTCTGCAGAGGTGGGTACTCTCTATGTAGGGCACCTTTTCTAAGCAGTTAAGTATCAGAGTTTCAGGGGGAAAACGCTCATGGCAAAGATTAGCTTCATTACGTATTACTTTTATCTTGTGTATGTTATTAGCCCTGAAAGTGGGAGTGATCTGAAGGACATGAGTTCACCTTAAAGGAAACTTTCTTGGTTTTCTCTTTTACTTTGTTTTCAAAGTCAGATTACAAAGGAATTTAAATTTCAAGTGTTCGATTACATTCCTCCTGAATGACTGCTCCTATCTTTGCCAAGTCAATGCTCCCATTCAGGGAGAAGCTATTTTAATTCCACTGCAGGCAGGTCCTCTAATGAAGAGGAGACTGAAATTCCTCTTACGTGGAATAGCACATGACGAATGCTTTTTATCATACAGTCTGAGTCAAGCTCACGTAAGTGGTTGTGCACTAAATTATATAGAAGCCTTTTGAATTAATATTGAAGGAATGTCCTCAAATGGGAATAAATAGCGTAAGGTACCCGACAGGAGTCCAGAGGGCAGCAAGAGAAACTGCCCACCTGGTTTCTTGATGGCATTTGCCTCTTTTATAGACTAAAGAAGCTTTTACAGTTACCCTTCCAACCAAGGGTAAACACAATTTTCACATTTTGCTCTTAAACAAGAACAAAAACACAATTTGAATATGGGATATGAGTCAATGTCAGGCCTTAAAAAGATGATACCTGGTGTTCCTTTATCTTGAGCACAGGACAGGGTGGTGTAGGAGGGGTAAGTCTTAATTACATTTTGTCTACAATGGGCACAGCTCATGCACACATAGGAGTGGGCCCTGCCTTCTCTGTGAAATAAATAGAAAGACACAGGCCTTGATCTCCATTGGCAGTGATGGGTGGTCAAGTTGGTGAGAATTAACCCTCCAACTCCCTGAGATGCTCCAGGTGAGAGAGGCAGGGCCTGGCATAGATGGGCACAAGCTTCTTGTCTCAAGACCCCTGCCTGGGACATGCCAATGGAGGAAGGACAGTGAAGGAAACATTTTCTTGACTTGTAATTACGACTGTTCTAAAAATTCCCTTGTTTTCAGCAATGGACAGAATTGTTTCTATGCCTTTGTTTTATCTTTTTACAAAATAACTTAATGTCTGTCCTCCCCAGATACGCTGTGTGTTGTGTACCATTTGGGAGAGAGTATTTTGCAGGGGAAACAAAAACCCCACTGGCAGCCAAGAAGAAGCAATACGAAAGCATTTCTATTAAACGTCGGTTGGTCTCTGTTGTGTGAAATTAAGCGGAATTTTGGTTAACTTATCCTTTTGGACTTACTATTTCGGGGCTGCTCTTAGTGTGTGCTCAATCATGCCTTCAGACATACTTCTTTTCAGCCTTATTCCGGGCCCTCAATTGCAGTGAAATGACATAGTTCTTTTCAGCATTATTCTGGGACCTAAATTGCAGTGAAATGACATTTTCCTTTTCAGCATTATTCCTAGACCTAAATTGGAGTGAAATGACATGAATTGCACCAAACTTTGTAGATCTGAACACACTGAAGTCACCCAAATGCAAGACATTCCTCATTTCACTTGCAAAATTCCATGTCAGAGACGTGTATTAGCGATGTTTCATGCTCTGTGGAAATGTGAGCCACTGCAGGGAACCTGGATGGCGGCTCCTCCGTGCTCGCAGTGGGAAGAGAGTGTCCTCCACCCACACAAGGAGGGAGGCTCTTTCATGAAGACAAGTGAAATTCCATCACAGTGGTGTGAATAAGAATAAACAGGTCAGCGAAGCAGAAGAGAGAGCTCAGAAACACACAACTAATTTTTGACAAAGGGACTCAGACAATTTAATGGAGAATGAAAAGTATGCTCAACAAATAATGATGGGACAATTGGATAGCCATTGGGGGAAAAAACAGTAAACCGTGACCACTATTTCACACCAAAAATATCAACCTGAGGCGGGTCGTAGACCTAAACGGTAAAACTTTAAACTATAAAGCTAGAAAAACACAAAGGAGAATTTTGCAATTTTGTAGGAGGTATAAATTTCCCAGAATCACAAAATAGACTAACCGTAAAAACAAAATGGCAAACTGTCCTCTAAAAGTATTTAAAACTTCTGCTCAACAAATGACATTGTTAAGACTAAACTAAAGAAACTAGACCCAATACATACATCTGGAAAAAGGTCTTTTAGCCAGAAAAAATAAAGAACTACAAATCAATATAAAAAAAGATGAACAAACTATTATAAAAAGGGCAAAAACATGGACATTTCACAAAAGAAGATATATATATATATATATATATATATATATATATATATATATATATATACCTATAAAAATAGAAAAGGCACTTCATGTCATTAGTCATGAGGAAATAGTAATTAAAACCACAAGATGACACTATTCCATAGTCACTCAAATCACTAAAAAAATAAAGACAATACCAAATGTTGGCAAGGCTGTAGAACAACTGGAATTCTCACACACCACGCATGGGAAAGTCTGAAGTCAGTCAAACATTTACCCATGACCTAGCAATTCCACCCAAGGTAAAGGAAAACTTATGTCCCCCAAAAGACTTGTTTGACAATGTTTATAGTGACTTTATCCCACTCCCCACCTGGAAAGAAGCCAAACATCCATTAACAGAAGAACAGGTAAGCAAACTGAGGTGTATGCACACATGGGATGCTACTCACCAATAGGAAGGAGCTACTGAGACTAACGATGAATCTCAACGACATGATACTAAATAAAAGGAAAAAGCACAAAGCATAGTCACTATGGCACAGTCCACTGGACTAAAGTTAAAAACAGACAAAACTACTTTATGGTGATAAAAATCAGAACAATGATTTCTTCTGGGGTGTAAAACGGGGAAGTGGCTAGAAAGTGGCAAAAGAGAATTTGCTGGAGGGATGGAAAGCTTTTATCTTTAAGAGATGGTTATGTGAGTGCACATATAGGGTGCCCTCAAAATTCCTGCACTCTTTGAATAATTATAAAGGCTGTGTTTGTATTTCAACTGCGTTTTCAAACTTCCAGTAGCATTTTAGGATGATTTTCCTTTGTTCAAAGCTTAATCTGGCAGAAATAAATGCCGGCTGAGTTATCAGTTGTTAAAGAGTGTATACATGTTTTTTTGGGGGGACACCCTGTATTTGGTAGAACTTATTAAAGTGTATGCTTAAGATCTGAAAATTTTACCTTAAAAACCACCCCATATTATATAAAAATAATATTGTAAATATAGTCTTACTGTAAGTCTTAAAATTTTATTACTAATTTGATATCCTAATAATTTTTTTAAAATTCTTCTGAACCTCTGAGCTCTTATATGTAGTATGTTATATTCATATAAAGAAAAAATTATGATGTAATTCTATATGAATTTACAACAGTGATAGTTTACTTATTTGAAAACTGGATTGTGTGCCCTTTTTATTCAGATGATTTTATCAGGAACTAAGAATCCCTTGGAAAGCTTATTTCAAACAGTCAGCCACTGGTAACACCTACTTAAAGCACCTTTTCTTCAGTTATTTTTGTCTCTTTAGCTTTTACCTATCCAATTTTTCTTTTATTTGTCTCATGCTTATAATAAAGCAGTTTTCCGGAAGAAAGTATAGCATAGGGAATATAATGAATAATCTATCTATAATGATAAAAGTATAATACGCTAATTAGACACCAAGTCCTTCCAGATGACCTCCGGATGAAGCTGGGACTTGAGGGAAGCCGTGCTGGCAGCAGGGGAAGGAAGACCTACTCTTGGACGAATTTTGTGCATCAGGCCTCTAGTATTGTAATATGTACGGTATGTATCGTGTCAGGTGGGTATGAGACTTATTGAGGGATCACTTCATAAATTAATATGAAATACTATTAAAAGTCAATTGTAATTGAAGTTTTTTCCCCAAAATTTTAAAAACCCAAAACAAATTAAAAAACCCAGATGCTAATGAGCATATTAAATTATAGAAGGCATTAAGATAGTCTGGGGGTGGAATATCTGTTTTATTCCTTATTAGTTAAATGAATTTAGATTAAATTACTTAATTGTTTATGACTCAGTTTCTTGAGTAAAGTACTTGTGTCAATAGCTATTTCATAGCTTTAAATGGGAAGCAGGTGAGAGCTGCCCTCCCTCCCCCCACCGTAATTAATCAGAGGGGTATACTGACTGTACACAGCCACATCCAGATGGTTCTAGAACATAACACTGATAAAATTCCTGTCTCCATGGAGCAAACTGTTCCCACTGATACCACCTATGACAATTCCAAGCAATACAGTCTAAGAATGAGGTCAGTCTTTCACTCAGCAATGGCCCAGAACCGCTAACTTTGACTGAATACATCCCATGTGCCTGGTCTCACATGAAAATGCCTTCATCATTTAACCCTGGCAGCTTTCCATGATGCAGATATAGACTCAGAGGTCATAACCTCCCAGAGGCACCAGCCAGTGAGTGGAGGAATCAGGGGCACACCTGCAGTCAACCCCAACATGCCGTGGAAGCATGAAACCGCACTGTTGTTCCTGAGCTTCAGAGCCTTCCCAGGGCATTTGAAGGCTGATTGAGGAGGGAGTGGGAGGGTCAGAAATGGAGAACTCTCCTTAGAAAACAGTGTGCTTTGGAGAATTTGGGTCCTCAAGCTTCATTCATGCAGTGGAAAAAGTAAGAACAATGAAAAGGGCAGGACCTTCAGCTTTATTGCTTAGGAAAGTAAACAACAATCTAATTTCCCAATCTATAGAAAATTCCGAAGAGCAGACTTGCTAAAACTGTATTTAGCTGCGTGTGTGTGTGTGTGTGTGTGTGTGTGTGTGTCCAGCTCCTCTCAGGGACTCTACACTCAAGCCCAGGATTTCCTCAGCCATGCCAGCATCCTGCACTCCAGGACCCCTCACCAGGCTGCCCAGGTGCTTTCCCCAAGGAGAGCAGCAACCAACCACAAGGGCCAGCGGAGGGGAACAGAGCCCTCCAGGCAGCCCAAGACCAGCCTTTGAACCGTGAAGCTGGTGTGTGTTCATGGCCATGAACTCAGTCCTCAGCCATGGGGTGCCTGCAGCTATAAATCAAGCAGTCATTAGATTTTGTAGCATTTGATACAACCCCTCTGCTGCCCTCGTTCACCAGTTCTGGACAGGAGAGAAGGGCAGTCCGCCCCCATTGAGAAGGTAGGCTTCCTCACTTTGAGCCCTGTGTTCTGCCTTAACCCCCAAAGCACAAGATAGCCAAAGAGAGAAGGTCCTCTCAGGGTCAAGGTGGCGTGGCCATTCCCTGCAATTACCCCAGGAGCGGGGAGGAGAGACCACTGGGATTCATCCCTGTCACGTTGGGACACACGTTACAGGCAAAGGCCTATGGAAACGAAAGAGCAGTTCAAATAAACTGTACCACAGTATGGAGATTTAATCAACCAATCAGAAAAGCATCGAAATATCACAAACGCATGCACACACAGGAATCTACGCAAACTTAAGTTCTCATTTGATGTTATTCAAAGTAAATTCACCCTTCACTTTAGTCTATAAACATGTCATCTCGGGGGATTTATTAGCGAGACCTCAGGAGACAGATGAATTATGCCTCCATGAAGATTTTAGTTTCAAATGGTGTCAAGCACTATGAAAATTCAACCTAATACTTAACACTTAGAGTGACTTGAGGCTTTTAACTTTACATTCCCATACATTATGCTTCTTAAATTAAATAGATTTTGGTCACTGGTAAAAATTGAAATGGTACTAAAAAGCCAAACAACATTTAAATTTTATTTATTAAAATAACCATTGCCTATTTTCTTGATGGATGTTTCCTGACCACTTCTAAAATCTAGAGATGTGAATTATTCCAATATTATTTTATGACTGAAACTTTTTAGTTTAATAAGTTATATATTTGCAACAAGAGGTTGACAGGCTTTTTTTGTAAAAGGCCAGAGTGGATATTTTAAGCTTTGCAGGCCAGAATCCCAGCTCTGCCACTGCAGCGTGAAACAAGGCAGTCAACAAACACATAAACAGATGAACATGACTGTGTTCCAATAAAACTTTATTTACAAAAACCAATAGTGGGCTGGTTTTGGCCCGTGGGCCACAGTTTTCCAACTTCTGATGCAGACTAGACTAAAACAGTATAGAATCTTATCTTTAATATATACTGGAAATTGATACTTCAGAGTGAAGAAAAAAAAAAAAAAAAACCCCACACACAAAAAAAACCACCAAAAACAAAAAAACAACCTATAAAAAGTAACTCCTTGTATCCAATGTTAGATGTGGCAAATGTTTTTTAACTTTCCTGAAGTTGCTGATTTTTATAATGAAACAAGATTTGAAGGTGTTTATCCTTCCTTGCTCTCAGCACGTTAACAGGTGTTCATGCTGATCACAGCTGGAAACAGACAGAGCATGTCCCATGTGTGACTCCAGAAGGCTGAGCATAGTGTCCTACTTACACGGCACGGCTTCACCTGACCAGGATTGGATCTCAACAGGCCCAAGGCACCTCCAAAAGAAGCCACTTCTGTCACTTAAGAGCACAATTGCTTCACTCAACTTCAAAAGGGCACTCCAAATGCCATGCTTTGAAAACACGCAAGACACTGAGAGGAGCAGAGAAAAGCCGGTGTAGCCTGCTCAAATGACACAAAAGAATTGTGTGTCCACCAAGTTTGAGGACAATGGATTAAAGTGTAATCTTCAGATCAGGAGCGGTAACTATTTAAAATGCCAAAATGAAATGCAATCCCAAATGAAAGGAACAAAAAGACAAGCAGGTGCTGTAGTGCGGTGAGAGAAGAATGACTGTATTCAAATCCAGCCGCTGATCCAAGATCCTCAGCAGAGCACCCCGGCCCCGGGTCTGAGCAGATGCTCCGGGCAGGCCGGGGGCAGGGAGGGGGCACAGTTATGCCGGACTTCTAACACTGCCAGTCCGGGTGCGGCGGGAAAGCGCTGCTGCTCTTTGACCCCGTGGCTCACTGTCCCGCGAGATACGCCAGCAGGACTGCCTTGGGCTGGCATCTTCACTACAGAGGGCAAACCACTCAAAACACAAACGCCCTCGGGTGGTCACTCATGTCCTTTCTGGAAAAAGAGAGGCTGCAATGTCTCAGTTCCCAAAGATGTTATAGCACCATCCATGTGATTCTCTTTAAAAAGGGTACTACCTGGAGAAGGTAGCTATTCAATATTAAAGAAACCATCTCATCATGTGGTGTAGAAAAATGGAGAACTACGCCCAGAAAAACAAACAAACAAACAAACAAACAAACAAAGGACTGACAAAGGGATATGAAATAATTGTGAATTCTGAAGACATAAGAATAAATAGGTAACTAGCCTGAGAAAGAAATTTACAAAGTAAAGCGAGTCCTTACATAAAAACCTGTATCCGCAGCAGCAGAGTCTTTTGCTTTTGAGGGACATGATTCCCTCCGCTCTCACAAGCCTCTGGTTACAAATACATACTGGTCCCATGGCAATAAATGTAAATAAATGTAGATTTAGGGGTAAATAAATGTAGATTTCAAAAGGGTCCACACGGGACTTCCACCAACTGCTCTGTTCTTTGCAGTTCCATCCTCTCCTACCTACGGAGTCCTGAGGGCACCTTCCTCTCCTTGTGTATCCAATTGTTGTGTTTCACTGAAGGAATACAGTAAACTGAACCCAGCTAGCGGTGGGCCTGCTGTAAAACCCATTCTGAAAAAGACACCTTGATGGTTTACAGACTTTGTAGTAATGAAGGTGAGGACAAGAAAGAGGTAGATAAATACTTTTCTGGCTTTACATCTATTTGCCTTCAGGATGGAGACATATGGCCTTCTGGGTGTTGACTGCTTCTAATCTTCCAATCAGATGGGGGGGGGGGGGGTTCCTATCCAGATTTGCTCCCCCACCTACCAGGGTCCAATATATAATTCTGTATATTAAAAAAATTTTTAAGTGAGCTGAAGTTTTGGAGAGGAAAAGAAAAATATTTTAAAAAATATTTATTTATCTCTGAGAGGAAGGGAGAGGGAGAGCGAGAGGGAGATAGAAACATCAATGATGAGAATAATTGATCAGCTGCCTCCTGTGTGTCCCCCACTGGGGATCAAGCCAGAAACTCAGACATGTGCCCTGACCGGAAATCAAACTGTGACTCAACCACTGGGCAACACTGGCTAGGAAGAAAATCATTTTTTTAAGTCAGGCCAAATCAAAAGCATATAATAAAACATAAATGTCATTGAAATAAAATAATTGAAAACATTTTCCTGGAGCACCAAAGTTTGAGTCTTAACCTCTTTTCTTGCCTATCTGTGGTGATCCTTTTAGGGACCTCATGGCCCTGGATCCCATAATGTGCTACTGACTTCCACACGTATGCCTCCCGTCCACCTTTCTCCCCTGACCTCTAGACTTACATGTCACCAGCAGCTCAAACTTAAGGATCCAAAACTGAGCTGCTGAACCCCCTCCCTAACTTGTTCCCACCACACCCTTCTCTGCCAGTTAATGGCGGCCAGAAACCCTGGCGTCATTCTTTATGTTTCACTTTCTATCACCCCATACCCCCTAGCTGTCATGAAATCCCATACACTGAACTTTCAAAATCATTCCTGAACCTGGCCATCGCCCTCCACCTGTACAGCTGGACCCTTAGCCCAAGCTGCTATCACTGTGCTCTGAATTATTGCACCTGTCTTAAGGGTCTTGCCCAGTCTTAGCTCATCAGCCACAGAGACCCTGCAAAAATGAGGGTCAGACCATGTCACTCCTCATCCAAAACCCTCTAATGACTTCTCATTCCCTTAAGGCCAAAGTCAAAACCCAAATAACAGCCCGAGCCCTTCCCACTCTGGTTCCACGCAAACTCTCTGACCTCACTTCCAAGGGCATGACTGCCCCTCCCCCACCCCCTTTCAGGTCCCCTCTGCCTCAGGAGCTGCTCCCTCTGCCTGGTTTCCATTCTCCCCGTTCTTGACCCAAACATCTCCTTCTAGTAACACCTTCCCTGCACAGCACCCCCACCCCCACCTCCCACAATCTGTATCAGTGTTCTATTTTTGTGCAACAAACTGCCAGAAACTGCAGCTTCAAGTCACATAATCACTCTCTCTCAGCTCCCATCAAGGGCCAGGCCTGGCTTAGCTGGGTACTGAGCTCAAGGTCCCTCAAGGCTGCAGTGAAGGTGTTGTCTGGGCAGCCTTCCTTCAGGCAGTCCAGGGCTCTCCTCTGAGAGCAGAAAGTGGTCCCTTGAGGCTAGAGGGCTGAGTCCCAGGGTCCCTGGTGGCTGTGAGAGGGGCCACTGTCATCTACAGGCAGCAGGCGATCCTGCTGTGGCCCTCTCACGGCTCCTCCTGCAAGGCCAGTGGGAGGACCTGCTGAGATGAAGCTAAATGTCTCATGTCAGGGAACTCCATAATCACAGCAGTGATCTCATCATGGGCACATGCTCTGAGAGTCCCCTCACCCAGGACAGGGACAGTGGAGAACTCTGCCTGCAACCATGTCACTCCAGACACACATACATCTGTCCCCCATCCCCGCTGTCTTTTCCTCCCTCGGACTTGTTATCACTTGAAACAGCAACCGTGTTTATCTTCTGTAGCTCTGCTTCGTCTCACCGAAACATAAGCCTCGCCGGAGCAGAACTTTTTCAGGTTCTGTTTACAGCTCTCTCCCCAGCCGGGAGAAAAGCTGCCCCTGGCTCAGAGCCGCTTACCAATAAATATTTATTGGATGAATACACGGCTCGCTAAGTAGGTTTGCTTCAAGCATATTAGCCTCTCCACATCCCCGGTCCTGTGACCTCTTTCTTCTGCCTCTGAGCTGCAGCAGAACTGTTTAGTCACAAAAGAGGAATCTACAGGCTCTCTTCCCCATGGTAACAAAGCTGTAGAGTTCTCGTTTATTTATAATTTTATCAGCCAACTGTGTGGCGAGAACTCCGCATGGGGAATTTGTAAAACCAGCATTTTACCCTGACGTGAGACCAGACACAGTCACTGTCCACTTCCCAGGCTCACAGGAGACTTCTAAGGGTGGTGTGTTGGTTTAATCTTTTAAAAATTCTTCAAGCAGTGAAGGAAATAAGAAATAAAAGTCAAGCTCCCTTGAAGACCGACTCGAAGGAAACAAAGAATAGGTGACTGGGTCGGTGATTTAAGCAGAGAGAGAGAAGTATGGTATCCGAAGCAATGAACATCCTATCGCTAAAGGAATAAATGTTACCGATCCATTATCCACGTCATTTAAAGAAATGTTGCTTCTTGCAAGAGGCAGTGGAACAGGCAAGGCCAAAAGCTATCAATGTGAAATACAACTCCATGTAAAACACACATGGGGTATCCATTTCACCCCATGCGCCTCTGGTAGCATCGTTTTTAGGGGATTAAAAAAATGTACAGCGCACGCACTTCAAACAGTATTCATCAACCCAACTGCAAATGCAAATTCTATGCACACGTGGCTGCTTTGGCTGCACGGAACCTGAAACTGCACGTACACGGTTTCCTCTAACGGAGGAAATGCTACTCAGGTGATCGCAGGCCAGTGAGGGCAGCCTGTGTTTCTCCTGCACCAGCTGAAGCTTCCCCTCTCTTATTTATTGAAAAAGAAGAAAAGCTCAGGATGCCTCTCAGGAAGTCTCTATCCTCTCTATAAACTCATGAGATGAGTGAATAAGCAGAACATAAACATCTTATTTATTTTGCTAGCTCCATTACTATCAATATAATTCAAGGAACACAATCAATTTCTAATAAATGAGCATCCACTTTTAAATGCCTGGCTGGTTTCTGTCTCTGGCTTCTCCTCTAACCATATAGGTTAGAGGAGAAGCCAGAGACAGAAAGAAGCCAGTTTCTAGGTTAATCTGCCAAAAAACAGTGATTCTGGCAGGTCAACTCCTCCAGTCATGAACTCAGGGAGGCTCCCCATGGCCTGGTTTGTCAAGTTCATAGCTCTCCCTCTGTCAAGTTCGTAACCTGGATTAAGCCCTTGGTGAGGGTCAGTTGGGTTTCTCTGTTAATTGCAAGAATGTACACTTGACTCCAGTCCTCATCGGGCCAGGCCCGGGGTGATTGGCTGAAAGAACACAGATCAATGGATGAAAACCACAAACTCCAAACCGTGAGCCCTACTGACTGTGAAAACATATCTCCACACGAAGAACAGACTGCTTCTCTCTCCCTCGGAAACCAGTATGGCTAAGAGGGAAAGAAGTCCATAAAGCATGGTCTTCAGCTTCTCAAAGTCAAAGAAATGTATGCCTGGAGGTAGATGTGGCATTTCCCCATCACCTTGACGGAGCTCTCTGTGGAAGCAGAATTCTAACAGGGTCCCCAGGAATTCCCAACGCCCTGGTGTGCACCCTGCCTTATCCCAGGACAGTAAATATAAGATACTTCAGTCGTGTAATTAAGTATGTTCTATGGCACATTAATCTTAAAATAGGGAGATTTCCCTGAGGGGCCTGGTTAAATCTCCCGAATCCTTTAAAAGCAGAGACTTTTCTCTGGCTGGTCACAGAAGAGAAACCAAAGAAATGAGAAGTGCGGGGAATTTGGTGAGGAATCCTGCTGTGTGATACTGTGAGAAAGCCTGTGAGAAGGCCCAGGGCAAGGGCTTCTAGAAACATCTAGAAACTGATGCCAGCCCTTGGTCCATAGCCAGGAAACGGGGACTTCAGTCTTGCCAAAAACCTCAATGAGTTTAGAAACAGATGCTCCCCACAGCTCACGGGAGATACACAGTCTGGCCAACTCCCTAAGTGTGAGACCTGGGGCAGAGCATCCTGGCCACCTGTCAGCTCCAGGACTGCGAGCGAAGAAACGGCTGTGGCATTCTGTGGAATTTTGTCATGCAGCAATAGAAAACCAATATGCTTCCTTCTAAACCAAGCCTCAGTCCATTCACATAAAAATAGCATTATCCCAACAGGACTATCTACTGCGCTCATGGGCATGAATGGGTAACCAACAATTGAAAAAGGAAGAAAAGCTCAGGATGCCTCCCAGGAAGTCACCATCCTCCCTATAAACTCATGAGATCTGTGAACAAGAAGAACATAAATATCTTCAATGACGGGGACCAGTCTAAAGACCATCATGTGTATGCAAGCAGTATTTCTCAGAAATGTTAAAAATAGGAGTCAGCCTTTCCAGGATAGTGTGCTAATGTTGACATCGATAACAGCAACATCAATATTATAATTTATTTAGGTTTTGATGCCATGTATTGGGAAAAAGTGTTCATCTTTTATTCATCAAAATAGTAATTGATGATCTATGGCATTGAGTATCCTTTGTATCTGCTTGTTGAGTAATCCCAGGGGATACTAAGAAAAACATGCCATCCACCTATTATTACAAGAAAAGTGAATATTAAAAGGTACTTGCCTACTGCTTTTCTTAAAGGCAGACATTAATTGCTAAAATACAAATGTTCTGCATCTCACTTTGCTTTTTATAAGCAGCCCTGCTATTATTTCAATTTATAGACATGTGTTTCATTTCTACTCTCTGTCAGGCCTCTGCTAGGCACTAAAAACAGAAACACAAGTCATTCCTGATTCCTAGCCCACAGGCTATTGAAAGGAACAAGCCAATTAAGAATTGAAATAAGCAATTTCAATTGGTACAGTATTAGTGGTATGTGTAATGAATAAGATGCAGTGAAGCCTAGGAATTATAACATGTTTGGTGTGATGGTGCTGAGAGATCAAATAAGAAAGTGTTTCTCTCCATCCATCTGTCTGTCCATCCATCCATACATTCATCCAAGATTATTACAAGCTAAACAAAGACACCTGACCTAATTAAGGGAAGTTCTGACATGTATCATGTCCCTAAGGACAATGATCAAGTATATTTTTATTAAAGAAAACTAGTTTTCTTATGATATACTTCTAGCCATAGTCTACTTAAGTATGAAAGGTGGTTGATAATCTTAATCTGTCACAATTAAGTTTAAACATCTCTGATAGCCTAAGTACAACCAAAATTTGATCATGGATGGATACATTATTGTGTCCCCCTAACATCTAAAATTCTCCAAATAGAAAGCTATAATAGAACCAGGCTAATTCCCACAAACAGAATAGAGTATATGAGAGTTTGGGACCTAAATCAAACACTAAACATATTTCATTCCTGACCCAGCAATATAAAATGACAATAACTGTATTCTTGGGGAGATCCTTGGTTAAAATAGAAAATTCTAAATCTTACTTGTACACACACACACACACACACACACACACAGTATCTATCATACCAGTTCTGCTGGGAAGGAGTGAAAATCTTAATCCCCATCACCCTGCAATGGCTTTTTCTTAAGTGAAAAAATTCCCCATGATAAAGCTTATTTGGAATTTATTTTAAAAGAATACACCGTGGTTTCTCACATAAGCCATTTAAAAATTCCACCACTAAAATTATCCCTAATAAACATTTCCTAAACGTAGTCATCAAAGGGTTGACGTTTGCTGTGTGCTAGATGAAGCCAGGGATGCAAAACATGGTAGCTGGCACAAAAGGAACGTATTGATTGAATGCAGTGAAAAAGACAAGACCTGGCCCAAGCCCTTAAGTGGTTTACATGTCAGCTGTAGAGATATGGCTCATAAACACAAAAAATTAAAAAGCAATAATAGGAAACAATAACAAAACACCACTGAGTACTGTACCCTCAATTATTAAGATAGTAAATTTTATATTGTATTACAGGGTTGTTGTTGGTTTTTTTACCACCGTTAAGAAAGAAACAATAAAATAATCCTCATTCATAATTTAAAACTGTGAGATCTTAAAACAACACTATATTCGAGTTAGAGCTTTGTTTTTAAGAGACACGAGATGACACTTCTGTTTTCCTGACTATGGTCCATTTTCTTCTTCTTCTTCTTCTTCTTCTTCTTCTTCTTCTTTTTTTTTTTTTTTTTAAATATACTTTTATTGATTTCAAAGAGAGGAAGGGAGAGGGAGAGACAGAAACATCAAAGATAAGAGAGAATCATTGATCAGCTGCCTCCTGCATGCCCCCTTCTGGGGATTGAGCCTGCTACCTGGGCATGTGCCCCAACCTGGAATGGAACTGTGCCCTCTTGGTTCATAGGTCAACACTCAACTACTGAGCCACACTGGATGCGCAATGATCCATTTGTAAGAGAGAGGAGGACAGCCTCCCTTCTTCACACTGAACAGAGAGCAGGAGAGCATCACACTGTGCAAACCCTGCACAATGGCAACCCTTCTTCAAAGTCATTAAGCAACACAAGATGGGCAGAGCCGAACACAACCAGTAGGCGATGCCTGCTGAGGGCTTTGCCCACCTGGCAACAGGGTCCCCCAGGGTTGTGCTGCTGGACATTGCACAGGGGACTCAGGAGAGCCAAGTGGAGCACACCCTTTAATTAGTAATGGGGTATTTCTGTTCATGAATATCACATTTTACTAACTTTAACTTAATAACTAATGAGTAACCATTCATTCCCACATACAAACAAAAGCCTAAAGACAAAGCAGCCCCTTTGCTGGCACTGGTCTACCGGCCTGTTAGGAGTCATCTTATTTAATTCTCACTAGAACCTCATGAAATGGATACCAGGAGACCACCAATAGAAGAATGAGAAGAGAATGAGGCCAACAGAACAGTATAGGGTTGAGGTGAGGATTAATATGTTATGCTCATTAGCATTCTGCCAGGCACAGAGCACACAGTTAATTAAGTGGCAGGTATGACCATTACGTGGCTAAGTGAAGAAAAGGGGGTAAAGACTTTAAGTAATGGTGTGAGCAAAGGAAATGAACGGGGCTTTCAGAAGGCATCCAAGACCACAAGTAGATCAATATAGCTGAGAAGAGGGGTTCCAAGGAGAACAGTAATGGCTGGAAAGGCCATTCGAACTTGACTGTGGAAGAAGATGAGAACCTTCCACATCTGGGCCCTTTACCTTCCCCTCACCCCCAACAATCTTGGGAGAAGGTAAAAGGATTTTAAGAGTCAAGGGAGCGTGAAGAAAATATTGCATCAAGATTCACTGACAGGCAACATTCAGGGTGGACTGAAAAGGGAATACCCGAGGGGCAGAGGAACCAATCAGAGGTGGCTTCCCCAGCACTCTGTGATGAAAGAAGATGGGGAGGTCACTTGGAACGTAGGAAGGGCAGGAAAGGGCAAATATGGGAGTCAAAGAACAAAAATACGTAATGAGTGCATGCCCAGGACTTCAGGTGATTCCCCAAGGCTTTCTGAAGATGGCTCCTCAGCAATGGAAGCTCAGTGGTACTCCAGGAGCAAGGCCAGGAGAGAGGCTGCTGTAGCAGGAATATCCAGAGACCTGTGTGTGACACTGTAGGTTTGGGTTTGGAGCGGAATGTCAATTAAGTGGTCCTAGCAAGTGGCGTAAATGTTGAGATAATCGATGGTGAAGCACAGCTGGCAACAGGTGTGAGGACGAGGTGTGAGGGTAATGTTCCCTGGTGAAGGATGACCAAGTAGCCAAGCCTGAGACTAGTGGATGCTCAGACTGAGCTCATCGGAAGAGGGTCACCAAGGAGGGCAGGGAGGAGAGATGACAGACTCTGACCTAGGAGGACAACAGAAAACAGAGCAAGTCACAAGGTACTGAGGCCAGGGAAGAAGGAATGAAAGTGTCCCTAATATACAAACCAGGACCAAGATCCCAGAGAAAGTACAGCAAAGAGAGAGAGAGCCCAGGAAGGCCAGAGGGGAATGGAAGGACAAGGATGACCAGGGACAGGATAGCGGAACACACCCATGGGAGGTGGGAGGCAAGGAAGGAAAAAACCCACTAGGGGAGCGAGAGTGTCAGGGCTCAGTCAGCCAAGTGAGGAGAATAATGGTGAATCAATATTAATATTCCTTTTAAAATACAAAATATGCAGCAGCACCAAAATATCTCCCACCAGGCCTGAACATTCAAATGCCTCTATTTTTATCCTCAAAATATGAACAGATAACTTTCCTAAAAAGAACTTGCAGGTGCTTCAGAAAGGGACTAAGGCAGAGAAAAACCGCTGCAAGATATGTTTGCTAAGCACTTCACTGCTGAGTGCCTGTAATAATGAACTATGCTTGAGCCTTCTAGAGTTCCAGGCTGGGTTTAAGGATTAGTAAGCAAGTATTTAAAACCAGCACTGGATTTCAACAGATATATATATATATATCCCCTAGAGAATGTGAATCCATTAAACTTTTATGCTAATAACCATTCTGGAGAAGTTGAGAGTTAAAAGAAAGAAACTAAAGTTTAAATTTAGTCCTAATTTGGCATTAAATAATTTCCCCCAAAAAATTCTCAAGTTGGTCACCAAGCACACTAACCTCTTACATGAAGAAGCTATTTTTAAATACACTAAGATCTCCATAATCATTACACACATTAAATAGCCTCTCAAGTTTTACAAGAGAGCAGTCATTTACCAAAACAAGTATAAACTGTACAAAGACAGAATCCCTCTATTACTGTTTGATAGGAAATTACCCCTTCAAACACTTAAGTACCACTGCTTGGTTAATATCGGTTTAAACAGAAGAAAGAGAGAGAAAGCAGAAGATGCCAATGATTAATTATGATCTCATGAGTTGACCTTGCCCCTGGTCAACTGCTGGGCCTCAGTGCCCAGAACCACAGCCCAGGCTCACTGGCCTCTGGGGGTGACACGGAGGAGGTGGGAGGAGGAAACAAATGCCAGTTTCCAGGGACACCCAGATACAGCTACAGCTAATGAACACACTCCTAGTCCTCAACCCTCACTCTAGGCTCCCTACCCAAACACAGCCGTGATGCCAGCCCCCTTCCCTACAGGTAGGCCAGGACTCTTGGACTAAGGCGTAGAATAATTTCACCATTAAAAGTCCTGCTGATTGCTCTCGTCACTGCTTCCAAAACATCTGGAGTATCTCGTTCTTCTTGTATAGTCATCACTATTTTCATAAAAAAGAAACCTACCGGGCTTCCATTTTCCACCTAATTAGGTTCACCCCTGGAGTACCATTTCAGTATGGTTTGTAAATGCTCCCTACCATCACTGATATTTTCTCTTCATAACTCCCCCACCAACTTCTGCTTTGCAAGTGTATTAACACTATGGCTGTCAACAACATCAGCTCTATAAATCTGTTACACACACACACACACACACACACACACACACACACACTACACACACACACACACACACACACACACACACTCATATCAATCATATTTATAACCCTGTGTATTTTAAAGTAATTTCTCTCTAGTATTTGTAAGACCACCAAGCACTGCATATTCAATTAGACCATGATCAATCAATAAATTAGGGCCTCCCTGTACATTATCATTTAGCAGAATAGAGTAAGACTACGGACATAGCATTTAAAACTGCACAACTAATGGCTGCCTGACTTGGCATCAATCACTCTTCTTAGAAAAGTGAATATGGGCTGGTGATACAAGCTGAAGGTAAGAATGCTGGGAAGGCACACCTGTGTGTTCATACAAGGTAAGATGTTCAAACAGCTTCCATAAAGGGGTCCATGCGCATTCACACATCAAACCAAATACAAAGGAATCAGGAAATGTGGTATGAATTTCTCAGAGAGGCAGGACAGCACAGCACAGCAGTTAAGAGGATGGCATCCTATGCCCTAGCTGGTTTGGCTCAGTGGGTAGAGTACTGGTCTGAGGACTGAAGAATCCTGGGTTCAATTCCGGTCAAGGGCATATGCCGCAATTGTGGGCTCAATCCCCACTATGGGGTGTGCAGAAGGCAGCCAATCAATAATTCTCTCTCATCAATGATGTTTATATCTCTCTCTCCCTCTCCCTTCCTCTCTTATACACACACACACACACACACACACACACACATACACACCGTATTTTCTGGCGTATAAGACGACCCCCTAATTTTATAGTTAAAACATAGGTTTAGGCCTATATTTGCTGTATAAGACTACCCTCCACTTCCGAGGCAACACCAGTTCTTTTTTTAATAGACCTCCTCTCTGACTCTGGCCAATCTGAGCAGGCTTTTTACTAGAACACAGTGTAGCTTTGGGTACAGAACATGTATAATTTGCATGCATAAAAAGCCTGCTTGGATTGGCTGAGTTAGAGAGGCGGTCTATTAAAAAAAGAACTGGTGTTGCCTCAGAAGTGGGGGGTAGTCTTATACAGCGAATATAGGCCTAAACCTATGTTTTAACTGTAAAATTAGGGGGTTGTCTTATACGCCTGGTCGTCTTATATGCCAGAAAATACGGTGTGTGTGTGTGTGTGTGTGTGTGTGTGTGTGTATACAGAGAGAGAGAGAGAGAGAGAGAGAGAGAGAGAGAGAGAGAGAGAGAGAGAGAGAGAGAGGGAGAGAGAGAGAGAAAGGGGCATTCTAGAGCCGGTCTCATTGGGTTCAAATCCTAGTGTGATTCTGGACAAGCTATTTCACTTCTCTATGCCTCAGTTTCTTCATCTATAAACTGGGGATAACAGCAGAACCTAACCCAGAACTGTCATGAGTCTGAAATGAGGTAATGTAGTTAGAACAGTGCCTGCAACAGTAAACACCATGGAAGTGTTCAGATTTGGAATCAGTGTTTGGGGTAAGAAAATCAAAGAGATCAAATAACTCCTCGTGGGTTTAAGCATTAGCCTGTGATTCATTTCAGAATGAAAATGAAAGTTCTTGACTTACAAGAAAGTCTTCATTAGGCCACACTGCTTTGCAGGGCAACTTTCTGACAACAGTAAAACCCGTGACTTGCAGTCACACTCCTAAAAAGCAAACACCCCGGCATCTGAGTGCTTTGACTATTGACACAGCCGTCCCTAACGGGCCACCGGGGTTGATGCACGTGGCACTCTGAACCCATGAGCTGCCAGGACCTGGGCTGACATTTACTAGCTGCCTCTCCTCCTGGGGGAGGCACACACACCCCGTGGACAAACAACTCTAGTTGACATAACCGGCCGTCAATAAGACTTCAAAATTCTAGGAGGGAATCAATGTCAACGTCTCTTGGGTTTCGCCCTGGTGAGGTGTCTACTGCTTTTCTTCATGTTCTTTAAATATCAGCCAACCCCTGGTGTGTTACACCTGCACCTTGGAAAATCATCTCATTCATTGCAGCACAGACAGCGCCGGCTCCCGGTGCCCGAGGGAGAAGCCCGTGTGATGAAGATGAACATGTCACGCAAAGTCTCCGGGGCGGAAAGGAACAAGGCCTCTTTCTGCCATGTGAAGTGGGACAACGAGAAGTCAGAAACAGTCCTGGCATGTTAATGAGCGATGTTTTTTATCTGTTTCAATTCTCATACAAAGACCCAGGGAGGGGAGGTGTGATACCTGGTTTTCACAAAGATGCTAGCCTTTAGGTAGTAGCAAACAAAATACACACACAGGAAACAAGTCCTATGTTGGCACCTTTGTCTGATGTCTGAGAAGAGCACGCAGCACCGCCCCAGCAAACCTGGGCACACAGGGCACACTCTATCCAGCTGAACCGGAAGAGTCCAGAGGAGCTTCAGGGGCTGTGTCAGTGTCGCCTCACTAGCTCCCCTGCCTCGAGATGTGAGATGGGGAGACCCTACAGGGCAAAATTAAAATATGTATTACAAACATTTCAGGTAAATTAGAAATCTGAATAAACTAGGAATATACTGTGCAATACACTCTGTATAAAAAGCAGCCAAAAACCCAACGGGTCAGCCAAAAACCCAATGCCATCTCTGAATAACAAGAACATTTTACCCACGATCCTCATTACTATTGAATTTAACCAGAAAAATCAGGAAAAAGCACCCAAACCTTGTTCCTCAACAGCTTAATGAAAAATGCATATGTTCTATTTTTAAATCAATTAACATCTGTGATTTCTAAATGTCCTCATCAGAAATGCAATTGGGTGTAACATCCTGGATCAACTACAGAAAATGGTGTCTAAAAAGAAAGAGTAGCATTACATTTTTAATCCAATGTTACTTGTTTTAACTTACTGGCTTGATGATAGTAGGCAAACCAAATACTGTATGGCTTATAGAACAGAAAAATCAGAAGCTATTTCTCTTTGTGGTAAACAAGAGAAAACTATAGTTCGGAGAGGTTATACAGCTTATCTGAAGCCAAATCTGACTTGGTACTGAAGCTAGACCCCTGCTTATTTCACACAAAAAAAAGGCCTGGGGACTAGGAGACAAGTTCTATTCCTCGTGCTGCTTCTTGACTGAAAGCCAAAATTCATTCCAGGATTACGGAGTCCTAGAGCTGAAAGTGGGGGAGTGGTGATACACACACTCCTCAGGGAACTCCTCACTTACCAGATGGTTCACGCCAGGAAGTGCTGTTGACCCGAATTCTCCCTTCACCAATCCCTGTAGCACAAACCCTCAGTGCCACGTGTCTGTGACAGTTGGTGATCACTATGGTGGGTGAATTTCACCTTCCAAACTAATGCGCTCACTTTCCCTACTTGGCAACAGGACCCCCCAGCTTAAGATACACCTGCTGTGATTCCCTTTGGCTGTGTCTTCCCCCAAATATGCAGACACTATAGAATAAAAACAAATCAAGATGAAAGAATATCTGCTAATGTGTTGGCTGAAATATCACAACCAATTATGAGATGGGGCCCACCACAAATTCAGTTAGGTGACATACATAATCACAGTACACATAAAGTATGTACATAAAAACATATTATCACGATAGGATGGTTTAAGTTTTGGTAAAAAGAGTAAACTAGAAGATTGGTAAACAACATCATGCTTTAAATTAAGAGGGTGGGCGCAGTTCTTGCCAGAATGAACATTCCCACTGAATGTGTATTCACATGGCTAAATGTCAGGGATGCACCCTAGCAATTAACATTTTCCCATTTCTAAACATCCCGCTTAATAACACACACACACACACACACACACACACATGCACGTCCTTATAACTAAATTTTTTTTTCACCAATGATGTCATATGCCAACAAGGTTGCTGAAATGATAGTAGAGAAAGAAAAACTATAAGTGAAAATTTCAGGGCTTATTAAAATGAGGACAGCCTTGGCCAGGGTGTCTCAGTTGGTTGGAGCATCGGCCTGTCCATCAAAAGGTTGCTGGTTTGATTCCTGGTCAGGGCACACACCTAGGTTGTGGGCTCAATCCCCAGTTGGGGCACACAGAGGAGGCAACCAATTGATGTTTCTCTTACATCAATGTGTGTGTGTATCTATTTCTCTTTCTCTGTCTGTCTCTCTCCCTCCCTCCCTAGAATCAATGAACATATATCCTCAGGTGAGGATAGAAAAGCAAAGTATAAACTAAGTGGTCCTGACAAAGAAAAAGACCATCCAGAAGCTCAAAGGTCTCCACGTAAGTGAACGCCAGTATCTCTTTGTGGCATTATTTCAGGTGTGCTCCCATGAAATGCTCAGAGAACAGCAAACTGCTTTTGCTTCGCTTTGTTCTGCTCAATAAATACACTGTCACTGAATTCGCTCTTTGGAAAGAACAATTCATGCCCTGATTGAAAGGTAAATGTTTTGCAGGGACAAAAGGAGACCACCCACAGAGAGCTGAGGCAGATACAGTGAGTCCAAGAAGAAGTGACCTTCAGGCCAGGAGGCTGACCTCCCTCTGGTGACTCAGTCCACTCGCAGAGTGGGCTCCGAACTCTGAAATTCCTACTGCAAGTCCCGCTGTCCTACACACCGACAGACGCCTAACACAGACTTTTATGGTGACAACTTATGAAATTACTAGGACCATGCCGATTCAGTGTGATCCCATGTGAATGAGACTCTACAGGGGTTGCTAGCAGGTGGAAGGGGACAAAAGGAAAATGGAGCTTTTTCCCTACCTGGCAACAAGATCCCCTCAGCTTAAGATACACCTGCTGTGATTCCCTGGTGACAAAGGCCCTGCTCCCTGGGACTCGGCCTGTGCTTCTGCCGGGCGGCCGGTCCCCCTCTGCCAACCAGCAAAGAACACGTCGCATTTACTCTTCCAGCTGAATTCATGGGACCTAAATGCTCTGCATTTGCAGCATGGCCCACACAAGAGGCTTTCCTGGGGAGCCGGTCCCCCCACACTCTCAGAGTGAGGCTGACTCAGGCTTTGTCTCCTGTCCCCCACGCAGGGCCAGTGGGGCGGGGCCCTGGGACTGCCAGCAGAGCCAGGTTCACTGTCACTCAATCCCGGGCACCGCAGGGCACAGGGCAGAATGACCTCCACAGGACATGGGGGAAGCGCCCTTTCCTGAACCCAGACTGCGCTTCTCCGAGGCAGGAGCCAGGCCTTTCCAGAAGGTACTGAGAGTGCCCAGGGCACATCTGGCCAGTGAAGTATTAAATGAGCAAATGCAAACACATGGCCACTTAGGGAACTGAATGCCAGCTCCGATCCTACAGGTCTCAGACGAAGCACATCTGTCCCTTGCTGAGGTGGGTCCTACAGCCTGATCACTTTTAATGTGATGGAAGGTGCTAGCTACTTTCCTTAAATATTTTCATTACACAAAGAATGCCCATGTTAAGCATAGCAATAGAAAGCAATATATTTGCTACATTCATATAAATATATGAAATGAAGGTAATTGTAAAATCGTTTCAGTTTTCTCCTCCGTCAAATCGAGGAGCTCAAGTTAAATCTGCTACAGCTCTATCTTAGACACTCCGTGTCCCTCATACAGAAAAGACGCACAGTTCTGAGCAAGGACAACAGTCATCAACAATGCTCCCCGGAGTTGAGGGGGTGGGTCGCGGCAGCTTGGCCACCTGATCCAGGGTGGCCAACACCTGAGATGTGGGATTTCAGTGAAGAGAGGCGACAGTACATTTCTATGCCATTAGCAGTCATTCGGAGAGGCAAAGAGGACACGCTTCCCGATAGGTACATTTGCCCTCCTTTTGAAGATGAAGAAGCACAAATTGGGAGAGCGACAGGTCAGAGCAATCTAGAATTCACGTGGTCCCATTCACCCAGCACTTCAGATCCAGACAGTCCCTGCTTGTGTCCCACGGGGCGATGCCTATCTGTTCAGGTGCCAGAGACCAAAGACAGAGAGAGGCCTCAGAGATGAAACGCTGCCTGCAGTGGGTGGAGCGACAGAAGGAAAAACAAATAAGAGGATGAGGTTTGGCCGCCTGAACAACAATGAGAGAAAGAGAGAAAAGAAACGACTGTTTTCCAATTCTCATTAACTTAGGGAACAAGTCAGAAAACATGGCCATGCACGGTAGTCACTGAAAAGAGAGGCTGCTAAACTTTGCTAAAAAACAAATTTACCTTCATGACTCTGAAGTGTGTGACTTACACTGTAATTCAATAAAATAAACAAATTTTCCTTTAGAGGAGGAAAGTCAAATTACACATTTGTGTACAAAAATCCGAAATAGGGCTTATTATTATTATTATTATTATTATTATTATTATTGAGAATCATGTGTAACAATGATTTAGGACAGGCTTTATAGAAGATTAATCAGAGCCTAGGATTATAGACTAAGTTGGAAAAAAACCCCACTTAATATACTTGTTCCTTAATGCCATTTGTACACAAAAGGTCTATCAATAACTTTTTTTTTTATTGATTATGGTCTCACATAATTGTCCTTATTCCCCCATTCCCATCCCAAACCCCTCCCTAGATATGCCCCACCCCCACTCCCCGTTGTCCATGTCCACTGGCTAGGCCCATATGTATGCACACAAGTCCTTTGGTTGATCTCTTCCCCTTACCCCATCCTCCCTTACTTTCCCTCTGAGGTTTGAGAGTCTGATCGCTGGTTCTCTTTCTCTGGGTCTGTTTGTGTTGTTCGATAACTTAATGGTCTCAAAAAGCCTTGAAAAAACAAAATATACCATCAGATGTTTTTCTTCTTCAACATTAAAATAAGGTAAAAAAAAAATAAGTAAATAAATAAAAGTATGACTGGACATCGATAGGGAAAGTCAGTCTAGAAAACTCTAAGTTTATATTATAATACATACATTTAAGAAAACAGACATTCATGACTTAGAGAAGAAAAATTCAAATGTGGGGGCACTGAAGGGTGTGAAGAACTGTATATTACTACATATTGAAACACACTCCTGCTTAAATGGTTTGTTCTTTGATGGCTCTCAGGTCAGATCAATACTAAAAGCAAGTAAGGAGGCAAACACAGTAAGAGTTTAAATCAAAGGTCACATCTGGTGGGGGAATGTGGGGGAGAAGGAGGGGATGGGACCATTCATTTATCCCATTCACAGTAGCAACTAAACTAGTTTTCAGAAACTTCCGCTTGGCACTCCTACCAATTTTGAGAAGTAGCTGTACTGTTTTTACTTAGTTTGACCTCAAGACACATCATAACCTGTGACCACATAAAGTCAAAATTTTGAAAGTTATGCAAATTTCACACACATAAAGTCAAAATTTTGAAAGTTATGCAAATTTCACACACACACACATCAATGAAAAGAGGTTTGGCTCAGTGGATAGAACATCAACCTGTGGACTGAGGGGTCCAGGTTCAATTGCAGGCACATGTCTGGGTTGCGGTCTCCATGCCCATTGGGGGTGTGGGGGGGCGCGGTGCAGGAGGCAGCCAATCAATGGTTCTCTCTCATCAGTGATCTCTCTCTCTCTCTCTCTCTCTCTCTCTCTCTCTTTCATCCTTTCTGAAATAAATAAAAAATATATATATTTTTAAAAGAGGCTAATATCTACCATTGAGAAGAACACTAAGCATGTTGAGGAGCCTGCTAGATTTCTACCGTGATGAATGAGCCTTGGCAGATGGAAGAATATTAAACTGCCTGAAACTGGAACTTTCCTATGAAATGCAACAATAATACTGTTCTGGGCCAGAATATAGTGATGATGTTAATAGAGGCAGATTTTTCCCCCCTCAAATTAGCTGAGAGACAATGTAGAAAGAGCACTGACAAAACCATCTCAGCCGTGGATTTAAGTCGTGATCGGAGATGCATCACCAGGGATTCTAGCAGACAAGCTTGCAGCTCCCTCCCCAAGGTGTGTACTCTCCCGGAGGTGTGCACTAGTGATGCATGGATGGGGTCTACCAGAACACAAGCCACAGCAGCAGGAAGGGCAGAGATGATGCATTACTGCTCAATGCCGGTTGCTGCTGGTAGTTCAAATTCTCATCAGGACCTCTGAAGAAGTAGTCCAGCCCCTGCACAGGAAGGCTGTGAGAGCGGAGACAGACCTGGACTTGCTCAAGGTCAACCTCAAAAGGAGGCAGGAGGTGGCGGGGGGAGATAGGGAGTGGGGACAGAGGCAAGAAGAGGGAGACTCCAGACCATCAGCATCCTAAACTGAGGATAGAAAGAACAAGAACTGCATTCAAATACACACAAAAGATCACCCCCACTCCAATGTCTTTATTTATAGTTTAACCTGTGTTGCAGTAATACTGAAGGCACATTTGAAAAGTCATCATATTCTCAGCGTTCTAACAAAGGCGTGCTCAGTTCTCCAATTCTCTTGCTGCATTTTTAATTTAGTTTCCATCTTCACTGAGCGTTCCCAATGCCAGACACGGGTACAAAGATAACAAGACAGGCTCTAATGCCAGAAGGGCTCAAAGACATTCACTTTCTAAGGTGACTCACAGTCACTTCAATTATATACTCTTTTCTTTAAAAGAGTTTCTTAAGCAAGTAATGTCATTTGTTTCAAGTGTATAAAGCAACAACAACAAATGTGTAAAACAAATGATAAGAAATTTTCCAAAGCACCAAAAATTCAAATGCGCTCTTGGTGCAAAGTAGAGGAAAAAGAATATTAAAGTTTTTGTCTAAGCCTTATTTAACTTAGATATAATAGAATCAAGTGCTACTAAATTTCAGCTTTATAGTTTTGGAACAGCCATATAGCATGGGTGATACTACTTTGGTATACTTCACAGTTAAGAAAGATGAAAGAAAGGCACTATCCAAAGAGAGAGACCAAAATATTTTGGTCTCTAAATTACACATATAGTATATTGTGATCATATAGGGCTAATAGATTCTAGTGCTAATTATTCTTATTCTTAAGTGAGTTTTAAAATTTCATAAAAAGCCAAGAAAAAACTGCCCTTTTATTTAAAAAGTGGACACCGAAAAGAATAAAAGAACTATAAAAGAACTACATACTCTTCTATTCGCTCCAACAGTCAATCATAACCAACACTTTTATGAATTAGCCTGGCCAGTGTGGTTCACCAGTTGAGCATCAATCCAGGAGTGAAGAGGTCCCTGGTTTGATTCCTAGTCAGGGCACATGCCTGGGTTAGGGATCCCCAGTGGGGGCTGTGCAGGAGGCAGCTGGTCAATGATGTGCCTCTCCCACTGATGTTTCTATTGGGTCGGCAGCTAAGTAATTGCGGGTTTCACACATATATGGCTTCAGTTGAATTTTTAGTTTGCAGACGTAGTACAAATGTAAAACACATTTTGTTATTTGATAGTTGGCTATTCAGCTGTTAATCAGTAAAAAAAGTTTTTTGATCTGTTTTGTAGTTTTCGTTTGGCGTTCGTTGAAAAATGGAAAATCAAAAGGAACATTTTCGTCATATTTTGCTTTTTTATTTCCGCAAAGGGAAAACGCATCGCAAGCTCATAAAAAGTTATGTGCTGTTTATGGTGACGAAGCCTTAAAAGAACGGCAGTGTCAAAATTGGTTTGCCAAATTTCGTTCTGGTGATTTTTCACTCAAAGATGAAAAACGCTCTGGTCGTCCAGTTGAAGTTGATGACGCCCTAATCAAAGCAATAATCAATTCGGACTGTCACAGTACAACACGTGAGATTGCAGAGAAGCTTCATGTATCACATACATGCATTGAAAATCACTTAAAACAACTTGGCTATGTTTTAAAACTCGATACATGGGTTCCTCACGAACTGAAAGAATCACAGTTAACGCAACGCATTAGCAGCTGCGATTTGCTAAAGAAACGTAATGAAAATGATCCATTTTTAAAATGACTGATAACTGGCGATGAAAAATGGGTTGTTTACAACAATATCAAGCGGAAAAGATCGTGGAGCAGGCCAGGTGAACCAACTCAAACAACATCAAAAGCTGATATTCATCAAAAGAAGGTTTTGTTATCAGTTTGGTGGGATTACAAAGGAATTTTCTACTTTGAACTCTTACCACCCAACCGAACGATCAATTCTGATGTCTACATTGAACAACTAACGAAATTAAACAATGCAGTTGAAGAAAAGCGGCCCGAATTGACAAATCGAAAAGGTGTTGTATTCCATCATGACAATGCAAGGCCACACACATCTTTGGTCACTCGGCAAAAATTAATGGAGCTTGGTTGGGATGTTTTGCCACATCCACCATATAGTCCTGACCTTGCACCATCTGATTACTTTTTGTTTCGATCTTTACAAAACTCCTTGAATGGTAAAAATTTCAATAATGATGATGATGTCAAATCGTACCTGATTCAGTTTTTTGCTAATAAAAACCAGAAGTTTTTTGAACGTGGGATTATGATGCTGCCTGAAAGATGGCAAAAGGTCATTGATCAAAATGGGCAATACATTACAGAATAAAGTTATTTAGTTCCATGAAAAAATTGTCTTTGATTTTCTTTTAAAAATCCGCAATTACTTAGTTGCCGACCCAATATCTTTCCACCCCTCTCCTTTCCTCTCTCTCTAAAAATCAATAAAAACATATATTTTTTAAAAAAACTTGTATGAACTAATTTTTGTGACCAAAAGTATAGAAATGATTTAATAAACCAGTGATGAGGTTTTTAAGTAACATAAGCTGTCGATAAATAAATGGTACCATCTGGTTGACAAGCTACACTTGCAGCCATTCTTGGCAAAGCCTGCTTGACATCAGCCAGCATTCAGGGTCACAGTGTGAACACACTAGCTGATAATGCTATTGTCATTTTACCATTATCACTGAGGCTCCCACTTGTTGGGTACACTGTGCGCCTGGCACAGTGTATTTTATATACGTCACCCCATTTACTGTTTACAGTAACCAGGAGAAGTAGATGTTATTATCTCCGTCTGAAGATGATGACGGCAACAAAAGCTACGAACGGGAATTAAACATTTCCATAGTCTACGTGGCAACTCACTCATTTAATGCTCACAGGGCTCCTATGCTATGGGTACTATGTTATCCTGACTTGGTAGGTGAGGAGACTGGGCATACAGCTATCCCAGGGTCCCTTATGTCATATGTGACAGAGTCCTGACGCTGACCCCAGGTCCTCCTAATGCCAAAGCCACATTCTTACCCACGAAACCCAAGGAGTCCGTCTCTCCAGCCCTTGGTCCCACCTGTGAGAAGAGCTATAGTAACAGACAGGAAAGGAGCCAGGTCTGGTTTGACCTGAGCTACACCCCACAATCCACAAGGCAACTCATAAATATAGGTGGGACCCTCCCCCCAACTTTCTCTGAAGAACCTCACAATACGGGAACTGATGTCCTCCCTCAGCTGGCCCAAAGGCCAGGGTCTCTAACTGACCAGAGCACAAGGCATCTCAGAAGAAAGAGCCTCAGTCTGGACAGATGCCCCATGTCCACTCAAAGGTCATCAGCTGCTTAGTTACACTGGCCCACTAAGTGCCTGACCACACTAGGCTGTCGGTTCTGAGCAGCTGAAAGTGTGAAGAAAGGAACACCTGGGTACATGGTGGGATAAGGGCTGTTGGGATCATGGCACATGGTTTTTGGATAGAGTGAGGAGTACCACTTGGGGGCAGGGGATCAATTCTGAGGGTGTGTGAAGAGGTTAACAAAGGCTATGGGAAAAGGCACCATGGCAAGAAGCTGTCCCATTAGGAGGAAGACAACTGAGCAAGCTGTCCACCGACTCACAGTTGTCAACTTAAGGAGAGACAGAGACACTACAAAACCAGGAAACTGGTCTCTCAAGAGCCATCTGGAGCGGATGCACTACACCAATGGTTCCCCTAAGGGAGACATTCCCCACTCCCACAAAGCACCAGGATAACGGTGCTGGCAGACTGGGCAACACCAGAGTCCAGCTCTCCATGGAATACTGGGAAAACAAATGCACTGGTCATGCCACAGCAGGGAAGCAGCAGCTCAGCTACAAAGTGACTACAAACACCAGCAACACGAACCCGGCACACGAGAACGCCAGTGGTCCCCGACTCACAGAAACGGCCATTTCAGTTAGCAATGGCCAAGAAGAACAAGAAAGAAAATACGGTGCAAGAGTTAGCAGGAATTACAAAACCACCTTTACCGCAGATATTTTTGCCCACTGAGTTGAGGCACTTATTACAGACAGAGCGCCTTTATTGACAACATTAGCATATGCATAGAGAGGAAAATAATTAACATGTGTAGTCCAATTTAATCAATTTTACCTCAGGGGAGTGGCTTTAATGTCCATAGTCACATGCAATGGTACAGATAGGTACCATTTCATCCTTTTGAAACATGTATTATGTCAGTGATTGGGAAAAGAAATATACCAGGTCTCACACCACATGAGAATACTGACAATTTCACAGGCCAGCAGACAGTAGACTGCTCCTGCTTTACTCATCCCCATGAGTGATCCCGATTCTAACGGTCCAAAGTGGAGAGGTCAAATATCCACAGAATTCGAAGGAAAAGCCACTGCCAGCAAACACCCAGGCAACCTCAGAGAAGGTCAGGAGAAGTGCAGGGGTCTCAGGGCCAAGAGGACAGTGGAACAGTGACCAGCTCAGGACAGACTCCACAAATGGCTGAGAATGAATACATGGGAGGAAGGAGGAGAAGGGAGGGAGCGGGGAGGAGAGAAGAGTAAGGCTGACAGAGAGGAGGCAGGAGAATGGAGACAGGAGAAGGGGCAGGAGGGAGGAAAGGGAAGGGAAATAAGAAATGGTGGGGCAATGGGAGAAGAAATACCTAAATCCTGTCAACAAATAGAAGGTTGTGTCTATGATTATCAGAGTTATACATGAATTTAACAATATATTTTGAACACGTAATTACCATTTATTTTCCTCTCGGGCCTCAGAGAAATGAACAGGATAGGTGTCCAATTGGGGATTTCTAGAAGAAAAGGATATGGAACACAAGTTACCCTGGAGAATAAAAGTGATTAGTGTTTAACAAAAAGATAGAGTGACAGTAAAGCAATAAACAGACTGTCAAATTACAGAGGGAAGGGGAGGGAGATATGGGGGAGATAAGAGATCAACCCAAGGACTTGTATGCATGCATATAAGCATAACCAGTGGAAGCAACACTCTGGGGAGTGAGGGCATGTATGGAGGGTTGGGGGGGGGGGAGGGGTAATGGTAAGATATGTACACATATAATACCTTAATAAAAAATGAAAAAAAATAAATAAAAATAAAGTATCATTAAAAAGAAACTGATCTGTCCCAGCCAGGTGGCTCAGCAGGTTGGAGCGTTGTCCCAGTGCCCCTAAAGGTTGCAGTTCAACTCCCAGTCAGGGCAAATACCTAGATTGTGGGTTTGACTCTCGGTCAGGATACACACCAGAGGGAACTGATTAATGTTTCTCTCTCTCTCCCTTCCTTTCTCCCTAAAAAAATCAATAAGAACATATCCTTTGGTGAGGATTCAAAAGGAAAATAAAGAAACATTTTCATTGAATAACAAAGAGTACATTTCCTCATCTACCTGAGAAAAGATTGGGTTCAAATCTTCTTTCTAACACACAGCTGCTCTTACAAACTCTAAATTGATTCTAGAAGGAAAAAGAAAAAAATCAACTACAGGATAGGCTGTGCCTTTAATGGAAAACAACCCAAAGGAGGCTGTGCAGTGCCATTAGCCTGAGCCCCCCACGGGGCCTCCCACCAGGCCCGACACAACATCCCCAGCACAACTTGTCACAAATCCCGCAGGAAAGGATCTAGCCTTCTCACAAACAACCACAAACTGGGGAGGAAAACAGATACCTTACATTTCAGAAACTTTGTTCATGCTTGCAAGGGAGTAAAATATTACAAAGCAGCATTTTATCTTGTCCTCCAAATGCAGTCTAGTCCCCAGGTGAGCTCACAGACACGCGCTTCCTTCTCCTGGAGCGGGGACAGCCCTTGGAGGCAGCGCTGCACCCACTTTTGAGCAGAGGGTATTCCATTGCTAAGAAAGGAACAGGTAACATGGACCGGGCGCGTACTCAGACCCAGAAATAACATGACTCCCTTTTACAAAGGGGGAAAGACATGTCCCTAAGGTCTTCTGACGCCTATTCTTTGCGTCTTTTTTCCTTTCATTTTCATCTGTATTGGGATATGCTTCAATAAATCATGAAAGCGATTGTTATCGGTACATCTGGCCACTCCAATGAAAATAGCATCAGCCTGCGGACTGAAGGGTCCCAGGTTCGATTCCGGTCAGGGGAATGTACCTTGGTTGTGGGCACAACCCCGGTCGGGGGTGTGCAGGAGGCAGCTGGTTGATGTTTCTCTCTCACTGATGTTTCTGGCTCTCTATCTCTCTTCCTTCCTCTGTATAAAAAATCAATAAAATATATATATTTTAAAAAAACTTAAAAAAAAAAAAAGAAAAGAAAAAATAGCATGGTGGAAAATGGAGCCGATTTCTCCACTAGCATCTGCTTTCGGCATGCCATCATGCCAACATCTACATCTTTGTCTACAGAAAAGTGGGGGCTCACAGACAGGGATCAAAAATGCTCTGAGTATAATAAGTACACTTTTTAATGAGATTTACTCTATTTTGTATGATTATAGAAGAAACCCATATTTTCAAATATTTTAAGGAGGCGCTTGGGACTTCAACAGATGATGGCGAAGAACCCTTCATCAAGATGGTCGCCACCATTCCATCCTCCTCTTACTTTTGGAGCGATGTGTAAGGAACGATTTGCCAGATGTTTACTAGTAAGCCTGCAAATCTTGACCCAGATTTCGTTTGGCTTCATAAACAAGCAAATAAATAAATAAATACATGGCTGGCAATGTCTATTGAAATATGATAACAACTCAGATGGATACTTCCCCCTCTCACATTTAAAACTTTCAAAATGATCTATTTTTATCTGTCCCATTACCTAGCAATGTTCAACAAGAACAAAAAGTAAAAAATGAATACTGGATTAAAAAAGGATATAGACTCCCAGTTTATGGCTCTTTTTGATTGCTTACTGCCTACAATTTAAGATTTTATTTTCTTTGTCTGCTAAAATGCATGGGATCCCAGGAATTAAAAAGAATAAAGTTGTATACGTTTAATATAATGTTAGAGAAATTTTAACCGAAAATATCTTTGGACCCAATTAAATTGATTGTGACACATAATAACAAAGTAAAAACATTTTATATTTTACTACTTTGCAACCAATATTGTTTTTTTTGTCCTAAATATCGTATCAAAAATTCCTTTTCAAATTTATCATTATTTTTGCCTTTCCTTCTCACATTTTTTGAAGAGAGAAAATACCAGCTGAACTCCTACTCTAATGATTCAGAGAGAGAAGGCTCACACAAGTATGACTGGGATGGGGGAAAATACCACCTGTGAAGAACATCAAAGTGGCCATATGACATCACAACCATCCTAATAAAGACAACTGTGAAGCTAAGGGATTGTACAGTCATCTGCTCCTGTCCACTCATTTCACAGCAGAGGAAATGAAAGATCAGAGTGGTCAAGTGACCTCTCCAAAGTCACACAGCAAAAGTGGTCCTAGAACTCAGATTTCCTAGGTGGCAATCCAGTGCTCCATTAGATCATAACACATTATTTATTCCCATAAATAAGTTAAGAGTTTATCATTTAATCTCTTTGTCTATACATCTATTATTCTACACAGCATGAACACAAGTCAATTTAACTTTATGTTAATCAAAACACGAATAATGTCCAAGAACATACTCTGCCTTTCATTCCACTGATAAAGCCAGATTAAACAATGAGTGAAAAATCTGAAATGAAATTTGAAACACTCTTAAGGTTGTTTAACCTAGACACATCTGTTCTCAAAATAGAATTTCCCTTTCTTATTCATAGTCAAATCATAATCATAGCTTTGTTACAATACAGTTTCAAGTAGATTTCATAGATAGCTATCAGGTAAAATGTAGATGTTTTACAGTCAAAGCTTAGATAAGCAGATTTTAGTAAGAATTTCAAGATAATATACTATTAGATCCATCAGTTCAGACAGAATTCTTAACCTCTACAACTCTGGAATCATCCAAGAGCACTTAAGTTGCATAGGTTAGCAGCTTATTATCAATAGTCATTTCTTTATTCCCCAGTTATTTGCTTTACAGTGCTAGTTGCAAGGGAACCAATAAATGTGTGATCACTTGCCTGCCTACTTTAGATTGATGATGTAAGATAATTAAGGAGGCTTTCATGAGTCAAGGTTTGCAAGCCATCAATGTACATGTTCAAATATGTGTTAGAAGGGTAGTGAGTGAATTCCCATGTGCTTTTCCCAGAGAATAAGAGTTGACAGACTTAGTAAAGAGTGTATGTTGGGAAGCAGGGTAAAGTAAATTAAAATAGGCCAACAGATAACAAAAGAACCCTTCTATGCCTGCCCCAAAGAACAAAAATATCCATCAAAAGGAATTCTTTTCTTGAAAATATGTCAGCCACAAAATACCTTCTTTATATTTCTTCATATAAACGAAGTAATTATATTAAAATTCAGTGCCAAACAACTCCACTGGGGAGGGAAAAAAAGACAAGCTTTAAACACACTTTCAACAAAGAAAATGAACAAATGTCAAGTAAGCACAAGAAGAGATCTTCAACGTAATTAGTTAATAGGGAAATGCAAAATAATACCTTGATGAGACATCATGATACACTCGCTAGAATGGCTACATCTAAAAGGCAAATGTACCAAGCATTTACAAGAATGTGGAGCAACTGAGATTCTTATGCAACGCTGGTGAAAAATTCAGCATGTTACAGGCACTAAGACAAATAATTTGGCAGTTCCTTATCAGATTAAACACCTACCATGTGACCAGCAATTCCACTCCTAGGTATTTACCCTCCATGATACAGTGGGACTACAGGACTCTTACTCTCACTTCAGCTGTTTGAAGATACACAGGGTCTTTATGCTCACCAAGCACATGGAACACAACACTGTGTTTTGGTTTTCAAGAGATGAATCTGTTTAGCAATGCTGAGGTCTGGGGTTGCCCTGCAAGGGGAGAAGTATAATTGGAGTTCCCTTCAAGGGCTTTCCTGAGCAGGTGGCAATGATTTCAGGCCAACAAATCTCTACTTCATCGTTCTCTTTAAAAAGCTATTCAACTCATTAATAAGCCAGGGTACCAACATCAACCCTGATATTTTCTGCTATCCTACAAAACCTAAGCATAGAGTTAATAAAATGTAATACAATCTACTGGGCACTTTAAAAAAAAACAACAACAACAACAGGTAAACATAGGCTTTATGAAGACATCATGTTATTGCATTTTTTATTGTGGTAAAATACATATAGCATAAAATTGACCATTTTAGCCATTTTTCTAAGTGCACAGTTCGGTGGCATTAAGCACTTTCACACTGTTGTCCAACTACCATCACCAGACACATCCAGAACTCTTTTCACCTTGCAAAACTGAAATTCTGGACCCATAAACACACCTCCTTATTCCCTTCTCCCTTCAGCCCCTAGCAACCAGCATTCTACGTTCTGTCTCTGTGAGTTTGACTACGTTAAGTGCATCCTTTGAAGGGGATTATACAGTATTTGTCCTTCTGTGACTGGCTCATTTCACCCAGCATTATGTCCTCAGGGTTCACCCATGTGTAGCATATGTCTTCTTACTTCTCATGTCACAGGAGAATGACATGTAGAGCCAGGGGCATCTCCCCAGTGAGGCCTGCTGAACAGACAGGCAGAATGTAAATCACTGTGTTCACGAAAGCAGGATCCAGAGGGACCAGCATCAACAGCACCACAGAGTGCTGCTCAGGGCTCCCTCCTTTCTGAGCAGCACCCCTGAAACCTTCAATGCTGGTCCCCAGCAAGTAAGCAAGTTGAGTCTGTGCGCCAGGCCTCCCCACCCCCATGTCTGCAGGATAAGATAGGATAAGGTTTCACTGAGAACTGAACTTTTCAGAGTTAATGTTTGCTGTATGCTATCTTTAGGGCTTCGGGGAAATTAATGTCAATATAAATGACTGGCCAGGAATGATTTACACTACCAGTAAGCACCAAATTAATGGTTCCATTACATGGAAGGCTATTTTGCTATCTTAATGGTGATACTAACTTGCACGATTAAAATAACACAACTTACTCCATAAAATATAATATTTGTTATTTAATCTTTTACACCAATTTTTGGCTGTTTGCCTGTTTTATGTAACCCTTACTTCCCCAACTGTTGTTTCACAAATACAGTCTTTGAATTATTTTATGTCCAACCCCAAAGTGATGTCCATGAAAAAGCAGGTATTGGATAGAATACTGCTAGTTGATCTAACACATAAAAAATAAATTGATTAATCTTTTTAAAAATTTGGTGAAGCAAGGTATTTATTTATAGCTTAGTGGTTATAGGGGTATGCTTTGCAGTTAAATATGCAATCCCAAATTTAATCTCAGTTCTACTCAGGGTTGATCTGTAATAAATGACAATATACTTAATACCACTAGCTTAGAACTATCATAAAAGAGAGTAAATAATCAATTTCATTTCAACCATTAGTAATAGTGATGTTACTGCAAAGGACTGAATGCTTGTGTTCCTTCCAAATTAATATGTGGAAATCCTAAACCCCAATGAGATAGTATTAGAAGATGTGGAGTTGGGTAACAAGGCAGTCTGCAACATTATTAAAGATCATCCTTCAGGAAGCTTCCCTGGGCAAGAATCTGACCTATAACCAAACAGTTCAAAGAGCACCAGGAAAGGGCCTGGTTGGATTAAATGAGTTCCTCCCACTCACCCTCAGCCAGCACCAGCTCACCAGCCACCTGGCTGAGCCACCTTAGATGAAGCTCTCCCAAGCCCCAACAGCCTCCAGGAACTGCAGTCCATCGGACACCTTGACTGTGGCCTCCTGAGACACCAGGAATTCCCACAGAAATGCCAAGATGGGAAGGCTTTATCATTCTGATCTCCTCCCAGTGATTTGGTTTATGTTCCCTCCTGACACTGAGGGAACAAGCGCTATGGGAAGCCAAGAGAATTCCCCCCAACCTGTTCTGGACACAGCAATCAATACAACATTATCCTGAGAACTGGGTCCAACCAGTTGCAGACATAGCCATGCTGTCCACCATATCTCTGTGTTCTTGAATTGTCCGGGAGCTTATCAGAGGAGACGTTTCAAATATATTACAGAAATCCAAATAGAAGTCTGTAGAACTGTTCTCATCTTCTCGCCCAGTAACTTTATAAAGAAAGAGGTGTCATCTGTTCCTAGCGAAACTATTCTTGCTTCTAGTTACTACTCCTTCCTTCACTACAAGTACACAGCCATCTGCTTACCACTATGGCTTAGTATGCTGCCAAGGATAGGGAGTAACACCCGGGAATTGTCACTGGAACAGCTTCCCATGGAAATATAATGCAAGTCAAAGTGTGGACCAAGTGCGTTATTTCAAATTTTCTTGGAACTGTATTAAAAATTAAGAAGAGTTTGGTGAAATGAATGGTTATAATACCTATACTTTAGCCCAAAATATTATTTCCACGTGTAACATGAAAATATTAGTGAGCTGTTTTATGTCCTGTTTTCAAACTAAGTCATCAAAATCTGGTGCATATTTCACACTCGCAGGACATCTCAGTTCAGGTCTGCTACCTACACTTAGCTCCGTAACCACAATGGCCAGGGCCACCACACTGAACAGCAGAGGCCTGAGATTTCTTGGTGCTTTCTGAAAATAAGCTTCTTTATCTTGATTCTGGCACCTCTTGTCTACGACACAATCTTTCAGGATATAATCATTCGGGATACCTTGATCCTATCTGTTCAATCTGGAGCTGCAAACGACTCTCTGAGTAGTGGAGTGGTTTCAGACTGATGCAGATTTCATTAGCTGCTGTCTGAAATATGATTTATGCCCCTCTATCAAGTCTTTCCAAAATGATAAGGCAGGGACAGACTTCTACGCCTTTGCATTCAAGTTACTTGAATATCATAGAAGATGTAATTGTTTCTTCTGTTCTTTTTATTCGGACCATAGAAGGTCAAGGGAAATTTGAGAGGAGACAAGACAGAAGCCTCTTAGGATAATCAAGATGGCATGAAGCAGAGAGGAGGAAAATAGCAGGTGCAAGGGCAGGACTATGCCCAGGAAAGGGACTGGAAGCTCATGGAGGCCAAGTCTGGGAGGACCTGGACCAGTGTGGACTCTGTTCTGCACACACAGTCAGGGCTTGGAGCAGCTGAACTTGACCAACTGAAATCAGCTGATTCTGGAGGCAGCACAGCAGACAGGAAAGGGAAGAGGTTGAGGCAGAGAGATCAGATAGGAAGGAAAAGATGACAAAATCCTGAACTCAGCTGGAAGGTGCACCAGGAGAAGGGCCAGGCAGGAGACACATTTCAGGGTCAGAGAGAGGGGAAGGCCCAGGATGTGGTGATTTCAAAAGAAATTAGGGTCCTAATTTCAGTATCCTGGTGATAGGAACTGCTAAGCATCCACTGGCAGGAGCGCTAGAGAATATGGGCCTGTCTTCTGCATTCCTGGTGTAAGTCTCAGCTCCAATGCGGGGGAAAGAATTCAGCCCTTTCCAAATGCAAGCTGCTCATGATTCCTGCACTGTTACTTCATAAGACCACAAGCATTAACTAATCTATTGAAAATCTATGAGCACACACTAAACTTGTTACTATGTTTGCTATGTTAGGTTTGAGGGATTTACCTTTTTTTTTTTTTTTTTTTTTTTTTTTGGTAGAAGTAAGTCTCTTATAGTTTTGTTACTTTACATGTCAAAAATGCAAGAAAAATGCCTTCTGATATAATAATCCCTTTGTATTAATTTTTGTTCAAAGGAGAGGTAGAGGGACCCAAAAGCGACAGAGAAAAAAAAAAATGACAAAGCCTTGCTTTTACCCTATAATAAAAAGATGAATCTTTGCTCCATTGACACTGCACCCACCCCCCTCCCCAGTCAAGTAGGCAACAGGCACGCACATGACCCCATTCACAAGGCGCTCTGACAATTCCAATAAGGCCAACAGCACACTTGAGAGGATGGATGGGGTCAGAGGTGCCCCCGAGGGCAGTAACTTGGGGTTAGCACTAGAGAAGTGAAGTTCTAACTAAGAGAGGGCTGAAGATACAGATGAAGTCCTAAGGGAGGGGTCCCGAAGGTCTCAGAGACCCAGGGTTTCCGCATGAATGAAGAATCGGCTTCCACCCAACCAGGCAGCAGCATGGTCCCTGGCACTCAGCCCGCGCTAGAGTATTCACTGACCAGGAAATGGAAATGTTGCCAGTGACTAGGGAAAACACCATTCACTGTATCATCTGACCAAAATCTGGTTTTGGAAAACAGTTCAATTAGGCATAGCATCCACGTCCTAATGGTGCACCATGTTTCAGCTCACCATTCCCTTGGCACTAACCAGCGTCATCTTGTCAGGTTTTTGGATAAAACTCTCCCCTGAGGTTTAACAAAGACCCACAGTCAGCTTATTGGGATCTGCGAAGGCCACATTATCTGGTCAGAAGGCCATCCACCACGGTCACGGTCATCTGCGGCTTGTACCAAACTACTGCCTGTGGTTGATTCTAGTCTGACACCAACCAGCTCTTGACCCAAACAGAAGCAAAGAGGAGACTTAGGAATGACCTGAGCATTCTAAACAAGTAAGTATAAAACGAACTCTCGGAGACATTAATCATTTTAATTACATGTACTAACTCGTTCTTTCTATCTTGAAGCCAAATGTCTCATAAAACAAAGATAAAATTGGGTATAAACAAAAGTACATCTATTTCAGCTAGAAGATGAGGGCACCATCACACAAACACAAAGAATACCAGTAATGTGCTGAGCGCAGTGCCAGGAGCATAGTATTATTGCTAGTATTACGATTGATGGAATGTGCTAATGGAGGAAAAATCAGACGTGTGAGTAATCCAAGTGTTCTTCAAATATAATATAGCACTCAATTTCTTTCTATACTCACTACGATGGACAATAAGTGGTATATACGATCAAAATGTATGATTTTAAGACGCAAAACATTCCCTTACCTGGTTGAAACCTGAAGACCAAACGCATGAGTCCAGTCTGTAAATCAGACATAATTATACAACCTAACTACTATCACTTTAAACTTGAAGGTAAACTGTGCTGGAGAGACACCATGAAGTGGAGACTTAGCCCATCATGGTCACGGCCAAGAACACTGCCTGCCTCCATGTGCCCTTCGCAAAGACCACAGGGTAGGGAGGAGACAACACTGTTTTCCTTGCACAGGGAGTTCTTCTGTGGAGGATCACCGACACTGTCAGCACCTCTGATGAGCACATAGCTCACTAAAGAGACAGTCACAAAACCAAGCACAGGTCCTAAAACGCAGCAGTCAGCGGACTCAATGAAGGGAGTGTTGGTCAGGAAGGTAAAGGTGTAACATTGTTAGCACTTCTGAGGAAAGCCTTGGGGAATAAGAGCAGGACTTAGAGATGGGTACCTGGTCCACTTTTCTAGGAGTCAGATCATTTCAACCGGCTTGGGAAAGAGTACGTACTCTTAAAGAATACTCTTTATTATTCTTTAGTCCCTGAAACGCTTTGATTATCCTACAAGTGTGTGGTGGTTAATGTTATGCATACACTTGACTGGGCCACAGGGGTAGTCGGATATTTAGTTAAACATTATTCTGGGTGTGAGGATGTTTCTGGATGAGAACATTGAATTGGGAAGACTAAGTAAAGCAGGTGGCGCTACCTAATGTGCATGGGCCTCTGTTGAGGGCCTGTACATACAAAAAACAGTGAGAGAAGGGAGAATTCAATCTCTGCCTGATGGGTTTTCTCCTGCCCTCAGACTGACACTTACACCATCCCTCTCTAGAGTCCCCAGTTTGCAGATAACAGATTGTGGGACTTCTCAGCCTTCTTAATTGCATTAGTCATTACTTATAATATAGAGATAGAGATAGAGATATACAGATAAGATACAGATACAGTTAGAGATACACACAGAGATAGAGAGGTAAAAGAAAGAGAGAGAGAGTAAAAGAGAGGTTAAGATTGAGATCCTATTCATTCTGTTTCTCTCTCTATATGAATAATAAATACAATCTTGTAAAATGAAAAATCCAAACTAAAGTGAAGATATTTAAGTATTTTAGACACAAAGTGTATAAAGGTATTTGATAATGCCTTGTGCTGAATTAAGGCCTCAGTCTCTTTATCAGTAACTCACAGTGCCTAAACACCTTTTGGGAAAGGTCCAAAGACGGGACAGAGCTTTTCAACAGCTGAATGGTTCGCTCTGAAATTACTCTGAAAGTGGCATGTGCAAATTGCAATGGAGAATTAACAACCAAAGCAGTTTAGTCCTGTGCTAGTGAATTTTCAAAGGGAAAATAACTGTAGGGGAAACCAAGTGAATCAGGCCACAGGAGCTGGAACTGGCTGCCTGGTGTGAGGGCAGAGCCACTTCTGACTTGGGAACATGGCCCCTATGAAGTTCATACTCAACATTGAACCTTACCCCACATACACACTCTCACACACACTTACACACATACTCATACACACCACACTCACACACAAACTCATTCACACACAACACACACACTCATGCACACAAACTCACACACATACTCATATACATCACACTTACATAAACTCATACATACACACACATGTGTAGCCTAGACACATACACTTACACACTCACTCACTCATACACTCACTCACACACACACACACACAAATACATGATATGTGTGGGACTCCCATGACTTCTAAGGAATAAACACTTAAAACCAATTTCCAAACAATATAGGCAGACCACAAATCTCCTCTGGCACTATCTAAAATATGGCTTCAACTTCCCTCAAAATATACATTTCTATGATCATAATACTCTCCCTCTATAAGAACTGTAAGTATAAATCCACTAACAAGAATTAGAAAAAAATATATAATCTTCATTAAATTAAAGAACTAAGTTACTGGACAGCTAGTCTCTACCTTCAAAGATGATGAGCACTCTGGCCAAAACATTACAAAAAGCATCACAGCCACATACCTGGTTCATGTTGCAGATTAGAACAAAGCCTACAGAAGCTATGAAGAGCACCTGTGACTAATAGTATTTAAAACCAACACAATGACTTTTCTTCTTTTTTCCTGGTCAGTAAACAAGAACAAAATATCTTGTAAAGAAAAACATCTTATTCTTAAAAATTGTAACATTCCAACGAATGGTCATTCACATGAACACGGGCCAAGGATGGAGGAAAAGGATTTTTAAAATCCCCAAACCCCAGCCCAGTGTACAAGGAGCCTCCCAGTCCACCTTGTTGGAACCCTGTAGTCAGAACACTGATGTGCTGTCAGGATTCACTGGTATTTCCCAACACTGCTGAGTTCCTGGTTTCAAAGTGCCTCCTTTTGACAACAGGTGAAAATGGTAGCCGGGGGAAGGAAGATGACCAGTAGATTACGTGTGTGTGTGTGTGTGTGTGTGTGTGTGAGTTTAAATAAATATGTATACACTTATGATTGTGGAGTATCTGCACAAGGATTTGAAAATAAGTCTTCACATTTTATCCACTAACCTGCACCTAAAGACTGCAGTCAACAGGCAAGAAATGTTAAAGATTAAAAAGCTGGAGAAGGATCTATAAGTATTCTTTTTTTCTAAAATGGGTATGATTTCCTTTGGAAAAATACCAATAGCATCAAAATCAAGGCATCAACAAAAGTCCTTTAATTAACCTAATGCAACTCAGAAACCAGACGGTTAACCCGCAGTGCAGAGTGCTGAGTGAGCAGATCTATTAGGCTTCCAGCTACACGCCCCCGTTTCAGTGCTGGCCTCTGCAGTGCCAGGCAGTCTGGTAAGCACTGGTTACTTTTGGTTACTTTTGCCCCACCAGGTTTACTCTTGTGGCTTTTAGAGAAGGAGGTAAGTGGCTGTGAGCCGGCATCTCAGGCACTGGGTAGGCCTCAGGTAACCATTAGCTTGAAGATAAAGCAAGTGACCCCTCTGAAATGCCAGGGCAAAACATAAGCATGTCCAACCACCCCGAGAAACCCATGTTTTCAAACATAAACTCCCTCCTCCTCCGTTCCCCTTCCCTACCACCAAAATTGCTCAGAACCTGCCCACTGAACCTCAGGTACACACACACACACACACACACACACACACACACACACACACAGTCCGGAGAAGCTCCCTGTTTGCTTTTGCTGTGCCTCCAAGGTCCTCCTAATCAGCAAGGTCACCCCTGCATTCCACTGAGTAAATACGCAGTAAGCCCCAGGATGAGGCCTGACACTGTTCTGACATTGTAGCCACAGCAGTTTACCTCATAGGGTAAGGCGACCAGATGTCCTGCTTTTGGCAGGACAGTCCCGATTTTTAACAATTTTTCCAAAAATCGGTACTTTTTTAAAACACCGTGGGACACGGGACAAATTGTTAAAAATCGGGACTGTCCCGCCAAAAGCGGGACATCTGGTCACTTTATCATAGAGTCCCTTTCAACTTGGAGAAATGTACTTCCAACATGGAGACAGATGACACAATCTCAGTTAGGAAGGAGGGCTTTGGACAAAATTAAAGAGGATCATGGGAAAAAAGAGTGGCTGGGGAAGGAGCTACATTAAGCTTCTAAAAAAGGGACTTTCACCCTGCGACCAGTACGATGAGAAGAGACAAGCCAGGTGGAGCCACGAAGGGAATCCATGAGATACAATTGCAAGCATCATCTTACGTATCTCTTAAAACAACCCCATAGAGAGGCGCTGCAGTCCCCATTTCACAGATCAGGAAACGGAGGTTCTATAGCCTCCGTAACTAAACTTCACCCAGATGCAGCCAGAAAACTCTCTCAGACTCTCAGTAACCAGCGTACCTATTTGCTGGCCTATGAGTAAGTGTTTGGCCTGGCATCCCTGGGGCCGGGACCAAGCCCTCACCCTGCTCCAGGATCACAGAGGGAAACAAAGCTTGTAACCCCCAACAATCCACCACCCATTCTGAGTGCGCGCGCGTTGTCTCTGACTTCCCTTGAACCTGACCAATCTGGGCTGTCCCAATTTTTCTGATCTCTGAGACCAGTCGTCTGTAGGGCACTTGTGAGCAAATAATCTGTAAATGCCTCCTCCTCTCCGTTTTTTCTAAAGTATCAGAAAGACGGCTAACATCGGAGTGATCCAGAGGCAGGTGATTCCACTGCACATGATCGCCAGGTCCTCCTAAACACAGCAGTTCCCCCGTGTCTGCTTCATTTTCTGCAGTTTCCAGTTACCTGCAGTCAAACATGGACTGAAAATGTGGCACGGAAAATTCTAGAAATAAGCAATCCCTAAGTGTTAAACTGGACGTCTCTCTGAATAACATGGTTTAAAGTCTCGTGGTATCCCACTTTATCTGGCTCAGGATGTGAATCACCTCTTTGTGCAGTGTCTCCCCAGTAAGAATGAATCCTCTATCTGTGAAATTACCTAATTTGTGAATTAACGTTCATCCTAGGTATGTCTGCATAAGGAAAAAAGTATATACAGAGCACAGAACTTCCCGCAATTTCAGGCATCCACCGAGGGTCTTGGAACGTATGCCCTGGGATAAGGAGAGACTGCGGTGACAGGATTCAACTTGTATCCTTCAGCTACAAACAGAAATGCAATACAAGCCGGCAAGCCCTCTCAGCTATACCTCCAGAATATACCATAGTTCACGGGTTCTAAGACACATCTATTTGCCTGTTTTAATACCTGAAATCTGAACCCGCATCACAACGGGTGGGGTGTCAGAGCTTACCTGGCAGTGTGCTTTCTGTGGGCTCCAGAAAAAAAGACTCCTACCAAGAAGGGCTCCTGGAGACTAACAGGGCTCAAATTTAAAACCAGAGTCCAGTGCCCATTTCTAAACGGGGGATTCTCATGCAAGCCATGCCTTAGGCAGAAGCCTGTGCTAAACTGCTGCCACCTGCACTGACCCGCCTGCCCCCATCCCTGCATGGACCTGCCTGCCTGCACTGAGTTCCTCCAGGCTGGGGCAATCCTTATAAAGGAGTTCCTGGAATATTTCAGCCAATAGGACTGAGACTTTACTGTGCGTTATGAGCTGTGCCACTCGCTATATCTCTAATCAGCATCTTCCTCACACAATCGGAGATGTTCCATTCCAACCAATCGGGACAGTATTTTGTAGACCAAACTGTGAGGATTTTAAATCCCCATTTGCATGAGGATGTACCAGGCAGGGACCAGAAGCAGGGACTTCTCTCTCTGTGAGCCAGATACCCCCTGGCTGGGAGAGCGCGCTTTTAATGTGATCTTAAGCCTTTCCACCAAAGGCTTAAGATCATATTTCCCTAACTGGAGCTGAAACACCAAAGATGTCCTGCCAAGCTGGAGAGGGGCCTCACCTAAGAGCCGAGACACCTGAGGGCCGACTCACAGGTGTGCCGCATCCTAATTGAGCTGTAGCACCGCGGAGCGGCCCACTGCCATGCTGTTCGGCAGCTGTTCTGTATCACAACTGAGCTATTTGCACCGAATAAAGTGACCTTCTCCACCGCACTCCAAATTGCAGACTCCTGTTGAATTGGCACCCATGACCGTCAGTTGACACTTCTTTCTTAGCGGTGTATGTAATAATGATGCAGCGTCATATCAATGTTGTGAGAGGTCAGGAGAAATCCAGAATCCTGCAGACACTGGATTCCCTCCATCTCCTCTTTGCTGCCCTTCCAGCCCACGTGGCACCGGTCACCACACCGGGCTCCTCACCAGCTCCGTGCTTCCACTCTTCCCAGGAATCCATTCTCTACAAAGCAGAGAGGGTGAGCTGCCAGTTCTGAAGACTAGAGCCTTGCCCTCCTTATACCAGAGCCCCCAGCAGCTCCCACTACATTTAGAATAAAGAGACACTCTTCCCATGGCCGACGAGGCCCTTCTGGCCTGGCTGACTGTTGTGCATCAGGGAAGGTTCCACCCACCTTGGGGCCTCTACACAAGCCGTCCTCTCTGCCCGGAGAACTTCCAGTGCTCGCCTCCTTTTTCACTTGAATCTTATCTTACTTATTCTTTGTAAGGCCCTCCCAAACCACCTAGCCAGTTCCCGAATGCCACCCTCATCCTTACTACACTTATGGCTGCTTTAAATGAGCTTATAATGCCCTAGCCCAGTGGTTGGCAAACTCATTAGTCAACAGAGCCAAATATCAACAGTACGACGATCGAAATTTCTTTTGAGAGCCACATTTTTAAAACTTAAACTTCTTCTAACGCCGCTTCTTCAAAATAGACTTGCCCAGGCCGTGGTATTTTGTGAAAGAGCCACGCTCAAGGGGCCAAAGAGCCGCATGTGGCTGGAGAGCTGCAGTTTGCCGACCACTGCCCTAGACGGTTTGGCTCAGTGGATAGAGCATAGGCCTGTGGATTGAAGGGTCCCAGGTTCAATTCCCATCAAGGGCACATGCCCAGGTTATGGCTCGATCCCCAGTATGGGTGTGGAGGAGGCAGCCAATTAATGATTCTCATCATTGATGCTTCTATCTCTCCCTCTCCCTTTCTCTCTGAAATCAATAAAAAATATATTTTTAAAAAATTAGCTTGTAATTTATTTATTTGTTTTATTATCACACCCCTACTTTACATAGCAAATAAATCCTCAAGGAGGCAAGGAGCTTGTGTTTCCTGGCTGCTGTGTACCCTCACCTGGCACACAATGAATCCTCTATAAATATCTGTTTAATATAATCATAATAAAAGAAGTTACGCCGAAACCGGTTTGGCTCAAGCCGAAACTGGTTTGGTTCAATGGATAGAGCGTTGGCTTGGGGACTTAAGGACCCGGGTTCGATTCTGGTCAAGGGCATGTACCTTGGTTGCGGGCATATCCCCAGTAGGGGGTGTGCAAGAGGCAGCTGATGGATGATTCTCTCTCATTGATGTTTCTAACTCTCTATCTCTCTCCCTTCCTCTCTGTACAAAATCAATAAAATATATTAAAAAAAAAAAGAAGAAGAAGAAGAAGAAGTTACTAAACAACAGTCTTACACATAATTTCTTTTGTTTCATTAAGTTCCAGTCAGTGGGATAAAAAAAAAAAAAATTGTTGGCAAGAATGATCATTCCAAAATTTAGCTGATTCCTCCTACAAAAGACAAAGAGTTAAAGCAAACGTCTAATGGGACTCCGAGGGGGAAAAGTACTTTGCATTACAACATAACCACTCAAAAATTTCCCATATGCTTCCGAATTACATTTTTAAAAGCTCTATCTGGAACTGGACAATCTCAAAACCCATTGATCTCACTCTGACAAACAAAACACACCACAGAATTCTTATAATTCTTCTAGAAACTTGTCTGCCAAATGACATATTGCTTCCTTTTGCTTAGGATTCGCTTTTGAACGTCTCTCTAAATTTTTACAGTCTTAAAGTCCCAGCTTTAACAGCAGTTTAAAACTGTTGAATCATCCACATGTTCACTATTTTTATCACCAAACATGCTGAAAGGAAAAAAGTAATTTGCTGTATCTACTCAAGTTCCCTGAAAACAAAACAAAACAAAAACCAAGGCTCATGTCTGAATGCTGTGTTTTATGTGATCCTCTTTATAAGACTCAAATTGCACTGTTAAAAATGTAATTAAAAAAATCACACACAGTCCCTTATCACAAGGGGGAAAAAACACCTAAGGGGTCAAAATAGGAATATGCATGATTTAAGTTTTATTAATTTCGTATACCTAAAGATCATCCAAAAAAACCAGATTTAAGAAAAGATGAAAATGTATTCTGCAACAGTGTTGAACCTTCCTAATATCTTAATTATCTTTGTTAATTGTTTGGATGATGACTTCTAAGGACATTGAAAAACTAAATTTTTTAATACTACTCTCCAAAATCTTCTGTGCAAATTATCCCATAACTTCTGTCAAAATTCCGAACCACTGCTACCTTTAGCTTCTTTGATAAACATTTTGGGCATAATTTGTGTTCTCTTCTGAACAATTCTCAAATATATATATATATATATATATATATATATAATTTGTATTATATTATATATATATAATTTATATATAAATATAATTTCTATAATGTGTTTAATACCAAAAAAATCACCATAAGCAAAATAAATCAGGTTCTGGCTAAAGTATAAAATGTTTAAAAACAACAATAAATATACAGAATGGGGATTGGAGTCAATGTTTCATCAACCAACATAATCCCCTCTGATACTTCTAAGTGATCAAAATGAACAAACCCCCTCTAACCCAAGGGAAAGAAATTCATGGAGGTCCGGGAGCCATAGGCCTCTCGCCAGACTACCTGAGCTACATGGATTACGATTTCTTCACATTCTTCTTCTAAGCCATTTGTATTGGCCTTTCCATAGTTCAGAGAAGTTAAACCCGCTATCCTTCCCAACCCTCCTAAAACAAGCAATCTTTAACATGGTATTGTGAAATTTTAGGTTTCCTCTGAAAACTAAAAAAACAAAAACAAAACAAAACAAAACAAAAAAACACAAAAAAACAAACAGCTCTAGTTCTCCTGTTTGGAACTCTTCAATGGCCAAATGCTACCCAGGAATTTCACAGCTCGTCCCTGAGTTATGAAGAAGAAATCTGTTGGGATCAAACCCCCAAAGAATCCAGTGAGCCCTTCCTGAAGGCACAAACCATAGGTTATTCCTCGTGACGTGGTGGAAAGGCCTATGGCCTGCAGGGGAGCACACACGTCTGGGTTAAAATAGCTACTTATTAGCTACGTGACTCAGCCATGTCACTTCACCTCACCTGCAGAGAGGAGACCAGAGCAAGCATCCTGTGTTGGAGGAGGACAGAGAGTGCCCTGCCCACTGCCCAGGACTAGGTGGGTCCCAGCGCTGGCCCCCATGGGTATCTGATTACAATCTAGGGAACCCGCGTTCTGAGTGTATTCACTTTCTACCTTCAATGCTGTACTAAACCGAAGGAATATACTTTTCTTGGATGAATATACTTTTCTTTGTAGAGGTTCCATCTTCATCCTGAAAAATCTATCTTCTCTGCATCATACGGGGAGTCAGAAAAGGGATATAAATCAGAATGAGTGAGAATCCTCCTACAAAGTTATTTTCTTTAAATCAGTCATGATGCAGGTAGGTTTCTTATCATTTATTTCTCCTATTAGAACTATGGAGGGTGGTGGTGGAGGGGGAGTCCACATTCTTTGGGGCTCCTCTAGGCTCAGAATGGTTATTCTCACTCTATTGTGGGAAAATAAGAGTAAGGATACAGTTGACTATATAATATTTTTATAAGCAGCGTTTGTCTGAACACCTAGAATACTACCGTTTCAGAGAGGAAAATCTGGCTGAGTCTTACAAAGTAAAAAACACAAGGCACAAACTTTTAAGTTTATTCCTAAAAAGATTGTTGGATGGTATCTTTGGGTGAGGGTGTATTTTGGGAAGAGGGCAAGTGACTGGGTTGTTAAATGAATCCCTCCAGTTCTTGAGCTCACAGGAGCCATGTGCCTTCTCCAGCATTATCCACAGCACCATCTACTGCTGCACGGTGCCTACAGCAGCTTTGTGTCTGCACCACGCCTTTGCTTAACTAACTAAACTGTTTAGGGATGAAAAGGATGTCACTTCACAATAAAATGGATTGTGGGGGTGTGAGAGAGGGATTGTCTCAAAATGAAAGTACACTCCTGACAATCTATTAAAATATCTAGGCAGCAAACTCATGGCCAGTGAGTAGTTCTAATTTTTCTTACCTTGTTAGCTATCAATCCTGCTCTGAAGATTTTAAAGCATGAATAAGAATGACATGCTCTGGCTGATGCAGATGTCCTTTATTACCCGTTAGCACGGTGGGAGTTACCTGGCTGCTGGGCCAACACGGTTCTTTCAACTAAGAGCGGCAAGTATTATTCAAAACTCAGAGAACCAGAGGGTTTGGTTCCTAAGGCTAGGCTTCTCCTTAGCTAGTCAGGCTCCTAAGGAAAAGTAGGTCTCCTTATGGTGAAAAGTGTCTGCAGACTGGGTTCAGGGCTGTGTTCTGGCCCTTACCGGTCCCTAGGGAAGACTTACTAAGCCAGCTCTTACCATGCATAAGAATACACAGAACAGCTTGTCAGTCCTAAGAAAAACAATCCAACCTCGGTTCCGATCTAAAATTAAACCACAAGCTTAAAAGAGACTATGACTTAAAAGGTCCGGGATTTAAGAAATAAAATAAAATAAAATACCAAAACATCCATTTTTGCAAACAGAAAAACACACGTAGGTTGATAATAAAAATTTTAAATAAAATTAGCTGACACTTACCTAGCACTGTATTCCGGGGACTGTCCTAAGCCCTTTATAGATGATCAGGTTGACAAAGCATGGCCACTTCCCTGCTCAAACTGTGGCTTTACTGCTGTATGATCTATATAGTAATACCGTAGGTTAAATCCCATGGGGTGATCAACGGGAGGTTTCCCATCGACGAGGAATTCTGGCTTACCATTAACTCACCCTTACGTTAAATAACCATGCTTAAGATCAGGGGTTGTGGGGTCACACAGTAAGTACAAGTGAATGCAGGTATTTCCCATAGAATGACTCTAAGTATAAATATTTTCAAAGCCAAGAAGGGGAAATGAAAATGGAAGCCATACTACTTTATGTTGCAAAGGGGAAAAAAAAATGCTTATTCTACTATCAGATTCCCCTTCTCAAAAACAGAGCTGTGTGTAGTGCTCACAACGCCAGCGGTGCAATGTTGTCACAGATGTGTGCCAGATTTTGCACAGGACGGGGCTGGGGGGGGGGGGGACCCCGCGTTTGCCTTATCTCAGGCAGGAAAGAAAGCCTGCTTATTTTTGGTGGCTGCAAACCTGAGCAGCAACTTGAAAGGGTTCAAGAGCTGGGCACCAGGTGTTTTCTTTCCACTTTCCAGAATGCAGAGTAATGTAAGCAACGCGGCAAAGTTCTCTCCGCCTCCCGCTCAGGACTGAGCAGCTCCTGTTCTCATGACAATCCGCGGGCACCGGGCTGGGCGGCAGGCGGCAGGGCTTCTCCCGGCCTGTGCGCGCGCTTTGTTGCCAAGTTATGAGCTCCGCAGGGTGAAGGGGGCACGCGCTGAGCCAAGAATAATGAATTTCTATTTCAAATCCGTATGCTTTCAAAGGAAGTAGAGACAATTGACACCAAGGCTGGAGATGATTGGGAAGGGGGCAGAGGGGGACACAAACACAAACTTTCAGAGCCTCTGAATTTGCATTCTTGCAAGAACCCCCAGCCAGCGATTAGGAGGTACTGACACCCCCACCAAAGGGTTGTCGCCTGAGGTTAGAGACCTTCCCAGGAGACATGGCCCCGCAGAGATCCATCCCTCGCCGACCCCACTCCTCCTGCAGCAATCAGCGGGCGCGCTTTTGGGGAGCCCACCTCTCCGCCCCGCAAGCCCGGCCCCCCATCCCCGGCGCGGCCAGCGGGTCCCGCGCGGTGGTTCCCGGGGCCCCTGCTCGGCCTCCTCCCCACGGAGCCCGGGACGCGCAGGGAGAGCGGCGGCACCGCGCCTCTCTCGGCCCAGAAAGCCGGCCGGGGTCCCTCCGGGCCAGCACAGCCCCGAGGCCGGCGGGGACCGAGCCCCAGGCCCGGCGGGTCGGTGGCAGGGGAGGACCCTGCTCCTCTCCAGCAGCTCGCAGCTTCGGCATTGTCCGCGATCAGGGCGCGGCGCGGGCCCCCTCCCGCGACCAGGCAGCGGCCGGCGCAGCCTTACCTCGGCGGCCGCGCTCCCCGGTCCCGGGCGGTGCAGCCCGAGCCGGGAGCCAGGTTCCCAGGGCTGGCGGGGAGGGAGAGTCCGGGGCCCGCGAGGGCTGGGATCCCGGCCGCCGCCGGCGCTGCTGGAGGGCCGATCGCGGGCTGCAAGGGCCGCCCAGTCCTCCTCGCAGCCGCCTCCGCGGGGGCCACGGGCGGAGGGTGGACCGGGCCGGCCGAGCGGGCCCAGGACGCGCGGCCGCGGAGGGCCCCGGCTAGCAGCGGCCGCGACGATGGCTCGGTCTGCACCGAGTAGGAGGACTCAGGCCGGCTTCTGCCAGGAGGCGAGGGAGGGAACTTAAACGAGTTGCTGTCGCCCAAAGCGCGTGTCCCCGGGCAGAGGGCACGCCCCCCTGGAGCGCCCCGCCCACCTCCACCCCGCCCCGCCCCCTCCCACTTCCCACTCCCCAGGCCTCCTCCAGGCTTCTGACCCTGCGCCTTCCCCCATTTACATCCCCTCCTCTCACTCTCCTCCCCAAACCCCTCCCTTCCACTTCCAAACCCCTCCCCCTACCCCGCCCCACTTCCAAAGCCCTTCTGTACCCCAGCCCCACTCCCACCCTCTGAAGAATCCCCTGGATTTCAGCTGCCAAGAAGCCCCAGATCAAACCATGTAGCACCTAGACTGAGAGCATGTTCTGTGGCTGTGATTACCACACCAGTCAGCCATCCCATTCAGATCTTTGGTGCCTGACAGCGTTTTTCTGCTGACTAACTTCTCATATACTCCAATGGGCCATCTCAGTGTTTGTAGGCCTAATTTCTGAAGGCATTTTTTTAACATGCTAGTAAAGAATATTGGGGACAAATCTCAAGCACCATGGATGTACGACTGCCCCTAGAGTATGGGCCAGCTGATGTTTCAAAATTAAATAAAAGTTTGGAGTGCATCATTATTTGTCTCCTAATGTTATGGCTTGGGAATGCTTTTTCTTTAGATGTGCTTAATCATGGGGTTAGTTTTTTAGAGGGTTTTGTTATTTTTAGGAAGACGAAACACATTCTACTATAGTTTTTGCTATCTAAAAGATGAACTCCCGTATTTATCAGGATGACTGAATGAGAGGCACTCACAACATAATGACTCCTCTGACATGTTTACCAAAGATTTCCTGTATACCTTTCGTACATTTGAGATGCAATTGCATTCATCCCATTCTCTCAGCAAGTTCATCCATATTCAAATTGTCTGACTGTTGTTTCATTCTGGTTCAGGAATTATCAAAGAAATAAAAATCAGCCTTTCCTAATACATGTTTGGCTACTTACAAGATAATCATTTTAAGAAAGTGACAAGGTACTGGTTTTGAACGGAACCTTCCTCTGGCATACTAACGCACTCCACGTGATCTCAGGTTATGCTGTGTGGTCTCCATTCACCCCAAAAGGCCTGTAACAGTAGAACGAAGTTATTTTCTATTATCCCCATCGCTTCTTACTCCCATAGCACCTTCTCTTACTCCGAAGTAAGATAAACCTCCTTGGCCATGGCAGGGGCATGTGGGTCAGAACCGCCAATGGCAGTGCCTCTCATGTCCCGGGCACAATGGGAGTGAGGGGAGACCTGACCAGGAAAAATGTGCTTTTCCCAAACTGATAAGGCAGCTTCTGAGGCCATGCCACGTCAGCTTGCAGCAGCTGGAGCAGCCTACGAGGCGAGAAAGGCAACCCAGCAATAGAGGCAGGAAGAGTCCTGACAACACGAATGAGCCCCTCCAGGCAGCCATCTCTGAAACCAGTCAAACCCTCGGACTTCTGAGGAATGTACCAGTGAATTGTCTTTCTAGCTTATGCTATTTTGAGTTAGGGTTTCTTTACAAAATGCTCCCTTGTAAAACCAGAAGAGGGTCCCACAGGAGCCATGCTCTGGAAATGAGAAATAACTTCTAGCTTTCTTATCATTAAATTACTTCTTCATGAAAAAGTATGTGCAAAGGAGGTCACTTAGCAGAAAGCCCTAAGTTTTAATAGGATTACAGTTCTCGTTTAGGGTTTTACTATTAGGCAATGTAGAGTTAACATTTTCACGTTGCCTTTGCCAAAACCCCAAATTAATAAAAGATGTGGTTAGAGAACCAGAGAGAGAACAACAAAATGCCTAAACCAGAACATCCCAGTAATTTCTTTTTTTTAATCTTATCAATTACCCCCGTCCCCAATATTTGGTGATACAGGTCATTTCCTCTTTGAACTAAACATTGTATGTCCAGACTTACAGGAATTGTTGAAACTGGTTTATTATGCTGGAATTTCATTTTGTTGAGTGTTGTTCAGAAGTAGGCCATTGGGCTATGCTTGAAATTATTTTATTTCAGGAGATTTTTGTCTCTAAAGATATCCTGTATAATAAAAGGCTAATATGCAAATCGACCAAACAGCAGGACAACTCGTCATAATGACATGCACTGACCACCAGGGGACAGAAGCTCAATGCAGGAGCTGCTCCCTGGTGATCAGTGCACTCCCACAGGGGGAGTGCTGCTCAGCCAGAAGCCAGGCTCATGGCTGGCCAGCACAGTGGTGGTGGCAGGAGCCTCTCCCCTTTCCACAGCAGCACTAAGGATGTCTGACTGGCCTAAACCATCTGTTGGACATTCCCCAGGGGCTTCTGGACTATGAGAAAGCACAGGCCAGGCTGAGGATGCTCCCTCCCAGAGCGTACAAATTTTGTGCACCACACCTCTAGTGTAACCATGTTTGATTCGTTACCTAACAAGCATTCATACACTACTCAGTATGTTGCTTAACTGCACTCACAGGTCACTGTGAACGGTGGGAGTGTTCGTGTCACAGGAGTGGGCCTGGCAGATGGGCATGAAGGCATTGCTCTGAGCCTTGGATTGCAGGTGTGGTTTCTTATAGGAAAGTAGAATACCAGTTCAGTTTTCACTAGTTTTATTTCAGGCTAGAAATCTGTGCATCGGTAGGGTTCTTAGGCCTGGATGGAGGTCAGGGCCAATTAGGGCCTTCCTTCATTCTGTACCAGCCCCTGGTGGTCAGTACACATCATAGTGAGTGATTAATCCCCTAGACTCCCAGTCAAACTCCCAAGGAGACACTTTGCATATTATCCTTTTATATATAGAGATAGGTATGCACCTAGTTGTGTCAACAACTAGTGAAATTTTATGTATAAAAAAGCATATGAGCGCTGGCTGTCTGACTCAATTGGTTGGAGGATCAAAAAGGTTTTGGATTCCATTCCTGGTCAGGGCATATGCCTAAATTGAGTTTGATGCCTATTCCAGGTATGTACAGGAGGCAACAGATTGATGTTTCTCATATCAAAGTTTCTCTCTCTCTCTCTCCCTTCCTCTCTCTCTGAAAATCAATAGAAACATATCCTCCATGAGGATTGTTTTTAAAGGCCATGAGCTGACAGCTGATTGATGTTTTGTTCTCACACTGATGATTTTCTCCCATCCTCTAAAACATTCAATAAAAATATCTTTAAAAAAAGACCATGAGCTGAATAATAATTTATCATAAACATTTTGAGCCTCACAAAGAATATTACAAGGAAGTGAACCATCTCTAGAAACATGACAGGATAGTCTAGGAGGACAAGAAAAGAAAAATTAGTTCTGGAATCTAAGCCCAGCTCTGAGTGCCACTTGTTCCAATGACTGCCTATGATTCCCCAGGGAAAATGCTAGTCACATATCCAGACTTCCCCAACATCCACGTGCTGGGTCCCTGTGATATCTGTGTCATTCTCTTCCCCAAGCATGGAACAGCAGCAGTCTTTCGGTTGACCCGGGCTCGGACAACTCCACCTATCTGGAACTCACCCGGGGAACATGGCATTCACCGGTGGTTCTCAAGCCATGAAATGGAATTGCCTGGAGTGCTCCTAATGCCAGGTCTCCAGGGGGAGGGGAGAAGGGACAGACTTGTATTTTTAAAAACATATATTTTATTGATTTTTTTACAGAGAGGAAGGGAGAGGGATAGAGAGTTAGAAACATCAATGAGATAGAAACATCGATCAGCTGCCTCCTGCACACCTCCTACTGGGGATGTATCCATAACCAAGGTACCTGCCCTTGACCGGAATCAAACCTGGGACCTTTCAGTCCGCAGGCCAACACTCTATCCAATGAGCCAAACCGGTTAGGGCAGACTTGTATTTTTTTTAAAAAGTTCCACCCAGATATTTGATCATCAACCAGGGTTAAGGTGAATAAAGTTTGTACTTTTAATTCCACAGGAAAAGGCCTGAGAAACCCTCCGAACAGACTCCATTGAACTTAGAAGTGCGTGTGAAATTAAAGTTAGTGATTGAATAAGAGCCATGTGTCATTTCTCTGAACAGCCTTCTCTTCTTCCCAGGTTATAGAAAAAGCATTGTGGAATGCTCCTTAAGGGTTTGGGGAGGATTTGCCAGAAACAATACACCGAGAAAGACAGCTCACAGCAAGGCCAAGATAAGAGAATCACTAACTAGAAAAACATTGTAAGTTACTAGGGGATGCCACCCAGAAGCTACTGCAGTGGAGGCTACAGCCCCTCCCCCCCCCTCCCCCCGGGTTATCTCTTCTTGCATATTTCATAATTTATTACATATTCATGGTGATGATCAGAGGAATCAGAACAATTGAATTATGTTCATGAATACTGACCTACATCATATAATATTAAGTAATAGCTATCATTTACTGGTCAGTGTTGGGCAATTTATATGCCCAATTTTTAGTCATCGCAATGACCCTAAACATAAATATTATGACCCTCATTTTATGAACAAGAAGCTCAGGCCCAGGGAAGGTGAGTGACAATCTAAGGTCATAGACCTAGTAATTAGAGGATTAAAGGCTGATCCATGGGACCCCAAAGGACCCCAAAGGCTATATATCTTTTATGAGAAACCAAACTTGCCTGTGAGTCATAGGAATCATCTATCCAATAAGATAGTCCCTAGCCACATGCGGCTAATCCCTGTTAGATGGCACATATAGGAAACCACTTCCATCACAGCAGGAAGTCCTGTTAGATGACACACATGCCTCACAATGTTGTCTTCATTGTCAAGGAAGGCAGTGTCCTCTGTGACTAAAATTTTCAAATAAATTACTCCAACTCCTTTATGTTAACTATTTTGATATAATTCTTTCTAAAACTTGTATTACATTTATGTACCTGTGTCTTAGTTTGAGCAATGATAATAAAAATACCACAGGCCAGGTGGTTTACAAGCAACAGATATTTGATGGCTTGGAAGTCCACGATCAAGGTGCTGGCAGATTCCATGTCTGCTGAGAGCCTGCTTCTTGCTTGATCATAGACAGCCATCTTCTCACTGCGTGTTTACATGGCAGAAAGGGGAAGGGAGCAGGGAGCTCCCTGAGAGTCCCTTTTATGAGGGCACTAATCCTATTCATGAGGGCTCCACCCTCGTGTCCTAATCACCTCCAAAGTCCTCACATACTAATAATACCACTTTGAGGGTAGGATTTCAACGCATGCATTTGGGACACTCAAACATTTAGTCAGTTGCAGCCTGCCTAAATCAGCAGAGTGTACTGAGTGTCTCCTTAAGGCATGCAGGGCAAGGTGCCCAAGTGTGGAGCTTATGCTGCTCTCTCCTCCTCTGGCCTCTGTTTTCCACCTTTACTTTCTGTTTCTCTCAGACTGTGTGCTCGCTATTAGCCACAGTAAAGTGCTTGCTGTCATTCTGCCCTCAGCCTGTTTCCATTTCTGCCCATGCACTCGCCCGGTCAGCTTTTTCTAATTCCATGTATCCAGCTGCCACAGATTTGCAAGGACCTCCAGAAGTTGGATCTCTAATTCCCACTTCATGTTCTGATTGCAGAGAAGTCTTTTTTTTTTTTTTCTTTTTTTTTTTTTCTAGCCTTCAACAGGACTAGTGCGATTAGAAGGGTTGTCTGTGGACCAGCAGTAGTCTGTGAACTGTTTGGTACTGCTCTAGGACAAGATGAGTCTAGAAAGCGAAAACCTATGTATTGAAATGTTTACAGCAATTTGACATTGCTGGGATGTTGTATTGTATTGTATAGTGTGTATGTAATTAACAGACTGCAAAGGATTGGAAATTAAAAACAAAAAAAGTATTTTACCTACTTGACTCTACTTGGCTATCTCTCGTATGCCCCTAATTCTCATGAGCACCACCCATGGTTAAGTGACGGTATTGCTATCCCCCTCACACATCTGTCAGGATCTGGTCAGGGAACAGGGAACAGGGTAAGAATATAGGGAACTCTATAAAAGTGCCAGAGAACTGAAAGGACAAAGAAAGGTGAGTCTACCTAGGCTTTAGCAGGAGGAGGAGACTCTACCATAGAACACAGATAAAAGAGTTGGGAACAGTGAGGGGAACTGATTAATTACAAGGAATAACAAGGACTGCTCCCCAAGAACTGGACATGGAGGGTACACAGGTGCTATTTATTTAATTGAACTAAGCTGACTGCATTGATTTCCTATTCTGTTATTGACACTGAACACAATGACAAATTTCCTGAGGCCCTAGATTGCCAAATATTGCCTATAACAAGTTAATTGTGCAGAGAGGGGGTGCGGGGGGGAGAACTGGCCAGGTCCTTGCCAGCTATAAAACTGATCTCTGCTTCAGAACTGAGGTGCTGTGTCTGCTGTTATAAAATAAACACAGGAGCTCTCTCTTTGATTTTGGCTCAGGACTTCCAGATTTTCAGCTGTTCAGAAAGGATTAAGTTGTCAGAATTTGCTTGCATAGTGTGTGGAATATTAGGTGACTATATATGCCTTCGGAATTCACAGAGACAGTGAAATAATGTACGGAATATGTGGAGCCTTAAACTATTTATGACAAGGTAAACCTAAGCTACTTACTAAGAGAAATATAATCCATCTACTTTGTGCAGAGCTCACTAAATTCTCATTTTTTTCTGGACTCAACAATCAGAGGTTGCATGAATAACCGAAATCTCGAATTTCATTCAAACCTCTTCCTAATCAACTATTAAGCCAGATCATTAGTAGCCAGAAAAGTGAACTAATTTGAACTTTTGTCCTCCTTATCACGACAGACTAGAAATACCAATGAATAAAATAGATAATAAGCAGGAGAAAACAAGGATAAGAGGAAGAGTCAGGGAATAGTGGGCTCTGAGCCACAGAGGGTACTGGTCCATAGTAGCCATTTTCCTATAAAGCACATTGAAGGTGGGTTCACAGATTTATGAGCTTTTAAGATTCAAGGTTTTTTGTTTTTTTGTTTTTTCTGAATTCTTTTTCAAGTGTATATTACAATTTCTAAATGTCTGGTAAAGATATCTTCAGAATTGCATGTAGACATTCTATTTTGTCAGTTACTTGTTATTAATCTAAAGGATAAGCAATGGTTATTTTTAACATTTGTAGAAATCACCTGCAGATTATTGGAAATTTTAACAAAATGTCACAGTGATTTTGGTATAGATGTGAATGTTAGCTCCTTCACCCACTCATTCCTCCCTCATTCATTCTGTCACCAAATCTCTCATGTTCAGTGTTTTCACTCCTGCATCTAGTCATTCCCATCCTACCTGCACTTAGGCTCTCCCAGTTCCTTGTGTGATCACTCAGCCAGTCAAATGTATTCTTTATTACCTCTCCTATAAGAAAAGAAAAAAAAAAATCAACTTTTGAGCAAGTAGCTTAATGACTCTCACTTGTTTTATTTACTCACTAGAGGCCCAGTGCACGAAATTCTTGCAGAAGTAGGGTTTCTAGACCTGGAGGCAATCAGGGCCCATGAGGGCCTTCCAGCTGCTGGCCTTCCTTCATTCCATGCCGCCTCCTGGTAGTCAGTGCATGTCATAGTAAGTGAACAAACTCCTGGTCTCCCAGTTGAGCTCCTGAGGGGACACTTTGCATTGTATATATAAAATATCCTGTTTCCCCGAAAATAAGACAGTGTCTTATATTAATTTTTTCTCCCAAAGTTGCGCTAGGTCTTATTTTTAGGGGATGTCTTATCTTTCCATGCACTAGGTCTTATTTTCGGAGGATGTCTTATTTTTGGGGAAACACGATATATATCACAGATAGCCTTAATTTTCTACTAGTTAGTCTAACCACCAACAGCCAAGACTTTGCAGTAGATATCCTTTGAGAACGTCCATATTTGCAGAATCCCAGCCAGTTTGTCATAGAAGACAAATGAGTGAGAGAAACTGAGGGAGGGAGGTTAAAAAAAACTGAATGGGATGAGGTAAAGTGTCGCTACACCCCAGCTCACCACTCTACCCCATCCAAAAAGTTTCCTTCAAACTCTGCTGAGAAAATACAGGAAGACTAACTCACAGCTGAAATCTTTAGGGGGGGAAAAAGATCAGCATATGTTGCCATTTTGGCGTTTCTGATGGAACAAAAGTACGGCTGCACACATCATAAGCAAGGGCTACACAAGTGTCAATGTGTAATTATGGCATTTTTGCAAATGCACATCTTCCTCCGACAGCCTTTACTTCCTAATTGTTAGTTGAGAGTCTTATCCAAAGTAGTAAGTAGAGCATTTAAACACTGGCACAGTTTTCTCATAATCATAAAGCATAATAATCTCTTGTGAATTTTGGGTTGGCTGGGTTCCCAAACACTTAGCAAACATCTTAATTATGATGTTCTTAGAAGGTCTTCCCATGTTACATTTGATTGGATCTCATATTTCTCAGAACACAAACCTCACTGCACTAATAAATTGTCCTGCTTAATTAATGATATTTGGGTGGTTCCTCTGTAATGTCCCTAGACAGTAAGCTATATGGGAACAAGGGATGTAGCTAACCCTTTTGAAATTTCCCACATCACTTAGCGAACTCAGAGCAGCTGACAAAATTTCATCAGATGCTCACTGAGATAAATACGAGTTGAGCTGATGGCATAATTATGATGTCACTTTATATTCACTGACCTCGCACCCCTAGCAACTGGCATAATATCTCCACACTGCAGCATTTCCTGTGTGACCCGGTCCTGAGTGCCAGGAAGTGCTGTCATCCTGAAAAAGCCATGAATCTGAGCACAGCTACCAACAGCCACCAAATCACCTTTCCATCTGCAAATACACAGCAGAATCCAGGAGAGGATGAGAAGGGGGATTACAGGAGGATCTCACTTTTCCTTGGATTAAAAAAGATTTATAAACTCATATAACCTCCTATGAATAAGGTATTATTTTTTCCCTAAAGGCAATTATTATATTTTAAAAAATAGAATTGTGATGGTAGTTCTTTTACCAAACAAGATGGGAATCACCCAGGCAGGGCTGTGGAGGAGGTGGGGGAACAACAGGAAAATGGACCTTGCAGAATACTGGAAACCTAGATGGAAAGATGTTCTTTGGGCCAGTCTGACAGCTGACTTTACTTTCTCCCCTAGAAGCATATGGCTTTGCCAGTATTTTCTCTACTGGACTATTTTATTTTAATGTAATCTATAATAATAAAAGTGTACCGGTAATATGCTAGACTGTCAGCCGAATGACCTTCTGGATGTCATTCTGGATGTCCTTCTGGATGAAGCCGTGGTGGTGGGGCCAAGGCAGAGGCAGTTAGTGACGATCAGGCAGACAGGTGAGTGGTTAGGGGCAAGCAGGCAGTCAGGCAGAGGGGTTAGGGGTGATTAGGCAAGCAGGCAGAGGGGATTGTGAGAGGGATATCCAACTGCCCATTTAGGCCCGATCCCTGTGGCTGAGGGACCCCTCCCCCTGTGCAGAATTTCATGCACTGGGCCTCTAGTTGATACATAACATTGAATAAATCTAAGGGGTATAACACAATTTGATATATGTATAGACTGTAAATGATTGCCACATTTAATTAACATCCATTACCTTTATACTTACAGTTTTTTGTTGTGACTAGAACTCTTAAGATCTTTTCCTAACACCTTTTAAATATACAACATTGTTAACTATAATTACCATGCTGTACATTATAATGTACCTTATAACTTATTTATCTTTTAACTAGAATTCTGACCTTTGACCCTATTCACCTAACCCCTATGATTGTACAATCATCAATCTGTTCTCTGTTACTATGAGTTTTTGTTTTTGTTTTAGATTCCACATGTAAGTGAGATCATATAGTATCTGTCTTTCTCTGTCTCTCATACTTAAAAATGTCTTTTCAGATCCCTTGCCCATGTTTTAATTGGATTATTTGTAGGGGTTTTGTGGTTGTTATTGAATTGTGTGAATTTCTTATATATTTTGGATATTAATCTCTTATTTGTCATGTAGTTTGAAAATATTTTCTCCTATGCATAGGTTGCCTTTTCATTTTGTTGATCTTTTTTTTTTTTTTTTTTTGCTCTAAAGAAGATTTTAGTTTGATCTGATTTGACTTGTTTATTTTTATCTTATTGCTTGTGTTTTAGGTGACACATCCAAAAAAATAATTGCCAAGACCAATGTCAAGGAACTTTTTCTTATGTTTTCTTCTAGGAGTTTATGGTTTTAGGCCTCGCATTTAAGTTTTCAGTTCATTTTGAGTGAGTGGGGATTTTGTGTGTGTGTGTGTGTGTGTGTGTGTGTGTGTGTATGCGTGTATGTGTGAATATGTAATTGAAGAGACAATGTTTTCTACAGTTATCTTAAAGTTCATTTGGAACCACAAAATACTCTGAATAACCAAAGCAATCCTAAGAAAGAAAAACAAAGCTAGAGACACCATGCTTTCTTATTTTAAATTATATTACAAAGCTATAGTAATCCAAACACTATGGTACTGACATAAAAACAGTCATATAGATAAGGGAGCAGAATTGAGAGTCCAGAAATAAACTCATGCTGATATGATCCACTAATATTCAACAAGGGCTCCAAGAATAGTCACTTGATAAAAAATAGTTTCTTTAATATATTCTTAAATCATAATTTTATTTCTTTCAGAATGAAGATGTGAGCCCCACATATAATAAAGCATAGGTAGAAGAAGTACTGTCTTTTAATATCCTGAGAGATGTTTTTATATATGGGCTAGGCTATCTTGTAGCTTCATCTAGGTGGTTATATACATAGTCTATATTTTATCTTCTTAGTTAATTAAATTGGGCTAATTAAAGTGCATATGCACCCATACACACATTTTCCCCACCAGTTATAGTCCAACTGACATGTTGCATTTCCATGTGGGTTTATAAATACAGAAAAGTCATCTTATAGACATACAACCTACTTCCTAACATGCATTTAACTGAGCAATATATTGATAAAACAGATATTATTTGTTTTCCTGTGCCTCAATTTCTAAAAAAATTCTTTTAGAAAAAAAAATATATATACAGTTGTTCATATGGAAAATAATATAATAATTAATAAATAATAATTCAAGAATAAACTGTGTTTCACATACTCACAACTATCAACCTACTTTTGCTCCACCCTGTATGTATATTTGTAATTTTCATTATTTCATGTGGTTAGTAAAGTCTAAAAGATACTGTAATGTGACTGAGAAATAATCTAGAATATATAGTTATATGCTATTATGAAAGCTCTTATATGATTAATTTGGCATAAATTAATCAATTTTAGCTTTCCTAAATGATGACTTTTTTTTAAATAGAAATGTCACCACAAAATCTTTCCCTATTTTGAAACATAATACTTATTTAAAAGCAATATGCATTTTTAATGCTTGCAGACATTGTAGACTGTGAAAAGCACTTAATTTTAGATGCCAGTTATACTACATTTTGTTTTTATCTTTTAATTCTATTTCATTCACGTGTATCTTTAATAGACAGTTTACTTTTTATTGTTTTATCTTAGTTTCCTTGTTTACTAAATGAACTGATTGGTAAGGACCATGTACATTTGGACATCATGGGTCATAACAGATTGACTCGAAAAACATAAGAGTTTCAAGGCTACTTAAGAAAGGAGTGGCTAAAACCGGTTTGGCTCAGTGGATAGAGCATCGATTCTGGTCCAGGGCATGTACATTGGTTGTGGGTACATCCCCAGTGAGGGGTGTGCAGGAGGTAGCTGATCGATGTTTCTCTCTCATTGATATTTCTAGTTCTCTATCCCTCTCCCTTACTCTCTGTAAAAAATCAATAAAATACATTTTTTAAAAATAAAATAAGAAAGAAATGAGTGGAACTGAAGCTTAAAATTTTATCATATTCTTCTCTGCACTCTGGTTTCTGCTTGGCTGCCATACAAAACCACACAGCCTCCATTGCCAGACTCCACAGCCCATGCTGCAGATGGTGCCCCCTGCGGGAGTGCACATACCAACGCTGATGCTAAACATTTTTTTTCTTGAAGTTTTCTGTCTTTTCACCCCACACATTCTGATTTCCTGTCTCATACAATAGACCTAATGTTGTAACTGTAAGTGTACTGTGGAACATTTTGCTAAATGTTTTCTGACTTATAGTGATACTAGAGGCCAAATGCATGAAATTCGTGCACAAGGGGTAGGGGGTCCCCTCTGCCCAGCCTGTACCCTCTCCAATCCAGGAACCCTCGGGGAAGGTCTGACTACCAATTTAGGCCCACACAATCCTGGACCGCTGGCTCCTAATTGCTCACCTACCTGCCTACCTGGTTGCTCCTAATTGCCCCCCTGCTGCTAGCCAGGTCACCCCCAGCTGCTCCCTCTCTACTGATCTGGTCGCTCCTAACTAACCCTCTCCCCCACCACTGGCCTGCTCACCCATTACTACCCCCTGCTGTCCTGGTCACCCCCAAATGCCCCCCTCTGCCAGCCTGGTTGCCCCACACAGCCTGCTGTTCAGTTGTTTGGTTGTCCCTCACTAACCCCCTTGCTGGCCTGGTCATAGACAGCCATCTTGTGAGGGCATGATGATCAATTTGCATATTGCCTCTTTTTTTATATAGGATTAGTAAATAACTCTATTATTTATAAGCTTCTAAGTGTAGACTAGTATCTATTTGCCTATCTTTATATATACACATGTATTAATAATTTCATTGAGAAAGCCTTTGTTATGCTTAAGATAGAATGTTTTAAGCAAGGACAAATATATTTAAATGCTGAAGCTTATTATATTTTAAAGGACATTTTGATAAACCATTTATGAATAATAGATTGGTACATGTAGGTTGCAATCTTCTGCCCTTATTGTCACAACAAAATAAAACAATTACATAATTTATGGCAAAGCACCTTGCTCAAAAATGTGTCCTGTCATAATGAGAGATTTTTCTAGTGATTCACTCACTAAATTGTAGAACATTCATTCTGCATAGGATGCAGAAGGGTTGGGCGAAGTCATAAATAAATGACAAAATGTGATTTCTATCCATGAGTGATTTTCTATTTATTTTAGAAACAGAATATACCCAAGGGAAAAAACTGAACAGATGAACAGGTCAAATAAATATAATGCAAAACAATTTCAAATAAGTAGCAAACAGATGCCATATAGAGACATCAGTTAGAAAATGATTATGAAAGTTTCCTTAAGGAAATAAAGTTTTAATAGGACCTTATGTAATGGGAAGATTAAACAGAAGAGGGTAGGGTTTTTCTGATTGAGAAATTACAATTGTAAGTAAAATAAGGCCAACATCAGAAAAATATAACTACTTGTAAGAGTAAATGGAAAACAAATATTTTAGAGAGGAAGACAAGTTCAGAAATGACAAAAATAAGAAACATCAATGAATGGCCAACAGCAAACCAGCCTGATGGATGATTGCATCTAAACAGTGTTTCATAAATTCTAGATGGTACTAAGAGAATCACTGGGCATTTATCTCTAACTTTAATATAGAATACTATTATTGAATAGTGTTGATGGGCATAATTAAATAATAAAATAAGATTTTAATATACAAATAGGGATGGGGATAATTGAGGTATACAATAATATAAAGCATAATTATATGACTTAATGTTCAAGCATAATTATATGATTTAATATTTTTAGATAAAACAGATGTTTGAAACTGTACATAAATGTGATTATATTTTTGAAATATCTTAATTTCTGAATATTACAGATATAGCAAAATAATGTGTCCCTATGAATTTTCAACATTCCAAAGAAAAATAAAGCAGCAGATACTTATGACTCCCAAAACTAAATACAAAAAGAAGTATTTCTTTTTCTTATTAGTGAAATTGATGCGACCACCATCAAAGGCAACATAAACAAAATCAAATACACTGAGTGGCCAGATTATTATGATCTCTAAGTGCATAATAATTTGGCCACTCAGTGTATATCCTATATAATAAAAGGTTAATATGCAAATTGTCCCCTTGACCAGGAGTTTGACCAGCAGCAGGCAGGCCAACTGCCTATGTTCCCTCCCCCTGGCCAGGCTGGCCGGACCCCAAGAATTCATGCACCAGGCCTCTAATATATACATACATACACATACACACTACACACTAAGTGGCCAGATTATTATGTGTTCAGAGATCATAATAATCTGGCCACTCAGTGTAGTTTAATGATATCTGGGAAACACTTATTAAAAAGGTACTTTATTTTGAAAAAATGTAATGTGTGGGGCATAAACTCTGATGCAGTACACATACTAATTTAACTCACCCTCAATAAGAGTAGAAGAATTGTGTCATGTAGAAAAGTTATAAATTTTTTTTTGTTATAAGCAAATCTGATACACTAATAAATCAGAATTCCTCCTCTTTGTCTTTCCTGATTGGCAGGTCTGACTTATTCCATATAATCCCACGAATAAATGACTTCAATAAACTTAAAGGCATTTTACAATTTGTTGGGTTGGAACATTTTTAATAGAAGGTAGAACTATAAGTTCTTTAAGAGAGCTTTTATAAATAAAAACACCTTTAAGCAGATAGACATTAATTATTCAGGAACTATTTCAGCATATTGTGTATGTATGATAAAATATTTGCGAAAAAATCAACCATGTAAGTTACACGATACTATAACTACACCCTGTATGATGAAGGACTTACTGTATTTTTCCACACATTGAGGCCAACCACATAATGTACAAGTAGTGGAATCACTCCAGCCACAAATATGCCTGCAAGTTCCAGCTTCTGTTCCTTTGAATTTAGTTGAATTTCTTTATTCTGCAGTGATAAGAAAAGTTTGAAAACTCTCCAAAGAGAATCCAAGAAAATACTGTCTATAAGAGAATTTCCAGGTACTTATAAGGTTGTTTGGAGGACAGCAATGTATGAGGTATCATTGATGCTTCACCAAATAACAGCTAAAGCCTTCCAGTCATTTACAAATAATGGGATGGATCAGAGAATCTAAAACATCCCTATGCTGAAGATAACATTTGTGTGACTGTATGTAAATAGACTCATAGAATTCACAAAGCAAGTGAGACATCAGAAGTTATTTACTCAACCAACTATAAGCATAAGTTCCCTGTCATGTTGTTTTATAAGAGGAAGTCAATATTAAAAGGAAGACATTTTCAAGAAAGCAAAGATGATTTTTAAGGGAGTTGGAATTAGGTTATGGGAGAACTGAGAAGAGATAAAACTCTTAAAGTTTATGAGAGCTTTGTGGTGGGGCAAACAGCAGGCTGATGGATTGTTCTGCATGTCTGTAAAGGACTAGGCATAAAAAATATCATCAATTAGAAATAGAAAATATTCTATTTTACTATCAGGAAGAAGTTCATGGATTTAAGAAGAAAATACTTCAAAACCAAGTTAGAAAACAATTAGTACTGGGTAATTAAGACCATCTATTAAAAGCAGAGGGCCTTAATATTCTCTAATGTTAAAACAGTGTGATATGTCTACTAAGTGAATTAAAACTCTCTCATATTCCTGATGTAAGGCCAAAGTATAACAGAAATGCTGTTGATCCTATTTTGGGATCAGCAAATATTTCAATTTAGTTAACAGAAGAGAACAGAGCAAGAAGTGAAATTTTCAAAATTTGTATATCATTTTCCTAGTTAAAAAAAAATGTTGATCCTTTCATTTAATACTGTGAAAATTAAAAAGCAGATTTCTCATTAAAAATGGAGTCTGGAGGCTAGAAAAAAGAACTCATGCACCAGGTACTCAACACACTGCTGACCCCAAAAGGAAGAGATATAACATTGCATATCTGACAGGATGTGACACTTTGTCACCTCCTAAGCAGGAGGCAGAAAAGATTCCTCCTTGCTCAGTAGTAGCTCAGCCCATGGGAGACTGTCAGGACTCAGCCAGTGAAAAGTTACTACACTTTGAGCTTCCAGTTTTCTCCAATGGCCTCTTTGTTTACAACAGCCAGTCCTAAATCTATAAAAGGGTACACCTTTCCTTTGTTTCTCTGCACTTGGCAGGTGGCTTGCCATTAGATGGCATGTCTCAAATTTAAATTATTTGTTCTTCTTGCATAGGTCCATTTTGCTGGAGAAATATCTGGCTATTTGTTCAAGGTCAACAGTCACTTATAAATGATTGGATAAAATATGCATAAAGGAAAACAAATAACATTTCAACCATTTTACTCAACTGCCTCGAAAAATAAGAATAAAGTTGGAGGAATTTTACTACTGTGTTATGCTAGGGCTTGTTAGAAAGCTACAGTAATTAAAACATAAAGTAAAAGATTGGCAAAATGGATTACATGAAATTAAGAAATTCTGTTCATTAAAAGAAAAACCACAAAGGGGAATACTTCCCAATACATATGACTGACAAAAATCGCCTATGTGAAATATGTAAAGAATTCACAGACAACAAAGAAAAAACTTGAACAGGATTCACAAAAGAAGATAATAAAATGCGCAGGAAGCATTAAGCATATGCAAATATGTTCATCCTCGTTCGTAATCAGGAAAATGAAACTAGTTAGACTCTGAAGGCAAGGACACTTGCTCTGGTTGGGAGGATGGTGCTAAGATGGGGTGCTCAATCACTTAGAAAATGGTGATTCTTGAGTTGAGATCTGCAGGACACAGTGGAGCCAGACAAATGAGTGGAACATTCATGGCAAGGAAAACACTAGTGCAATGGCCTTAATGCAAGAATTAACTTGGCATCTTTGAAGGACAGGAAGAAAGTTCATGAAAGTTTATTCATTGACTCCCACTCCCCCCACCTCCTGATTTGCTAATTGTGCCCGAGGGCCTAACCTGCCACAATTTGCTTTCTTTTTGAATTTTAATTTGCTTCAAATATACTTTTGCTCTCAGCTTGATGTCATTTGTAAATTTAATAAAAATGTATTCTAGTCCTAACCGGTTTCAATGGATGGAGTGTCAGCCTGCAGACTGAAGGGTCCCAGGTTCGATTCCGGTCAAGGACATGTACCTTAGTTGCAGGCCCATCCCCAGTAGGAGGTGTGCAGGAGGCAGCTAATCGATGTTTCTCTCTCATCAATGTTTCTAACTCTCTATCCCTCTCCCTTCTTCTCTGTAAAAAAACAAATCAATAAAAAATATTTTTAAAAATGTATTCTATTTTTCATGGAAGCTATTGTTAATATTTTGAATAAGACCAAGCAAAGCAAGAATAAGTCAAAGTAGAATCTACTCAAAATCCTAATTCAGGGTAATATTCAGTAAGTACAGGTTTGGGGGAAGAGATTCACAAATTCACATAACTATACAATTCTTCCAGTTGCTATTGTGGAGTAATTATTATAATAATAACTGCCATTTGTGAGTTATTAATATGACAGGGCATGGAATTCAATTTTACATAGTCCTCTAAACAACCTTGAAAGTGCTGTTCATAGGAGGAACTTGGGCCTGAGGAGTGAAATGAATTGTCCGAGGACAACAACTAGGAACTATAGAACAGTTAGACCCAGAATATAGGTGTCTCTCCTTTCCTGAAAGTAGAGCGTTCCTCCAAAACCCTTCTTAAGCAGCAATGGTGTAAAGAGAAGAAGCGATTACCGTAGGACACATCTTGCTAACAGCTGCACAAACTAAATCAAGATAAAGTACAGCTGCTCACAGCTAGAGTTCCAAGCCCTGGCGGCTCGGTGCTGAGATGCTGAGTGGGGTTTCCAGGAAGGGGCCTGGCGGGCCTCTCGCTGTCCAGGTGGGTGCTGCCTCTTCTGCTCGCTGCAAAAGAAACACATTGTTTTCCCATTTTGCCTTTTTTTTTTAAAGCGAATATTCTCTTCAGATTTATGTTGGCTAGCAAACACTAGCCGCTGGTTAGGAGGAGTACAAAGTTACTAGGTTAAGTACCAAGTAATGTAGGTCTTTCGTAAAAGCAAACTTTCAAAGAGCAGAGGCTGCTTGTATACGAGAGCCCCCCTGCGTGCACTAGAATCTCCCAGGATTTGATGGAAAAAGCTATTTCTTCCTTTGGGGCTGAGCTTTCCTGAGATGACCTTGACCTGGGCCTTACTCACCACCCTGATGGCTTCAGCCAAGCTACATACTCTAATATTTCTTAAACTAGATACCGATCATCCTGTTGCTCCTTGCCTAGAATGTGCCTCCCCCATTTTCTCATCTCTACATATTTTTTTCTAAGACTCTTTATCATCTAATTTTTTAAACTTTTTTTTTTTATCTCACTCCAAAAATACCCCGTTCCAAAGCCCCAGCAAGGCTAGTTTGAGAAGAATGATCACTACCTCTTTCCTTCTAAGCTTTGCTGATGGCGGGGAGAATGGCACTATGTGTTAGACCTTTGGGATCAGACCTTCGGTTCAGCAACCTCGGTACTTGAGTTCTGGTAGGAAAATATTCAGAGCCAAGACTCAAACTATAAGAGAACATTTATTTAGAAAATCACAGAGGTGGAAGAAGTGAGTGGAAGAAGAAATGGACTCAGGAAACAGGTTTCAGAGGCAAAAGAAGGGCCCTTGGAGATTAGGTGAAAGAGAGGTAAGGAAAATGCACCCAGGAGGAAAAGAGGGGGAGGAGAGTGGAAAGGTTAGGGGGTCTTCAGTCCTAAGGGCTTTTAAGGGTGAAAACCTTAAGGGGTGGTCCCAGGGGAGGATCTTAATAGACTATTCATCAGCTTTCTAGCTGCGGCCTTTTAGAGTTGTGGTCTCCACTGATTGGTCAGCAAGGGGGGAGGTGGCCATTACTTCATGCAGCTGGCCTGGCATCACCCATCGGCTTTGCTTCTTTTCTGAGCCTGGAGCTGAAATGCTATCAAGGCCTGGATGTTAGCTTTAGGAAGGAAAAGGTAAGAGGGTCTGAACTGCATGACCAGTGATATGAAAGGGCAGAGTTTCTAAACCCCACGACTGGCTATGGCACCATTCTCCAAAGTGATGGATCGGTCAGTTACCTGGTGGCAGGGTGACTATTTTGAACTACTTCTAACATGGAAGGGGTAGTGTTTTGTTTTCACATCAACAGTTTGGTATTCTGTATATGGATTTGTCTTCCCTGTACACAGTGCTTCTGTCAAAACCATGATCCATGGACCTATAGAATGTCTTATTCATCATCATGGTATTTAATTCATCATTGCTTTTGAACAAGGGACTCACTCCCTAGAAAATGCAGGCTAGCAAACTGTTACCAGATGGAACTAGGTTCGATTATTCACTAGTTGCCAGCCTAATGGTAACTCTGAGATTTTATGAGAAGGAACTTTACTGCAAGTCAGCAAGCAAGGAACACACTGGGGATCTCTCACAGAGCAGTACATCTCCAAACAAAGGGAGATCATGCAGAAACTTCCAGGTGAGCTTCATCATCATATGTAAAGGTGGGGATATCCCGTGCCTGCACAGTTAGCAAACATGCCTACACATACATTGCATGTTCAAAAACGGTGGAAAATGTCTGCCTGTGGGTGGCAATTTCAGTACTATATTGAGGGTATAATGAGAATGTTCATGGGGAGGTCAGTAGAGGGGCCTCCAGGCCACTTCATCCAGCTCCAGCTGGCATGAGTTGGATTAATCCCCTGGTTCTGCAGATCATCCCGGGCTCTTCCTTGAAAAGACAGGTCTGGCAATTGTTCAAGTCAAGGATGGCATAGGTGTGGAAGAAAGTTTAACTAGTTAAGCCTCAGCCTTTCTGTTAAACTGTTAGTAAACTTAACAACATTTAGGATGATCTAAGTGGGTCTACAGGTTAATCTAAGCACATTGATAAATTAGGAATAAAAGTTTATATATGCTAGGCTATATCTAGTGTGTATGTGTGTATGTGTGTGTGTGTGTGTGTATATATATATATATATATATATATATATATATATATATATATGTAGAGAGAGAGAGAGAGAGAGAGAGAGAGAGAGAGAGAGAGCCTACAAATGGGCCCAGGCTCATGGAATTTACTGGTCTTCCATGTTCCCCACTTTCCTGAGCCAACTGGTAGAGGGACCTTTTGAAGACTCACAGCATCAGTTAGGTGGCAACACGCTGGGGAGCTGGCCGCTTTCTCCAGGTGCAGCATTTATTCTAAATAAATTTCCCCCACACCCAGGAATCTGGAATGGGGAAGGTCTTCCTCTGACTTCCGTTGATTCATGAGAAAAATTTGTGCTTTCTGTTTCTGCAACTTTAGTCTTTGTTTATCTGGAGATCTTCATTCCAAAGGGAGAAATCTTTTCACCCAGGAAAACAACGGTGATCATTAAGATGGAAGTTGAGACTGTCCACCTGGCCACTTTAGGATCCTCTAGCCCAGTGGTCAGCAAACTCATTCGTCAACGGAGCCAAATACCAACAGTACAACGATTGAAATTTCTTTTGAGAGCCAAATTTTTTAAACTTAAACTTCTAACTCCACTTCTTCAAAATAGACTCACCCAGGCCGTGGTATTTTGTGGAAGAGCCACAGTCAAGGGACCAAAGAGCTGCATGTGGCTCTTGAGCTGCAGTTTGCCAACCATGGCTCTAACCAATGAACCAACAGACAAGAGCGTCATTGGTATATTGGCCGGGATGATTGATCATGCTCATTAAGGAACAATTGAGTTGCTTCTCCACAGTGGGCGTAGGGAGCAGTATGTCTGGAATGCAGGAGTTCCCCTGGGTCACTTCTTAGCACTTTCATGTCCTGAGATTAAAGTAAATGAAAACTACAAAACTTCAATTCAGGCAAGACTGCTAGTGACCACACCAGTTAGGAATGAAGGTTTGGGTCACCCAAGAGTGCTCAACCAGCACTGCCGGAGGCATTTCCTGAAGGCGAAGGGAATTTTGAATGGGCAGTGGAAGTATTTAGTTCTAGATACCTGCTGTGACATGTGACCATTTTGAGAACTCAGTACTGTAATAGTACTATAAGAGCATTTATTCTTTTTTTGATATGCATGATTGTATTAGCCAATATTGTGTTTTCATCCCCTTTCCCCAAATCTTCCTATCTCACAGAAGATGCGTTAATATAACTTACATATATCTCGGTATTTAGTAACACGCTATCAAAACAGGAGAGTGTGAGTCATCTGAAAGAAGAATGAACCTCAACTTTAAACAAAGAAGGGTCTTTGCTTCTACATGAGGGAAAGGGTTCCCCTCCTTGAATCCTTTCCTTCAGCTTCTACTGCTGAGCCGGGGGTGTGCTTATTTCCACAATTCAGGATGCCAGCTTCTCCTGCGGGGCATGCACTTCATCGCGATGATGGCAGTGAAAACTGACAGGGCCCGGCATGTCCTCATGAGTTCCGGGCAGCTCAGGCTCATGAGTTCCAGTTTATGCTCATGGATTCCAGCTTGCCTTTGCTCTTCTTCACTTTACATCTACCTTACGTTCAGAATTGCCTGCCCGTGTCTTCAAGTTCCAACACTAAACACAAAGAAAACATGGAAAAAGCCTCAGAGATTCCCACTATATAGACTAGTATAAATGTTGTACAAAATCATCTGTACCTGAGAGGAAGGTTAATGTTGACTTAGTAAAAGGCATTTGTAGAAAACACCTTATGTTTCCACCCTTTCTTCTAAAGCAGTCCCACCTTTCTTAGGGCGGCTCCTTTCCTTTTACCCCAACCCTGGTGACAGGGATATAGGATACCGACTGTGCTGGTCATATTACTCTGTCCCCTGCCACTGAGACGGGCATGTAACCCAAGACAAGTCTCTCACAGTCAAGATTAGAAGGGAGTTGGCTTCTCTGTCATCTTTTCTTTCTTTATTTAGAGCCTTTGGGATGTGACTATGGGGCTGCTGGAAGCCTTGTTCCCCTACTGCACTTAGCATAAAGCTGACAGGAAGAAATGTAAGATGAAGGGAGGTCAGAGGGAAGAAGGTATGGAGAAAAGGAGAGAGGCAGGAAAAGAAGGAGAGAGGGAGGAAAGATGGGGGAAAGAGGAAGGAAGAGAGGGAGGGAGGGAGGGAGGGAGAGAGGAAAGAGAGATATTGCCCCTGCAGCCAGCTTCACCTCTGCCCTAGCTGCAGTGCAGATAACTGAGCCAATACACTTCCCTCTTTGGTTTAAGATGATTTAGGTTTCTGTCATTTCCAACAGACAGAGTCTTGACTGGTACAATATTCATTTAGTGTCATTCTTTTAGATTGCGGAGAGAGGTGAGACCTGTATTATTCTCTTTGATCTGCTGCATTCTCATTGCTTAGGAAGTAGTTCTTTTTGGTCCAGGTTAGATGCATAAAAGACAAGATCCCTTAGCATGTATTTCTTTGAGGACTTTTCTTTCTTCTCTTGCATGGAATGTTTTTCCTTAAAGTTTCTTTGCCTTTTAGAATGTGGGCTATGTTTTTGACGGGATGTTTCAGTCCCTATTGGGTAGTAGGGATGGACAGTTCAAATGAACAAGTTACAGAAATCAAAATATTTTTCCTACTTCCTCTTCCTAACCATACTGTACTGGTTTGAGTGTGGGATGAGCCATGATTTTTTTCCCCCCTCAGTTGAGCCCTCTCATTGCAGCAATTAGTAAAAATTTGTCCTTGACTCCTGGCATATCATTTTCTGTCTTTCTCATTTGCCATGCAGATATAAATGTGTTTTTATCTATTTTTTGTGTGTTCTATCTCCAGATACTAATGGGAACTTTATAAAAGTTGAACCACATGATGCTTGCCCTCTTCCTTGTTAAAATGGGAAGCCTGGCAATTCAGTCTTCTAAACATGCAAAATATTCCCTGTGTCCATCAGACTAGTAAGTCTGGAGACAATAGTCTTCCATTGGTGTTTCTCTGTTATGGAAACACAAAGGTCTGAAGATTTATTTGATGTCAAAATGTCAGTTGTTGCCGAAACCGGTTTGGCTCAGTGAATAGAGCATCGGCCTACAGACTGAAAGGTCCCAGGTTCGATTCCAGTCAAGGGCATGTACCTTGGTTTCAGGCACATCCCCAGTTGGGGGTGTGCAAGAGGCAGCTGACCCATGATTCTCTCTCATCGATGTTTCTAACTCTCTATCCTTCTCTCTTCCTCTCTGTAAAAAATCAATAAAATATATGTTTTTAAAATGTCAGTTGTTTTTAGGGGTTAAAGAAGAGACATTTCTGTACAGATAGGCAGCTCACCATCCCCTAATGGGGCTGTTAACAAGATCTGCTGACTGTGTAAAATTGGTCCAGTTACCAAAAAATCATAGAGCAGAGTGCAGATGAAGAATATCATTTGAGGAAGCACTAGAACAAAGAGAACACATCTGAGCAATAAAAAGCCTGCTGAAAGCACCCCCAAACGTGACTCAAAGTGCTCCCCTGTGTTGGCTTCTCAGGTGCTTTTTCCAAGTAGCTGACCTCCAATGAAGGATGCTAATTGGGAAGTTATGGTCAGAAAGGCTAAGGGGTTGGGAGAAAAGTCATGGAAGAAATCACTTGCTCTTGGGATAATTTTCATTTAGGGGCTTAACTGTTTTGTTTTGTTGTTTTTTTGTTTGTTTTTTTCTGGAAGTTCCAGGATTTATCATTTGACCTTTGCTATAAAAGGATATTCTTATTTGAATTTAGAATCGTTGGGGTAATCTTGTCTAAGATTTACACTGTACTTCTGTAAATGCCTTCTATATAGGAGATGTCCCCCAAAATGTATACATACACTTTGAATAATTATAAAGGCAGTGCTTACTAAAATACATTTCTTTTCCTAAATTGAGCTATCAGTTGTTGAAGTGGTATACATTTTTTTGGGACAATCTGTGCTTACCTAGAAAGAGCAAATTAACTTAAAGGCACAAGAGCCTGGAGAATGTGTCTACAGACTTATGCAGGGCAGAAGGCACAGGGAAACTCGGCTCTGAAAAACTAGCTTCTGACCCCACACCAACCACAGGGCTCTGAGAATTCCATCCATATTCCTAACACGCATGCAGAAGGGAATAATAGCATAAAACTTGAGGTCATAATATTTGTTATAAACCCTGAAATATTCTTCCATTTTTCTTCTGTCAGAAAATCTGCTTCCCATAATGAACATCTACTTAAATATCCCACAGCTGGCTGGCTAGCTTTGTCTTTACACATTATGAATCTCTTTTATTTATGCTCAGAGAAATTATTCTTGAAGAATGGATTTGTAAGTGAACAAATATTTACATTCTGAAATTTAGGATGTGAAAGAATGCATAGTCAACGGTTTACTCTTTGTTATGTTTCTTCATTTTTATATGCCTTTCAACTAGACTGAGGGAATATGGCACAATGATTAATAATCTATGTAAGACTTAGAAAATTTTTGAACATATGTGCATAAAGCACATTAAATAGTAATTAAATTCAGGTCAGCAGGATGGAAACCTTCACAGACCTCTAAAATAATTATAGATACATTTACTAGGGAATCTTGAATATAAATTTTAATTGGTTTAGTAATAGTTCTAGTCACTATTTATTATGTAACTTAAAAATTATACAGTACCTCACTGATGTTTCATAAATTTATTATTAGTATAATTTATTTATTAAAGAAAGTGAGAAAACTGTACTGTTAATCTTCATGATTCAGTCATAAATCTTTACTGTTTTGCAATTAAACACGTTTTCAATAAAGCTGAATATACTTTCCCCTGAAATTTATCCTCTCGGGCTTTAGCCACTCCACATTCTTAAGATTATGACATATGTCCCCCTATGAGCCATGTGCTTTTTTAGATTCTTAAATAGAAGGTCTCATTGAAATGTGAGCATCTGTGTGTATGTGCCAATATATCTTGAGAGATTTATTTTTATCTTTCCAAACAGTATAAATGTCAAAGACTTTTCAATTATTTATTTACTTATTTGCTTAATCAGAGAAGAGCGATTCCTGAGCAAAATGACTGAGAAAGTCAGACTGGTAGTGATTATGCCAACAGTGTCCATATAAGGTGCTTCCTTTCTCTTGTCCTGATGGGCTTCCAAACATTCAGCAACTTCTATTGGCCTTTCTTTATCTCTTTGATAAAACTTGTGGGAATGACACAAAGATAATAAAGATACATTTATTCTCTGCACTCAGGGTTAATAATTGAGCATCACAAAAAGTGATATTTAAAGAGAGCACATATGCAAAATAATTCAAGGAACTCCCCAAAGATTAATTTTATAAAATATTATTTTTATATAGAAAACTACATAGAATTTTCAGCATTACTCACTGAATTAGCTTCTCATGGATATTTGATACATATGCTTAGGTGAATAGCAATAATCCACAGGCTGGACTAAAAACACAGGCCAGTAGAAAACATGTTTGTATATACTTAGTTCCTTTATAGGGTACATATGATTTAATTACTTCAGATTCATACTGGATCCCCAGCACTCCAAAGAGGTGAAATCCTAATTAGAAATATGTTAATGAGGAAAATCTTCTTCAGTTGTCCAGAATGTATTGATTTCTACAGCAATGAATCAACATGTATCGATAAATATGTATGGATAGATTCTTTCCTTCACTCACAAATATTTATTGGCTGCTTATGTGCCAAGTACACTTCTGGTGCTGGTGACACACAAGTGAACAAAACAAACATCCCTGCCTCTGTGGCGCCAACATTCAAGTTTTGGGAAGAGATAGGAAGTCAAATAGAAAGTGACATGCCATTTAAAGGCACAGGTGCTCTGGGAAGATGTAGAGCAGGAGAGAAGGACCAGGAGGTCGGGGGGGGGGGGGGGTTTGGGGGCATGAAGACCTGAAGCTGACCATGTGGCTATCCAGCCTAAGAGCTTCTGGGCCACAGGGCACAGTGAGAGCCATTGCCATATGGCAGGAGTGGCATGTTTAAGGCCCACTTGAGAGCCAGCCTCACAGGAACATGTGACATGGGGGCAGAGGACAGGAAAGCAGGCCAGGCAGGTAAGGAGGGGGCAGCCCTTCTTAGAGCCCATTTGCTGGGCAAGAAAGAGCTGCATTTGGAAATACACTCTCACCAGTGTATGAGTTCATCTTCCATGCATCGTATTGGGGAAATGAACAGAGTTTTGACTAGTTCTAATAGAAGTGGGAAGTTTCTGTCTGGCTCTATCAGAAAAAAGAAAAAAAAAAAAAAGAATTCTGTTGCTCCCAGGCTGAAGTGGGGCTGTGTTATGGTTTATCCCAGTGCACATCTTATTTAATATGCACTGTAGTTGCTGATATGGTTTTGACCACAAAGTTCTCAAGGTCTGTGATTTTAAAGTATGAAGCCTTTCAATGCCATGTCCTTGATGCTGATATAATTGAACAGAACAAGGTTTATTATCTGCTACCCTTAAAGCTTATTAACCAGAGAAGCTTCGGCAGATTCACACAGCATACACACGTGCCTGCACAATCTTGCCATTAAGTGCAGTAACTTTATCAAATATTAAGGAACCACAATAGGTAGGCTATTAAAGAATGGATGTCAAGCCATAATGACCCACAAAAAATCAGTTACTTTTTGCTTCTTAGTTTGTACATGAGAAGAATCGGTGTGTACAAGTGACGCTTGTAGCTATAAATATTATTTGATTTAACCTAGCAATTTGGATCTGCGTGGTGGTGGAGTTGTAATAGCAAACTATTTGGAAAACTTTCTACAGCTGTGTCTTAATTCTGAATATGGTGAGCCCCATATTGAAGGTCAGTCAGCCCACTTAGAGGTCACTCATCATGTCCCTATTTCCTAGAGACAAGTTGGAAATGGAGCATATTAAAAGGACCCTTTCCGAGCTGAACTTGAGCCATCGATCAGGGAACCACAGAAGCTCCAGGATTACACTGAGCCACCCAGTGTTTCCTGGGAAGCGTTGTCAGTTCACGTTGACATCTGCAGAGCATGTTTACTGTATCCCTGTTATTGATCACACTGAGGACCCATCCTTGTATTTCAACTTCAAAATTTCCCTAGGCTGAAAATGTTATTTGGCTAGAGATTTGTCAGGCTGCATTGTTGGCCTCCATTTAAAAAATTGCATCATCTTGAAATGCATCAAATTCAAGACTTGTGAGAAGTAAGCCTGGAGAGGAATTGAAAACTGAACCTCACCGCAACATGCACAGTTTGCAAAAGGAAGTCTCATGACTAACTTACTTTGTCATTATCTGCTTGAAGTGGGTTTGGAAATGGCATTCATCTATGAAAACAGAGATTAAGTCTTAAAAATGCAGTATAACTCAGGGACACTTCTTTCTTCTCCAAGTAGAAATATTGATTTGAAGATCAGTGCAGTAACAATCAGATAAATGAAATTAAGCACTGTAATATAATACTTTGGTTTTACACAAGAGTATTTTGAATTTAATGATGTTTCGCAGACCACTAAAATATTTTCATAAGTGGATTTTTCTTAGCTAAGAACCACTGTATTAACATTTGTTTTAAGGAATCCCTTGAAAGTATTTTTTTTCCTGTTACTTGAGTGTAACTCAAGATCTCTCAACTGATTTTTCTTTCCTACTAAACCTTTGAAATGAAAACAGGAGAGGAACAGTTGTTTAACCTACTGATATTTCTATTGTACTTAATAGCAATTATTAGCATAATGAAGCAAGCAGGCATAAACTTTATAGCCAACTAAGTTATTATCTAGTCTAATTAATAAATCAAAATTATTTTTAAATGGCATGATTTGAGACAAGAGAATTTGTCACTTCTATAAGTGAAAATCTATGAGTTTGATTCCATGAGATTTTGGAGACTTCAGCTTAGAGTAAGAGATTTCTGATTCGAAAACTTTCCAAGTTCCACTGTGTCTGACTTGCTTCCTTGGGGTGAGAAAGTTATTACTAGAGGCATTCCTGAGGACAGAGTGTAGATGATACTCCCTCAGAACCTTCCAAATCTTAAACTAAGAGTCCAAGTCCCGGTGGGGGCTTGGCCAGGGTTTTATGTGTGGAGAGGGATGATTCCGAGTGCAGAGACACTTCCACAGTAGCTACCAGTTCTGCTTGGTGACAAGATTTAGTTATCTCTCCCACCTTTAACTGACAAAGAAAGTTTCTTGCCATTTTGTCATAGCGAGCTTAAGAAGCAGCCTCATGTTCTGGAGAGTGGATGGGGCAATTCTCTCCTGTCCATGAGGTGGGTGAGAGAGGAAAACGCCAGTATCCTTCTCTGATGACTGAGTCTAGAGCAAGCTTGGTGAGCACCTCCAGTGTTTATAAGGAAGAGACTTGTATGCACTAACAAAACATAATAATGACAAAATAATTTGGGAACTAAATAGTTTAACCTTGGGTTGCAGTTGGTCAGAGGAAGAACCAAAGGACAAGAAGACAGAAAAGATAGAGGAAAGAAATGGAGAAGAAAACCAGCTATGGCCATTTCAGCATATGCCCCTTATAAACTAAGACCTAACTCTAAATGGTAATTTCTCTTTAAGCAAGGAAATAAGAGGAAAAAGAGATTCAGAGAATTGGAGAGAACAACTTGAATCAAGTTTCTAATGCATGTGCCTTCCCCATTGATTTTCTAACATTTTCCTTAAATTAACTGGGATGAGACATCTTTGATTATTTTTTTCCCCAAAGTTAAGCTCTTTTTTTTTTTTTAAATGATAGATCAAAGAGAGTTGCTAAGGTCTGGGCTTCATCAACTGGAGATCCAGAAAAGTGGGATTTTGTTTTGTTTTCCGTTGTTTTCAAGTTTCTATAAACAACTCTTTCATTTTTGAGTTTGTATTACATCTTAAGAAGTACAAAACATTGCAGTAAGAATTCTTCCAGTAATCCTTCTATCTCAGTGGAAAATAGGAAGTTGGGAATTTATGAGGCAAAAAGAGCAGATTTAAGCTCTCTCCAATAACTTAGCTACTGCTCTTACAAATAAATAGGTTCAGACCAAAATAGAAAAGTTGGTAAAGTACACATATATTTGATCTTGGTTTATTTTACATAACGCCATGCTAATCTATTTTATCACTAATTTTATTGTGAGTCTGCTTTACTGAAATACTAAGAAAACCTTCTGGCATACAAAACACATTAAAATTGATATAATTCTATATTTCTCTTCTTTTTAGAATAAGTGACATTCCTGTTCTCATGCAACTGAAGATCCATGACTCAAAAATATAATAATTAAAAAAGCCACATGTTGCAGGAAAATGGCATAAGAATTAACGCATCCTTCAATCTTCTACCTAATTAAGTCCTTACAAAGGGCAACCTCAGGGATCACACTTAATTAGAGCGCCTGTGCTCTTCTCTTCTGCAGACAAAAGAGCATTGAGCTGAAAGGGGATGAGCTCTCACAATCAAGTCTCAAAGAGTGGTAGTTAGCAACTGTTTGAGATGAATGCTCCTAGTATTGCAAGTTACACGGACAATAGACAGGGCGTGTTAAACAGCCTTCCCTTTAAGTGAAATGGGAAGCACAAAGTCTGTACTTTTCCAAGTCCTTTGGATTAGAATTTGGCATAGCAGGTTGATTGTGCTGTAGCTCTCTCATGTATCCTCTGTTCACCACAGCACAGCCACTCTGGAGAATACACACGGCAGGACGAAAGGTTTTGTTCCCCCACCATCTGAGACCATGTCATCACTCACAGACGCGCTTCTCAAACACTCAATATGACAGTGACCTTGCTAGACTTGCAGCATTTCAAACACCACAAATTTTCCATTAGCATTAAATCCAATGGCATCCTTTGCTATATGACTAAAGTAATTGAGAATTCTTGAGGAACCCATTTATATGCAACTATAATACATGGAATCCTACAGAGATGACTATCTATCCTTGTTGGAGGAGGCAACAGAGTCAATAGAGCCACACACCTGTGCAGTTACAATATGTTTGGGAAACCTCTCAAACACTGGACTAGAGTGTCTATAGCTCTGAACTCGTCGTAGCTGATGGTCCTGTCTGCACCTCTGCACCCCCAGGACGTGTCCCCTCTCTGGTGCCCCCTCCCCAATACTGGGAGCTGAAGCACAGCTAGACAGGGATGTGTCTCCCCACCACATTCTCTGCAAGTGGCATGCTTTCAACAATTCTTTGAGGTGACTTGTTGACAGGATGGTTAAAGACTATGAGGAAGAAGTAACACTAGAGGAGACATTGTGAAGCAACGTGGTAAGACATGGGGACGCTTTGCCAGCCTGCTGCCTGTGACTGGCTGGCTTCCCGGGGTGTTCAAAGCTTACTCCCTCTGCCTGTCCTCCTGGTCCAGAGGAGCCTCCTGTACTGCACAGGACAGACTAGATATGCATTTTTATATTCCGCACCTGAGGATATTTTTTTCCCATTGCTTGTTAGAGAAAGTGGGAGGGAGGATGGAAGGGGGGGAAGAGAGAGAAAGAAACATTGATGTGAGAAACACACATTAATTAGTTGCCCACCTCTCGAGAGCCCCGACCACTGGGGATTGGACCTGTCACTCAGGTACATGTCATTGACCTGGAATTGAACTTGTTACCCTTTGGGTGCATGGACTGCCATTCTAACTACTGAGGCACACTGGCCAGGTGTGTGCAATTGCAATAGTTCTAGAGTAAATCTGTCTTTGCTGCTTTAACTTCTCAATGATTCTAAAGAGGCTACACAGTCTATGTGTGGATGATAATCAAAGTGAATCTAACTTTTCAGTTCAATTCACCAGGCATTACTGGGATACAGGGCTCAATAGGCGATTAACAGATTAAATAAACCTGTCCCTGTTCTTATGAGAAGATAAGAAAATTACTACAGGGGATGAGAAGAGTACCTATATGCTTTTTTCTTCTTTAATGAATAGATATTTTTATTTAATCCCTTTTATCACTATATTATATAAAATAATAAAAATACTAAATTACACAAAAGAGCAAATTAAGGAAGTAAAAAAGTCACCCATAATTTTACCACGTGGGCATAACACTATTGACATATGTACTTCTGGATTTTTTTCTAGTTCTGTGCATACTCTTAAGAAATCAACTTTTTGAGGTATAATTTACATACAATAAAATACATCCATTTTAACTGCGCAGTTTGATGAGTTATGACAAGTATATACAACGTAATTTCCACTGTTATTAAGATACAGAACATTTCATCATTCCCAAAGTTCCCCCTGGCCCATATAAAGTCTATACTACAAATCTGAGGCATGAACTAATAATACTTTCTACAACTCTACATTGTTTTTGCTTTCCTAGATTTCACAAAATGAGATTGTACAGCATTCACCCTTTTGTGTCTGACTGTGTTTGTTCAGCATAATTAATTTAGCTTCAGCCATGTTGTTATATATATCAGTACATCATTTGTTTCCATTGCCAAATAACATTCCATTATGTAAATACACCATAATTTGTTGCTCCACCCAACTGTTATTGAACAGTTTGGGGCTATTATGAATAGGCTGCTGCACATTCAAGTACAAATCTTTGTGGGGATATCCATTTTCATTTGTTTGTGATTAAGAAACTGCCAGACTGTTTTCCAACGCATTTGTACTATCACTTGTGAAGGAGTTCTTGTCCCCCTCCCCCAAGATAGAAATCAAGAGAGGAGGCAAAAACAGAGGCAAAGAAGGGGGTTGCTGAAAAAGAACTAGAGGGAAAAGGGAGAGAGAGGGAGCTTGATGCATCAAGGGAACATCTATAATAATAAATGTGTAATATGCTAATTAGACTGGACAGCCTAATGACCTTCCAGATGTCCTTCCAGACGACCTTCTGGATAAAGCCAGGGCTGTGAGGGCCGAGCTCCTTGCACGGATTTCATGCACCGGGCCGCTAGTACACTAATAAGAGAATATGATTCCCTGAACTGCTGCAGGGTTCTGGCTTATATGGGACTCCATTCTGCACGCAGGCACAGAGCTGATTTTTTTGCTTTGCTGGTTTCCTCTGTGAGCTGGTTTGCAGGACACAGGTGCACAGTGACTCCCTGCTTTCCAGGAACTCTGCTTTCACAGACAGGGACAGGTGTGGACCAGCACATGTGCAGAGTGGAGCTCTTTGACAAGTTCTTAAAGAGAAATTTCATTAGTAGGAGAATGAAAAAGTAATAATAATAATAATAATAATAAGCCACCCCACCTATTAAAAAGAGGCTCAGTTTGCCTCAGTACCATTTTTTAGACCTGACAGAAATGTATGCCAGTTTCAGTGGCACCACATCTTTATCAACACATATTTGAGAGGGAATATTTTTAATTGCAGTGGGTGGGTATCTCTATGTGGCTTTAATTTTAATTACCCCAATGACTAATGAGTGGTGCATCCTTTAAATTAACTGATTAGCACTTGTTCTTTTGTGATGGAACTATTAAAATCTTTTGTCCATTTTTATTAGTTTCTGTTTTTTTGTTTTATTAAATTAGCAGAATTTTTATATATTCTGGATACAGATTTTTTGGTGAGATTATTGTAGTGTCTCTATGTTCTTCTGGTCTGTGGCTTGCCTTTTCATTTTCTTAATATTATCTTCTGAAAAAAAAGACATTTTTTATTTTGACAAAGTCCAATGTATCAATTTTTATTTCATGATTTATTCTTTTTGTATTCTATCTACAAAATATTTTCCTACCCTTATTTCATAACTATATCTTATAATATTTTTTCTTCTGAAAGTTTAACAGTTTAAATTTTAGTATATAATTCACTTCAAATTAATGTTTATATTTAGTGTAAGACAAAAGTCAAGGTTTATTTCTATTTTATTTTAATTTTGAATATAGATACACATCATTTATTGAAAATACTTTCATTTCATCACAAAATTACGTTGGTACTTGTTGAAAACTACTTGTTGAAAATCTATTGCTCATATATAAGTATAGATTTATTTATGTTCTCTCTTTTTTCCTATTAATCTACCTGCCTACCCTTCTAATACTACACTATTTTGATTATTGTAGCTTTATAGTAACTCTTGAAATCAGAAAGTTTATGTACTTTGTTCTTTTCAAAAAAAATTTTTTTTGTCTTTCTAGGTCTTTTTGTACTTCCATATACATTTTAGAATTTAGCTTTTTAATTTCTATGATAAAGCTTGCTGGGGTTTGATTAAGATTACATTGATTACAGTGCTTTTCAATAGAAATACAATGTGAGACACAGGTAATTTTACTTGTAGTTTTATTTATTTATTATTTATTGGGTTTTTATTTATTATTTTTTTAGAGAGAGAGGAAAGGAGAGAGAGAAACATCAATATGAGAGAGAAACATCGATTGGTTTTCTCTTGTACCTGATGCCACAGGATCGAACTCAAAACCTAGCCATGGGCCCTGACTCGGGTTGAACTGGAAACCTTTTGGTATACCAGATGACACTCTAACCAACTGAGCCACCCAGCCAGGGCTAGTTTGTTTTATTTATTTATTTTTAATAGACTTACTAGGCTGATGAAGTTGCAGAATGAGAAAAATGAAGAGTATTTGAATAGGCAGCATAGTTTGTTAGAAAGATCATGGAATTTGTAGATAACATATTTAAGTATCTAATCCTGGCTCTATTTTGAGACATTTGGCAAGTTCTTTAGTCAGTCTGAGCTTTGGTTTATTTATCTGCACAATGGGAAGGATAACATAACTTGCTTTTTGAATGAGATAATATATATATCAGGAAGTAAATCATTAAAATTAATGGGAGGAGAGAAAATCCTAACTCATTGGAATCCTTTGCATTTCATTCTTTGTGGGAAAAGAAATGACTTGTAAGAATGGCTCTTATGGAGTGTAGACACAGTGTGTAGTGAGCAGAAGTATTGGATTTATACTACTTTATCAATACTATATAAGCCGAGGACTAAGATAGGGTTCAAATATATTATTTTTATTAATAACTAGATTCACCTCTGACAGGCAGGGGAAAGGGTGAATAATATGCTGGCATAACAGAGAGGACTCCATAGGATGAGAGAGAGGACAGAACAGAAATCTGTCAATGACCCTCAATAGATCTATATCAATTAGAGCATAAAAGCAGTGGTCAGTACTGTCCAAGATCAGACAGACAAATTCCGCCCACCGTAAACTTACTGAGGAGTTCCTGGTATCTGCTCCATTGGTAGCTGAGTGCGAAACAGTCCCGTTGCTTCCAGCAGTGGGGAGTGTTCTCATCTGTCCCCAGCTAAATTGTTACTGCTTTTATCTTCTTATTCCTTGCTGTTGGGCTCAGAATAAGGGAGAGCGAGGAAGCAAATGATAAACACCATTTATCTTAGTGCTCTGCCTCTGTCTGGCCAACTGTCAGTTTCCTTTCGACTAGCTTCCAGGTAAAACACAGCTTTGACAGAGAACCAGAAAATGGATAGAGTTCTTGAAAACCATGAAACCTACCATGAATCATTTCAGTTAGCAAAAGCATTTGATGTCAGCAAAGCATTTGCCAATGTGTCCTGTAATCTAAACGCAGATAAAAGATGAAGTCACAGAGTTTCAGAATGGAAAGAAGTTATTCCCAGTGGGTAATATTTGCATAAACACAGTTGTTCAGATTGCTTTTTTTTTTTTTTTTTGGCAGGAATTCTCAAAATCTTCCCTGTGCTAACACATTGTAAATCTCCAAGAAGAAAGTAGTAAACAGTATTTCACAAACTTGTAGCATTCATATTCCCCACACTCCTATCCTTCCACTGGTTTAATGTGCTTTTTTTTTTTTAATATATATTTTATTGATTATTCACAGAGAGGAAGAGAGAGGGATAGAGAGTTAGAAACACCGATGAGAGAGAATCATCCATCAGCTGCCTCTTGCACGCCCTCCACAGGGGATGTGCCCGCAACCAAACGTACATGCCCTTGACCGAAATTGAACCCGGGACTTTTCAGTCCGCAGGCCGACGCTCTATGAGCCAAACCGGTCTCGGCTGGTTTAATGTTCTTTAGGACCCATTTTGGGAATTCTTAGAATCTTTTAGGGCTCCGTGTTCCATAGAATTCCGTGGGTAGGATTCAGAATTCCTGTATGAAAATGTAACCTACCGTGATTCTTTTTCTGGTTGAATGTTATTACTGTTTAAATAGAAAGATATAGGGGATTTCTTAACTTTTAAGGCAACTCATTCAATTTGAAGTCAGCATTAATTTTTGTATGTGTTAACTTATGTACTTGATATGTACAACCTAAAAATCATATAGGTTAATTGATGTATTCCAGCTGTCTCACTGTACGGGTTAATGAATGTGTGTCAATCTCAGCTTTTCAGAGAGTTGGTACCTCATCAATAGGATTAGAGTAACTCTTGTCATATTTAATATGTTCTATCAATCACTTAAAGCTGGGGTTGGTGAACTTTATCTTTAGAAGGCCAAAGAGCCGAAGCCGGTTTGGCTCAGTGGATAGAGTGTCGGTCTGCGGACTGAAAGGTCCCAGGTTCGATTCCGGTCAAGGGCATGTACCTTGGTTGTGGGCACATCCCTGATAGGGGGTGTGCAAGAGGCAGCTGGTCGATGTTTCTCTCTCATTGATGTTTCTAGCTCTCTATCTCTCTCCCTTTCTCTCTGTTAAAAATCAATACAATATATTAAAAAAAAAAAAAAAAAAAGAAGGCCAAAGCGCAAACATCTTAAGCTTTGCAGTTCACATGGTGTCTGTTGCACATACTCAACTCTGCCACCAAAATGCTAAAGCAGCCATGGACAATGCTCCAAGGAAACATCTACGAAAGCAGGCAGCAGGCCTGCTGTGGCCCTTGGGCTGCACTTTGCCATCTTGTGACTTAAATGAAGACAAAGGACACGGTTATCAGACGTGCAGATAACACAGAGCTGTGAGGGACACATACTGCTTTGACCTAGCACAGGGCCGGATACAGCTAACATAGTAGCTCTCTTTAGTGTTATTGCCATTCTCACCACATGATTGAGTTTCCAAATGACCTTAAAAGGGTGAAAAATGGGCAACCCTCCCAAGATTCAAATTTGAAAGGATATATGTCCCTACCCCATAGTTTGAACAGATAAAATATGAAAAATATTGTCATGAAAAAGAAATAACCAGGACATGTAAGAGGTCCTGAGGGAGCAACCAGGTCTGATTTGAGTCAGTCAGAAACTCTGAAAAATAAAAAAAATTGTTAACCTGACAAATACTCGATTTTATGAACTGGATGAATTGAGAGGAGTTTTACTACAGGGGAAGAGTTTGGGGTTTATACAAGGGTGGGTGGGAATGGATAAGAACATTGAAAACCCAGAGAAAACCAAAAATGTGTCCAGGGACTATGAATAGGATAAGGCTTGACTCAGCTGTGAGGATTGCATTAGGATTTCACGTGACTCAGCTGTGATGCCTGCATTCCCTATCATGATGACTTATACACTAAATATCTATAACCAAAACTGTGATTTGATAAATAATGTGGGCAGGATGACTTAGTAAAAAAGAGATAAAAATCTTAATCTTCATTAGTGTGAAGTCAACAGATAATGCTGAAAGCTACAGAATGAAACCCTATAAATGTGTGGAGCAGAGGAAGGCATATACTAAAGGAGTCCCTTGAAATTGTTGCCTCTGGAGGCAGGGAATGGGAAAAAGGGAGCAGGGCATGATAGTGTTGCTTTTTTCTAATAAGGCTTTGACAAAACAACTTGCCTCCCAGAGCTTTTGAATAACTCTGATTAAAAGAAAACTACATTAGAAAAGATATGGGTACAAACAATAGGGTGGTGAAGGCCTGGGGCAGGGAGAGACTGGAGGGAGGTGGGGAGGAGGGGCAGGCTAGAAGTGGTTCAATGGAGGAAAAAAGGAAGCATATGTAATACTTTAAACAATAAAGATTAAAAGAAAAAGATATGGGTTCAATTCAGTTGATCTCAGAGTATATTCCAGTGGCGCTGAAGAGCCTAGTCTGTGTAGGATGCAAGTGGTTGTGATCCGGATGCATTTGGAGTATTATGCCCTCTAGGTCCATTTATTTTTAATAATACTGCTATTACAAATAGCACAATGCTCATATCTTTACAGAGCAAGCTAAAAGCAGAGATGAAAACAGGAAGAAAATAAAAATAAATCATAATGAGCCTCTGATAAATGCTTTTTCTATTTCATTGAAATCCGTTTCAGATTTTTTTAAGAAATGGAATCATACAGAGTTGTAGCTGATTTCATTCTTTTTATATTCAGGAAAAATATGAATATATTTTTATATCAATACATACATATGTCATAAATAACTCAATCTAATTTTGAATATATAATTTATTGTGGGTTTTTTGTTGCCTTTTCTTTTGTCTATTACAATCCTTATTGCATTAAACCTGTACTGAGTTAAATTTTGTATATATCCTTAATTATTTGCTTGGGACAGTTTTCTAGAAAGTAAATTGTTCATTCAAAATGTATATACGGATATTTTTTAGACTAAAATACTAACTGGGCACAGTTATGAAATATACATTCAGAGAAGTGGGTACAACATATATGTCCAGTTAATGAAGCTATACGGTTAATAGCATGCAATCACCACTAAGGCCAGAAATAGAACATTACTCACACTCCAAAACATTCCCCACACTAGCCAGACTGTCGTCCTCCCCTAAGGCACCTCTATTGTTTCTCAGGAGGTAAACACTGTCCTGGGTTTTCTGGTAATGGCTAACCAGAATAAAGCATTTGAGGGAATAGGAGGGGTCTCTTCATAGAGGTAAACTACTCCTGATATGGGAATTTTGAACTGGAACCCGCGCCAGGTTCCCCTGGGCAGGATGGTTCACAGGCTCTTGTCCAATGGAGTCAAAGAATGACACCATGGATAGAATGGATAGAATGGATAGAAGGTGGTATAGCAAAGGTGAAAATGTACTGAAGAACAAGTACACACTCCCACATGGGGAGGGGGAAAGAGTCACGCTGAGTCCCTTTCCCTGTGGTTTATAAAGGCTGCAGATCTTTGTGCCTTGATATCCCCTCTGATTGGTCACCATCCCCTTCTGATTTGGTCACTATAGCAACTCCTGAGCTCAAAGGTCAAACCTCCCATGGGACATGTGAGGCTCTCCTCCCTCATTGTTCTCCTTTGCCCTCTGGGCTTTCTTCCCCCTTCCCTTTATTCTGTAAATATGTACCTTTTGCTACCCCCAGCTCCTTTATCTTATGGAAATGTACCCATTTGCAACTCTGTAGCTCTGTTTTTTCCATGGTCCTCTTAATTTTTAAAATTTCCTAAACCTGCCTATTTCACCCCCCAAAATTCCCATTTTACCCTCCCCCCCCCAAAAAAAAAACACAAAAAAACAAATACAAAAAAACCTCCTTTCACTTCTACAAAGGAAAATGTGAATTCCTTCTATCTGGTTCTAGATAACAGAGCAAGTTTCTATAGAAACTATAGACAGGTTCCAATTAAATAGGAAAACAATATTTCTAACAATTCAAGTGATCTAAGCGACACATGTGCTGCTTTGGGGGTGAGGCATCCCCAGCGCTGGAAGTGTGTGTGCAGAGGGCAGAGGATGACCGGTGGGGGGAAATTACGAGATGGGGCTCCTGCCGTGGGTGAAAGTTGGATTAGACGACTACTAAGGCCCAATCCAACTTCAAAGTTCTCCTCTGAGACCTGCTCAGGTGCTGAAGGTGACCTGACTGACCCGATGACAAGACGTGCACAGAGCACCTATTATCCACAGGGTGGCTGCACAGCTGTTTTCCATTTCCACTGTTGACAGCCCAGAAGGAAATGGCTTTTGGTTGCTGCAGCAGAATTGTCAGAGGAGAGGAAACGTGGACAGAGTCTGACGCAGGAGAGTAACTGCTGGGGGTTTGTAAAAAGGTTGATGCCTGTCTTTCTCTTTTGATCAGCACAGAGTGCCATACAACATGTAGAGGCTACATACCGCCAACTTTCGCCTGTCATCTGTGACAGCCTGGATAGAATTTGAGCATGTTATGCTAAGCGAAATAGTCAGAGAAAGACAAATACTGTGCAGTATCATTTAGATGTGGAATTTTACAAAGTGATGGTGTTTAATGGTACAAACTACTAACAAATAGGAAATAAACCATATAGATCTAATGCACAGTATAATGGATATAATGTATATTGTACTATCATGATGCAATGTGATAAATATGCAACCATAATATAATATATAACCAAATCAAAAAAGCAGGCTGTACACCTTAAATTTAAAGAGAGTACTCCTTGTGATTTTTCTTTCTTTCTTTCTTTCTCTTTCTTTCTTTCTTTCTTTTTTTTTTTCTTCTGGTTGCCTGGTTAATTCTGTAACATACACCTTAAAGTTAAAGAATGTAACATGTCAAATTTATTAAAAACAAAAAGAAATTGAAAGAAAAATATTAATGGTTGTCTTTCTCTAATGACGTAGGCACACCTTGTCATTCAACATGAGGAGGCTGCATACCATCACATTTCAATAATATATCGTAAAAATAATTATATATATACTAGGGGCCCAGTATACAAATTTGTGCACCTTGAAAGGAACTGTGGGCTGAGAGGCTGTGGTGGGCACAGGGGTGAGTCTTGGCCCATCTTCCATGGCCCTATTCAATCCCTTCCACTGTGGTCCCCGGTCCTCTGTCTGCTGGCAGCCCCACTCCTGCCATTGCTGCTCTGCTCACACTTGCTGACAGTGCTGGTCCCATTTACACCCTCTGATGTGGTGGAGTGATTGGGGCCAACTGCTGCCATGATTGTCCCTCAGGAGCAGGGGGAGGTGGAGAAGCCCTCAGGGGCTATCAGGGCTGGCAGCTGATACTTGCACCCACTGATGGTGCCAAGCAATCGGGCCCATCGCATGCAGTTGGTACGAGCGGGGCCGGCACTGGCAGCAGATGTGAATGCCAGTTGAGATCAGGATGAGCAGTAACCACCAGAGGCTCGCCCCAATGACAGCAACCAGTCCCAACTCACCTGCTCCACCATTTCGCCTCAGCCAATGCCTGCCATGTACTACATGCACTCCCTGGTGGTCAGTGCATGTCATAGTGATCAGTTGTTTGGTTGTTCGGTTGTTCTGCCATTCAGTCTATTTGCATATTAGGGTTTTATATAAATAGATATTTGTTAACATTAAGAGATAGTTCCCATGACAACTCCTAACAACTTGGTGTGGTCTAAGACTCCAGTCATTGAAAATAGTCTCGTACCCTGGTTGAATGAGATTGATTATTTAGATGAAATGTTCCTTCATTTAGGGATTCCTGTCTCTTATACAGATTAAGAAAGTAGAGCCAGTAAAGTTAAATGCTTTTCCTAAAGTCACACATTGAATAAACTACCAGAAAGGCCATACCCCTTTTTCTCGTCATACAACTTCTGTTTCTCCATTTAGGGCTGTTGACTAGTATCTTGAGAATTAACAGATTTTGGAAAGGTAACTGTCACTGAAAGAAAGTTACATCTCTCATGCTTTTAATAAAATCTTAAGGGAGAAACCACTTTAATTGCCTTTTAAACTTTCCTTATGAAAAATTCTATTTACATTTTTACTATGTTTGAACATTTGTGACTATTTTGAATGGAACAAAAAGTGAGAATGAAAATTTTTGTAAATCTGATTATAGACAAAGGTAGGAGGGATCTTAGACAGCATCTAATTATAACCTTCCATAGATGAGAAAATAAAGATTAATTATTGGATCATTTCTTTGAGCAAATTAATGAACTTCCTACTATCAGCACCAAATTTCATTCCATCATCATTCATCATCATAAACTGAGCACAACTATGTGCTTCATGTTAGCAAAAAATGGTTTTGAGGGCACTTGATTTCTCCTTCAGAATACATAAAATTATCATAAATCCTTGAACTACATTCACTAGAGTGATGTAACTGTGACCAATTTTTACATTTTCTTTAATATAGCGTACCTTTAGGAAATATATTTTCATTTGATTTAGTTTTTTTTTTTTAATCTGTGCAAGCTTGTATCATTATATTGCATGTAAAATCTGAAGTAAAGTTTAGTCATTGATGCTGAATTAGTTTCATAGGCAGTTTTATTGATGGTCAAAGAAAAAAACTTTCAGCAATTACTATATCCACATACTAGTATATTTCACATCCTTAATTTAATTAGTATATTTAGAAATCATAAAAGGGATGTCATATAATACACTCACTGATGAAAGCAGCTTTTAATTAGAATTATAACTGAATTTCTAGTTTCAATGTATTGTTATTAATAAGTAATAATGTAGCTATTAAGTTGGGAAATATAGAATGGGGAGCAATAAAATTAAAAACACAAAAGTTCTTAACTTCTGGGTAAGAAAAACATTTTTGTATTTATGTTTTAAGGATCAACCTTGGGTGGTGGGCAGACTTCTAAAGATGGTCTCAGGATTCCTGTCCTCCGGCTATTCAAACACTAATCTAGATACCATTGTGAAGGGACTCTTAAGGTGGAATTAGGGCTACTAATCCACTGACTAGCCTTAACATAGGGAGATTATACTGGATTATGGGAATGGGCCCAGTACAATCCCATGGGATTTTAAATGCAAAGAGGAAGATAAATGGTTAGAGTGATGAGACACACAGGACAGGCCAGAGGTTCCCACTGGGAGATGGACTGGTCTCATTGCTGCCTTTAGGATGGCGGGAGAGGGCTGTGAGCTAAGGATTGTGGAAGCTTCTAGAGCAGTGTTTCCCAAAGTGTGGTACGCGTACCCCCAGGGGTACGGGAAGAGTTTAGTGGGGGTATGTGCTGCACCAGAGTTTGGTGGGGATATGCACTGCACCGTGCTTATCTGTGCCTAATTCTGCATTCTCATGAGTACGAGGGGTACTCAGCATTATGAAAATTGTAGAAGGGGTACACATGTCAAAAGTTTGGGAAACACTGCTCTGGAGGCTGAGGAGGGCCCCTGGCTGAAGGCCAGCCAGCAAACAAGGACCTCAGAGCTACAGCTGCAAGGAAGTGAAGTCAGCCAGTACCTGAATGAGCTGGCAAGCAGATTCATCCCTGGGGCTCCTCAAAGTGACCAAGCCCCTCTGACACCCTGACTCCGCTTTACGGAACCTGGAGCAGGGACAGCAGATGAGCCCACTGGGCTTTCTGACCTACTGACTAGGAGGTGATCTATTTGTGTTGTTTAATTTGTGGTCCTTGTGATGACAGTAGTAGAAAACTGGTTCAAAATGCACAAAAATAGAACCATGTTCCTATTATGGAACTAAAAGGAACCAATATACTAAAGGAAGAGTGATGAGGAAAGAGAAAAGACAGTAAGAGTGTCACTTGTTTTCTGACAGCACATATGCTTAGCCCCATGGAGTGGCAGCTTTTCCGTAGGAACTGGAGTAAACAAGTACCCTCTGTAGTCAGAGCTCTATAATGTATCGCAAGGTCTGAGCAGGTCTTCCAAGCCGGGAAACTGTGTCAGAACTTAATAAGTATGATACTAAAAATGTCAGCAATTACCACATATATTTCATATCATCCAATTCAGTTCGTATATTTAGAAGTCATAAAGGGATATCATATAAAGTATTACACTCAGTCTCAACACTCTGAGAATAAATTTGCATTTTATGAGGCTAAACAGGTTTAGATTTCCTACACGTGGAATGCTAGTGTGTATGCGTGTACACGCGCACACACACACACACACACACACACACATCCAACAAAAATAAATAGTTAAAGGTGCCAGGACCTTAGTACACTCTTCATGGCCAATTTTGGTTGATTGGTCAAATATAATAAAATGTAGGCTCATTCATAGATCTGATTGTCTAGTGTGTGACAGGTAGGAGGTAGGTTATTATGTGCCACTCTGTGACCTGGAACAATTTACCTAACGTTACCGTGTTTCAGTTTCCTCACTTGAAAAATGGGAATCAAAGTACTCCCTGCCCGAGGGATGATATGAGAAAGACGCGTGTTAATATGCACAAATGCCACCCTGGCCAGTGTGGCTCAGTTGGTTGGAGCATCATCCCACACACTGAAAGGTGGCAGGTTTGATTCCAGTCAGGGCACATACCCAGATTTCTGGTTCAATCCCTGGTTAGGGCACATATGGAAGGCAATAGATAGATGTTTCTCACGTTGATGTCTGTCTCTTTATCTCTCTCTCTCTCTCTCTCTTCTTTTCTCTCTCTAAAATCAACAGGAAACATATCCTCAGGTGAGAATTAAAATATATGAACACACACACACACACACACACACACAGACACACATGCATGCAGTGACTAGAGTGGTGCCTGATACATGGTAAACACTGTATAGCAATTAGCTATGGATATTTTTAATTTCCTACTGGTATGAGAATGCAAATATAAAGAGTTGGTCTTTTTTTCTGGATGGACAAGGCTGCTAGGATGTGTGCCACAAAGTATAGGAACGAGAGAGAACTTTCAGGGTAGGGAATGCTCAGGGAGTTTTCCCAAAGAAAGCGGCATTTCAGCTGGACATTCACATAAGCAGGATTCGCTGAGAGAAATGGGGTCAGGTGAGAGGGAAGTCAGTCAGCATAGAAGACAGATCTCTTGGCTTCTTAGAATCTGGTGGACACCCCACTTCACTTGGAGCAAGCAATTAACAACAAAGCATGCTTTCTTGATAACCTACATCAGGCCACCGACCCTCATTTTGACTCATTATGGCTTTAGTATTCAATGATCACATTAGAGCTTTAGGAGATCATTTAACACTTTCAGTAGTTTTTACAGCAAATTTTACTAGTCTAGGGAGTTGCTTGCACCTGTTTCAAATGTCAAATTTGTATTTTTCTTTATTAGAGCCTGAGTAAAAACATTAACAATGCATATATTTTAAGAGGCAAGTAGCAAAATTTGGTATGTATCTTCTCTACTGTAGAAGCTATCATGGACACATGTGTGAGAATGTAGTTAAAAATGCCCTAAATGTGTTATTTCCTCTCCCAAGTCTTTCTGCTCAGCATCATGGATCTGGGTGACAGGTCACTGCTGTACTCTTCTTGTTCTTACACTGTCACACACAGACTGTGTCATTGTTTAATTCCTAATTTAGTAAAGCTTTTTTGTTGTTATTTGGAGCATTTTCCTTTAACCTCAGCACCTTAGATGTCTTAATGGCTAATTAATGTTTTTAATAATCCATGTCCTATTTATTGATTTTTACAGAGAGAGGAAGGAAGATGGAAGGAGAGAGAAACATCAATGTGAGAAAAAAAAAAAAAACTTATCTGCTTCTTTCTGCTCACCCCACACTGGGAATTCAGTCCCAAACCGGGCATGTGCCCTGATTGAGAATCAAACTGGCAACCTTTTGGTGCACAGGATGTCACCCAACCAACTAAGCCATACTGGCCTGGACCATGCCTTCTTTAGAAACCTAAAGTCACATTTAATTGGCTTTAGCAGGCAATCTATTGACATAAACCATCTCAAAATGAATTACACTTCAATTCCTTAATCCTCAATATTCATATGATAGCTATAATCATAAAAGCATAATATACTAATTAGGCCAGATGTCTTTCTGGATGACCTTCTGGACGAAACCAGGGCAGCAAGGCAGCCGATGCCAGCAGCTGGGGAAGGAAGGCGTACTCTTGCATGATTTTTGTGCATCAGGCCTCTATTTAATAATAAAGATAAATGAAATTTATGATGCTAATGAATGTCAATATTTTTAAACAAATACATATTAGAAATATATTTGAACACAAGTGCCCTTGGTCTAGAACTTGTGTGGAGATGTTTGAATCCCAACATTCCCCCCCCACCCACTTTTTTTTTTGTTATGGTAAAAAAATTCTAAAAAAAAGACTTTTTATTACCAAGTGGAATTAATGCTGTCAAATTATTATATTGATGACCGAAACTCAATGCTTCCAAGTGGTACCTAAATCAAGTGTTAGCAGCAGTATACTAAGCACTCACTTAGGATCTGTGTTAGGAAATACTGTGAGCAGTTCAGAGAGCAGTGTTTTCCATGTTCCCTTCACTAAAATGTGCTACAGTGGACAGCATGGTGCTAGGCCCAAAGTCAGATTTTGGAAAACATTGCAGGAAAATGGCACTACTATTAAAATTGTGTGTAGAAAGTTTAAATTTATTGCGGTATCTTTGAAAGGCATTTTAAACAATTACTGGCTTGATTAATTTTGGATTTTTCCCTTTTAGTTTCTAAGACTGGTAAAAAATATAATTGACCACCAAAAGAAGCCGGGTTTCTAATTCTCATTCTATTTCTGAGCCAGAATTAATTTCTATTGCTCTCTCTCTTAATCTGGATTGATGTGGACATAATGAACATGTCTCAATTCACATGGGTTTTCATTTTATATTTCAATGTATAGCAGTAGTGTTGGGAAGAGCAAAGTTGGCCTGAAAAGCATGAAAGCTATATCCATCCTTCCTTCCTTCCTTTCTTCCTTCCTTCCCCTCTCCCTCCATTTATCCCTCCCTCCCTCCTTTCTTTTCTATTCTTTAACTGCATTTCATGAGCCTCATTATTTTAATATTAAAATTAAAGAGAAAGTAGTTAAATATTTACAATTACTCCTGAAATCATTTATTTATACTTAAAATATCTTTCACCTAACGATTTAGTCTTCTTTCCAAAGTGAACCTTTTTTTTTTCTTGCCACTAATGCAACCAAGAATGAATGTTTCACTTTAATTGGGAAAACATAAATTGACTTCTAACTACCAGACTGGGCATTCATAGAGATACCATTATCTCTAATATTTTTAAAGTGGGATTTGCTTTTCCAAACAGTCTTGTTATCAGGGCATGGCTTCACTCTAGTCACGCATCATTAGTTATTCACAATCAGCCTTAAACAGATGGGCATGTCCTATCCGAGAGGCAGGCTCCTTCTACTTCAGTTCATCATCAGAGCCCAGCTCTCATGCAGCTGCCAGGGGCACTTATCTTACTCCCCAAATGCTTGTGAACTGGAGGTTTCGGACTCAGTGCTCTTTGAAGATCACACACTAACTGCAGTGTGCTCACAGCCTAACACACGGGAGATTGTTAGAACAGCCCTGCTGGTTCCACAGGTGAAGCTAATAAAGCAGATGCCTAACTAGAAGTAATTCCACGATGGCTTCCAGGAAGCTAAATTCTAAAGACTTTCAAATTGAAGGTTTGACATGGCCAAGGAGGATAGTGATGCAGGTGTGTTACTCAGTGGAGGAATCTTAGCCCCCTGACTAGTCTCCCTGGTATTTCCCTGTGGGAAAGCCAGCCCTTGCTGTGAAGAAGTTCACCGTCTGTTATGGGGAAGGCAGGGGAGTAAAGGAATGATTGCAGAGAGTTTGGGATGAGAAAGCCTTTCTCTTTGCCTAGAAAGAGTTGCCTGGGGCCTCAAACAAAGCTTTCTCCTTCTCTCCCAGGGCTGACCTTAAACCCATATGAATCAGTTGATAGCAGAAACTAAAAGAAGCCCACGGAGACAGAATTTCAAATTATACCTGAGCCATACCAGTCACCACTCAACTGGATTAAAAAGTGAACATTCTTGCAAAAGTTAAGGTGTGTGTGTTAACTTTACCAAATTTACTGTTGCCTTCCTAACACCATACATAGAGGAATTTCTTATTTATATATATATATTTCATGGCAGCAGAAGAAAGGAAGAGGGAAATAATGTTTTGGAGGAACTTTTGGAGAGAGTATTTTCTAAGGCACAATATTCTATGTGGCAGCTGGGCTGAGGTAGTGCTGCATTCTGACCAAACTTCCATTCTATTGCTCCATTTGGGAACTGAATTAGGCTCATCCTATATAATAAAAGGGTAATATGCAAATTGACTGAACTGCAGAATGATCAGTTGGTGGGGGTTGGGACTAGTGAGAAGGTGGCTCCAAGCCAGCCAAGGCAGGTGCCAGCAGCCTGAGGGAGGAAACATCGATGGGGGGAGGGCAGTAATAGCAATATTGAAGTATTTCTTCTAATTAATTCACTTTCAATGTGCACAAATTCATGCACTGGGTCACTAGTAGTTTGATAGTGGCATATCTTACAGCATGGAAGTTAAAGTCAAGTTAACTAGAAGAGGTCACGTGAGTTATCATGCTCATCTACGATGTGTGACTATATTTTAAATACTCTGCAATGTATATTATTATCATCAATGTTTCTGCCAGTTGAGGATTTGGCTATAGATTGGCCTCCTTCCAGAAAGCCTTAATCATTAGTGCCCCTCCCAGCACCCCCACATGCATTTGACCCCTCCTTCCCGTAGGTTGCATTTCCCTGTCTGTACTGCTTCCTCCACTGCGGATTAGGTGTGCTTACTTAGGTCTGTGGTATTGGACTAGACTAGATCAAAGCTTCTTGGAAACCAGGTCAGCTTCCATCTCTTGTGATTTACACGCAGCATAGTGTGCTAATTAATTAGCATTTTTAAGAATCCTAACTTTAGCATTTTTAAGAATCCTAATTTTTAAAAGGAATCCTGTATGCCTCTTTCCTGAAAACATTGCTTATTTTCTTGATGGAATAAGTTAACCTTTCCCTTATTTTCTAGTAACAGTGGTATTTTATTCTCTTGGACCCAGGACTAAAACTTAAAAAAAAACAAACCAAAAACCCCCCCACACACACAAACACACACACACACACACACACACACACACACACAAACAAACAAACAAACAAAAAACCCCAAAACAAAACACACAACTGGGATTGCCAACTTGATGGGAGCAGCATAAAGAAGACTGCAGTACATTTAATTTACAGTAAGGAGGAGAAGTTGGCGTGGTGATTCAGTAAAATGAGAATATAGAAAGTTAAGTATTTCAGAGATTAACATTCCTAAATCCCTGGCTTTGACAAAACTAGTTGGCAACAATTAAAATAAGTTAGTTATAGAGTTGCTGTCAGGGGGGAAAACAGCTTTATACCTTAACAGATTTTTAAAAGACATTTTTCTAGCAGTTTTAGGCTTATAGCAAAAGAGAGAGGAAGGTACAGAGATTTCCATACACTGTCTGCCCCTTCCACATGCATTCTTTAACTTATAGGGGTTTTGCCTTTTATATGTTGGGTACTCTCTGAAACAGGTTAGGCAGCACTTTGCAAAAGTGAGGAAAAGAACCCAAGAACTTTGTAAATGTCAAAATCTTGAGAGATTTAAGATAGCATCGAGTGTAGTTAAGGGAGAAGGTTCACTATAGTACATGTATATTGAAATCAGGCCAATGTCTTTATTTATAATCTGTGTTTGCTGAAATAACATTCTTTGCTAGTGCTAGAATTTCACTGAATTTTTAATGGAGGAAAGTGGTATTTGTAGTCATCTAGTCATCTCTCTCTTTTTTCTTTTTAGAGATAGAAAGACATCAAGGTGAAGATAAACATTAATCAGTTGCATACTCTGCACAACCCTGGACTGGGGGTCAAACCTGCAATCCAGGCATGTGTCCTGACAGGGACTCAAACCTGCAACCTTTCGAGGTAGTGGACAACATTCCAACCAACTGAGTCACCCAGACAGGGTGTAGTCATCTTATGATTTAATTGCTACTTCATACTTTCTTTTTTGGGAGGTTGGGGGTGGTGGTTATTTTTTAAGAAATGAGGAGCCTTCATTGAAAATTGCATTTTCTAAAGAAAGCAATTTATTAATCCACTGAACTCTTTGGAAATAAATTAAGTTGGATTTCTTTTGATTAAAATATAGAAGCAGCTGAGACCGGTTTGGCTCAATGGATAGAGCGTCGGCTTGGGGACTGAAGGGTCCCGGGTTCGATTCTGGTCAAGGGCATGTACCTTGGTTGCGGGCATATCCCCAGTAGGGGGTGTGCAAGAGGCAGCTGATCGATGACTCTCTCATCGATGTTTCTAGCTCTCTATCTCTCTCCCATCCTCTCTGTACAAAATCAATAAAATATATTTAAAAAAATATATAGAAGCAGCTTTCCAAATGCCTACAACATGCAAATTAGGGTCAAAGGTGGCTTGTAGTGAAGTGTGAGAGACAAATGTACCAACTGACAATGGCTAGGCCACATAGGACAACAGAACTCTGTCCCACAACCTCTGCAACAATTAGCCCAGAACCATCAGGACTTGGTCAGAGACTGCCAGCTTCCTTATTTTTTTGCTGCTCCCACTCCAGTTTCAATTCAGGCCAACCAGAGAAGACAGATAAGTTCCCCCAAATAATCACATGAGATATCTTGCTCTAGCTTTCCTGCCTCCAGCTCCCCAGCCTCCAAGGAGGGCATTCCTGAAACATTCCCTTTCCTCCACCATAAAGCTTCCCCACTCTGCTGCCTGCCTTGAGCCTCTGCCAAACACTAGTGACGCTGGTGGCTGACTCCCTTGCTATAACAAGCTCTGAAAAAATAGCCTTTGTTTGTTTTCATTTGTTTATTTCCCCAAGGGGAAAATATGTAGTAGAACTCCAAGTTTTTGGAAATAAGCTGAAGAATTCTCACTCTGAAAGAAATAAATGCACACATTTATGAATCCTATGTAATAAAAGGCTAATATGCAAATCGACCAAACAGTGGAATGACAGGTTGCTGTGATGTACTGAACACCAGGGTCAGATGCTCAACGCAGGAGCTGCCCCCTGTTGGTCAGTGCGCTCCCACAGGTGGAGTGCTGCTCAGCCTGAAGCCAGGCTCATGGCTGGCGAGTGCAGCGGTGGTGGTGGTGGGAGTCTCTCCCACCTTTGTGGCAGTGCTAAGGACCAAGAGTCCTGGACTGTGAGAGGGTACAGACTGGGCTGAGGGACCTCCCCGCTTCAGTGCACAAATGTCATGCACCAGGCCTCTAGTATTAAATAATATTAAGCTTTAAAAACTGACTAGTAGGTTACTACTTCATAGTCTTTAGTCAAATGTAGAATTAAAAATATTATGGCAGTGGACGTTACATTACAGAGAGCCAAGGAAAGACCTGCACCTTTGGGGCCTTTTACTGCCCACTAGTGGGCCCTTCACACCTGGCCAGTTGCCCCCACACATCCTTAGTTGAGACTTTATCATTTCTACTCGCAGCTTGGTTGACGGACTTTAATGTAGCAGATAGAAACCAAGATGTTTTCTTCTCAGTGACCATGTCACTGAATATGTTCTTTGAAATAGGTTGCATTGTTCTGTGGCAGCTTGTTGGTGTAATTTCAAATTGACTTACTAATTTCATGACTTGGCTAAAAAAAAGCAGGCTAAGTTTTCAAGGGCTCCTCTTCTCTATTTTTAACACGAAGAACCTAAAGACTTTGAACTATTTTTAATTTTATTAAATTTTTTTTTTTTTTTTTTTTTTTTTTTTTACAGAGAGGAAGGGAGAGGGATAGAGAGTTAGAAACATCAATCAGCTGCCTCCTGCACATCCCCCACGGGGGATGTGCCTGCAACAAGGTACATGCCCTTGACTGGAATTGAATCTGTGACCCTTCAGTCTGCAGGCCGATGCTCTATCCATTGATCCAAACTAGTTTCGGCAAGACTTTGAACTCTTAATATGTGTCAGGCCCTCTATTTGATGTTTTGTGTACTTTATCTCATTTAATCCTCCCATTTATGCTGTAAGGATGGCCTTATGATCCCCATATTACAGATGAGTAAACTGAGACTCAAATTGGTTAAAATAATTTAGTCAGTGAAACAGAACCAATAAGGGGTGGAGTCAAGATCTGAAAAGGATTTCTCTGACTATCCCCTCAGCAGTCTACTTCCTCTTAAAGAAGATATAAAATTAGAGATGACTCCAAGTTCAATATGGGAATGGTCAAGCCTGGGAGAGGTAAGTTAGGAGAAGAGGGAGGGGGCTGGTAAATTTAGTGTAGAATATAACAAGTTTGGGAAGACCACTAAATGTCTGGATAGAAAGCTACTCTGGAATATTACTTCTGTACACCAATTTTCAAATAACATATATCAAGACAATGACAACATTCGTTGGCAGTTACTATCCAGAGATGTTACATAACCTGTGCTAAGATCCTAATGGAAAAAAATGTTTCAGGAAGGGTTCTCTTTTCTTGTCAGACAGACTTCACTTGCCATTAACCCCAAAGCATATCTGCCTCCTTTTTCCTCTTTCCCTTTAGCACCGGTAGCTTTCTCTACCTTTACTTCTTTCACCTCCATTTGAGGTATTTCCCACTCTGCTGAGTCGTACAGGCTTCGGAGGTTTTATTCAAATCCAACAATGATATAGAACTGATTAAATAAGCTACTCTCATCTGCAAAGAATCAAAACATTCAGAAGAGAGATTCAGTTCAATACTTGCAATAAGAACACGAGCCAGCTGGAGAAGTTCTCAGATTAAATCTAATTCAACATGATTTAGACAAAGAGTCCCACTGGGGACATAACTTACCAGTAAGGCTCACACTAGAATGCCTTGCCGTGCCAAATGAATGCAAGATACATTACCACTTTGAAAAGCAAGAGCTGCGCACAGTCTCACTGAGCAGGACTACTTTTATACGGGCTGGGGAAGACCCTTGTGCTCGACACTCTGAGCTGAGTCCTTCTAGACAGAATTTGTGAAAATTCCTTTTGCAAGAAGAGAGTTTCCTGGAAGGTTGGGGCTCATTATTTAATTGTAAAGATAAGGACTCACCACAAAGATGTAAAGAATGTGAAGCAAGCGTTGGAACTAGAAAAACAAGTATAAATTGTCTTCCCCACCTGACGGTAAACTGTAACACGAAGAAATACTGTATTAGCTGATAGGTGGTGACCATAGGATATCATGGGTTCAAATGTTACAAAAATCTTGGCTCAACCCCATTTTGTCACTTAGCGGTGTGACTGTGAGCAGCTTACCTAAACTCATTGAGTGAAAGTATGCTAATCCATAAAGGGGGGATAAATCCACTTTCCTTTTGGGGTTGATTATTCTGAGCAGAACAGGAAACTAGTAGGGTTTCTGGACAGTGTGTGGTCTATTTTACTCCAGGATTTAGAATCTATGCTTCAGCAAAGTATGAGTGAAAGTATACCTTTTGCCTTCTGATTTCATACATGTTGCCGGTATCAGAACAGGACATTGGCACCACTGACCTGTGGCACAATCCTATGTACCCAGAAATCGGGCAAATGTTTTTGGGTTCCCCAAAGACCTTGCTGGCTTTTTCTCACATTGCCTCGTGGTCAAATGCATTTTTTTTTTTTTTTACTTGGGGGTGTGTGTGTGTGTGTGTGGGGGGGGGTAGAGCATAGCTTGGAAGTCATAGGTAGTCTGAATTCAACGTGGCTGATCATCTTACAGGACTTTGATGGGAGGGGCAAAAGAGAAGTAAGGAAAGAGATAACTTAAAATGTTAATTGGAGCTCCTGAGATATAGTATAGAGTAGGGTTCAAGATAAGGCTCTCTTGGTGGTTCCCAGAGACACTTGTGGATTTTTGAAAATCTACTGGTGTCTGAGTTAGAGGTACATTCCAAATATACTGAACTGGAATTGGAGTTTGAGGAAGATATCAGGAATAGGAAACTATTTTTTTTTTAAAATGCATTCTTTCTGTTTGCCTTAAGGAAAGTTATGTTTGTTTCACTACTCTTTTCCAATTTTAGCTTTGTTGATTCTTCATATGGTGTTTTGTTTTTTGAGATAAATTTAGACTTGTAGAAGATTAGCAAAAATAGAACAACTCAAGCAACAAATGAATAATACAGATAAAATATTTATATCAATATAAACTCATGGATATATATTTTACTTTTTGGTCTAGAATCCAAAAATTTTGTTTTTTATTTGTTGATCAAATTTTTCTAAGGCCATTGGAAACATTTTTAGGTTGGCTTTTGTGCTTTTTGCTATGCCGCATATTATCTTTTCCTTTTCCCTCCTTCCCCTTTTCCCTTTCCCCCTTCCTTCTTTCCATCCCTCCTTCCCCCTGCCTATTACTAATTTTTTATTTTCCAGCTCTTTCTTATATTTTGTAACCACAAGATCCTCCAGGCACACCTTTCTAGCCTCATTCCAGGAATCAACCATTTCTCTAAGAATCCCTGGTTTCTTTAATTGGGGAATGTATTTTTTTTCTTCTTAAATATTTGTAATAATTTAGCAGTGAAATCATCTGGGACTGGAAGTTCTTAAAGCAAGAATTTATTTATTATTATTTTTTTAAAATATATTTTTATTGATTTTGTACAGAGAGGAAGGGAGAGAGATAGAGAGTTAGAAACATCGATGAGAGAGAGTCATCGATCAGCTGCCTCTTGCACACCCCCCACCGGGGATATGCCTACAACCAAGGTACATGCCCTTGACCGGAATCGAACCCGGGACCCCTCAGTCCCCAAGCCGATGCTCTATCCATTGAGCCAAACCGGTCTCGGCTAAAGCAAGAATTTAATTACTTTAATAGGTAAGGGCTATTGAATTTATCTATTTATTTTGGTAATTTGTGTTTTTCAAGGATTGATTCACTTCATCTGAGATGTCAATTTTATGTGCATAGTGTTTTGCAATAGTTTTATATTTTTCATTTAATATCTCTGGGATTTGTACTGATGTCCTGTCTTCTTGATATTGGTTATTTGTACCATCTATGTGTCTTTTCTTTCTTAGTCAATATGGCTGGAGATGATATTTTCAAAGTATTAACTTTGGATTCATAGATTTTCTCTACTAATTCTTTGTTTTTTTTTATTTCATTGGTTTGTGTATTTATCTTTATTTCCTTCTACTTGCTTTAGGTTTAGTTTCTTTCTTTATCTAATTTCATACAGTGAAAGTGTAGATTATTGATTATTGATTGTCATCTTTTCTAATATAAGCATTTAATTTCTACAAATTTCCCTTTGTGCGCAATTTTACTGGCATGCCACAAATTTTGATATTTTTATTTTCATTTACATTGAATTTAAAGTACTTATTAATTTTTTTAGACTCCTTTTGTGACCCATGGATTATTTAGAACTAAGTTTTTCATATTCAGCCATTTGGAGATTTTCCATATATCCTGTTACTGATTTTCCATTTAATTCCATTATGGCCTGAGAAGATATTTTGTATAATTTCTATTTTTTAAAATTTGGCTGAGGTTTGTTTTATAGCCTGGTATAAGATTGCCTGGGTTTGAACTCTGTTGTTGCTATGGAAACTGTCAGTATGTAGTTATACTGTAAGATATAATTTTCTTTTAAGGTGGGAGTCTGCTGAATTTTGAGTTTTAGGTCTTCCCTATGCACTGTGCCTCAGAGAAGATTTCTTTGAATGTTCTTATTCTTTTCTTGATCTCTCCCATCAATATTCTGCTGGCATTTATTATTTAAAGTTTTTGTTTTTATTAATCCTTTGGTTTAGGCATGCATTATTTATCTGAGTCTTGGGGGTATGAACTCCCTCTTCCCCTGCCTTGACTGCAGTTGTGAAGTCTTGCTCCTTCCTAAGTGTCGAGCTAACTCATAAAAGAATCTGGAGGCCTTGACTGGAAATAAATGATAAAGATGTATTCAATGGTCTCAGAGTGTACAACTTTGAAAATTGCAAAAACCCTGAAGGGTTCCAAAGAAGAAAGAGACGTTAACACTTCTTACAGGAAGAAGCGCATTCTCAAGAATAATGAGTCCTGCATTCTTATCCCTAGGATGGATCCAGGATGGGTATCAGTCAGATGTCAGGCAGTCTGGATGATGGATGCAGGTGGTCTGGAGGATGGGTGTCGGGGGGTCTGGTCATGTCCAGTAGTCTGGGTAATGGATGCCAGGTGGCCTGGATGTTTGAGCCCTTCGCAGGGTTAATAAGAGGCTTATCTGGAGGTTCGGTGTATATTCAGGCATTGATGCAGGACTGGAAAGCTCAAAAAATTTAAGTTCTCAGGCTAGTTAGAACAAGAATAGAATGATTTCCTCATGCCTACTTGATTTTAGTAATTTAGCAGCTTCACTGCAGTGACTCCATTCTATGTCTTCACTCTACTTTTCAGCAGGCTTAGGTTGTCCTCTGATCCCTTCCTCTAGCTGCCAGGAGTTTTAAAAGGTGCCTACGGGCAGCAGGAGTGACTTGCCTCTCCTGCACTTCTGCTCTTCGCCTTCATGTCTTATCATGGCGGATGCTTCTTGATGCTTCTTAGGAGTCTTTCTGATCTTTTCTGTGAGCAGCCAATGGGCATTTGTAGAGAAAGCATCTGTTAGTGGGTGCAAGCTCATTTTCTGCAGCCCTTGGGGGTTTTGCACTGTCTCGCTAGGCCACACCTGGCAGTCACCAGCTTTTCAACTACTCTAGCCTCAGACTTTAACTGGTGTCTGGCTGGCTCTGCCACATCCAACTAAGTGTTCCTGTCTTCTCTCTCCTGGCATGTGTCTTCTCTTTTTAGATTCGGGACCAGTTATTGCACTGCAACTTCTACAATGGGTTCAAAAAGTCATGACTTTGAAACGAGCATGGCTGATTTTGTTATAAGGGTGGGAATAAGGGCTTTTCAGCTCTTTGTATCCTTGGGTAGGTACAGGAACTCTTTGCTTTTTAATTCATGACTTTTTGTACTTATCTTTATGCCTTGTATCTTTTATTCTTTGGGTTTATTTCACTGTGCTTTATTCTCTCCCATATTTCAGAAATAATATGCTTAATTCATTGGAAAAACAGTAACAACAACAAAAACAGGTCTACTAGTACATGCTGTGCCTCTGTAAATTATTAACTCAAAGCTAAGGATGGCAACCTTACTTTGTGACTATGAATGATCTTTCTGTGATAGTATTTTAGTTTATGAAATATTTTAAATTTATTTTAAGAGAGAGAGAAAGGGAGAGGGAGAGAGAGAAACATCAATTGGCTGCCTCTGATAGGCCTCCTATCAGAGATCAAGCCCACATCCCCAGCATATGCCCTGACTGGGAATTAAACCAGCAACCTTAAGTACACTGGATGCTGCCTAGCCTACTGAGCCACACTGGCCAGGGCCTGTGATAGTATTTTTATTATAAGGGGGATTACTGTAAGGAAAAATGTGTGCTTCCATGCAAAACTATACATTGTCTACATATAACACACCCTTCAGAGTTATCTGATTCTACTATTGCCTTTGTTTTTGAGGTATTTTATAACACTGCAAGTAGCTAAGAGGCTCACAAAATAATTCTTATCTATAGACATGCAGATTCTGTCCTGCATGTTAGATAGAAATTCATCTGTTTTTCCTCTTCCCCTGTGGAAAACTGAGTTTTACTTCTATTTGTACATTTTTTTTTCAGTCTTCCTGATCTATAAATATGTTGATTATTTGGATTCTCTTTTAAACAGTTATAACATCTGCTTGATTTCCTCACTGATTAATGAATAGAATAAAATCATTAACATGTGTTCAGTTTCATATCTCTATGAGAGCCCTGATTTTACTAGTTATCTTTTCAATGAAACTTTTCCTTTAGTTGGCATTTGTTTGATTTATTATATGGGATACAGGCTGAAAAACAGTAACAAAAATCTCCACCGAACTGAGGCGTAAGTAAAAGAGAAGTCCATTTCCATCTAATCTTCAGTGACTGGAAGGTGGGCAGTCCAGGGGTTATCAGATACCTCTGTTCCTGTAAGGTGTCTGGGGACTCAGGCTTCTGTCTCATTGCTCTGCTGACCTGTAGGTGAAGACCTCATCTATGTAGTCAAAGATGGCTCACTCTATCCCTGGCTCCTTTTCTCTTTTTCCATAGGAAGGAGGGAAAGCAGTGTGGGAGGCATATGTATTCTTTATAAAGACTCGACATGGAAGTTGTATAAGTCATTGCAGTTCACTTCCTACTGGCCTTGCCTAACCACAAGGCGGTCAATAAATGTGGCAAGGTATGCAGGTGTCCATAATATCTGGATGGGGTGGGAGGACCAGACTCTGTCCTAAACTTGCCTCCAGTAAATCTGTCTCCACCCTATGTCTATTTTGAATCTTATGATTTTAGTTTTTAAAGCAGGGGTTAGCAAAGTTTTTCTGTGAAGAGCCAGAGACTAAATAGCTTAGCCTTTGCAGGTAAAATGTGGTCTTTGTTACAGCATATCATCTAAAACTGTGAAAACCATTCTGAGTCTAAGACCATAAATAAAGAGGCTGGGGGCTGGTAAGGGCTGGTAAGGGCTTGTGGTAAGGGCTGGTAAAGGCTGGTAAGGGCTTGTGGGCTGTCATTTGATCTTACTTATAAACAACATGAAGTTGATCTTACTTATAAACAACATGAAGTTTTTCAAAAACAAACAAAAAAACACCTTTGATTAATTTTTGTCTTTTAGCTCTGTGATTTAACCCATTAGCTTTTATTGCGATTTCTGATACATTTCCTTTTATGCCATATTTTTCTGTTTCTTCTCTTCCTTGCTATCCCAACCTCCTTTATTTGGCTTTTTTGGATTGAGATTTTAAACTTTACATTTCCATTTTTTTTTGTTAATCCTTACCTAAAGATATATATATATATATATATATATATATATATATATATATATATATATATATATATTTAGAGAGAGAGTATAAGGGAGAGAGAGAGAGGGAAGGGAAGAGAGAAACATCGATGTGGAAGAGACCATCAATTGGTTGCCTCTCACATGCACCTAAAGGGCCAGGGATCGAACCTGCAACTCAGGTATGTGCCTTTGATTTAGAATCAAATCCCAAACCCTTAGTTCTCAGGGCAGACTCTCTAACCACTGAGTCACACAGGTCAGGGGTTAACTTCTACTTTTTAAATCAACACCTGTTTGGGAAATTACATGCTTTAATTCAATTTAATCTCGTTATTTTCAGGTGCAATTTTTTATTCTATCACATATTACATAGCCTCTGGAAAACTCCATTGCATACTTAAAGGGAAGATAAGAGTAAAAAGGCAAATAACATCTTAACATTACTATAAGAATAGTTTTGATCTGATAGCCCTTTGATAATGCCTATGGGATTTCAAGGGATATGAAGAACATACTTCGGGAACCTGAAGTTTTAGGAACTAGTATTTATTTTTTTAAGCGAATTATCCTTCTGGGCATATTTGGCTGGGACCCAGAGTGGGATCTTCAGCAGCTAAAAAGCATTAGATGTTTTAAAAGGTGAGAGAGGACCTGGAGTAGGAAACAGCTCAACTTTGCTTTCTTCACTATTTCTCTTGGGGTTGATATTTCTGATCTGCTCCTATATTCAATTTCACCCTCTTTTCCTACCAAACTCTCTGAACTGCTCTGCGATGCCCTTTGTAACATTCCAGCTTAGGATCCCAGATAGTGTGTATTTTAGAAAATTGGTAAAAAATGTGGTTATTTAAGAGAAATAACATGCTCACACAAAATCATGCTAGTAAAATGAGTCTGTGTCCTAGTTTCAAAATTCTGATTTGTTTACATAAAAATTCAGCTTTCACTATGTATAAGTTATGAATGAATTTTGACTTAAATCAGTAAAAGTCAAATTCTTCAAAAAAATGATCTATAATTACTAAAGCTGAGTTTAAGTCATGAAATGTATTGGAAGCCACTTTATCTTTTATTTTTATTATTATTGTTATTAATCTTCACCCAAGGGTGTGTTCATTAATGAGAAAGAGAGAGAGAGAGAGAGAGAGAGAGAGAGAGAGAGAGAGAGAGAGAATAAAGAAGAGAAGTGAAGAGAAAAGAGAAAAAAAATCCATTGATTGCCTCCAGTATGTGCTCTGACTGGGGATTGAACCTGAAATCTAGATATGGGCCTTGACAGGGAATCGAACCCTCAACCTTTTTGGTGTAGGGGATGATGCTCCAACCAACTGAATCATCCAACTGGGGAGTTAATCTTTTAAAAAATATGGGCAATTGATATCTGAAAACATTTATATATTGGATATTTATGTATAAGGCAAGCTCTTGGCTGAAATCTTTACATTAAGTGGTCTTTTAAACTAACATATATCCTAGCTAAAGCACTTGATTTTCTCACAATAAGTCTTAGTATCCAAAATTATAGTGTTATCATCTCTGAAAAACAATAAAGCCTTGATTTTTATGGTTGATTAACTAGGTTATTGCAAATCACGTCAACTTTGAGTTTGGCATATCTCCCAGAAAGCAAACTTCCCAGGCTAAATTCAAAGTTCCTTTTTCCATAACAGAGATCTAAATTCATAAAATCCCTTGAGGTTTTTTTGCATCCAAAACAGACATTTCCCAGGGTTTCATATGGTTTTCTGGAAAGCTCTTGACCCAACAAGTAGTTCCATATGGAGGCAACTGAGCTAATAAAGCCTCATTTCCTGTGAATTCATCGTACTTCAGATATTCTATTCAAATCATTCTTTCAGTCATCGGTGTCCCAGCCTGTTTTGTTGAGGGAAGTTAGAATCATCATCAGTGACCTGACAGAGTATCTTACTTATTTTTTTTTTTTTTTAGCAATCAAGTTAGCAGGGTATGTTATTTCGAGATTTATTAGGTGACTTTGGTAGCTTGGTAATAGAATCTGCCCAAGAATAAGCGGCAATTAGGTCTTAGGTATATGCCATAGCAGGAATATCAGGAACGTTCCAGAAAAGTGTGGCTTTTGGGGCAATGGAAAACTCAATGCGATAGTGATATTTTAAGTTTGAAGACTTATATTTATTTCAGTTTTGCCTGGAAAAATCACTCAGTCTTTTTGTAGTAGATGCTGTCTGTCAGTGTTCCACCCCAACCCTCTGGAATCCCTTTGCCCTTTTCTTTGCATCCATCCCCTAGCTTGTATGTGCTTTTGCTTCTAAGGATTGGCACATATGGATGTCTTTGTAGAATTGTTCTTGGTTCTTGGATGCAACTTATACCCATTCCAGAGAGCTCAAGTTGCCTGGCAGCTTGCCTCCCCCATCTCCCATTGCCCAGAGGCAGCTCACCCCTAACTACCAATGATGGGGACTACCAGAGCAGGTGGGGGAGGGGCATAAAGGTCCCCCCTTCCCCATTCCCCCTTCAGAGCTCTCCTGCTGAATCAGGCTGAGACTGGGACTTGGCCTGAAATCACACCTGGGTTCTATCCCTTCTAAGCTGGGGTACTCTTTCTCACTGCACAGGACTACTATAAAAATAAGGTGACATAGCATTTGTGGGCGGGTTGGTAAACAGTAAGTGGCCTGGCCAAAAGGACTTGTTTTGGCCCCAAAGCAGGGACGTCACATAGATAGGACTACCTGAAGCTCTAGGTTGATATTTTAAGCCCTCCTTGTGCTTAGCAAATTCAAATAGAAGGCTCTCCCCTCCTCAGTCCTGCTTCCCTACCTACTCTGGTGTGTCACATGAGGCTAAGGCAGATTTCTGCATCAATTTACTTATTTTATCAATGCTGAGATATACTATTTTGTTTCTCTTCCTCTTTATTGCTTTCTGGTGTTTTACGACAGAAGAAGGCAGGGAAGTCTTACCCTTTTAATTTCAGTGCAGAAGTTGCCATTTCACAGCTGTTGTCAAGCCCTGAGTGACTCTAAGGTGGCATTGTCATGCCAGAGAAGGAAGCTCTCTGATGCAGAATTGCTTCTGGAAAGCTGGGTTATTGGTTATTCAGGGCATACTCCTCTCCTTGATGGGCAAGGACTGCCTCCTTTACAACACATCTCAGCCTGCCACAATATGCCATCCCTTGACCTACAAAGAACCCCAAATACAAAAGTCTGACAGGTGAATCCCAACCCTGACCTGATTGTCTATCAGAAATAACCACTGTTGGGTTCTTAATTAAACCATTTGGATTCTGATTGGCTTAGCTGCCTTCCTTCATGAAGTGGCAAAGAGGGCTGTAAGTTACTTTTGCCTGAAATATGTGTCCTTCATCCTCTATGGAGTTCCTCACCTGGGTGCTAATTCTTGCTGCACAGGACTACTGTAAAAAGAAGATGACATGGCATGTGTGGAAGGATTGGTAAATAGTTAAATGGCCTGACCAAACTGACTTGTTCTGACCTCAAAGCAAGGGTGTCACCCCCCGAATAACCTCCTCAGAAAACACATATTCCTGAGGATCTCAATTGGGTCTCAGACTTATTTTCCGAATGCAAAGTTGAAAACGGGCTCTTGAATCATTGAAACTATGCATTAGGGGGTTCATTTTGGTTCATTATGGACTAGTCTTTGTGCTCTTGTCTTAAAACCTAACTACCATATGTGACACTGTTTCCATGGTGAAATGTATTCCAGATCCAAAGAACTGCTTTAACACATGAACTTGCTAACTACATAACTTGTCCCTAAGCTGCACTCTGCCTACATGTGAGAGCGTGCTCATGCATTAGAACATGTCAGCGCCACTTCAGCTGGCAAAGTGACAGGCACGGGAAGTCTCTCCAATGCAGCAGAGTGAAGAGCACAGAATCTGAGGAGCCCACATCTACTGGAGTTTCAAAGGCTCCCTTAGAAGGTGCTTGTCTACGTGGAAGATTTAAAAGTTATTTTCTCATTAGTGAGGGACTAAGCAATATAATGAAAAGATTTGCCTCTTTCTATGTCATGAGTGGGAGATGAGAACTTTGGACCAAACACTTAAGTTCTTGCCCTTCATTATTTCCATCTGAAAATTGGAGATTAAAAGGAAGTGCTATCATATATATTAATTTAGAAAACATTTAAAAAATTTTATCATCTTTATTGTTGAAAATATTACAAATGTTCCCTCCCCCCAGGCCTTTACTCCCCTCTCACACCCCCTCCCCAGGCCTTTACTGCACTATTGTCTATGTTAAGTGCAATAAACCAGTCAGAGAAAGACAAATACCATATGATCTCACTTATATATGGAATCTAATGAACAAAATAAACTGACAAACAAAATAGATCCAGAGACATGGAAGGCCAGGATGATAGGTGTGTGATATTATATCAATCATAAAATTTTAAGTTAGAAAAATACCACTTCCCTCTCATGCTTACTTATACTATCCCTTCCCCTCCACATATTTCAATTATTTGTCTTATTCACACAGGTTTTAACTTCTGAAGCCACTACAACTTTAGTCCATTCAGATCTGTACAGTTTCTACTTCTGGTCATTTAATGTCACAGCGGTTTTCTTGAGCTCTCAATTAAATATTCGCACTCTGACTTTGCAGACTCCCTGTTTGATGGGCTCCCTGTTTGAAATAGATTATTAATAGTTTATTTTCAGTTGAAAAAGTGCAAACAGAATGACAATATTTTCATGAATATTTAAACGTTGCTGCTGCAAGTGCTCTTTATCAATTGCATCCAGAGGCCTTATTAAATATAAAGAATTCCAATCTCAAGTGCAAATAAATTTAGAACATATATTAAGTCTTAGTAAAAATAATTACATTCTTATTAAGGGGTACACATGCTCTAGTCAGTGTATCATCTTGGGAAAAGGGTGAGATTCAACATTCTCCGCCTGAGGTGCTTGATGAAGTAAAGTTCTGTCTTCAGTTTCCCTGTGAAATCTCACAGCTGCTGGAGAGTAAGAGAGTGTCAACTACCGGAATTGCCATGGTTAAGAGTGGATTGTTTTCAAAACACAATGCACAGAAGCCCAGTTCAGCAGGCAGCAGCTGGGAGAGGCCAGTGAACATCCTGGGACTTTGAAGGTCGTGGAGAAGTGGCGGGGCTGTCCAGCAGCCCCTGAAAGACTGATGAACAGATGACTCCCACACAGTTCCACTGTCCCGGAGAGGGCTAAGGAGTTTGCCCGGCTGAAGAAGCCAAGGAGCCTCTATTGCCTGCCTCATTAGGCTTTTATTGAAATTTTTATCTTTAGATACAGTCAGTAGGGTGAGTAACCTTGGGAGGACACATGTGTTTATGTTGCCCTCTAGGCAAGGGCATCCAGGGATTAAGCATAAGGATTCCAGAACACACTCAGGGGGCTGCGCATGCACAGGCTTGTTTGGAAAGGTCAGGGAATAATTAGGGGCGCCACCTTCGACATTCCCCTAAGTCTCCCCTAAAAGGAAATTCCCATAAACAGGTTGCCTTCCACACACTTCCCTTCTATCAGAATGTCCTCCTTACAAACTTTCCAACCAAGTCTCTTGTGCTCTCCAACAGAGAAGTGCCTTCGAAGTCATCTTTGGGGAGGAAGAGCAGCATTCTGGGCTTTGCACCCTTGGTTGAGCCAATGTGGCTTCTTTTTAACCTGTTTTCTACATCTTAAATATTTGTGGGGTGTGTGTGTGTGTGTGTGTGTGTGTGTGTGTGTGTGTAAGAAGAGTTTTACTCCTCCAACCTCCCCTGCAAAAAAGTTTAAATGGGAACCACTCAACCCAGCTTTTCAACAGTGGGGTTTTAGCTCTTTCCCTCAATAGTATGTCCTCTGGGGTCTAAGGAGAGATTGTGATTTGGAGTTTGGGGCTCTAGGAGGATCTCTTCCTAACAGTGTTTTATTCATCAATTAATCCATTTATAGAGCTCTACCTGGGTCATCTTGTGTTCTAGGCATGAGGGCTCTAGCAGTGAACAAAAATGATACACTTCTTGTCCTATGGAGTTAACCTTCCAGAGGTAGAAAGTAAAAATGCACATAAGTACATAATCTGTTATGAGGTAGTGATACTTGTGGAAAGAAAGAAAGCAGAAAGGGATAGAGAGAGATGGGGGCTTCTGAATGAGGACAGTCTTTCCTGAGGAGAGGACTTTTGAGCAGTCTTAATTGTAGTGAGTGAGAGGGTAGGCCATGCAGACCTCTGGGGGCAAGGAGGTGCAGTAAAAAAGAATCAATACATACAAAGGCCCATGGGCAGGATTGGGTTTAACTTTTAAGAAACCCAGCATGGAGGTCGATGGCTGGTTGAAGTGAGGGAGAGGCAGAGTGGGAGAAGGGCAGAGAAGAGATCAGGAGCCAGGTCACGTAGAATATAGGCAATCAGGGTCAGAACTTCCTTACAAGTGAGATGGAAAGTCTCAGGTTTGTGCAATAGGGTCACCACTTTAAATTATGGCTTGCAGAAAGTGAAGATATTATAAGTTAATTTTAGACTATTATAATAAAATCATTTATTTGAATAAAAAGAACTGTCTCCCAAGAGACACAGATTCAAGTAGCAACTTAAAGGGTACTCTTCTGAGATAGAGGAGGGGTCACCTTTTATAGAGAACTTTCCTGCCCACAGTTCCCATTTTGATTGTTTCATGTGCAGTTTTAAGTAGTCTAAATCATGCAGTTCTGATTGGTTGGTATAGATGCAAATGAAGGAGCGATTTGTGTAGTTGAGCTTGAACATGGCAAGTCTCAGTCCATTGGTAGAAAGAGGAAGTCAGAGTTTTCCTGCAGTGATTGACTAAGCAAGTGGGGTCCAGTGTGGGAACCTCAATCTGAGGTTCTTCCTCATACACAGAGTATGTGAGGTGCCCCTGTTGGCAAATGACCATTAGACTCTTATTTATACAATTTTGGACCTTGGTTGGTCATGGGGCTTCCATCTCAGCAGATAACTTTTTTCTTGGACTTTATACCAAGTGAATTTTTCTTCCCAAGGTCCTTGTGTGTGATAATCCAGTATTGTGGATGTAGAAAGAATTATTTAGAAAAGGTTATGTCCATGTGGTTTATAGAATATATTTTATGGTCTTTTGTTCTCAGGGGGAAGACATTTAAATACAGCCAAATCAGAAAGATGGAATCAGTTTTGAGAAAAGCAAAAGATTATAAATGCTTATTTGACAAAGTAAATCTCTATTCAAAATAGGCTGTCAGGTCATTAGATGCCATGCAACTTAGCAGGAAGAAAAATTAATTTGGAGAAAGCACTATTTAAAGTAAATGCTACAGAGCCTGAGGCAGGTGCCCAGTAATTAAAGAGATAGAATTAGTCTGTCATTATCTGCCTTTATTTTTCAATAAAAAGAACCTTCATTGCCAACTAACAGTGTGCTCAAATATTTAGGTTAGTTTGAGAATTGAACTTAGAAAGAAAAAAAATTTAAGTTTGATTCTTTAAAGTTTGATAACTTAAAGAGGTCTTAAACTATTGTTTCACAGTCTTATTACTAAATCAAAAGCATGTTAAAAGAATCTATTTGAATATGAGACTGTATTGAATTTAAAATATAAACCACACAGGTGTGCTCTCTATTCTAAAGAGTCTAAATGAGTCTTGCCAAAATGCTTCTAGCATAAGGATCCCTTCTCATCTCTTTCCCTATACTCTGCTTTTGTTTATATAGCTGGCCTATTGACAGCTGGGTAGTTAAGCTTAAATAAAATCAATATCCTCAACCACTCTGTTCTAAATTTCATTTTGAAAAATAAGAAAATGTTCCCTTCCACAGCCTACCTATTTCTTGTTCTAAAAGATTTTTTATTTTTACATAAAACAGTGATTGACATGATACATTTTTCATTGCTACTTCAACTTTCCAATTTGCAAGTGGAAATACCAAAGTGTCAAAGTTTATCAACTGATTATTTCTTCTTTCCGTTCTCTTTAAATAATAAAGCCAGTTGGGGGTTTAGGGAAGGCAGGTGCTGAAATGATGGAATCTGTGAGACTCAGACATAAGAAACTGTACATAAGTACTGCATTCTAGCTGATATAGGTGTTTCCTATGGGATTATAGGTTAAGTTATGATTTTGCTATGCGTTTGTACTAGAATTGAGTGATTGAATATGTAGATAACAGATAGTTTTCTGATTGTTTGAGTGGGAGGTTACTGTCTGTAAGAAGGGAAGGCGAGAATTATTGATGCCCAGTATTTCCTAAAGTGTGGTACGCCGTACCCCCAGGGGTATGGGAAGAGTTTGGTTGGGGTACGCATTGCACCGGATTTGGTGGGGGTACGCATTGCACCGTGCTTAGTTGCGCCTAATTCTACTTTCTCATGAGTACGAGGGGTAGTCAGCGTTACAAAAATTATAGAAGAGGTACACATATGTCAAAAGTTTGGGAAACACTGGCAATGGATAAAAGTTGGAGATATCAGTAGGATCTCATGGCTTGCTTAATACAGATATAGATGGATATATAGATGTAGATGGTTACATATAAGACGTACTGATCATTGTATAAGCCAAGTTAGTACATATATAGTTTATATTGTATATGTCCTTGTTCTGTTAGCTGAGGAGCCCTAGAAGAAATGATACCCCATTAGCAACAATGATCTTGATCTATAATACCATCCTCCAATAAAAGGAACTAAGGCTGTGTGGAGAAATGGCTAATTCTAGGACTGAGGCAGGACATAAGCAAGATGATCCTGGAGCATCTTAGAGTGCCAGAAAATAAGACAGTGCTAAACAAACAAAAACAAACAAACAAACAAAAATACACTCATAATGACAGTTTTGTGTCAAAGAAACATGAGTCAAATGAAAGAGCTCCTATTGCTTAAAACAGAACAACTTGAACAATAAAACAAATAAAGTAATATTGCATTATAACTTAAAGTTTAAAATAAATATCTATGCCCTGACCTCTTAGGTTTTGGGTTCAGTCCGCAATTGGGATGTGTATGGGAAGCAATCCATCTCTCTCTCTCTCTCTCTCTCTCTCTCTCTCTCTCTCTCTCTCTCTCTCATAAATAAAAAATGTCATATAGTAAATATCCATGATTCCATTTAATATAAGTAAAAAAATAAATAAATAGATGGGGGAGAATAAACAAATTGCCTATGCAGATGCTTTGTTCTCAGGGAAGTAAAGTATAACTCCCTACTCCTGAAATGTGGGCTACACTTTGCATGATGTATTTCTAAAAAGTACAGTATGGAAAGGGGAGAAACTATAATAAATTGATAGTGATGAACCTGATAAACTACCTCAGCCACATGGTCAAGTTCACCATCATGTGATGAAATCATGTTGATGGTATATACTCTTGACATGATGTGATAAAAATGGCACTTTATCGCTGTGATTTTCCTCCCCCAAATATATAACCCAGTCTAATAATGAGATAAGCCTCATAAAAATCAAAATTGAGGAACATTCTGCAAAATATATAAGCAGTATACCTCAAAACCATCAAAAACAAGGAAAGTCTCTGAGACACTATCATGGCCAAGAGTAGCCTAAAAAGACAGGATGACTAAATATAATGTCGTATCTGGGATGGGATGCTAGACAAGAAAAAGATCATTAGGTAAAAACTAAGGAAATCCAAACAAAGTATGAATTTTAGTTATCATACTAGTTTACCATATTGGTTCATTAATTGTAACAAATATCCCATACTAACACAAGATGTTAGTAACAGGAAAAATGGGGTGGGAGGTATATGGGACCACTGGAACATCTTTGCAATTTTTTTTGTGAATTTAAATTGCTCTAAAATAAAAGTATTTTAAAAGATGAATCTAATTAAAGCTTACAAAAGCAATTCAAGTGCCTTATTAAGCTAAGATGGATATGATTCTTCCTAACTCTTTCTGTGTGCTTTGTTTTAGTGTAATTAGAAAAGTACAAGAAATTGAAAGAGAACAGAACCCTTAATTACCTACTGAAAGCTATGTCTGGCTGCCTTCTCTGTGTCCTCAGTAAGTAATAAGAACATTTTAAAGAAAGGTCTGCTCTGGAGGGAACATTGAAGTTGAAAAAAATAAAAGAGAGACAAAATGCTTTCTCCGGTGTTTTTATACTGCCGCTGTAAAAATGTTGCCCCTGCACATAAAAACATATTATCTACTGTAATCCCCAAAGAATATTCTTCGTATAGTCAGTAAATAAATGTCTGGTAGGTTTGAGTTATTCTCCTATTACTACAGGGCTTAAACTGGCAAAGCGCATGTTTACAAATGTTAGAAGTAAAATGTTTAAATGCTTAATAATGCCCTGTAAAACCGTTGAAACAAATGACCTTTTAAAAATTAAATGGAGAGAAAAAAATAAATTTTTAGTACATATGTAAGGACAGTCAGAAGGTTCGTTGCTCTTTTCTAGGTTTTGTAACAAACACAGTTTTCTTTAAATACAATATTGATTATTTTATTATCAAATGCATAAACCAGATCTCAGTATTTTTTTCTCACACTTATTACTCTGGACCATTTTGAAAGATGATTTTTTATGTGTGTCTGGAAATATAAAGGACTGTAATTTAAAGCACACTATACAGTTTACCTAATAGATTTTGACAGTGGTACTTTATCAATATTTTACTGAAAATGAAAAATGAACCCCAGACCATTTTATTTATCCTCTCTAGAGCCTAGTAACCTACTGCTTTGCTCCAAGGGAAGTCCCAGTTCTTCTAAAGAATATGGCCTTTGGAAACCTCTCAGGAAAACTCCACTGCCATCTGGCCACCTTGTATTTATGTTTCCTTTAAAGCCTTTTAGTCAATCCAAGACTGGTGACACTTTGCTCTGGGGAAAGCTTGGTAAATAAGGGTTTATTTCAATATACTCCATTTTGGTATCCCCTGAAGAGACTAGGATGTTGGACATCTGACCTGTTGAGAGGAATGAAGGTTATGTTCTAAGAGCAGCCTACTGGGACCTTCTTATTAAGGTCTGGCTACGTCCTCAGATACCACAGAGCCCAGGTCTGGAGGTCTCAGCTCTGACAAGAACTCCCATAACAGTGGGATCTGCTCCTACCCACTGTTACTGCATTTGGGTAAATCCTTCCAGCACTTTAAAGCTGAGTTTTCTCACATGAAGATGTGAGAGGCCATTTCCCCCCACTGTCTATTAGTTTTGTTCTTTCTCAGCTTCTTACAACCTCATTGTACAAATTTAGGTGAAGAAATCATAAACCATTATTCCTTGTGAGAGGCAAGAGAAAATCTTATATGAGTACAAGTGATGTGTGCAGCCAACAGATGGGGAAGTGCATCGCATTGCTGTTGTATAGTATGTGAAATCAAGAGGAAAAAATGGCAGATTTCTTTTTCCTGTCTATCTACTACAAAATGTGAACCCCAAATCTTGAGAGGTACTTTGGCAGTTTTGTCAAGACCTTACTTATAAGTGAAGGACAAGAATGGAATGAACAGTTAGTTGGCATTTCTAAGGATACCACCAGATATTTTTTGAACATAATCTACTATTTCTATAACCATAGCAATAGTTTTCAAGGCAATAAAATTTATACATGTGTAGAGAGATAATTGTTGGGATGGAGGGTATATGGAGACTTTCACTTTACTAGCTAATGGCAAATCCTTTCCCAAAGTGGTTGCACCCTTTTGCAATTCTCTGGTCAGTGTTTGAGAAGTCTCACTGTGTCATACCCCTGGCCACACAAGCACTGTCATTCTACTTAATTTTTACCCATCTGGCTGGTATGCGATGACTTTTCACTGTGATTGTACTAGTTTCCTATTGATGTTGTAACAACTTCTCACAAACATAGTGATTTCAAGCATCACAGATTTATTATGTTATAGTTCTTGGGAAGTCCAAAACCATTCTCCCTGGGCTGAAATTAAGATGGCAGAGCTAGTATCTTCTGGAATCTTTGAGAGCAGAATCTGTTCCTTGCCTTTCTCAGCTTCTAAGGTCACATCTTCTATTCCTGCTTTTGGCCTTCTTGTCTACCTTTCATAAGGATTCTTATGATTACACTAGAGGCTCGATGCACAAAAGTCATGCAAGGGGCTCAGCCCTCACAGCCACAGTGGCTGCCTCAGCCCTCGCAGTTCTGGCTTTGTCTGGAAGATCATCCTGAAGTTGTTTGGCTGTCGGGTCTAATTAGCATATTATGATTTTATTATTATAGATTGGGCCCTTGTGGATAATCCATGACAATTTTATATCAAAATCCTAATTTAATCACATTAACAAGTATCCTTTTGCCATGTAAAGTAACATATTCAAAGTTCTGAGGATTAAGTCATAGATATTGTTGGGAAGCCATTATTCTGTCTACAGGAGTAGTTTTACTTTATTTTATTTTTATATTGAGATATAATTGACATCTAACATTATATTAGTTTCGGCTGTAGAAGATAATGTATATGCTGTGAAATTATCACCACCATAATAAGTCTAGTTAACATCCATCACCACATATAGTTACAATTTTTTTTTTCTTGTGATGAGAACTTTTAAGATCTACTCTCTTAGCAACTTTAAGTATTATTAAGTATAGTCACCATGTTGTACATTACATTTCCAGGACTTAATTATTTTATAGCTGCAAGTTTATACCTTTTGATCCTCTTCACCCATTTTGCCCACTCCTGTTTCCCAAAACACAGTCAGTTTTCTGTATCTTATGAATCTCTTTCTGACTTATTTCAGTTAGTGTCATGTTCTCAGGTCCATCAGTATTGTTGTAAGTGGCATAATTTTCTTCTTCTATGGTTGAATAATATTCCACTGTGTATGTATATCACATTTTTTTTTTTTTTACTCTTTCATCTACTGATGGACACTTAAGTTATTCCCATGTCTTGGTGATTGTAAAGAATGCTCCAATGTATATGGGAGTGGTGCAGGAATTTTTTTTGCATTATTATCTTCATTTCCTCTGGATAAATACCCCAAAGTGGAATTGCTGGGTCATATGTTAGTTCTACTTTTAACTTTTGAAGGAAATTCCATACTGTTTTACTCAATGGCTGCACTAACTTACATTCCAACCAGCAGTACACAAGTTTCTGTTTCTCCACATCCTCACCAACACGTTATTTCTAGTCTTTTTGATAATAAGCATTCTAACAAGTGTGAGGTGATATTTCATTGTGGTTTTAATTTGCAATTCCCGGAGGATTAGTGATCTTGAATGCCTTTCCATGTGCCTATTGCATTTGTATGTCTTCTTTGGAAAAAGTCTATTTAGATCTCCTGCCCATTTTTAAATTGGATTATGAGGAGGTTATTTATTTATTTATTTATTTATTTATTTATTTATTTATGTGTTGCTATTGAGTTGTGTGAGTTCTTTATATATTTTTGGATACTAACCCTTATCAGATATATGATTTGCAAATATTTCCTCCTATTCCATTGGCTGTTGTTTTCATTTTGATGATAGTTTCCTTTACTGTGCAGACCTTTTTAGTTTAATATGTTTGCTTTTACTTTTGTTGCCTTTGGTTTTTCTGTTAAATAAAAAAGTGTCATGGCCCCAACCCATGTCAAGAAGTTTACTGTCTTTCTTCTAGTAGTTTTATGGTCTTAAGTCTTTTGTTCACACCTTTAATTCATTTTAAGTTGGTTTTGTATAGGGTGAAAGACTGGTCCAATTTCATTTTGGGTGTTTTTTCAATATGTTTATTGATGAGACTGTCTTTCCCCCCATTGTATATTCATTGTAGGTTAATTGGGGATTTACACAGGGCTTATTTTTGGGTTCTCTATTTTGTCTATTGATCTATGTGTAAGAGTAGTTTTAGTATGCATTTCACTGAAATGTCTTCTCATTACTTCTCCCTTTAAATTTCCACCTTACTCAGCAAAACACATTTTCCCAGTTAAAGAACACATTTTTTTTTTTTTTTTTTTTTTTTTTGCTGGGAGGGCACATTCCATTTTGAGTAATGGCTCATTTCTATTGCTTCATTAAACACATTTTTTAAGCACTTCTTAAAAAAAAAAACACACACCACATTGATAGGAGTTCAAGACCAATAGGTAGACAAGACTATCATAGTCCTTATTTACCTAAGTTTCAATCCTGCTCAGCTACAAGCCAAGCACTGCCAGTAGGGCCTACCACCCCATCTCTGTCAGGGGTCAATCTACATCCCTAAATTTTTCTCAGATATACTTGGGATTTTCCCCTATGTTCATTTTATCGTTCCTTGGACATTTATGTTTTAACTGAAAAAATAATTGGCTCTCTTTTTCTTAAAAACCATACTACTTCTTCCAAAGAACTGAGTGTGGAAATTATATTTTGGATGAATTTTCTAGAAGGCAAAAGGTATTAGCTTTCATCTTTCCTAAACTGGATATTTTTCATGTATCCAGTCATATAGGTTTTAAAAATACATAAGCTCTAACATCTGAAAATTAGAATTTGTTAAAATTAAGAATTTATTCAGGGGTCTTCAAACTACGGCCCGCGGGCCACATGCGGCCCGCAGAGGAGTCTGATCTTGCCCGCCAGGTTTTTTGGGCAGTGAGCGCAGCCGAGGTGTTACAGTAGGAATTAGTAGTTCATATAGTCCGGCCCTCCAGCTCTCTGAGGGACCGTGATCTGGCCCCCACTTTAAAAAGTTTGAGGACCCCTGATTTATGTTAATTAAAAGACACTTGGAAATGAATGAAAAGGCAAGTTAAAGTCTTGGAGAAGATGCTTGTACTACATTTACATAATATTCATATTTCAATGCATAAAGAATGCTTCTAGCCCTAGTTGGTTTGGCTTCATGAATAGAGTGTTTGCCTGCAGATCCAAGGGTCCTGGGTTCGATTCTGGTTAAGGGCACATACCTTGGTTGCAGGCTCCTTCCCAGCCCGGGTCCTGGTCAGGGTGTGAGCAAGGAGGCAACCAATAGATGTGTTTCTCTCACATCAATGTTTCTCTCTTTCTTTCACTCTCTCGTCCACTCTCTCTAAAATCAATGGAAAAATATCCTCCAGTAAGGATTAACAACAACAACAGAAAATAAAAATAAATAAAGAATACTTATAAATTAATGTGAGGAAGGCATTACAGTGAAAACAAATGGGCAAATGACAGGAACAGACACTTCACAAAAGAAGATCTCCAAATGGCCTCTACACATATGAAAAGGTACTTAATGTATAATCAGGGAAATGCAAATTAAAAATATGCTTACTCACCAGCAAGATTAAAATCTTAGGAATAGACAACACCAAGTGTTAACCAGGATATAAACAACTGTAATTTTCTCTCACTGCTAGTAGGAGTGAAAATTGGTATAGATATTTTGGAAACCTCTTATTATCTACTAAAGCTGAACATAAACCTGATTTATGTTCCAACAATTTTCATCTTCATTATTTACCAAATAGAAATTAGTGCATTTGGCTGAAACCGGTTTGGCTCAGTGGATAGAGCGTCGGCCTGCGGACTGAAAGGTCCCAGATTCGATTCCGGTCAAGGGCATGTACCTTGGTTGCTGGCACATCCCCAGTGGGGGGTATGCAGGAGGCAGTTGGTTGATGTATCTCTCTCATCAATGTTTCTAGCTCTCTATCCCTCTCCCTTCCTGTCTGTGAAAAATCAATAAAATATATTTAAAAAAAAGAAATTAGTGCAGTTGTCCACCAAATGACATGAAAAAGACTATTCATAGAAGAGTATAGGTAAAGAACCCAAATATCCATCAAAAGTGAAATAGACATGTAAAGTTGTGTTGTGTTTTTAAAGAATAAACTATAACCACAGAAATAACATGGATCAATTTCATAGGTAATTTTCAGTGAAAGAAGGCAGGCACTGAAAAAGTATATGCTGTATGATTTCATTTATCTGAATTTTAAGATTCAGCAAAACTAATTTATGATGACAAATGTCAGATAACAGCAGTTAAAAATAGTCATTAAAAGGTAAAATTATAGTTAAAAATAGTACTTTTCTTTTTTTTTTTTTTTTGTTTTTTTGTTTCAGTCTCCTGTGCAAGGAATGTTCCATACTTTGATCCATGTGCTATGTATGTGTACATACATTCATTGAGCTGTTTATTTAAGATATGTTCCCTGCACTGAAATGATGCATACCTCAATACAACAATAATAGGTTAAGACAAATTTTTAAATACTAATATGTCCACAAATTCTTAAATATGTAGCCTCATTTCAAAAGATGAATCCCACTTCTTCGCCCTTTGAGGACTTTGAGATGCACTCCTAGTGAGTGGAATGTGGCCAGAGTGAAGGTGCGTCCCCGAGGAGACTAGGCCATAAAGAACCCTGGGCCTTTCTCCTTGTTCTCCCTGGTGGATAGCTCACTCACTCTATGGGGGTGGGAGGAAAGGTAGTCAGCCACATCCACTCTAGTAAGACACTCCTGAATTCCTGACCCTCAAAAATTGTGAGGTAATACATTTTTGTTGCTTCACACTAAATTTTAAGGTAATTTGTCATGGAGCAGTAGATAACTAATATACCCCTCCACTCATGAATCAGACGATTTAGACAGGAAATGATGCTTCAAATTTTTCACCTGTCCAATGGGGTTGAGAAAAGAACTTATCTTCTGTACACCGTGTAAGTATGATCCTCTTGGAGAAATACTGACAGCATTAGCCAAAACAGCCATTCACCAGGAAGCCCTTCACAAAAGCTGCATGTGTAAAAAATATAGAAGCTTGTTCGCTCAATTTTAAATCTCTCTATAGTTTCTTAAAAACTGTTATGACTTAATTACATCTTGAATTGAGATTCTCAAGTCATGACATTAATCTGGAAAACATAACAAAACAAAAACACAACCTAATAATGTAGTATTAACATCCCAGGCAATAGTGGTCTTGGAGGGGTGGTGGTTGGGTGGGAAGGTGAGGGGGGCAGACAAGAAATCCTTTTCAGACCAGACCTTACCTATAAAACATCAACTCTTCCTTGTTCAAAGAGAAAAGCTTTATTATGGTAATTAAAAGATATTATTCTCTCAGATTTTAATTTTATCTGCCTCCTGAAGTCCATCCATTAAGTTATGGTGGCCTTTTCCTAAAGCTGAATGTTATACTTACATGGCAAAGAGTAGATGGTACTTTAATGAAGATTTCTCTCACAATTCTTTTTTTTAATCCTCAGCCAAGGGTATGTTTATTAATTTCAGAGTGAGAGAAAGAGAGAGCAAAAGAGAGAGAGAGAGAGAGAGAGAGAGAAATGAGAGAGAAACATCTATTAGCTGCCTCCCATACACACCCTGACTGAGGATCTAACCCTCAACCGAGGTATGTGTCCTGATGGGGAATTGAACCCGCACGCAACCTTTTGGTATAAAGGATGACACTCCAACCAGGTCATCTGGCCAGAGTTCAGTCACAATTCTTAATGATAGGAAAGTGAGTCATAGCTCTCTGACATTACGTGTATTTGGGTACAATATAAAAGGTAAAAGCAAAATATTGCTTGATAAAATTAATACAAGATGATTCCTATTATCCTCTTAAATCAAACAGATCATCTAAAATAAAGAATACATGAAAAAATTTCAGGGTAAAAAAAAAACGCTCGCCCAAACGTGTTACTATGGATAGTGTATTTAAATTACGCTTCAGCGGAAACCTGGATAGAACGTCAGTTTGGGGACTGAAGGGTCCCGGATTCGATTCCAGTCAAGGGCATATACCTTAATTGCGGGCATATTCCCAGTAAGGGGTGTGCAAGAGGCAGCTGATCGATTACTCTCTCCCATCGATGTTTCTAACTATCTCTCTCCCTTCCTCTCTGTACAAAATCAATAAAATATGTATTTTTTAGAAAATAAATAAATAAATAAATTACGCTTCAATTTTTTCCAACTAGAATATTTCTTTAGTTCTATAGAGATTTAAACCTTTTACATTCACTTAAAGCTGAATAATGTCTTCAAATTTTTTAGTTAAAACTTTTTATTCATATACTTTTTAATGTGGGCAAAGCAAATGATCTTTTTGGAGTATAAAATTGTTAAAACTAAGTATCTGAGAACTGTCTGGAGGATGCAGATTTGTTCACATTCCATTCTGTCTGCTATTTTTGCCTGAGCTCAAGTTTGAAATACAAGCCATTAAAAAGGAGGTCAGCATCATGGAGATATGAGAACAGCTTTGATTATAGTTATTTCTGTGAAAGATAAAGATGATTTATCTTGTGCTGATTATAGGTTTACTTTCCTCTCAGGGCAAGTTTTAAAATCATTTCCAATTTTATTAGTAGTGTTAAATGAAATCATGCTTGCATTTATTCTTCCTGATAAATTTTGACTGAAATAGAATTATATATATATATATAATTATAAATTTATAATTATAAAATATATATATATATTTTAAAGGCCCAATGCATGAAATTCTTGCAAGGGGATCTGCCCTTGCAGACCCGGAAGGTCGGAAGGTCGTCCAGAAGGTCGTTCAGCCATCTGGTCTAATTAGCTATAATAGAAAGAGAATGCGGTTTGAATTTGCACTTTCAGGTACAATCTGCTGGTGTCATTTACTGCATTCCTCTCTGAGCCTCCATTTCCCCATCTGTTAAATGGAGCTCATGAGAATCACTTCATTAGGTTCTGAGGATGAAAAGTGAAGCAGTGCTTGTAAATCTTGCAATGCAGTGTTTGACTATGGACAAGAAGAGCAAAGAGGTGAAACAGACAAGATAAACTAGCAATATACACTATAAAACTTTGATAATAAAACCCTTAAGGGAAGCTGCAAAAACATAATAAAGAACCCAAGGAACATGATGGACAGTTTAGAAATGTATCTATGGGGAATTTGATATATGACAAAAGTGAACCTTCAAAACATTGGGGAAGTGGTGAATTTTCAGTAGGTGGTATTGGGAATAGTCCCTAAAGCAAATAAAGATAAATATTTTTCTGACTTTATTTAAAAAGGATAAGTTTAGATAGATTAAAGATCTTAATAAGAAAGACAAAATCAAGAGTCAATAGTTTCCCTACTAATTATTTGTATCACGATTGTTTGACTACTCTAAGAAGGTCATCTGGCTTGTTTCTAGTTTTGCTTTTCTTTAAAATATATTTTTAATGATTTCAGAGAGGGAGAAAGAGGTAGAGAAAAGATAGAAACATCAATGATGAGAAAGCCATTGATTGGCTTCCTCCAGCAACTCCCTCCTTCCCCCACTGAAGATCAAACCCACAACTTGGGCATGCTCCCTGACTGGGAATCGAACCATGACCTCCTGATTTGTAGGTTGATTCTCAACCACTGAGCCATGCTGGTGGGGCTTATTTCTAGTTTTTGACTATCACGATAAAGCTGCTGAGAACATTTGTGTACGGGTTTCTGTGTGAACAGAAGTATTCATTTCTCTGGGATAGATGCCCACAAGTGAAATTACTGGGTCACATAGTAATTACGTGTTTAGTTTTGTAAGAAACTGTCAGACTGTTTTCCAGAGTGGCTGTACTGTTTTATATTCCCACTGAAAACATGTGTGTGATTCACTTTCTCTGCACCCGTGCCAGCATTGGGTGTTGTCAGGATTCTGCATTTCAGCCACACTGACGGGTGTGCAGTAATTTCTCCTTGTGCTTTAATTGGCATTTCCCTGAATGCTAATGATATTGAACATCTTTCAATGTCTTTATTTGCCTTAAAATGTACTTTAGGGGTTAGGAAAATAGTTCATTTGAAGAATCTTGAAGCAATAAATACTGGAATGGGAAAAAGAGTACAATACACTTATTTGACTGGGCAACTGGAAGCATTTAGAGAGAAGCCAGAGAGGAAAAGCTTGCTTAAAAAGCCAGAGGAAGAGGATAGTGAAAAATAGACTCTTGAAGCCAAAGACATCCTGCTTTTTTCTTCTTTACATCTGTTTTTTTTTTTTTTTTTTTTTTTTTCATTTTCATTTTCATGGTCTACTCTTAACCTCTAATGACACCTGCACACCAGCAGCTATTGGTGAGGATTAAAAAAAAAAAAAAAAAAAAAGTACAGGCATTCATTTTCCAAACACAGGTCTAAGCAGTAAAAATGAATGAACAAACATGACTTGATTATGTCACTGCCCAATCATGGGATAAGTACAGGTTTGTTCAGAAGAGAGAATTTGAAAAGGATTCAAGTAAAATGTTAGGCGACAAGCAGGAAAAGGACTGGGCAAAGCTTGGGATGTTAATTGATGCAGTTAAGCTTAGCCCTGCAGCCAAGGCAAATGTTAGAGGGAAAAGTGGAGTCAGTGCCAGGACTTCAACTCCCAATCCAGGCACTGAAAACTGAATTCGTATCCAAACAAAAGGCTGGCTCCCCCACACCCTTTGCAGACACAATTGTGCATGATCTCTTCCTGTCACACAATTTCTCTAACGCCCTCTGAAAGCTCCATTGCAAAAGAATCAAAAACCAGATCTGGACCTTGTAGATTGAAAAGTATTACTTCCCTATTATATGGGAAATTCCCCAACAGCCTTGTTCAGTTTGCTTTGACGATTGAATGTGGCCCCTGTATTTTAATATGCTCTTAAATCATGCAATAGTTAAAAATGATTTAAAAACCCAACAAAAGTGAATTTTTATTGTTAGCCTGAATTTCTTAGGATCACCTGGATTTGCGAAGAGATTGCAAATTATTCCTTAAATTCTAGTGGCTGAATGTAACAAAAATTTGTTTCTTGCCCTTGCCACATGTCCAGTGAGGGTTGGCAAGGAAGGACTCTGCTCTTTATGGTCATTTGAGAGCCCAGGTGAGTGCAGGGTCCATTGTCCTGAGGTTGCATTATTAGGCACGTGCTGTGGCCCTAGCCATTTTATAGTGAAAAATAGTAGAAGATCCTTGAGACAAAACAAAAAACAAACACATTAAGAATTCTTGAATGCTACTGCTTGAATAAAAGCACGCTGCTTTGAGGAGGAAGTATTCATCTATTCTGATTATGAGACAGCCCCTGAAGGAGATAGAGGAGTAGTTTCCAGAAGGATTTGAAAATCTGGGCCCTGGTTCTCTTCCTGGGTGAGGAGAGACAGTAGCGTGATCCTGCTCATCGGCTTCATCAGGATTGCATTTTGCCTCAAAAGGGAAAGGAGCAGGTCCACATATATCTTTAGTTTTACAGCCCTGTTTGGCAGATAAGATAGCTGTCATCATTTCAACTTTAGGGATGGGGGATAAGGTAGCTCAAAGGAACTTGAGCTAAAAATACTAACTGAGCTGTTGTTAGACTGTGTGGGTAGAGCTCCGATAAGACAAAGTGTTTTGTCTCATGCGTGTCCATGGGCACAGGCTAGCAAGATGAAGAGCTAGGACAGGAATCCCAATTTCCTAATTTCTGGTCAACAGCTCTGAACTCTGCAATGTATTGTTTCAGCTACAGGGCAAATGTCAGGTGTGATGAATGATTCTAACAATGGACTCTTTCATCTCTGAGTGTGGGTAAAGCCAATATTCCTTAATACTCAACCTGACACTTTTAGCCTGGCTGAGCTGAGACAAAGATACATCTACATAAACATCCTCCTCCTCTTCCTCTTCCTCTTCCTCCTCCTCCTCCTCCTCCTCCTCCTCCTCCTCCTCCTCCTCCTCCTCCTCCCATATCTCCCCCAACCTCCTCCTTCCCCAACCCAGGATCCACTTGAATCTATGGATATACACGTGGGAACATGTGCAATTGGTGAGGGAGGGAGAGGGTTTAGTTGAGAGTGATAGATATGAAAGGGACATTCTGGCTACTATTCTGCAGATGCTGTTTGAGAAACCATGTCTGTGGATGTTTGAAAGCAACTTTCATGAGAAACATGGCAGTATTCTGTGCAAGAGGTGAAGACTCTGCCCTCACAGAACTATTCAGGGGGCACTTTGTGAGTGTCAAGAGTAGTGCTACAAGATAGGCAAAGCCACTTCCCGAAGCTTCACAAAAGGCCTGCACATTTTAGGGACTTTCAGAAACTGCCTTTTTGGCATGGACAGTGACATTTTCATTACATGCTGTGATGGTGACAGGGCTTTTCCGAGTGGCTTTATGCAGACAAGGACAAGCGTGGTTGGAGGAAAGTGAAGACAATAAGAAAGATAATGCCACCTGATTGGTGTGTGAGCCCATGGAAGGAACCTGTCCGAGCTCTTAAAGAAATGAATGGAGTCTATTTCAGTAGGGAGAAGGTCATGGTGATGTCTTGTGATTGTGTATGAAGTCAATAGATGTTAGGATTACATGCTTTTAATATCATGTACACTCTCTTCAGGGAAAAAAAATCAGCCAACTCAAGCCCATTTTAATTGTTGAATTATTACCCACCTAAGGAAGCAATTGCTATTTTTAAGATAAAAATATTTGCTGTTTTTTAAAATGAAATGCTTGGGATAGTTTTAGACAATGCCCCTCAGCACAATTTCGTAAATAATTATGCAGAATATTGTGCTTGGAAGCTGGATGGAGCTCCATGAACCAAGCCCTGCTTGTTTGAGAGCCCAGAAGTGTGTTCAAAGCACATTCCACACAGCTGGTCCCAGCTTCATTCTGAGGTGCTTCATAGTTTTTAAGGGGATGGCTTGTTTCTTTTGTACTTTGGGCCATTAAGTGTGGCCATGGCATTGCACAGCGTTTCACAGCATGAACATGAACTCTTTGGTCCAATTGACGTGCCCTCTCTTGCTGGTTGCGATGGATGGCTGGCACATTCTCTCACTGAGGAGGCATTCAGAGACTCAGCAACGGGGAGTCTGTATTTCCCATTTATACAAACTGTTACTTCATTAATTTACATGAAGAAGTCGAGTATTTTCTAGGGAGCACCTACAGCACAAGCCTCATAAACTATGGTACAAAGGCTATCATCCCCATAACTCAGTAAGAATCTCTTATTTTCTTGTTTGGGAAGTACGACTTAAAATGGTTTTGCTACCAGAAATGACAGAATATTTTCAATTGCTTTGTCATTTTCTCCCCAAAGAACTTCACGATAATTTTAGGCTCCCCTTACTCTTGTGTGGACCTTATACCTTTAAAATAGCACCTGCTTTCTGTGATGGAGATCTTCAAACTTGCATAGGCCAAGTTAGGAGACTGCAGAATTAGATTACCTACTGGTTTGAAGGAAACCTAAACATTGACATTGTAGACAAGGTGATGAAAAATACAGTAAAACCTCAATATAGTGGATTAACTCAGGTGACGGGGTGTTCATTAAAAACCCAAAGTCTGGTTATATAATCAAGTATGTTTTCTGAATATGTTAAGACATTGACAAACTAGTTTACTTGCTGTTATTTATGTAAAGTTAAGTATGCATGAAAAGTTTAATTTCACAGAAAAGTTTTCTATATGTGTTACTGTAATTTTAAGTTTTTTTTAAAAAAAATATTTTATTGATTTTTTTACAGGGAGGAAGGGAGAGGGATAGAGATCCAGAAACATCAATGAGAGAGAAACATCGACCAGCTGCCTCCTGCATATCCCCTACCGGGGATGTGCCCACAACCAATGTACATGCCCTTGACTGGAATCAAACCCAGGACCCCCTCAGTCCAGGACCGACGTTCTATCTACTGAGCCGAACCAGTCTTGGCTTTAAGTTTTTTTTTTGTTTTTTTTAATAAATATATTTTTATTGATTTCAGAGAAGAAGGGAAAGAATGAGAGAAATAGAAACATCAGTGATGAGAGAGAATCATTGGCTGCCTCCTGCAAGCCCCCTACTGGGGACAGAGCCTGCAACCCTGGCATGTGCCCTTGACTGGAATCTAACTCAGGGTCCTTGGTTCACAGGCTGATGCTCTATCCACTGAGCCAAACCAGCCAGGCCTGTAATTTTAAGTTTATGCTGAAAAGGTCTAGCACACATAGGCATTCACTAGTCACTGTGTGGAAACAGATGTACATGGCAGGGTGTGGCTTGTTGCAGGAGGGATCATGAGCCTGCACTAGCTAAAATCGCTGCAGTCACACCATGTGATAAAAGAACCAATGACCCCTCTGACAACATGGTGTGATCACATGCCAATCATTTCTTGAATATTGTTTATGAGTGGTGACTCTTGGATTTAAATATATAGACCATAGTTGTAGATATGTAATATTTATTATGTCAGCAAAATTACTACAGTGTTTTTTCCAATATATGGCTTATTTGCTCAAATTTGTTAAAAATAACAGTGAATTAATAACATAAAATAACCTGATAATTTAAGTGTAAGCAAGTCTTGGTTAAAAGCATTTAAAAATGATCAGGTTGTTAATTTTCCCATAGGGTGTAGGAATAGGAAATTTTGTTCCTTAAATCTGAAGTGCATTAAACCAAGGTCTACAAAATCAAGGGTTTACTGTATATTATTCCATTTATATGCTTTCAATTCAATTTTAGAAATTTTTTTTTTTAATTTCTGTTTCTCATATAATAAAAGTAATACATGTTCTTTGCTAAAATTTCAAAAAAAATCAAGACATATTTAAATGTTTCAACATTTTAAAAATATTTCTTTTGGTTCCTCAGGAGACTAAACTCTACCATTTTAAGTGATGTTTCCCCCCTTCCCCTGCAAAGCAGTGCTGAGATATAAAGAAGAGAAAACAGAAATTTCATTCAGAGACAAATGTTCCTTCTCCCTTTCTGGCTGTCGCTGTAGGTAGGGGTGAAATTAGCCAAGCTGTCTGTGCTCTCAATAGCGATAAGCCTCGGGCAGGAGGTGACTGGCATCTAAATATGTGAGCTGTGCGAATGCAGGGTTCGCTTTCCCTCAGCACACGATTCACTAGGAAATGTGCTGATTTTCATTTAATTTTGTTAATACTCCTTGAAGGTAGGGAATCTGATTATATAGTTTTACAGCTGTGGAAGCGCAGAGACAGAATTTTAATCCTTGGTCTCCCCTGTGGGCAGAACAAAGATTCAAGCCTGCGTTTGCTGGATCCCAGTCTTTTTTCTTTCCATGGCAACACTTGGCTCTCTCTCCTACTACAATGACTGTCCCTTATGGAGAGTATACTGTGTGCCACCACTGCCTGAGGCATTGAGCACAGAGTGTCTCCATCTTCATGACACTTTGGGAGGTCGCTAACATGGTCCCTGTGCCCTGGAACTCCCTTGCTGGGGAGTGGTGACTAGAAGGGGCCTGAGGGATCTGGTAGGATGGTAGTCATGTTCTCTTTCTTGATCCGATGCTCATTACCCAGGTATATTCCCTTTATGAGAACTCATTAGGTTATTCCTTTGGAATTTCTGCACTTTTCTGTTGCATTTCAGTCTAAAATTAAACAACAAAGCCCTGGCTGGTGTGGTTCAATCGGTGGAGTATCACCCCATGAACCTAAAGGTTGCTGGTTCAATTCCCAGGCAGAGCACATGCCCTGGTTGGGGGCTGGATCCCCACTTGGAAGGGTAGGGGGAGGGAGAGTACAGGAGGCAGCTGATCAGCATTTCTCTCTCCCTCCCTCCCTCTTGCTTTCTCTCTCTGCTTCTCAAAAACAAAACAAAACAAAACAAAACCATACTTGAAAATTAAACAATGAATAGGGTTCCATAGAATCTGGTATAATCAGAAGGTATCCAGTCTTAATGAAGTGATGCATGGGTTTTACCCAGCCACCTTAGGAGTTCTGAGAGAAACCAGATGCACAAAGTACATTTTGTTCTGAGAGGAAAGGGTAATTCAGACCCTTGGCAGGAAAGGTTTCTGTGGGCCAGAAAAGGCAGTGACCAGTTTGGATGGGGGCCTCTGGCAGCTCTGGATTTAAGGAAACATTAATTTTTCACCTGCAAGGCCAACTGAAAGGTTGAGAAAGGTTGACTCTGGCAACCTGAGCTCAGCATTTCACAACGGCCACAGCCTCCACCAGGAAGGTGCGGCCAGACTCAGGTCTCCTTCGAAACAGTCATGTGGCTGCCCTGGGAGCCTCCTCTTCCTATCTGGTTGGTCTGAGAGGCACCATCGGTGCCAGGTCCTGATAATATTTCCAGAGTGGCACTTCAGAACTGAGCACACCAATGGCTCCTGCGAGAAATCCTCCTCAGAAAGGCAATTCCACGTGAACCACTTTGGGAAGGCCACTGTGACACAGAGGGCATCAGTGTTAAAGCTGCTTCCTAAGGCTGTTGCTTCTGCCTCTTGCCCTTTGGTAGTGAACTCATTGAAAACACTATTCTGCTAAAAGAATGGTTTTAATAGTGCCCAAGTTCATTCCCTGGGGGATCTTTGAACATTGGTGACCCAGGATGCTCTTCTTTCCTGTGACAAGGACAGCTCTACACAGGCCACATCACAGTCCCCACTGCTGCCCCGATAAGGACAGGGTATGGACAGGGAAGGTAGAGACACAGCTAGTGTGGAGGGGTCCCTTCTAACATCTCTGTGATAAATGTATTTTCAGTAATAATCTTGAAAGAGCACAAAAATTATAAGGGCTAGAAAAGAAATATAAATAATAAACATTTTATTTTATTGAATCTCCTTAATTATGCTGATAAAAACAATATTAAGTAAAATATACTGAAATGTTTACAAATGATCCAGTTTAGGTAACCATAAAAAATGTTGTACTTTATTTTCTTTTTTTCTAAATATATATTTGTATTGATGTTGGAGAGGAATGGAGAGGGAGAGATAGGAACACCAGTGACGAGAGAGAATGAAAAATTGTATGGATTTTATGGAAAATAGTATGATAGTTACCCCAAAAATTGAAAATGAAAGTATCATGTTATCCAGCAATTCTACTTCTCATTATATACCCCAAAGAATTAATAGCAGAAATTTGAAGAGATAATTATACATTTATGTTTATAGCAGCATTATTCCTAATAGTTAAAAGTTGAAGCAACCCAAATGTCCATTGACAAATGAATAACTAAAATGCAGTAGACACATACAACGGAATAGTAATCAGCCTTTAAAAAAAGGAAGGAAATCATAATACATGCTACAACATAGATGGACCTTGAGAACATTATGCTAAGTGAAATAAGCCAGTTATAAAAGGATGGATATTGTATAATTCTACTTTTATGGCTAATTAGAACAGTCCAATTCAGAGAACCAGAAAGTAGAATGGTGGTTGCCTTTGGCTGGAGAAAGTGGGAAAAGGAGAGTTAGTGTTTAATGGGTACAGAGTTTCAGTATGCAAGATGAAGAGCATTCTGGAGATGGTGGTGATGTTTGCACAACAATCTAAATGTACTTAAATACCCAGCCAAACTGTATACTTAAAAATGGCCAAGAGGGTAAATTTTATGCTCTGTGTATTTTATCACAGTTTTTAAAACTCAGTAGAAAGTGTGCCAATGATTTAGAATTTAGATTAACTGTTTTGTAGAGCAGTATTTTATCACCAGCATTGTTGAGCATTGTCCGTGCACTGGGATAATACAGTGCCAACTGGCTCTCAATTGGTCTTTTTATTCCATCAAGTCACTTCACATGACTTTCTTGGAGTCCCAACTACCAAGTCTCCTTCTCCTTCTCCACTATCGCCTCCAGATCGTTTCTGTCCATGTCACTCTCTCTTGAGTGGCCAAGAGAGGCTGCATCTATTGTGATCCATTTACCTTTTCAGAGCTGAGCAGCCAAGAACAGTGACTTTTTTCTGTCTCCTATTGCTCCTCTCTCGTAGCACAATCTCTCCGTGTTTTTGTGCTAACACAGACATTGAAGCTTGGCTGTCCATCCACTGGGGAAGGAGCAGGGAAGATGTGGGCCAAAAATACGGGGCTTGGAAAAGAGAAAGTCTTGCCATGATGAAATTCAAATTCACAGTGAGGGCAGGTGGGGATGTCATTTCAGCTTCTTTCATGGTTAAAATGTAATGGTATGCAAATGCTCGGAGAGTCCAGGGTGTGCATTGACCTACTTACTGTAGGAGGGACTATTCTACCTCCCATACAGAGCAGGCTGCTCATGCTTTGCCAAATCTCTGCATCCTCTTGAGTTACAAAAAGATAGCAAAACATGCCACCCCAAAATATGCAACTTTGACATAAGGGTTATTTTTGAACTGAAAGCAATTGAGAAAAAGCAAATACAATAATAGCTCTCCATCTCTTTGTTTGCTGAAAAGCAGGGACATAATTCTACAAAGCTGTCCCCTTTCCCTCTCTACCATGAAGGACAGAAGTTAATCACTGGGGAAAACTTTAGACCTTACCAGCCTAGCGATGAGACCAAAGAAATGTCCATGACAATTTTTGCTTAACCTAGTTCTTATCTACCAATAATTCCCCTATATTTGCCTGCCCATTGTTTGTAACCCCTAGAAGCTCAAAATTATTTTCTTTTGTCTTGTCACTTCTCTAAAAATGTATGGTTTTTTTTGTTAACACACTCTATAAGCCCAAGTTCTAACCACCTCTTTGAGTTCTTCATCATTGACTACTCCTAGGTATGTGCACTATGCATGATAATAAATTTGTTTATTGTCCTCTCATTAACCTGATTTTTGTTTGTCTAATTTACAGGGTCTCAGATGAAGAAGCCAAGATGGGTAGAGGAAGATTATTCCTCCCTCCACCCCCAAGTCATGACTACAAAGAAGTATTGACAAGAATGCATATAATCTAGGCTTTGCTGTGCAACTATAGGTAAAGGAGGCAACTGTTCCCTCAAGCTATGCTGACCAAACATCATAGGTCCATACAGTGGCCTGCCTGCCCCACAGCACACTCCAAACTTCATGAAATTGGGAGCTTCAGCATCTATTTGCTTAAATAGTCTTCATATTGAACTATCCCAGTAGGCCTCTTGGTATACCTGATCTCATCCTGATTCCACTGTGTCTTGCTAGTGACCTGAGTATGTTCTTTCTCATGTTCTTCCTTACCTTGGCCTTCAGGCCTTAAGTTCCACCATGATCTTGGTTTTCCAAGGCAATAATTCTGATTTGTCATCAACACCTTGCCACCACAAGGTAAGCTGTCCACCAGTCTGACCTCAGCTTGGATCTAGCTACTTCCACTTGTCTCTCCTGGGATGCAAGAGTGGAAACAGGCCCCTCCCTCCTTTTCTTTCTCAAGGATTTGAAGACATCTACACATTCACTACAAAGAATATTCAATGTGGCCTTATATAAGTTGCCAGTTTTTCTTTCCTAAGGATTTCTAGACTCATTGAGCTGGTCTTACAATTTGGTTTGAGTATCCTCCTTTTCCTCATTCTTCCCATTCCTTCATCTTCCAGTTTCTAGATTCCTCTTCTTATCTAATATCCTGTATCACATGCTTAATCTACTGGGATGATTTTCTAGTTTCATGGCCCTACTAATTGCAGAGAACTCTTGCTCTTTGATTATATATATATACTTAAAGTGCAGCATTAAGAACTGAATTTTTACAAAGAAATTTCTATGTTTCCCTTCAATGGGCTCTGCAAAATGAAGGCTCTCCTAATAGTTGATGAAAATCTATTTCAAAGTTCTAATGCTTGCGGTCCCTGCCACCAATCAGAATTCCCTCTTAGTTGGCAAACAAAATTGTCTTTACATCCCCAGCTTGCTCTCTGTGAGCTACAGAGACTATTTAAAGCCACTTTGATGAGAAGAGCCTCTTGCTGCTTGGAGCATGGGCTGAAAACCAATGTCCTCCTGGACAGATCCATGGCTCTTTCTGTGTAAGGGTGTTAGACTCCTGGCAGCAGCAGCTCATGAGCACAGCTGCACACTCATTTCATAGCTAATGCTGTACAAGCTATTTTTTTTCATACCTACTGTGCTATCTCATTGTGTTCCAAATTATTTTATGTAAAATGTTGATCCTAAGAGATGTCCTGAAATAACCATGGTCTTGAGATAAAGGAAAGTCTAGGAGACCTGTAAACCATGTGCTTGAAGTAGCCACTTGAACAAGTAACAACTCACGACTCTCAATATTTGTCTGTTTTGTCACCATCACACTGGTGTGTATAACATCTTCACTGGAATGGAAATTATGTTCCAGAAAGTTCTAAGAAGTTCAAATTCTGTCCTGTTTAAATAGGGTGCTCTTGAACTTCTGCAGGCTTGGTTTATTTATATAGAGAAATAGAAAGGCCTAGAAAGTAGCAACTTCAAATCTGAAGGGACAAGGATTCTGTTTCACTCTGCTGACATGAACTGTAAGCTCCCTTGAGGGGTGGGTCACCCAGAGAGTGTGTGATCACAGTCTCTTCTCATGCTTCAGGCTAAAAGCTGGCTATCCACCAGAAACACCCTCCCCCTGCCCACCGCCCCCTCCCCCCCAACACACACACCATTCAGGCGCAAAAACAGCTTTTTCTACTGCTTAGTTTCTGTAAAGCAGCAGGTGGCCGTGGTCTTGAGCTTGCTTGCTTCTTACTTGAGCACAGCATCACATGGCAGCAGCTTGCAGACATGAGAGCAATCAGAACAGGGCTAGATGTTTAGCTTGTTCCTCTACTGGTCTTTCACTTGTCTCCTTTAACCACCACTGTGGCTGGAACCTGAATACATTAACTACGAACTCTACCAGTGGCTGAAAAAAAGTTGACAGGTTTATGTGAACCTGGAATGCTACTTTTACAGTCAAATATACAGGGCTCCAGAGTACAGCCATGTCAAGCTATGAAGAGCTACGACCACCCAGGGGTCTTATTAACCACTGGAGCAAAACCATCAGAGGTAGCCCTTTATTTGATCTATTCCTGGTTTATCTCTAATGAGGGTTGGACATAATTCCAATTATTTTACTGGGACAAAATATTTAAAACATTTTCAACAGGTCTATTTGAAGGGATCCTATTGTGAAGGGTCTGTAAACCTAGTTTTTATCTAGAAAAATACAGAACCATTTGGTTATACATTTGCATCTACTCTCTGTGTAGGCAGAAGACACACTATTGAATTAAAGAGAATCCTAGAGGGATGTGTTAGCATAGAACGTATACTCTGTTTTCTCAAAATTTAGTTTAAAATCAGGGTAAGAGCTTAGAAAATTTTAATAATAATAATAATAATAATAATAATAATAATATGCCTTCTGAAATTTAATGATTTCACAACTGTCTTCTAAGGATAACAGTGCACAGCTTGTACACCACATGATTGACTGCAGGGAGAGTGAAGAGTGAAGAGTGTGACCAATGGGCACAGGAAGTGTTGCTTTTGGCCATGGATGTCTATGAGAGGCCTCAAAGAACATTCCTAGGACAGCAGCCATCCCTCAGCAGAACACAGCAGCCCAGGCACCTAGAAAGGGAGCAAATGTAATTTTTTCCCAATAAATGTTTTAGAATGTCAAGTTGTCATTTTAGTGATTGGTTTACCCACCAGAGTGTCATTAACCTATATACTACAACACAAAATCACAAGATTAGTCTAAACATTTAAAACAAAAGTTAAATGGTTTTATGTTTATTCATTTAAAAATACATGAACAAAAATCTTGTATTTAGATTTTTTAAAAGTGTGCTTTTAGGATTAGCTAGTTGCCAATTTTGAGTATACTTATAGAAAGCCAAAGTTGATAATGTAAATGTTTGTAAATGCCTGCCAAATAAAATAGCTTTCATGTCTGGTAATATTATATGCTAATCTACTTTCAGAAAAAGCTTTAAAAATTCAATTACTTGTTGAAACTGGTTTGGCTTAGTGGTAGAGCGTCAGTCTCCGGACTGAAAGGTCCCAGATTTGATTCCGGTCAAGGGCATGTACCTTGGTTGCGGGCACAACCTCGGTGTGCAAGAGGCAGCTGGTCGATGTTTCTCTCTCATCGACGTTTCTAACTATCTCTCTCCCTTCCTCTCAGTAAAAAATCAATAAAATATATATTAAAAAAAATTCAATTACTTCTTATTATCACTAACAGACTAGCTAGCTAAATGCATAAATAAATGCATAAATAAAAATTATCTCCACAAAGCCAGCTTAATAATAACCCTACTTCCCAAACTGTGAACCATTTGTTTTTAAACGTAAAGCGAAATAGAAAACATTGAGATTGTTTAAAAGTGGATTTATGTAACTTCAAGTGGACAGTAAAAATAAAAGGGAAACTGATTTTCTTTCTGTTTGCTGATGGCTTGAAGCACACTTATTTTGCAGAAATTGGTGTCACTTGAATGAATCTGAAGTCATCCATAGAATGAAGAGATGAATTGGAAATGTGTCCAACTTCTGATGCTCACATTTTGAACTACCTGTCTCTGCAGCTGTCTTTCCCTCTTGTCTCATTTGCAAAGGCAATTTCTTCTCTGGTGCTCTAAATCCCACACCTTCCCCTTACTATATGTTCTTTCTTCATCAGTCATTACTTCTTTTCTTTGTTTACAATGCCTCCTCTCTGCTGGCTCTTTCTTCTCAGTTTCAACATAACAGATTTCTCATACCATAAAAACTGCTTCCTCAATTCTGTGCCTGCTTATTTCTCTCCTCTCTCTCATCGTTAAGCTCAAGGAAAGCGGCCTCTAATCACCAGCCTTTCCGTCTCCACCCCACTCTCTCAGTAGCCTTCTGCCACTCAGCCCTCTTCCCTCCCTCTTCACTGAGCCACCCTGCAAAACATCACCAGGGTCTTCCTAACACCAAGCCCAACAAACGTCACATTTTAGCTTGTATCCTACTCCTTTTGCAGCATTTTATAGACAATCTGCTTTTCCTTAACCAATTGTTCTGCCCTTTTCCTCAGTTTGCTCCTTCTCTGCCTTCTTGAATGGCTGCTTTTCCTTAAGGAGTGATTCACATCACGCATGGTTCTCTCCTGGTCCCCTTGACTTCTCACTTGTACTCGTAGACTTCACCATGGCGTTTATGCTGAGAACTTTATAACATCACTAGAGACACAAAGTGCACAGGTGGGGTCCCTTAGCCTGGCCAGTGATAGAGGCCTCTCAGGGGGTCAGGGGGCCAGGGGGCCAAGGGGAGGGACCACGGGAGCTGGCCTGCTGCCTTCCCTGATTGGGGACTTGGGCTGCAGGAGGTTGGCTGGTGAGGGAGGGGAGGGACCATGGGAGGTTGGCTGTGGGAGCACACTCACCTCTGAGGGGCAGATCATGTATTGAGCGTATGACCCCTGGTGGTCAGTGTGCATCATGATGACTGGTCAATGGGTCATTCTGGTCATTCTAGTCATTCAGTTGTAATGGTTGCTTTGGCTTTTATATGTATAGATGAGCTCTTTCTCTAGGAATGCCCATCTGCTAGCAGATACTTCCAGCTGATGCTCCCCAGACACATCCACCTGCATTTGTCCAGACTAAGTCCTCCTTATCTTTCTAGCTATAACTTGGCCTAGACTTCCTGCTTTGCTTTGTGATGTTACTATCCTTCCCAGTCCCCTCAATGAGGAACCAGATGGAATCAGTCATATTTACTCACAACACCTATAAAGTGAGGGGGAATGAGAGATACAGATTAGTGAGATGTTGAGAAGATGTACTCTTTCCCAATTTGCACAGAGGAGAGAGTTGTGAGAGAGCTATATTGAACAAGCCTTCAGACCACTGCAACTGATTTCATTTCTGAGCTCTCACACCTTGGCCAGAGGCTTGGCTGACTCATGTTAGATTGAAGGGTTCACAGTTTGGAAGCAGGCCCCTTTCTTGGAGCTCTGCTTCATGAGCATGCCCAGATTATGTACATGAGCTAATGGAGCTGGGAGATCTGTGAGTCTGGACCAAGGTTTTCTTTTGATTCTTGCACATGGCCTAAGTCACCTGATATTTGTTAAAACTCAAGATTGTGTTGCATCGAAAGGACTTTTAAAAAACTATAGGCATAATAAAAATTATTGTCTGTGGTTATGTATGACAAATATCATACTACCAAGTTTTTTTTCAGTTCAGCACAGAGGCAACGAAAATTAAAACAAGAGGAATGTAGTGTTAAAACCACAAGAAAGGAAAATGCTTTAAGAAAACACCTGTTTTCAAAATCACATGTCAATATTTTAAAAATGTATAAATGAGAAAAACTAACTTTTATAACTTTTTAAAAATGAACTTTTATAGAGTATTTAATCTCTATAATCAAGCTTCTTGAAAACATGGATTTGGTGTCCTTGTTGTATCTTTCATGCCACACCTGTTCTTGGAACATCATAGATGCTGTGTAAAAATTTAATTGTGGTGAAGTCTCCAATTTATCTTTATATGATTTAATTATTATTATTTTTAAATCCTCATCTGAGGATATTTTTCCATTAATTTTTAGAGAGAGAGAAAGACAGAGAGAAACACCGATGTGAGAGAAACACATTGATTGGTTGTGTTGGTATGATCCCTAATCAGGGCCTGGATGAGGGAGGAGGGAATTGAACCGAGGATCCTTCAGTCCACAAGCCATTGCTCTATCCACTGAGCCAAACTGGCTAGGGCCATATGATTGATTTTTAAATGCTAGTAATATTGTCTCTAATGTCACTTAACAGTGTTTCCCAAACTTTTGACATATGCGTATCCCTTCTATAATTTTCGTAACGCTGAGTACCCCTCGCTCCGGTGCAACACATACCCCCACCAAACTCTTCCCGTACCCCTGGGGGTACGTGTACCACACTTAGTGAAACCCTGAGTGAAGAATCTCAAGAAAAAGAAACTAAACAGTTACTTGTAAATTTTAGGCAATTTATTTATTTGTATGCTCTGGTTTTATGGTGATCATTTCAAACAATGTATAAAATATCCAAATATTACATACATTTAATATCTTAAATTTGCATAAATATATTAGGTCTTCATTATTATTTAATAAAATGTAAATAAACATAATAAATAATGTATTATGTTGATAACACATATTTTGCTTCCAGTTGCTGGTGATAACTCAAATCTAAGAATATCAGATTAATATATACAAAGTGTACTTTTCCATAATATCATAATTATCACTGAAATTGCTGATTAAGATTTTAAAAATAACCAACAAAATATCTATTCATTCAAAACCATCTCAAATAATTCTCTATTTTTTCCTTTGGGGAGTGAGCTGGGTCTAAATATAGGAAAAGTTCTAAAAATGATACAGATTTAGAGATATAAATTACAATATATAGATAACTATGAAGAACTATTCAACATCTCAGCAGAAACATAAGCTAGACAAGAGTAGAATCATATTCAATCCACCAAAAGAGAGAAATTACCAGCCAAGAATTATATATCCAATAAAGTTATCCTTTAGATATGAAGGAGAAATACTGACTTTTCCAGATATAGAGAAGCTGAAGGAATTTATCAACAGAAGACATGCATTACAGGAAACACTCAACGGGGGTTATTCTAACTGAAACACATACACAAAAGATCACAAAATTAAGATCAGCAACAAACAACATAAACAGGAATAATTTGCCACAATGAAAACATAGAAGAGGTAGAGGTCTGGATTTTCAAAGGAGGATAGAGATCAGATAGATTAAAAGGAAAAAGGGTTACTGAATATATGAAACTTTTTTTTTTTTTACATAAACCTAATGGTAACCACACACACACACACACACACACACACACACACACACCAAAACTGAAACACAAACACCAAAATACCACATAGGTTACTGAACAGAAAGGTGCTGTAGTGTGGAATTGTTTGATATGTCAGAAGGCATCACGTTTTCAGTGGCTTTATAGGGAAGGAAATTAGAGTAATGAGTTTCCATTAAGTTATGAACATGAAATCGACCTCAGTTGTGCTAATAGAACACCCTAATGTTGGTCCTGGCATAACTTCTAAACTTTTAAACATTAATGCTTTTCATTACTCATAATCACCATTAAAATTTGAGCACTATCCATAAAACTAGACTGCTTTCAGATGCCAAAACGTAAAGCAAGAGCAGTTGGAATTTCTAAATGTAATAAAATGCCAGGCAGACATATGAGGCTATAGTAATGTTCATTTTCATTGACCTTCAGCTCTCTAGGAGCTGTTGGAAGTTTACCCTATCTATTCCTATAGCTTCATTTATAAGTATAACCTCACAATATTAGTTAGTGAGTTTCTGTAAATAAGTTCATCTATTATCAGACCTTATAATATTAGATTATTTCTGTAGATATGATACGATCCCACAAATGGTTTTAACACTGCTATTATGTTCCAAGACTCTGACCTCTTTTTCCCCTCAACAAATTTTTTAAAACTTTCAAGGCTACAGACCTTGGGAGCTGGGGAACATAATAATGGCCCATCTCACAGGGCAGGCAGTGATACTTCCCTCTAATGAACTGGGACTGACCAGATTGAGAGAAGTCTGTGTTGTAGCTGCAGACACCTCTCAGCTCAGCTGCAGGTGGAGGTGACCCAGGTGAAGTGCTCATGATGTGGATGTGAGTAATCCAACCCAAGAAACGTGGGAAGAGACAGGAAAACTGTTTCTTGACCTATGCGGAGGTTCTATTCCAGAGGTGAAAGCTTGTATGGTTATCTCGTAGACATTTGATTACTGAATGTCATTTCCCATACTGCTGGACAGTTGATGTTCTTTGCCCAGGAGAACAGTTTTCAATAGTTGCCTTTCTCTATTTTATAGAAGAAGTTCCAGATTATCTTCGATTTTTTTTTTCATGTATAAATCAGACACACGCTTTCAAATGACTTCTGGCTGCTCTCTCCCAACTTCCCTGTAAAATCCATAGAAAGCAGCATAAAATAGAGATAGAGTTCTATGGAAAATTAAGAAAGGCAGATAAATGTTACCAGAAATAAGGAAAAGCCACTCAACAATAAGGCAAATGGAGGTGTATCATTAAAAATTAAAGCAGGTTGTAGTATACACTTAGCCTCACAAACAAGAGGGCATTGCCTTTCTCAGAATAACTAGAAATATGGTTTCTCTCCCTCCTACTCCCTTGACTGTTCCTGTCTCTGATGCTCTGGAATACATACAGTAACAACAGCAAACAAGTGGGGGGAAAAAAAAACCCCAGCAAGGAACACATGAGCTATTGAGTGAGGGCAGAACAGTATCCTCCATCTCCCGACTCAGACCTGCAATGGAGAATAGCTAGAGGGGGAAATATGGGCAGTGGGCCCCTCCACTTGAGAACTGGGGTTCCCATGTGCAAGGAGCTGAAGTGAAGCCTTTGGCAGTAGAAGGAATACATTCAGGACAATGATCCTTGTTTCATATATTTCACCAGAGTACAGGCAAAACTATGTAAAACCTATATTCTTTTTTTTTTTAAATATATTTTATTGATTTTTCACAAAGAGGAAGAGAGAGGGATAGAGAGTTAGAAACATCAATGAGAGAAAATCATCGATCAGCTGCCTCTTGCACACCCCCTACTGGGGATGTGCCCGCAACCAAGGTACATGCCCTCAACCGGAATCGACCCCGGGACCTTTCAGTCCACAGGCCAACGCTCTATCCACTGAGCCAAACCAGTCCCGGCTAAAACCTATATTCTTTAAAGAAGTTTTCAGTGACCTTTAGGTTGAACGTCAAAGCCATTGTCCATCAGAAGTAATGGAGAAGAAGGAAATTGGGCCATTGTATTTAGAGTTGGGAGACAATGAGAATATCTTGGTCTTTACTCATCTTGTGGCCTCTATAGGTGGAGGGCATGATGGGTGGGGAATGAGAGGAGGGGAGCAGTGGGAGGAACTTTGAAAGCAGAGAGGGTTTTCCTCAAAGGTGACTGGGGTGTTACTGAGAGTGCATCAGGTTTCTCAACATCACTAGAGTCTATAATATTCTAGCATATATCCTCAAGGCATTTTTTTTTTTTACATATAAAAAACACAACAACACAATACAACAGAAAGCCTCACATTTGTTTGGTGCATTGTGACATAACAGCTAAATTACAAGGAAACCACCTCTTCTATTGTCCTTCCAGTTCACACTAATGAATTGGGTGGGTATGTGGGGAGTCATTTTTGATAACCACCCCCAACCCCCTGCCCGGCCACAGCTACATAATTCTAATAAAATGGCATGGAAGTTAATAAAAGTTCTAGCTAGAAAGCAGCAGCGACTCCAAGACTGTGCAAAGCAACTGGTCTGCATGGAAAGAGTGTAGGTCCTTTTTCAGATCAACACTGGGTGAATGCTGCTGAGCACTGGAACTCAGCTGGGAATCGCACTAACTAAGCTCTACAGTGAAGCCAAGGCAAATTCATACCCTGGCCAAATTTCTCCAAAAATAAAAATAAAATCCTTCTCCGTTCCTTAAACCCAGGAACAGAAAACATTATCCTAAAGCCCCAGTGGAATAGCGAGCCTCCTAAAATGTTTTATTGTGGGAACCATAAGAATATTTAGAATATCTCCTAAGTAAGTATCCATCAGTAGGATTTGAAAAAGGGACCTCTTCAATACAGTCCAAAAAGCAATAAGCGAATGGATGCTATTCATTATGATTCTCTCTGTTACAATGGATAGAAAGCCCAATACAAACTGGTGGTAGTAAAAAACAAACAAACAAACAAACAAACAAAAAAATGAACTTATTCCTATACGTGAAATGTCCAGGAGAATCCTGGCTTTAAATGCTGCTGCTCAAATGGGCCCAAATAGTTTTCTCACAAAATGATTTCTTTTATTTTCTTTTCTTTTTTTAAATATATTTTATTGATTTTTACAGAGAGGAAGGGAGAGAAATAGAGAGCTAGAAACGTCGATGAGAGAGAAACATCGACCAGCTGCCTCTTGCACACCCCCTACTGGGGATGTGCCCGCAACCAATGTACATGCCCTTGACCGGAGTCGAACCCGGGACCTTTCAGTCCGCAGACCGACGCTCTACCACTGAGCCAAACCGGTTTCGGCGTTAAAATGATTTCTTGATATCCATATTTTAAGAGAAGAGCCATTTACCAGTTTGTGAGTTCTACCCTCAGAAAAGGTATTTCTTTTGGGTAGAAGGATGGCTGTAAAGCTCCAGTAACCCTGTCAGGGTCTATATAGAAACAGAGCAGCACCTCTCACTCGGCACTTTCTCTTCTATCCTCATTGGCTGGTCAAGTCAGGTGTCCTTCATGGAGTCAGAGTTGCTGGGCCTGAGGATATTCTCACTGATTGGCTTCAGCCCATGACTTCTGTCTTCCCCTGAGACTTGGCAGGTCACAAAGATTACAGTGAATCTTCAAGGTAAACCAGGAGCCTTAGCTTAAAATAATGGAAGTGACAACTGGCAAAGAGAAATAAGAGTGAGATTAAAATAAAGCAGAGCATGATAAAATTCATAACCAATGAAAACAGAATTGAGTGCAATGCACAAGGTCTGAAAAAATGAATGCAATGGAAGACTCAAAACCTGCATTAAAACTAGATAGAGAAGAAGAAATGAAAATATACAAATATGAAATTGTGATATGGAGGGAAAATATGAAAACTTTCAGAGCATGGAGGAAAAGAGGAAATTAAAAGTCATAAAAGGCTGTGAAAATAAGTTTAACTTAACAAGTATGTATTAAAATAGAGAGCCCAGGTGGTGGGCACATGGTGAAATATACAGATCTTGTAACATAGAAACCCACACCTGAAACCTATATGATCATGTTGACCAATGTCACTCCAATAAATTCAATTAAAAAATAGGACAGAGAGCTCATAACTAGATTCACATACCCTGTTTCCCCGAAAATAAGACAGTGTCTTATATTAATTTTTGCTTCCAAAGATGCTCTAGGTCTTATTTTCAGAGGATGTCTTATTTTCGGGGAAACACGGTAGATATAGTCAACTGATGTTTGACAAAAGATCAAAGGCAGTACAATGGATGGAGTAAAGATAATCTTTTCAATAAAAATAATATACTGGGTAGAGTGTAAGGACTATGTGCGGATCTTTTCTTTCTTTTTCTTTCTTTTCTTTTCTTTTCTTTTTTTTTTTTTTTTTTGCATGAGGCTGTCCAGTTGTTCCAACACTATTTATTGATAATGGGAGACTATCCAGCATTGTGGCAGGGATTATATGGGGAATCTCTAAACCTTTCCTCTCAATTTTGTTATGAACCTAAAATTCTCCTAAAAAATAATCTCAAAAAATTATAGGTATTCAGGAGGAAGAATTCAGAATGATGCTAATAGAAGTTATAATGGGGCATAACTGAAAAAGACCTCCCAGACAATAATAATAATAAAAAAGTGTGTTTAGATAACAGTACATTTTTTGGTCCAAAAACTACTAATGAAAAGTGAACTATACTTACATATTCTCCAGCTAAAATTGACAATTACCAGCATAAAGATAAATTCTAATTCAAAATAAAAATCAGACTATCTACAGGGAAATAAAAATAATTCTGGCCAGATTACCAACTTTCAGAAATAATAGAAACTGTATTATCTCAAGAATTCTGAAGGAATCATGTTGTGACCTAGACCTTTCAAAGAACTGCTAGATTATTATTTATGGATGCTGAGAACAGATATGACTGTCATGAAAAGATATGATATTTACCTGCATATATTAAAACGAAAATACTTAGACATAATTCAGCCAACTGAGAGCCTTAGTGAAATAACAATCACAAAGTGTCATGGTAAGTACTTTGGACTAAATGTCTGTGTCCCCCCAAATTTATATGTTACCCTAATGCCCAATGGGATAGAATTTGGAGGTGAAGCCTCTGGGAAGTGATTGAGTTTGAATGAGTTCATGCAGGCAAAGCCCCACTTGATGAGACTGGTGCCCTTGCCAGGGAGTGAGGAGGCCGGAGCTCCCTCCCACCCGATGGAGATACCACAAGTTAGATTCTGTAAACCAGGAGGGTGGCTCTTGTCATGAACCTAGTATGTTGGTACCCTCATCTCAGAAGTCCCACCTCCAGAAGTGTGAGGAAAAGAATGTTTGTTGTTTAAATCACAGTCTATAGAATTCTTTTACATCAGTATGAACTAAGACAGTGTGTAAAGATAAATGGTGAGGCTCCATCAATGATTCTCTCTCATCATTGATGTATCTATCTCTCTCTCCCTCTTCCTTCCTCTATGAAATAAATAAAAATATATGTTTTAAACACAAAAGAATCTCAAGTTATTTGGCGGCCAAAAGCATTTTATGGTCCCAGATCCAAGACTCCCAACATGTTAAATGTTACCCATTAAAAAAAGTTGAAAACAAATCATACTTGTCTATTTCACTTCTTCAAGTTCAAAGAATAATAAAGCTATTTAGAAAAAAATGTAAGGGAATGTTAAGCTTCTTATTATGTAAATAGTTCAGTACCTGAATTAAGGGGGAAAAAAATTCCCCAAATGGTATGCATGCAAAGATTATTATCTTCTTTGTTTCACTTCAGAATTAATAGATTATCTAGCTCATAGGTCTTTTTCTTAGTCCATATTTAATAAAATTAGGTAATTAAATTGCTTCTACTGTACCCAGAAACTGCCAATTGCAAGCCATGAAAAGAAATGAGACTATAAAAATCAAATTTTTCACATCACAAAAACAAACTCAGGGAGAATCTGAGGCTGTTCCCCCCATAGGCTTTGCTCCTGGGTGGGGCTGGGAGAGGAATCTATTTCACTGGCAATGCCATTTTACACAGAATGGTGTTCTGAAGAGAAGCTAATTGAATGACACTCTCCAGAGTTCACTTCGCTTTTTCATAACCCATATAATTTTTATTGCATTGTGCACTGGCCGACATGAGCAGCACATAAATTAGCTTGTCGAGGGAGCACTGTGCACATGTCAATAAGCTATCCAGTCATATGCAGGTGATATCACCAACATATCATTATAACTGAGTCGGGTGAGGGCTATGCAAAGGTGAGGAGCCACCTTCTCAGTGCACCTATTTATCCGAATCCTCTTTTGTTTCAACCTCGCTTTTCCTCCCCTCCTCTGAGTGAAACCTTTGAAAGGACTGTTATCAGCTATCATTAACCAGCCACCTGTCTCCTTGGCAACCCTTATCAAGCTGTACCAGGCTGCTTGGGCTGCTAGTGAGAACCCTCAACCCTGCATTGAATAAGCCGCTTCAAATTGTTACCATCTGGTGTACTGAACTTGTAAAATGTCAGGAGAGGAGCTGTATCTTAGGCAGCCTGCAGTCAGTGGTATGAGAAGATGCATAGGAATTCACTGGCAGCGAGACAAAGAAAGGTAGGAGGAAGATTGACATTTCTTTCATAGCTGCAGCAAAAAAAAAATTCTCCTTGAGTCCCCTTTGAAACGGATGAATAATTTTATGAAGAACGTTAGTCTCCCATTCTGACCAATGACATATTGTTCATATTCTAATTGTCTTCTCTACAGCTCCAACTCAGCTTACAATGCACCCTGTCTAGCCGCTGAAGGAAAAACTGTTCTGACAGATCCATGGTTAAGTCTGAAGGAAACACCATTGGCTGCCTGCTCCCCCCAAACCTGTTCTCCCTTCTTTCTTGCTATGGAGTTCCAATGTTGTTAAAAATCTCAACTCCCAATCCAACACATACTAGCACAGATGGCCCAGGAGTACATCTTGACCAATTCAAGCCAATCCTAGCAATTTTATTCTTTTTGCCGGTGATTGGCTCTGGAGAAGATCCATCACTCGATGCTGGTTAATGAGGAAAGAGGGGAAGTCAGCTGAAGACATCAGAGGGTTTCTTAATCAAAAGGAGACACAAAGGAAAATAACATACAGCTTCTATTCCTGGGGGTAGCCACCTTGTGATCATGCAGATGCTGGCCTGAGGTTGGCAAGAAGAGCGATTACACAACTGGCTTCTTGATGATACTGAGTTGTTGGATACACTCTGAAGCAGCCCAGCATTGGGACTTCTCATAAAATAAGAAAGTAGAATTTCTTTATTACTTATGCCACTTTATCTACTTTTACTTTCAACATCCTAAATACACCCCAAATTCATCCTACCTCTTACTTTCAGTTCCCGGTTTCTCAGAGTACATCTTTTAAAAAAAACCTTGCTTGGAATCTAAAATAATCAAATCTACCTTTACTCACATAGGTGCACCTTTTATTGAACCAGGGATCTGAGCTGGTTAAATGCAAATATTTCCTGGGGAAGCAGTTAACACCAAATTATTTGTCACATTAACTTAAATTCAACTATTGATAGTTCCTGAAGATGATTTTACCCAGAAAAAGACAAATGTCTTTTTCTATAAAGAAGAGGATAGTAAACAGTAAAGAAGCTTGAACTCCATCGGAGGTTCTGAGTAATGAGAGAACAGCAAGAGGGTTAGTGGGATAAGAGAAAGCAGAAAACAAGAGAGGCAGGTTTGAGAAGCAGGAATAGAGAGAGAACTTTTTTAGTAAGTTTATAATTTCAACAGATAAAGAATAAAAAAGCCAAAATCTCTCCTCTCTTTCAGGGAAGGTGAAGGACTATTACCTAAAGTTGATACATCTGGAAATAAATATGTAAGCTTGTTATTTCTAGAGTAAAATGATTTCTTCGGACATTTGAGAGACTACAGGCCTAATCACAGGCCATCCCCATCCCCAACACATGTGCTTTAAAATAAAGACTGGAAGGAGATGGTAGGTATTACTTAATACCTACATATCTAGAAATATTTCACATTAAAGATGAGTACCTAGTGAGGAGACACCTTCCTAGAACACAGCAAAGAACACCTATATGTACCAGCTACCCTGTATTTTATTCTTAAATACACACATACTCCAAGGATCACCACGTCATGAGGAAATAGAGAACCATGGATGATGATTGTAGAAGATTGTGACTTGTTAATAAAACACAAAGCTAATTGAGGAGATATTTATGGTTTAAAGCTTGAGCTAATATATAAATAGATTCTGGAGATCTAATGGACAGCACAGTTATTATAATCAACATAATGTTCATGAAGTTCAAAGTTGCTAAGAGACTAGATCTTAAGTTGTTCTCATCACAGGAAATAAATGTGACATGATAGAGGTGTTTAATGCTATTGTGGTAATCATATTGTCATATGTGTGTATAAAAACAACACATTTTATACCTTAAACTTACATAATGTTATATGAAAATTATATCTCAATATAAAAAGAGAGCTAACAGTAAAAGAAACATGTTTTTAAAAGCTGAGAGAACTTTGAAAAATTTCTAATTAGAATGCTCAGAAAACTGAAAATGTTATTTCTTATAAAATGAGAACAGGGTGAAAAGAATATTCAAAAAATTTGTAAAGCCTTTCAAATATTAAAAGAAAAAAAATTAAGTAGAAGCCTTGAAAAACAAAGTGACAGATTTTTCTGGAATGTAGAAGAAAAACTATTTTAAAAGACAAAGAAATAGAGTGTGAGTGGAGAGACCTATAAGATCAAACCAGGAGGTGTAATGTCAGACAACTAACAGCTTTAGAGAAATGAGGAGAGAAAATTATTAAGAAAATCAAATGAAACAATTTTCTAGAACTTGAAAAGGACAATGGTTTTCAGATTCAAAGGAATTTTACAAAACCCAATGCTTAGAAAAAGGCTACTAGAGGTTGGGTTGGGAAGATATAGAACCCTGCAAGGTAGGTATCTGATGAAAAAGAAGATTCCAATCAACTATTAGGTAACTGATATGATGGAAGATTTTGAGGATACGATAAGGCACATTATTCTTTTATCAAGAAGGAAAATAAATTAATGAGAATCAAAAATAATACTATATACAAACATCACAGGAAAGATAGATGGAAGATAAACATAGCTTATATAGTGACCATCAATATCATAATTGAAAAAAAATATATAGCTTAATTTGGAAAAGTAGCAAAGAGTATAACTGACAACAACATCATTATGAAACTCTAGAGGCCTGGTACATGAAATTCATCCATTTAGGTGTGTGTGGGGGGGTGTCTCTCATCCTGGCCTGCACCCAATCGCAGTCCAGGAGCCCTTGGGGGATGTTTGACTGACTGCTTAGCGCTCACTAGCCCTGAGCCAGGCTTCTGGCTGAGAGGTGCACTGACCAGGAGGGGGAAGCTCCTGCATTGAGTGTCTGCCCCTCTTGGTCAGTGAGTGTCATAGTGACTGGTCATTCCTTCATTCAGTCAATTTGCATATTAGCCTTTTATTATATAGTATTCTTAAGAAGAGAATTGTGAAGCAGAATAAATCCTCATCTTCCATTGTGGAAAGGCAGGAAGTATCTAAAGTTGATAAGTCGATCTGTAACAGACTTCCAGTTGAAACGGTAAATTAACCACATGTAATTATTTTCTTTCTCCCAGAGATCCCATTAAAATGTTGACAAAAATTAAAAAAAAAAATGAAACTAAGATGACAGAGAGTATGGCAGAGGACACTTCAGTAGGAAACAGGATTATCTGGAGTCTTCATATAAGCACTAGACCCACCTCCCCAGTTTTCTCTAACAGAACCTAAATAGGTAAGGCTTTACCCTCATCCTCTTGCAGGTATTCAGAGGAATTCTCTAGAAAGTTCTAACAGCATCAAAGAAAAGACCTTTAAATTCTGCCATCTCAGGGTTACCCAGTATGTGGTCTGGTCATTCCCAGTCACCTGAAGTTGAGTTGTCAGCCCACATACTAGTACAGGCTTCTGAACAGTGTTTTAGTGACCCGCCCTTTTTCTTTCTTTATTTCATCCTTATGTAATATTTGATACACAAAAGAATATGTGATGTATATATAAATTAATAAAACAAACACTTGTAAAACTGCACCTTAAAAGCTAAAATAAGAGTTGCTAAGATATAAACACTTTCTTTATATCTAGTCTATCTTTTTGATGCATTGTCTATCACAGTCTTGGATTTTATATTCATCAGTCTTACCCTTTAAAAAAACAAAACTTGGTGGTAACCTGGGTATAGGCAGTTATATCTCATTGACTGTTAGCAACAGAAACCAATTCTGGCTACTAAAGCAAAGAAGGAATTTGTGACAATGGTGTGGGCATCTATTCTCCCTTCCCTAAGTTAGACTCTATTGGATTCTCCTCTTGCAAACAGTAGAGTTGGAGGGAAGGATAAAAGAGCCCAACTTGGAAAAAATGGTAAAAAGAGCAAAAAGGAGTCTTCCCAGGGCACCTCTGAATGAGCACCATACATTTTCAAGACTTTATTCATCCATTGCTCAAGGTTAAAACTCTAGGGAAAGCAGCTGTTTGGTCACACTTTGGTGATAGGGCAAGCACTTTGTCATCAGGCCCTGTAGCCTCACCTGTCCTGGGCAGAGGAAGAACACTGTTATCAGAAAAGTGACAAATGGATGCTAAGTAACAAAACAACAAAATAGCCAATACAGTCAGAGAGAGTTTTCCATGGATCCAGTTTCTGACTCTTCCACTTACTAGTTGGGTAAAAAGAAAAAAATAAAATCACTTAACTTTATTGTATCTGGTTTCCTTATTCTAATGAAGTGATGTAAAGGAAATCTACTTAGGGCACACCTGCCATATACTTTAGTGCTAAATAACTATTAATTCTCATTATTATAAATATATATTTTTCAAATTCATCATCTATGAATAGCTACTTTTCTCTAATTTTTAACAGTTTTAAAGTTTAATCTCATAAATTTTCTAAGTAGTGTATACCACATAAAAATAATGGTTCCTTCTTTTCAGTATTTATACTTTTGTTTATTTTTCTTGCTTTATATTGCATACAATTTGCAAAGAGAAAAAAAAAATCAATGATGGTAGATGTCTTATTATTATCATAATGAGTATGTCCCTAATATTATCTTATTAAATATGGTTGTAGTTGATGGTTTTTGATCATCATAAAATGATATCTTATCATTTGTAGAAAAATGTTTTCTTTTATCATAATAAATGAAGTAACTTTTATCAATGTCTTTTCATACATTTTTTGGATAACTATAATAGTATTCCCCTTTAAAATACTAATATGAAGAGTTACGTTAATTTATTTCCAAATGTTGGGCTTACAATAAAAATTAGACTAGTAGGCTATATTACACTTCTAATAATAGCTAGACTCTTTTAAACTAATGCATAGATCTAACCTAAGTTCATAAACTCCAATGTCATTTTGTTTATTTTCTATAAATGTTTTTATTCTAACTCCAGGCCTTTGTCCTGCCAGGCTTGAGACTATTTGAAGGCACACCACACATCCTCTAGGCCAGTGTTTCCTAAACTTTAGACATATGTGTACCCCTTCTATAATTTTCATAACACTGAGTACCCCTCATACTCCTGAGAACGTAGAATTAGGCGCAGCTAAGCACGGTGCAGTGCATATCCCCACCAAACTCTTCCCGTACCCCTGGGGGTACAAGTACCACACTTTGGGAAACACTGCTCTAGGCATTTGTCAAGGTTCCAGTGTTTAAAGGAGCACCACTGATTGTCCACACAGGTTAGAGTCAGGTCCCCACTAACCATCATCTTTTCTGATCCCATGGCTCTCTGCTATTTCCATGTCTCTCTTGGGCCTTCAGAACATTTGCAAGCTGAAAACATCAGGTCAACGGTCGTGTCTCTGTAGACACAGCTTGAATTTATTTCTCTCTGGACACTGCCAGCCTGCAGGAATTTATGATCTATTAATCCTACTGCCTGAGTTTTGAAAAGCCTAAAAATGACTTCCTTTCTGTAAAAGGAGCAAGAGCTTTGCTTCGGTTCCTTTCAACCAGTGCTGAAACATGTTTATAATCCATTATTTTAAAAGAACAAAGAAAGGGTAAAAATTAGAAATGCTGTTTCTATATTTAATCCGTTTAAATATTGAAATCTTAACCCACCAATATTTTATTTAAAATTTTACACCCATATTATAAAAAGTTGTTCATATATATATATTTAAATATATTTTATTGATTTTTTACAGAAAGGAAGGGAGAGGGATAGAGAACTAAAAACATCAATGAGAGAGAAACATTGACCAGCTGCCTTCTGCAGCCAATGCACATGCCCTTGACCAGAATCAAACCTGGGACCCCTCAGTCCACATACCGATGCTCCATCCACTGAGCCAAACTGGTTTCAGCTTCATATATTTTTAAATCCTCACTTGAGGATATGATTTTATTGATATTTAGAGAGAGAGGAAGGAAGAGAGAAATGCCTCCCAAACATGCCCTGACTGGGGATCAACCAGTCAGGTATGTGCCCTGACTAGGAATCAAACAATGTGGGTATGTGCCCTGACCAGGAATCAAACCCCAAACCCTATGGTGTTTGATGATGCTCCAACCAACTGAGCCACCTGGCCAGGGCAGTTGGTCATATTTTTTTCTTGGTCTATCTTTGTCAGATTTTATCATCAATATACTAAATAAATTTGGAAGCTTTAAATCATTTTCTGTACTCTGGAGCACATTAACTAAAGTCAGAATTATTTAATTAATTAACTTAACTAGAAACAGAATTATCTATTCCCTGAGATTTGATAGAACTTACCATCTGTACACAGACACTATTTTAGAGTAGATCTTTGACAGGTTTTAATATGTTTTATGATTCTTAGTCCACAGATTTCATTTTTCTTACTCTTCTGTTTCATGCAGCAATTTAATAAAATATGTAACCCTATTGGAATATGGAAGCTAGTGGTCCCTTGTGGCCTCCAGATCTTTCCTGATAGTTCATTATGGCTTCTCTACAAGTTGTTTCTTATTCCCTCTGATCTACTGGCTTATGCAATTATCTACAGCTAATTAAATAGTTTTACGACTCCCATATATTTAGCCAAAATTGCCTTATTATTTCTTTTAATTATCCCTACCATCACTTCAAATGCAATTTTCTGAATATTTATTCTTAAAAGAGAAAGTGGTAGGGCATACTTAGAGCTGAAGAACTGTATTTACAGCCCACATCAGAGAACTGGAATTGGCAGTCCTACAGGACTTCCCTCTAAAACAATGCTGTGATTTAAATACAAATAGTGACATTAGTCAGCTGTCCATTGTTGCTAAAATTTTAAATAATGAAATATGTAATAATGAAAAATACTCAAGAATGAAACTAGGTATGAAGCCCAGAAATTGGTCTCACTACTCTGAGTTCTAAAAATCCTATTAGCTATTCCATTCTCTCACTTTATGAAACACTTATACAATGGAATTAAAAGGCTCACACAAACAAAAATGGAAAATTCTGCATGTACCCAGGAAATAAACTGTAAATTAAATAATCTATACATCTTTAGTATTCTTGATTTTCATTAGGTGCCAAATTTCTCAAGTTTAGAAATATGGTCGTATGTTGCTCAAATTCTTGGTATAGAAATTATTAGTTAAACGTAAATAATTATCTAAATGGTAGAGTGATATGAGTGACACATATATCTGTAAATTGGACCATCTATATATAGAGATGCACAAAAGAATTGATGAAAATTTAAGGTTTCTCTCCTTGCAACAAAATCAAGGTATGCATTGAGAAATGTGATTAAAATTTTAAAACTTGTCCATATAACTATGACTATTTCATTCAACCAAATAGAACCATGTTGCAAAGTGCCCTTTGCCAAAGCAACTGGCCCCAATGCAGAAAAAATCAGACAGGTTTAAAACAAATTAAAACTGCATAATTCTGAGTTCTCAGCTAACGTAACAGAGGGGAAGATGCTAAGACTGTGGTTGGTTGGCTTCTGTACTGGCTGCAGCAGTGAGGACTGTTGCTTGTTCCACTGCTTACTGTGTATTTGCTAGAGATTTGTGCTGACCACTGCCTCGAAGAGTCTGTGACAAAGTCTACTGGGAGCATGTGCAGTTCTGAGCCCTATGAGGGTGAAGGAAAGCATTTCTGACTTTATCTGCAGCTTATGGACCGTCTGCATGTACACACAGAGTGCATTCCATCTCAGTCACCCTCTATCTCTGCTTTTCTTCTTCAGGCCTTTGTGTGTGTGTTCTTATTTTGTTTTGTTTTGTTATTAAGAAACAGACGCTCTTTTCCACCCATATACAGACACAACTGAAAAATACAGATGTGTTCATGCTCCCAGGGACAGCCTCAGGCCCTGGGGGATGGCAGTTGGTGGGTAAATGTTCTGTCCTCCCACCCTACCTGGTAAATACTAGGAGGATCTCACAGCTACAGCCTTAACCATGAACACTGGTCTCATCTCTTTCTTTATCTAGCTTCTCCTGCTCCATCGCTTCTTATCCACTACCTGCAACCTAGCTCTTTTCCCTGTTTTAGAAAATCCAAATGAAGAGATGGATGTAAACTTTCTCTATAAAATTATCAATATTTGTCATTTGGGATTAAATTATTTATCCCTCAGCCATTTCAGGTACAGAACTCTGTGGTGAAAGAGTCTGAAGGCCTTTGTGTCAATTATATTTCAATAAAGCTGGGGATGGGGGGTGGGAATAATAAAAAAAGATAAAGATACTATAATTGTTATTTTTATATAATATCAAGAGCATAGCTGTGCTGTCAGATACTGATGTGTTTTTGTCTCAAGAGCTTAACAAATAATCAAGGCAGTGTCAGTGGACAGCTGTAATCCTGAATGCTGTAAATGAAAATGTGGGATGCTTTCTGTAGCTGTTTTTTTTAGAATAACATTTTATCATAAACACCTTTAAAGAGGCACATAAAACAAGATGATTTTATGGCTTCAGAAGGATTTCAGAATCGGATATAGAAGAGGAGAGGGTGTTAAATATGTGTCAGAAACTAAATGCCCTTTCCAGGAAGAAAATAAGAAAAACCACCTAGAAGTGAAAATGTGATAAGAAGGCAGAATAAACATCACCAGAACTTTCACTTTTCACACCCCTGTTTTTCAAAGCCTGCCTCCTGCAAGCCATTTGTTTTTTTCTGGTTGAACAGCCAACATAGCCCCTGACCCACTCTTTTCACCTTTAATTCATGACCCCTTTCTTGGTTTCCGAAACACTTTCCTTGCCCTTCCCTGGAATCTACGTCCCATCCTTCTCCTGTTTGTTTTCTCTGTTTGTTTTTTTAACACAGACACCTGAGGGATGGCACACTCCCATCAGGAAAAGTGGTTCAACGTGAAGGAGTGAGTGTGCAAGACAGAATTTCTAGTGTTAACTGAATCGCAACTAGGGGTTTCTTCACCAAAAAGGATTTATCTAAGACAAAGAAGGATTGCAACCCAACATGTATAGACATGGCAAGCCATGTGTGCACTCTGCCTGGGGAGCCAGGATGAAGGGGTATTTAACTAAAGAAAGAGGAAGTTAAGAGGAATTTAGGGGAAGGGGTAGAGCTTTATTATAGGCATAAAGTTCTTGTATGCCTCATGATTTCGTACAAAATTTTCATAAGCCCTACCTCTTCCCACAGACCCTCAGGACCCATTGTGCTTTAATGTTCCTTTTAGTCCTCATCATTACAGAACAACGCTGTTTGAACATGTGATCTCCTTAACCCCAGCCAGTGACTGGGATAGGCCACCACAGCAGCAAATGTCCCTCAAGTTCCTACTGAGGGGCCCTGCCCTCAGGGCTGGGGTGGATGGTGAGTGTGAAATCTGGCATATCTTTTTAAATGTCCTTTAGCTCAGATGCTTTGTAGAGTAGCCCTCTATGTCCATTCACTTTCTAAAGGCTTTTTCTCTTGCAAACCCCGAAAACACTGCCAACCAGGAAAAAGCCTTGGTGTGAGGTTAAAAGGGTTGGGTGTAAAACAAAACTAATTTGCTAGATAGGTTTGCAGCATCCCACAAAAAGACAGAAAATAAATTGGAGCTGATTTGGTAGAAAATATCTCATTTTCCAAAACTTGCTGTATGGAATGAGGATGCCAGAGTTTCTTAGCATCTTCAGTGTGTCTGTTTCCTTCTAATCATGAAATGTTGACATTTCAACTTGGGAGCTTGGGAACGGAGGGCCATTTGTAGACTCCGTAGCCATTTCCTGGAAACTTCTGAGTTCACAGTTGACTGGTAAAGTAGGATTTTTCCACTTTCCAGATTTATTTCATATATTTTGCATCAAGTGAGGAAAATGTTTCTATGGAAAAAAAAAAAAGCTTTCAGGAACAAAATATATAAAATCCCACACATTTGCTTCCAATTATTCGTTACCTAATCCTTTGAATGCTAAGCCATATCTGCATTCTGCAGTGCTCACAATTTAATTAAATGCCCTCCTCTGTTAACTACAGAATGACAATGCCCTCATTTCCAAGCAGACTCCTTTGGCTCTGCAGGCTGGATATGTGTTCTGGATTGCATAACAGGGCCCAGGAGTCAGTGGAGGCTCTGTGTTCATGGGTGTCCCTTCATCCAAGGAGACTGTGGCCTGCAAGACCCCACATGCTCTTCTGCACCCTCTCTAGGGCCACATATCAGCCTCCTAACTTAAGGCAGATTGTTTTGTTTAACCATACAGATTTACTTAAAATAAACATTGGATTCAAATCATGCCCCTGGTGTCAGTGTGAGTGCTATCTCCTTTCAAAACGTAAAGAAAGTTGGTGTCTCTGGTTCTGTAGTAGGAGCGAAGCCAGACTCTCTGTACCACCGAACATCTCAGCTACCTCCAGCTCTGGGGGAGAATATCTTTGCATCCATCTTTGGCTGCATTTATCATTATTGTTTTATGTCATCTATGGCCAAGTTGTCATGCCCTTTCTCTTGGCAGTGCATTTTCTCAGACTACAGAGCTCTCATTAATGAGAGGGAGTCAATGCCTATTGCTGTTTTGTTTTGTATTTTGGTTGTTATTTGTTTGTTTTATTTTTGCTAAAAGAATTCCATGTTCAGAGTAAGCTTGTGTTAAAAAGATATGAACATGGCCAATAAATCAACCAATCTGGTTGATGTCAATTCGAAACACTCAGGTTTTAAAAAAGACATTTTTGAATGGTCTGTTTATTTCTGCAATACCTATTTTTCTTATTTTTATTGTGTGTGTGTGTGTGTGTGTGTGTGTGTGTGTTCTTACTTTAGAAGGACAAAAATATTTAAAAAGGTGCTGAGAAACAGCTGTCAATTTTCCAGTGCCTATAGACAGACATAGAGGCAGGTATAAGAGATGATTTCCTGGTAGCACTTTACCTCAAGAAATGTAACACAATTCTAAAATGTCTATGCTGGAAAGTGATATATGGAATATTATGTTTGCTTTCTGTTAATTATAATAGCAATAAAAATTGCAGCATGCTCTTTGCTTTTGTTTATTCAATTATTTAGCAATAGATGGGATTTTGTTGTTTAGCAAGAGATTTATTGGAAATTAAATAGCTATCTTAAAAATTTAGTCGTGATTTCAAAATAAATAAATGATTTGTTGAGGTTTTTTTTTGAAGACTAAGAAGCATAAGAAGGAAATAAATCTCCTTAGTGTTCATGAACGCTAGCAGATATTTAGGCAGTTAACTTTGAACACATTAACAAAATATAAAAATTACAAATAAAAATCATTTTTCTTGAAAATATGTCATTATATAGTAGTGCTTTGTTATAAAATTCTGCAAAATGTATTTTCTCAGTACAAATGCTTCACATTTGTGGCTGGACTTTGCTTAGTGATAGTGGTCTAAATGGCGTTACCAAGGTGTTTGAAGATCAGGCTTTTAGAGAAAAGGAAAGATACCTTGGTAATGTGCCTTAGGAATGCACTAGGAATATTCTTTCCAAGAAACTTGAAATAACTCCTGACCCAGGAGATTTCTGCTACATAAACATACAAGAATATATCATGGCTATATGAAAAATAATGCAAAGCTTGACAGTTCCCCTCTCTATTTTAACCAATAGGCTTATAGAAAATTCTGTAGTATATACTTTTCATTGTGTTTCTCAACTTGTTTACCTCATGCAGCTCACATTTTATGGGGTGCTATGAACAGAACCCAGTGTTTTCATTACGATGCAGCTCTGTGAGGAAGATGCTTGCTTGTCTGGGTGACTATGATTTGGTCCCCAGCTCCTCTCGCCTTCTGGAAGGTAGATTCCTGGCAGGGGATGTTGGTGACACTGCTCCGGTGTCTGGTAGATGCAGCTTGGGTTTTTCTTTGATTATTGTGAGGAAGCTGGGGAATGACAGACTCATCTCAGAGACATCATTATAGACACAGCTTGTAAAGTACAGGGCACCCAGGAACAGCAAAGTCAGTCTCACATCTTAGGCAAAGGGAGAATCAACTTCAAAAATAAAGGGATGGATTTAACGAAGGCGTGCGGTGATTTAGGCGGAAGCACCATCAGCAGGTATCTTATAGCACAGCTCGTTTGTCCTTCTAAGGGACCCTGTGAATCAGGTGTCAAAGGCATTGCTCATAACCATTGAAGGCAGGCACATGTAAAGACCAGCTTAAATGAAAAAGAGTGCTTTAGGATAAATTTTCATTTTGTCTATAAATTGACACTAAATGTCCTGGGCACTAATGCATGGCATTTTTAAAGTATTTGAACATATTTATGTGGAGGAAGTGATTTTTGTATTAATATATACATGCCTTTCCTGCTTCACTCCTGGTTGGCTAGGCTGATCCAAGGCCAAGGTGGATATAACCATAACTCTTATAAAGAAAGTGCAGTAGGTCACCATCCCTGTAAAGTCTACACTGTACACATTAGACTCTCGTTCCATTAAATAATATGTTATACACTTATTGTCAAGACACATGGATTATTATAATACACAAGGGACTCTATGACCAATTTGTTAGTTGGCTGGTACTTCCTATAACCTCTGCCAACCTTTGAGCCAGAGGATTCTTTCAGAAGCTCCTGTCAACTTACAATAGTTGATATCACAAACCTTTGATATTCTCAGCAGAATGTCTGAGGAAATATTTGTTAGCATCCCTTATGGAGTACACCCAAATTGATTTTCTAATCATGTTTCTCACATAAACAACCTTGGCCAACATTTTTGAGGTGATCTAATATTATTTAGGAGTATTTTTGCTTCATCTAGTGTAGTTTGTCAATATTCTTAGAGCCAATTGGAAGTGCTCTGATCTTTGGTAGTTATAAGTGGAATTGTTGATAGCTTATAACTTTTAGTTATCCAATTGAAAGAGTAGTTAGAGATTATAATTTTTGAAGGCTGAGCACGGTTGTTTTAAGTGCTGGCATTTTGTAATCCAATTCAATTTCATTAGGTAAAAATATCACTAGAATAAAGGCATAGAAACTACAAAATAAAGTGGCAACAAAATTATTGTTTTATCCAAGATTATTAATTGAAACATGAAAACTTTTTGAAGTGTTTCTAAAGTGATTATTAGATGCTGAAACATAAATGCAAAAAGTACTTTTTATTTCTTTTAAAAATAATTTTCATTTTTAACTTATAATATAATGTTATTCTTATGAATTAAAATAAAAGTTTAAAGATTTTAAAGTTTACCAGTTAACCGTGATTAGGAGTTAAAGTAGCTGAAAAATGGCATTGGTAAATTTATTGATGATTTAAAAAAAATGTCAGCTTATGACAAAAACAAGTCATCTGCTTAGTATTGCAAAATTTTTACTAGAAGGATGTTATCTTTGTTGCTTATAGTTTTTTCTCTGGATAATAAGCTTCAATAATGTATTTATTCAGTATTTTTTGTTATATGATAAAGTGATTTGTTTTTTATGAACTGCCTATGTTTAAGTACAGGTTCTACCATTTGGTAGCTGTGTGACCTTGAACAAAGTACACAAACTCTTATTCTCTATGTGGCTCAGCTTACTCACCTGTAAAATTAGGATAATAGAAGTTCCTAAATGCTTATCAGCATTCTATGAGTTAATATTCTTAAAGTACACAAAGTAAGTCCCTTTGTGTTTTTTAAAGTGATAAATAATATAGGATAACTTGTTTGATTGTGCTTGTTTTATTGTACTCTGCAGATATTACTTTTTTTTTTAATTGAAGTTTTGTGGGAACCCTACGTCAAGCAATCTATGGGTATGGTTTTTCCACAATCATTTGCTCACTTTGCGTCATCTTTTAGTAAGTCAGGCAGTACTTCAAACCTTTTTGTTATTATTATATTTGTTATGGTGATCTTTGATGCCACTGTTGTAATTGTTTTGGGTCACCACCAACCATACCCATATATGATGGTGAATTTAATAAATGTGTATGTTCTGACTGTTCCACTGATGAGCTGTCTGCCAAATCCCCCCCTCCCCTGGGCCTCCCTATTCCCTGAGACGCAGCAATATTGGAATTAGGCCAATTAAAAACTCTACAGTGCCTAAGTGTTCCAGTGAAAGCAAGAGCCCCAAGTCTTTCCATTTAAATCAAAAGCTAGAAATGATTAAGCTTAGGCATGTTGGACGCCAAGCCAGGCTCAAAGCTCTTGAGCCATACGGCCAGGGTGTGAATGCAAAAGAAAGGTTCTCATAGGAAATTGGAAGTGCTACTCCAGCGAGCACAGGAGCGATAAGAGAACGAAGCAGCGGCTGCTGGTGTGGAGAAAGTGCTAGTGGTCTGGATAGCAGAGCAAACCTGCCACAACATCCCTGTGTCAGCCAAATCCTCATCCAGAGCAAGACCTTAACTTTTTTCAGTTCTCCTCTTCTCTACTTGAGAAAAGGTTACAGCTTGCTGAAGTGCTCAGTGAATGGTGGTTAGCATTATTATTATTATTATTATTATTATTAGCAATAAAGCATTTTAAATTAAGGTACGTACATTGATTTCATTTTTAGCCACAATGTCATTGCACGCTTAATAGACTACAGTATAGTGTAAGCATAAATCTTATGTGCATTGGAAAAAAAAAAACTGTGTTACTCTCTTTATTGCGATATTCACTATTGGAGGTGGTCTGCAACCAGACCCACAATATCTCAGAGATATGTCTGTCTACATGTTTGTCTGACAAAAATAACCTGTTTCCTTTGTCATTCATGTCTTCCTGCCTGCCTCCACCCTCCCTCTATGTCTCTCTCCCTACCTACCTTCTCTCCCTTTTTCTATTCTTCCTCCTTTAAACACATCAGAAAGCCTCGATTACAATAATTACAAGCTGTTGTTGTTCTTTGTGATTAAGCCCCTATCACAGTGGTCAGCAAACTCATTAGTCAACAGAGCGGCAAACAGTGGCTCGCGAGCCTTATGTGGCTTGCAAGCCTCAGTTTGCCGACCACTGTACTAGCTTATTGGCTAACAGATTTTTATTGTTTTACTCCCCACGTATACGTTATCTCATCTCTCTATTTTTGTGCTATCGGTCTGCTTTGGTAGCATAAAGAAACACTGCTATCCGTGGAAATTAAATGCAAAAGAATCTTCACCGAAAAGCCCAAGGTGTTGCCTCACGAAATCATCCTCCTGTAGCTAAGATTAGGAGAGAGGGAACAATTGACATTTACTGACATTAGGAGCCAAAGCCCATTTTTCAGAACTCATTTGAAGGTAACGATGCCCAGAACTTCTTAATAAAGATAATGGGCTGGCATGATTAAGGAATTTTCCCTTGGAGACCTGGTAATCGTGATGGAAAGTCCGATGCCTCACGGAAAGCACTTCAGGTAGTACTTCCTTTCAGTGCTGAGTGTGTGCACCTTGGGATCCTATTAACACGGTGTGAGTTACACAGCCAGGCTGAAGTGTCAAGGTAAAGAAGAAGAAAAAGAGGAGATGATAAAAGGAAAATGTGTTATTCCAGAAATCAGCAGTCTATGTACAGTGCAGAAGGTGCATTTTAAAGATGGCTATGAAAGATGTGACTAGGTGGATTGACACATGGTAACTTGGGATGGGAATGGGGTGGAGGATGCATAGTCTGAGAGGTTGGGGGCGGGTGATGCAAGGAGTGGCTGGGCAGGATGACATTGGGGCATTGGGAAGGAGTTGGGAAGTAGAGGAGGCAAAGGCAAACTTCCCAAGACTGCTCTGGCTCTGAGACGACTTCCTGGGCAACTCATATTTTGAGATGTGCTTGACAGCAGTTGTATGAATTAGGATGTGTGGTACTGTGTTCTACACTGTGTTTCAGGGAATAGGCTCTGGGCTAACTCCTGTTCACACTGGAGAGAGCACAGACTAAATTATATTGCCTCTGGGACAGTGCATTGCATTCACTGGGCAGAACTCAACAGAGGAGCAGATGTAATCTCTGGGTCAGCTAAAGAACAAGTTTACTTTGCCTTGAGAATGTTCTGGATCTACAAAACTGAAATTTCAAAAAGACATTACCATCAAAGTCACCCTCAATATTACCTTATTTCCTCTCTTAGGGTCCTCCATTTAGACATGGAGGCATTTCCAGTTACTATTATGCAGGATGGTAAAATAAATAGGTCTCATTAATATCTCACCTGATCTTTATTCATACCCCTAAGTGTTTTCTATAATTTCTAATCTCTCATTACATATATTAGTAAATATTTATATATATTCAGAACTTGAAGAAACTAAAAATATTTTTATGGTACATTTATGATCCTTATCTAATATTTATTCATTTCTTTTATATGCATCAAGTTTGATTTTCTTCTTTAAATATTTTCCCCTTTCTCTCTAGATATAGGCATTTATTAATTTTTTTCATTCAGTCATTTTTTAAATATATGTTTAGTTATCTTAGAGGAGGGAGAATATAAATTTAGGACAGGCTCCAAATTTAGAATAGTCTCTTAATTTCACATCTTTTTATTTAAGAAAGAATTTCAGTTAATTTGCATTATTAAAAGGAAATTAAATATTAGAGATTTTTTCCTTTATTCTCTTTTATACTACTTAGTATATCTGTATTCTTTCTTTGTAAAATTTATTATATATATTAGTTAATTATAATATATTATATGTAATATAATATATTTTTATTATATATATTAGTTAATGTATAATAGTTAATAGTCTAATCAATCCAGTACTCAGGTTTAACAATGATAGATTGCTATTTTCTTTCATCTATGTTTCCTTCCTCAACACTTTTTTTCTATGTTCCCCAACCTTATTATTTTAAAAAAAAAATTCTAGGATCACATAATTTCTTATATAAACCTTAAGCTTGTATCTTTAAGAAAAATACTTTTAACATAATCAGAAAACCATTATTATACCTATATAAGTACTAACTTAAAGCAAATGCAACAATTTTATAATCCCACCTATAAATATTTTATATGTATTGCCAAGAGATAGGATTAAAAACATAACAATATCAATATCACATCCAAAACCTAACCAATTTTTTAATCATCTTTTAAAGTCAAGTCTGTGTTCAATTTTCTTAATTGTCTCATAAAAACGTTTTTGTAGTTACTTTGTTCTAATTAAGATCTGAAGACCCATGGTGCATTTGGTTAATAGGTTTTGTAGGTCTACTAGTATACCAGTTCCTTCCCCATCTCCTTCAATTTCCTTGTTGAAGAATCTGTATCCTTGTCTTGTCTTTTAACATGTTCATTGTACTGTCTTTTAACATGTTCATTGGCCCTCTACATTTCACTTATCTTTGAACTTAGAGGCTTGAACAAGTTTAATGTTTTGGCAATGACCATCAGGCCATTCAGTCTGCTCCTCCTTGGCCTGTCCCTGCCCTGTCTGGGCCTCATAGGATTCAGAGCCAAATTCTCCAGTGTGAGCTGGTGGGCATGAGACCCAGCAAGGTTTCAGAAGAACTTCTGCTCTGTGGGTTCTGTACTGAGCCTGGCTTGGCCCTGATGGTGGTCCTCACAGTCACATGCCTCACATGGGCCCATCCCTGGGGAAAGGAAAGAAAAGCGGCTTCTAGCTTCTACAAGATGTCCCTGGACTCCTCCAGCGGCATGTTGCAGCCCTTCAAGGAGGTGACTGTGGCAGCCAGTCTCCTCAGCTCTATGCTCATGGCCTCAGCCTCCTGCAATTTCTTTCCACCATTCTAGCAATTTTGTATATATGGCCATGCATATCCGTCCATGTATTTTTACATAGCGTTTTAAGAAGAAAGTGTGAGTTATCTCTGAGCATCTTGGTGGTCTTCCTTCATCTATATCTTCTCTTTTCCTTTCAATTGTGTCTTTGAAAAATGCCTCTTGGATTTTGAAGCAGAATATGATTTTACCTTGGTACAAAATAAAAGAAATATTTGAAAACTCAAAAATAAAAATGGGTAAAACTAACTGAATACAGGAAAAGGAAATGTTATTCATTTTTTGATTGTTTTTTTCACATACATATTTGGAGGAATTGACAGGCTTATGACAAGATGTAACAACTTGTAGGTTGCTGTGGTGATTCTAAGTAGAAAGACTTTAATTGGAAGCTCATTGGAGTTACTCATTGGAGTTTTTATCTCCTTTCCCAAAGAGAACGTGTTTATGTGCATGTGTGTGTGTACAGAAGCCGTTGGTGCTCTGACCCAATCCCTTGTTCCTTATCATTAAAGGGCACAGGATTGGTTAGATTAATCAGGGTCTGTCTGTGGAGCTAGAAAGAAGGAGGTAGGCATGGCAACCAACAATGCCACTACAAACATATTACTGTTCCCAATTATGTCAAATTTAGCTATAATGAATCACTGTGGTCCATATTTTCTCCTCTTCACAACTGCTTGTTCTAATGTCATAGATATAAGGTTCTTTTAAATTTAGTTGGAAACAAATCAATATTACAGAAGGAGGTAGTTAATACAAATGTGCAAAGTCAATTCCTGCCTTTGAACTAGATGGGCCTTGTTATTTTTAACTTATATTTGCAAAGAAAATGTTTTACTGGCTCATTATTAACCCTCAACCTAGCTTCTGAACTGGTCTCTGACAGAAATCAGGTAGTTTATCTTCCGTTTCTAGGAGATACTCAAAGAAGCTCAAGCTATAGGTAAACAGAATTTGTGGATTATGGTTTTAGAAACCCCTCTTTCTACTGTTCCAAAAGTTATTTTTCTCTTAAGAGTAATTATTTATAATAATAATTCTGAGGCCCTTACCATGTATAAGCAGGTGATTATCTAATTGGTGTGGTCATCATACTAGAAAACACCAATGAGTGTGCTGAATATAGTGTTAGGACTTTATGCTACAAGTTCTCAGAGACAAGAGAGGATTCAAATTGTGTCTTTAATATAGTCATTATATCATATACAGCTTGTATATGATATAGCTCTTGTCGGTTGTATTAGGATAAGTGACAGTGTCTCCTTCTGTTGATGTCTGAGACACATTGTAATCTCTCAGGAAGGGCTTTCGTCTATCACCCCTCTATAGGTTTTTCAGCCTGGTCTTTGAGATTTTTGTCATGTGGCTAGTGCTCATTCCAACTTTCTGGAGTCAATATAATCTTTACCCATGTGTCATTAGTTCTGGACATGTAAGAAGAGACAGGAGAAGAATTAAATGTCTGGGCTGCTGCCTAACTCTGAGAGCTGATTTGACAAGAGAATTTAAAGGGTGATAGAGGTTAGTGAATAAAAGAGGATAATATATTTATTCCGTGTATAAAGAATAGCCTCAGGAAAAGATTTGAAAAACAGGCTCAGAAAATTGGTTTCACACAAATTGGAAATGGCTAGATTCAATATGATTTCATTATCAACATCAGTCACCATCACCATCATTGCTCTCATCTCAGGCAACAATCAATAACTAAACTCCTATTTGTTTAGGGTTCTGTTCTATTTGATGGAGATTTATGCCATGATGAGTCATCTTTGAAAAGGGCAATTCAGTAGCCGTTGTGGGTGTAATAATAACACTCTCAATGATTAAGGTTACTGTCTACTACCTACCAAGTTTATGGAAATATATTTATTCACGATGAAAAGAATGGACTGGGGGTTGGTAAATAAAGTAAGTTTGCAAAAGTGATTAAGGGGACACATTTGTATTTCTGTGAACATTTATTCAAAACCTAGTAGAAGGAAGCCCTCTCCTTTAATACAACTACAACTAGGTGTTTAGTAATTATTCTGAAAAATTGATTAAAGTCATCAGGGTATCATCATATAAACCAATCATGACTCAATGTAAAATATCTAAGTTACTATAGACAGCTTACATGAGTCATGACTGTAAAGTGGTGCATGGCTACACAATATAATGCACATGGTGCAATGAGTAATAAACTGGGAACAATGTGAAGAGCCATGTGACAAGATCCCCAGCCAAGCTGACCTCATACGTAGTTGGACATATAATGCATATTTTATGTAAAACTTTATCTTTACCAAAAAATTGAGGGCAACATGTGGAGAGTGGCTACAGTGTTTGGACTAATGAGAGAACACAGTCCTCTAGTGGCCACGTGCAAGTCCCAGCTTGGAGGGCAGAGCCCTCTCAGCACAATTATTGCCAACAGCTATAGTTGTAAGCTTGAACCTATGGTCTGAACACGGGGCCCCACATATCTGAGTGCTGTGGGCTTGATAGAGTTCAGGTGCATGTAATTGAGTAGATTCGAAACCCATGAGAATATTGTAAACATCTTGACCACGCTCTTACTTTGCCTTGTGGCATCTGTTATAAAATAAACATAGGGCTTGTAATCTGTGTCGCTGTCGCTAACTCTCCATTAGGGAGGCTCTCCATCAGAGAGGACATGCTGGCTAGCCACAGCAACGTATAGTAAGCGACCACATTATAAAGAAAAGGGCCAGACCACTCTAGGCAGAACATGCTGATGATGACTGCCCACCCTCACATATACACACCATGATCTAGGATCTTAAGCCATTATCTATCTTGAGTATAAAAAAGGAGTCAAGAAAATTAATTGGAAGATGAGAAGATTTTCTTGAAGAGAGTTAATGAATGGCTCTTTGTCCAAGACCTCAGCCCAGTGGTGGAAGGCAATGCTTTCAGATATTGAAAGTGCTCAAAGGGGAATCTGGGCCTCTGACTCCAAACAATGTGTCCTGAGCTACTAGAATTACTTAGCTGTTGCCAAGGGCCAGAAAGAGAGGTGGAAGAGCACCAGTGAGTCCAAAAAGTTTGAGGACACAGGAAGTGGGGCATGTTTTTTTGCCTAAAGAAGTCTGCGAGTGAGAAACTTCTGGAATTATTCTGATGGCACAGCAGATGGGGAGAATCATAAAAGGACAAGGGTATCTGAGAACTTTTTTGGGCCCAGGAGACCCTTTGAATGTAGGAAGGCTTGAATCACCCAGAGGGCTCCCTAGGAAGGCATAGGCAGGAAAAGGATGGGGCGTTCCAGCAGAGAGAGAGAGAGAGAGACACTCAGAGAGGTGAATAAATCATCAGCAAGAGGGTCAAGTTCACATTGGCAATGGTTCACTTGCAGGTGCACATGGAGGAGATGTCTGAGGAACTTACAGCAGGGCCACGCAACTAAAACTGCAAACGTGCCTGGAGACACATGCAGATTCACCCAAGCAAACCCTTTTTCTCACCTCCTCTTTCTCCTGCCCCTCCAATCCAGAAGGAGCCAGAGGCAGAAGAGAGTTTACAGAAGGGATAGAAAAATCAAGATGAAAAACAATGAGGCTGACACACTTTTCCTTCTCTACTCCAGACCTGAGCTAGGGAAAGGGAGAGCCTTAAATTGGAATAGTTTGACATTGTAATTATTTTTTAGATAGAACGCACCTACCTAATACTGTTTGTGCCTCGAGCCAGCACAGCCAGGTTCGGAGAGCCTGAAAGGGGGCGGTGAAGAATTGTGAAAAGAAAGACAAGAGAAGAAAGCTGTTCTTGCTGATGGAGAGCTAGCAACGGCACCACGGACTACAAGCCGAGTCTTTATTTTATAGCCAGATTCCATGAGGCAAAGCAAGGGCGTGGTTAAATGTTCTCATGGGTTTCGAATCAACTCAATTACAGGCACCTGATCAAGCTTTGTTTACTTGCTGCACCTCCCGCAGCCTCTATCACTCAGCCACGTGGGACCACAGGTTCAGACCATAAGGTCAAGCTTACAACTATAGCCTTGGCTCTCATTGTGCTGGGACTTGCACGTGACCTTGCCACGAGAGGATCATCGTGCCCTCTCATTAGTCCCAGGCTTGAACCTGTCCAAACGCTGTGGCCACCCTCCACAACGCTTAATATCTAAAAGTGACTAGAAAGGCTAAAGAGTCTACCTGAGATTTCCTCCCGATGTGTAGAAAATATCCCCACATTCCTCCCTTCTCTGTTTCCTGCACCTTTCTTTTGTGCACGCGGGTGGAACATTCGCCTGTGCTTCTCACCGTTCCTTTCCTCTGCCTGCTTACCCACCCACCACCTCGCTGTTCATCCTTCCAGTAAATGGAGGACTCTCTAGGGATGATGAGTGCTTGTTGGTAGAGAGAGGAGGAATGGAAGAGAGAGAACTAAAGAAGGAGTCTACAAAGGAATGAAATAAGCAAAAGAAATGTTTTCTGTCAAGATTGCAGAATGTGTCCTAACTGGTTTGGCTCAGTGGATAGAGCGTTGGTCTGTGGACTGAAGAGTCCTGGGTTCGATTCTGGTCAAGGGCATGTACTTTGGTTGCAGGCACATCCCCAGAAGGGGGTGTACAGGAGACAGCTGATCGGTGTTTCTCTCATCGACGTTTCTAACTCTCTATCCCTTGCCCTTCCTCTCGGTAAAAAAATCAACAAAATATATTTAAAAAAAATATATTTAAACAAGCAAACAAAAAAGATTGTAGAATGTGTTCTTGTTGAGACTCTAGGATCTCTATCCATGGAGCCCCTGGAGGCAGGAGCTGCTGATGTGGTTTTGGAGGCAACAGCGTGGCACAGGCTGGTGGCCTGGCACGACCAGAGCGTGGCCATCCCTGTCAGACAGGTTCGCTCAGTTGCCTGCTTAGTGTGTTTGCCACTAAGTTTTTGAATCGAGAAGTGAACTCCAAGAAGAGCGACTTATCTGAAGGCCACAGGCGTTCTTTTATTGGAAAGAATTAACCTAAATGAAAAAAAAAAAACAAAAAAAAACTCCCCCAAGCACATACTTTGGCCAGTGTGTTCATGAACAAAGAAGTCTGTGTGGGAGAAACTATGCATTTGGTTCAACGAAGTGTCTTGGCTTTTCCCAATTGAGTTGCTGTGGAGTTAATCCCAAGACAGGGAGGAAAGATGCTGACCTAGTTCTGTGAGGATTAACTCCTCAGACAACTATTATAGGTGAACAAATGTCTGTTCTATTTCTGAGCAGGAAAGCCGGCAGCGAACTGATGATGCCAGAGGCCTCCGCTGAGTCACAGCCAAAGACCAGACAGAGATGGCGGCAGTCTTTCAGTGCTGATGGCCCACGGCAAGCAGCCACTCCCCAGGCCCACAGCCCGAGGAGTCAGTTAGGAACCTTGTCAGGAATCTGTTCACGTTTCAGCTCCACCATCAGAGCTTGACAGTGCTTCGCTACCCGCCATAGTCTTTGATCCGTATCTGGAGGCAAGCTTTCTGGTGGAGCTGTGATTTTTATCGCTTTGCTGTTCCCATGCCTACATTTCTTACAGGAAACTCAGTTCAGCGCTGCTGCCTGCCTCGTCTCTGGGAGGGAGGTCTGAAGTGCCATGACCTTGAAATTGGCATGGTGTGGTGTACCTCCACAGATCTGTGAGCCTATTGCCCGAGGATGGATAACGCATTGACTCCAAGGTGTGTGAATGCAGCCTATGTGTGGTGTATATGGTGGCCTCTGGTAGTGTTTAATTACCTGGATTTAAATCCCAGTTTTCCCACTTACTTGGAAAGACATTTCACTTCTCCTGTCTGTAAAGTAAGAGAATAATGATAGTACCTAACTCACAGGGTTGACAGAATAGTAAATGAAAAAAAAAAAAAAAGAATAGTGAATGAAATAGCATATATAAAGCACTTAGCATAATGGCTGGTTATTAATGAATAGTAATATCTAATAAAATATAACAATCACCAAAGAGATAAATACATATCTAACAATAAAAGCTAATAAAACTATCAATCCCAACCAGATCTTGTCATCATAGGAATGCCTCTCAACCTGTTCAAATACTCAAGTAGTGAAATGAAAATATCCGAGGACACTGAAATGTTGCATCTTTTCAGAGGGTGGGTATGAATTGACATCATTCCAAAATACTCAGCCTTTCCCACTTCACCAAGTGTGTGGGAATTTGCCAAGCTGGTTTCTCCTGAGAGACAACATTTAGCCACTTGCCTAACCCCCGAGAGGACATCTTTATTGGTTTCTATTTGGGACAAGGAGGGCATATCTGAGAGGCAGGGCTACACTAGGCAGCATGATGTCCATGCTTCATGAATTACACAACTAAACTCCATCAGCAAGGTTGTGGTTGTAGAGTACACCTGCTGAGTGTAACACAGTGGCTCAACCTATCTGAGACTCCATAGGAGCTTCCAATTCATCTATAATGATGTTATGATATTCATTACATAACTTAACTATAGGGGGGAAAAGCCCTGGCTGGTGTGGCTCAGTTGGCTGGGCATTGCCCTATGCACCAGGAGGCTGCTAGATCGATTCCCAGAAAGGACACATGCCCAGGTTATGGATGTGATCAATCAATGTTTCTCTCTTATATGGTTTCTCTCTCTCTCTTTCTTTCTTTCTCTCTCTCTCTCTCTCTCTCTCTCTCTCTCTCTCTCCCTCTTTCTTCTTTTTTCTCCCTAAAAAATCAATAAAACATTCAAAAATAAGAAAGATAATTTTTGTTAAATTTTGTAACTACATATGTTCTATAATTCAAATTATTTTTCATCAATTTATTTGTTCTGTGTTTATGCACATTTTTAGGCACAGCATGTAGGTTTGATGATTAAAATGCAGAGGTTTAATGAAATAACAGTTTAGAGAGAGGTGGTCATCCTAGAATGTGTGTGTGTGAGGTGGGCACAGTGAGCAAGTATATGGCATTTAGAAAATGTGGCCTCAGTCCAAAAATGCCTCAAGCTATAATCTAGCACAATGATAGGCACTTAGAAGGCCAGCAATAGCTGGCAAATATTGCATGATGGTGCTCATTTTCTTATTGAGAAAACACATGGATAAGCCTGTGAATTTTTCCTGGGTTTGGCCCCTTGAGATATTAGCACTTGGCATATTCTTGCCTCCCTCCCTCCTTGGTACGATGGCTGGGGCTAGGGTGGGTGGGCACCAGGAAACCACTGGTCCATGGGCAGAGGAACACAGGCTGGTCTTTGCCCCAGCTGGCATGACCAACCCTTTTCCTGTGCTCCCTATCTCCCCCCACCCCTTTCTTTTCTCCACAATCAAAGCCCTTTCCCTGGTATATCTCACAGTGTTTAGCTGTGCATTTGCTATTTCTTATCTATCAAAATTACATGAACAGCTGGATACTTAAAGTGATGCTAAGCAAGTATCATAGATGCTGCTGATTCCTTTAGCATCTTTACTCCTCCATCTGTAAGAGAAAATATTTCAAAACCCTTCTCTACAGAAATGCAAAGAGAAAGACAATGCTCTATTGTCTATCAATGCATATTTAAATATTTATTTACTCAACTGTTGTTCAGCATCAGGAAGTACAGTGCCTAGGTAGAACTTTTGCTCACAGCAATTCCTCAAGTGTGTTCACATTCTGGACTTCTCACCAGTAGATGTTCAAAATATTTTAGGCAATACTTCCTAGAGTTTTACTCTTTAGCAGTGCTCTTGAAAATACAGAGAATTTATTGAAAGCACTTGTAACCTATGCAACTATTTTGTGCTATCCTATGGTGTTTATGAAAAGAATGGAATCTTTGCATTTATGTAAAAATAATGACAGAATAAAGAATCCAAGTTTAAATTTGTCCTGGAAATGTGTCAAGATACACATTCATTGCTCCATGGAGAACCACACAAATCACACCAAATTTTACATTTAAAGTCCTCGGTGACCTGGCTGCAACATCTCCCAGGCCTGTAAAACATACACTTCATGTGTCCTAGAAAACCAATATGCAATGTTCTCTTTGTTCTGTGTTCCTGCATCTTGGTTTTTGCCAACTATCATATGACAAGAAATAGTTTCTGTTTCGTACTCATTGTTGTACATTTCTGACATCTAATATGCAAAGGAGATCAAAATGATTATCTAGTTTAATTTCTAGGAAGTCCTATTGGAAGAGTGCATACTGGTAATTATAGACTTTTATATGTTCTGAATACAAACATATTCATCCTCCTCCATGTATTGCCCTTTAAAAATGATTTCCATTTTAGACGACTACATAGATAAAGGAGCCCCATACTTAAAATATCAAAAAGGATATAAAGGAGCATTGTAAAGTGACTCCTTCCCACCCCATGTTTCCTATCCACCCCCAGCTTTTACCCTCCATTTTGTTAATTTTCACACACATAAAAGTCACTCTCAATATTCCTATACATAAATTTTACATAACTGACAGCACACTGTATATATTTTACATAAATGACAGCACACTGTATATATTATTCTGCAATCATGTTTTTAGCTTAATATATCTTGTGGATCCTTCCATATCAATGTGTAATAAGGCCCCTCATTCTTCTTATTATATTTTTACCTGTACCATATTATACCTTATAATTGTATTGTCAGGCAAGGAATCATTTACCTGTAGATAAACACTTGAGTTGTTTCTAATTTTCTGTTTTCACAAATGATGCTTCAGCAAATAACCTTGTTCTGCCACTATTTTCATGTGTTGCTAGAACTCTGGAATGCATTCTGAGAAGAGAAACTGGAAGATCAAAAGTATATGCTTAGGTAATTTGATAATATCAATTTGCCCTCCACCGAGCTTACATCATAGAAACTCCCACTGAGGTATATGGGACACCTGTTTTCCACAGTGTCTTTAATTTCCTTGTCTTCACATGTGATATTTTGCTAGCCAGATAGGTGAAAATTAACAACGTGGCTTTGATGTGCCTTTTTTTCTTTGGTAGAGTGAGGTTGAGCTTCTTTTTATCTACGAAGGGCCATCTTTATTTCCTTTCCTGTGAATTACCTCCTGCTGCCCAGTTCTCTTTCTTCAGACCCTGGAAGGGTTAGCTCTATGCATGTGTTCTATGCTTCATGTGACTTTTCTCATCACGCCGTTTTTCCTTTAGCTATCCTTAAGAGGTTTTTGACCCCCCCAAAAGCTTTTCATATTTTATGTCCTTAACTTTATTAACCTTTCCTAGTATCACTTCAGGATTTGGGGTTGTACTCCCAGCGGTGTCTCCTCACCTCAGGGAGACTGTTGAGCTCTTCCTGGTGTCCCTTCCCTGCCCTTTGGTCTGGAAGCTCACTCCAGGCCTTGCACCGGACAACTATAGCATATGGGAAAGCATGGAATTGCTCAGTCAACTGCAGCTGTCAGCAAGTTTTCCAGGTTCCTGTGCCAACGTACAGTCCCACGGGCTGTGTATGAGAGTTCTAGTTATCCCATAGGCTTCCCAGGACTGGTTACATTTGTCTCTAATTTTGTTCATTTTGGTGGGAATGGTTTTAAGTTTGTATTTCCCTGATGACTAATAGTGTTCAAGAGAGGAAATGATCGACTATCCTTTGGTCTTTACAGTTCCAAACTGTAAGTACATAATCATAGACTTGGTCTTACACCAGCACCAATCAATCACTCCCCAAACGCCAGGGATTGAATGATTCTTCCGGAGCCGTGTGTTGAGAATTGGCCATGGCCATCAGCCACAGCCCTCTCTGTGGCCTGGAGCTGACTTTTCTAAATAGTATCTTGATAAACAGAAGTTTCTAGCCTTAATTTACTCATAATTGTTACTTATTTTTCAATCATGTTAAATGTTTACTTGTACAGTTTAAGAAATCTGTGTGATTACAAAACATTTCCCCATGTTATATTTTGGAAACTTATGTTTTACCATTCACGGCTAGATCTGTAATCACCCTGGAACTGAGTTTTTTGTTTGAAGTGAGGTAGAAGTCATCATACTCTCTTGTGCTATATGCATCCAATTTACATAAAACAATTTACATAAAACAATAACTTAAGTCCATTTTCTGCATGGTGTTAGTAATAACAAAGATGGGAGATAAAAACACATTGCTTTGTGGTCCAGAAGATTTTCATGAATCAATCAAACCATGACACGAGATTATAATGCCATTAGCACTGCGCTAAGCTATTGCCCTGAGAAACAAACTCAGCCATTCCAAATCTGCCAATTTCAAGAACTGGGAAGTTGATTTATATCAGTTATCATTTTGGAGGGAAGTGATAGTTAAATCCCTCCTGAGCTTTGTCTATCAGTAGGGAGCAGGCAAAGGGAAACAATGCAAGATTTTCACATTTATTAGAAATATAAGAAAACAGTGAATTCCTCTGGCTGATTTGGCTCAGTGGACAGAGTATTGGCCTGTGGACTGAAGGGTCCCAGATTCGATTCCGGTCAAGGACATGTACCTTGGTTGCGGGCACATCCCCAGTGGGGGGTGTGCAGGAGGCAGATGATTGATGTTTCTCTCTCATCGATGTTTCTAACTCTCTATCCCTCTCCCTTCCTCTCTGCAAAAATCAATAAAATACATTTTTTTTTTTAAAAAAAGAAGAATACAGTGAATTGTCCAATGAAAAAGAAATGGATAATCAGCTAAAGAAGCTTATAAAGAAAGACCTGAAGCAAGTGGCCTTGAAATGAAAAATCAAACATTGGAGGTTGAGGGCCATGGTTAGTAAATCTAGAATTTAATAAGTTGTTAGACCAGACTGCTCTTTCAGAAATAGAGGTAGTCAATTATAAACACCTCAGTTACTGATTCATTTAGGTCATATTTTCGAAATGCTTTAATCTTTGGAGACTGTCAAAAACAAAAAGAACAAAAGCACTTAGCATGATGACTCACTGAAACATACTGTCATTTCCTTTCTTAAATTGAGCTCTCTTTATCCCGAAGGTTCAGAAGGGTATCATGTAAATTATTGTTTCAATATGTGTGCTTTTGTTCCTCTGAAACATAGTCCGTTTTCAGTAAGCTCTTTGCATATCTGCTTTAAAAACACTGGGAAGCACTCCCAGCAGTTCTATTATGAAAGGGCTATAAAAGTTGCTTTGCATTTTTTAATCAAACACTTAACTCTACTCGAGGACCCTTCTTACATATATGAACTCATTTGGTCTGCACAACAGTCCTGTGGCGTAGGTACTATTACCATCTATTTGTCTTTCTCAGATGAGGCCACTGAGGCCTGCAACTGCAACTAACTCTCTCCTGCAGGGCTGGACTACCACCCAAGAGTCTGGGACTCCCTGCTCCTAGCTACTGTTCGGTGCTGTCTTGGCTCCATCATTGTTTGTTTTGAAAAATGAAATAAATGCTTTATTTTCTTTTTCAATTGCAGTTTACTTTCAATATAACTTTATGTTAGTTTCAGGGGTATAGTATGGTGGTTAGACACCCATTTACTTTACACAGAGTCTCCCCCAATATTTCCAGTACCCCTCTGGCACCATACATAGTCCTGGCAGTGTTATTAACGATATTCCCTATGCTGTACTTTATGTCTCCATGATTATTTTCCTACTTGGCTCCATCTTAACAGTAGACACCTTTTGACATTTAAGCTCCACCTCCTCTGATCTGACTTTATTTATTTATTTTTGGACCCCAGAGCACAGAATTGAGTTAACTATAGGGCAGATTTTTGTTATATGTTTAGGCAAGCACTTCTTTTGTTTGATCATGTTTTGTTTTTCTCTTTCTCATGCCCACCCTAATGTATTTAACATGCAGCTCTCCAATTCCTCCTTCCTGTGTTTATGTAAGTGCATATAACTCTGCCTTTGAAAACTGACAGGATATTTGTGTGTGGGTGTGTGTTTTAAAAATTAGATAAATTGTATCATGTCATAGATCTCCTTTTGCTTTACTTCCTTTTTTTTCCATGTCAAGTCCTTCTGATTTAGCCATGTTATCTAAGTAAAATGAGCTCATGATTTCTGACTTTTGCAATGTTGCTGAATACATGTAACCCTGATTACCTTTTCCTCCCCTGATGAACTCCCTATGTTCTTCCAACACCTTGTGGCCATAAACAACATTATGATGACATTCTTCTACATGTACCGTGATGGATTTGAACAGGGATCTCTCTAGGATGAACCGGAGGATGGAATTGCTATATTCCATTCATCTCTCATTAGCTGAGCCATACCTGTTTGTACTTCCTACTAGCTTGTAATTCATACTATTTCCTTTCCCCACATTCTGTCCAACACTTCCTGTTATTCATATGTCTAACTGTGCCAGTCTTATAGATGCAAAGGCTAATTTATAATAATAAAAGCATAATATGCTAATTAGACCAGGCGACCTTCTGTATGAAGCCCAGGCTCAGAGGGTGCCAGAGGGAAGCCAGTGCTGGCAACCAGGGGAAATAAGGGCTACTCTTAAACAAATTTCATACATCTGGCCTGTAGTATTTATAATAATATAATAAAAGGGTAATATACTAATTAGACCGATGTCCTTCCAGATGTCCTTCTGGATGAAGCTGGGGCCAGGGGGGGAGTTGGGGGTGAGCAGGGAAGGGAAGGTGAAGATGAGCAGGCCAGCAAGGGGGAGGGGACAATTAGGGGTGATCAGGCTGGCACGGGGGCAGTTAGGGGTGATCAGACTGGTAGGGGACATTTGGGGGTGAGCAGGCCAGCAGCAGGGGGCAATTGAGATGAGCAGGCTGGCAGGCAGAGTGGTTAGGGGCAATCAGGCAGGCAGGCAGGCAGGTGAGCAGTTAAAGCCAGCAGTCCCAGATTGTGAGAAGGATGTCTGACTGCTAGTTTAGGCCTGATCCTTATAAACCAGCAGTAGGACATCCTTTGAAGGGTCCCAGATTAAAAAGGGTACAGGCCAGGCTGAGGAACACTCCCCTGCCCCTTCCCCGTGCACAAATTTCGTGCACTAGTGCCATTATAAGATGCTAGGCCTTGATAATTTGTGCTATGGATTATAATTGAAGTTGTGGGGCCGAAACCGGTTTGGCGGTAGAGCGTCGGTCTGCGGACTGAAAGGTCCCAGGTTCGATTCCGGTCAAGGGCATGTACGTTGGTTGTGGGCACATCCCCGGTAGGGGGTGTGCAAGAGGCAGCTGGTCGGTGTTTCTCTCTCATCGACGTCTCTAGCTCTCTATCTCTCTCACTTCCTCTCTGTAAAAAATCAATAAAATATATTTTAAAAAAAATAATTGAAGTTGTGGGAATGGAGATTCATTTTCTAGAACAGCACTAATTTCTCTTCCCCCATACAATAATACTAGCCACACGTGGTTATGAAACACTAGAAATATGGTTACTGTGATTGAGCTGTAGTTAAATTTTATTTGATATTAATTGATTTAAGTTGAAATTGAAATAGCCACATGTAGCTAGAGGCTACTAGATTGAACCCTGTAACACTAGAAAAGGAAATTGGCAAAAAAAAAAAAAAAAAAAAAAAGTCAATTTAAAAGCGGGTCATGAAGGTGTGATAAAAACATATTATTTCAATGACCCTTGGGAGAAGGCTGAGGGAGTCAGGGGGGTATGGAAATCCTTTCTTTCCTTCAGAGTCCTTTAGAGTTAGACAACCACCTGTCAGAACCACATTCAAAACCCTAAGCTTCTGTAACCTTGTCGCCATCCTGCAGTACCTGTTCCATTTCTCTGTCATAACCATAACCCCGTGCTCAGAGCCCAGGGGAGCGGCACACCATATGGTGTGGAGTTCTACCAAGGCCAGAGGAAGCACGTTAATGCCAGAGCACGGAGATTTATATTCATGGCACTGAGGAGTGCCTTCTGTACACACAGCCCACATCACCCTGTCTGCTTGCATGCCAAAGGCAAAAAGCTGCTACAGGAGATGGCAATATGATCTCCCCAGACTTAGTCATAGAAAGCCAGAGCCTGCAATTTGCTACAAAGACCTTTTAGCTCAATGTCTTGTGTGTTTGGACAGGATGCATGTTTGAATATGAGAAATACTGTGTGTGTTCGTGTCTGTGTGGGTACGGTTAAAAGCAAATAGCACAACGCTTTTGATACTAGTACTTTGTGCATATTAAGTTAAAGAAAAGAGGTACAGCCCCTTTTAGAAGTAAAAACTTTGGAGATGGCCTTATGCCTATTTTGTGTTGTGTCTTCTCAGCCTTTTCTGATTATCTGGAGCTGGGGCTGAAGCTCAGCGCTTCCCTGGTTTCAATAGCTTGCCAAGTACTCTCCCAGGAGCACTTACTAACTCACCTGAGTACAGGATTCGGTGCCTGGGGCCCCGTTGTGGCCTTTATTTCTGAATCTATGTGTTGGGGAAATCTTCCATAAGCAGCAGAGAGTGGTTTGTCAGAGCTGTCCCAGGACAATTCTGGCTGCACCAGAGAAATCCGGAAATGAAGGTTAGAAAGAGATTGACACATGAAGGAAACATCTTCATTCCCACTTGCGAGGAGATGGCCCCAGAAGCTAAGAACAGGTCCACCCACCTCCAGGGAGGGTGCAGTGGAGATACTCTGATTACTAAGCCTCGTTGCCACAGCTTTTAGTAGCTAGGTTTTTTTGAATGCGTGGTTTCCAGGAGACATAATATGACTTGCACAGTTTGGTAAAAAGCATTTTCCCCCACCTACTCAATGATGCTTGGGTATTTACAATATATTACAGAGCTGAGTGCTACAGTTTATAGGAATATAAAAGCAGCTATTGACTATACTGCTCGATGCCCTAAATTAATGAGAAGTTCACAAAGAAAAAAAAAATCTTAAATTGAAAAGCTTGTCTAATCTTCCAATACTGAATGAAGATTCCGTTTAGACTTGAGATCTTTATCATTATTTATGTAGACTCTGCGGCAGAACCCAGCGTTCTTTGCTATAGAAAAATGTTCGGCAGAAATGAAGAATGGGTAACAGTTTCAAACAAGATAGATTTTGTGCCACCTATTGATGTTATAGCTGCCTATACCTACACCTTAATTATCCAACAAGCACAAACACAGACAATAGGCGTGATGGGAGGGTGGTGCACAGCATTTGAGATCTCCATTTTAGGATACCTTGGGATTTTCTCCACTTAAAATGTGATTGACCCAGTTTTGTGAGTGTTTGCATTTATTTATTTATTTATTTATTCATTCATTCATTCATTCATTCATTCATTCATTTATTCATCATTTTTTGCTGTTGCTGCTGTAAAGCTTCTACAAATACTGCATCAGTCCACTAAGCCACCAACTAGATACTCATCAGAAATAACTACAGCTTGAACAAAATGGGTTTGAATTGCCTAGGTCCACTTATATGAGGGTGATTTTTTCTCCAACAAAATATTTGAAAAAACTTGCAGACAAACTAGTGGTACATAGCTCAAAACAGACAACATAAACTTGCACTGTGATTAAATATAATACAGCACTATAAATGTATTTTTCCTTACTTATGATTCCCTTAGCCTTTTCTTTTCCCTAGCTTACTTTATTATAAGATACAGTATAGAAAACATATAACGCAAAAATATGTATTAATTGACTCTTGATGCTATTGGTAAGGCTTTTGGTCAACAGTATTATTAGTAGTTGTTTTTAGAGAGTCAAAAATTACAGGTGATTTTCAACTGCACAGGTCATTGCCTCTAATCTCCAGGTTGTTCGAGAGTCAACGGTGTATCCAAACTTTAGGTTCTTTCATTTCACTTCAGTCTGTTATTTCCTCTCATCACATAATTTCTATTAATAAACTACTCACCTTTGAATGAAATTTCTTCATTGGATTTTCAAATTAGGAAGTAATCTAATTAGTATCTTTTTCTTTAGATTGTCTTGATTTCATTGTCAGCACCAGATCTTTCTACACCATTCATATGGAAGAAGAGCAAAGCAGCCCAACTTGTAATTAAGGGTTAAAATTTGATTTTAAATTTATATTAGAGAAGAGATTCAAGGTGAGAGGTATTTTCCTACTCAATAAGTAAATCTTATTGGTATAAAAAGGCACCGATACTTGAAATCTTAAATGTATTTGAAACTAATAGATCTGAAATTCTTTTATAATTTAAAGGACTAACTTAAGAAACTGATATTTTCGCAAACATATTATTAAGTGGATGATACTTCCCCTGTCACATAATTTGGTAAATTATTTTATTTATTTTTCAAATTTATCTTTATGGTTGAAAGTATAACAGATGTCACCCTTCTCTCCCCTTCACCCCCCATGATCTCCTTGGTAAATTATTTTTGAAGTTAATTTCAGAATTCTAAGGGGAGTAGAAAACTTCAGCAATTTAATTTTTCAAGCTTTTTATTTTATTTATTCTATTTCTTCAGAAATTTAAATTAACATTTTCTCTAAGTCACCTATTTCTAAAGATTTTTAAACCTTTATTTATTTATTTATTGGATACTTTCCTTTCTAAAATTGACTAAATAAAACAATGATAATAATAGCAAACATTTGCTTAAGTTTATTGTGGACCAGGCACTAGGTGTATTACAGAAATTAAATCATGAAATCCCCACAACTCAATTAGGTCATCACTTTCAATAACCCATTTTAGAGATTAAAAAAAAAAAAACTGAGGCACAATCTAGAGCTACCATTTTTGCTTTGAACTTTTATGCTGTGTTTGTTCCAGTAGTGCTATGTCAATAATCATTTTAAAAATGATTTGTTAACGTTTTAATACTTAGTTTTAATTTGGCTTGTAATTGTAGACCTGTTTGAATTCAAGAGAACATTGCCTACCCACCAATAAGCCATGTAAGATGCTGTCTGCCTTGCTCCATGGTCTTGTTTTTAGTTTTGCTGAGTGATTTTTGTTGGCACAGACAGTGGGTCCATTTCTCCAGACAGACTCACATGAAATGGTGAAGTCCATTACCAAAGAGATTGGCTAGTCAAGTTTTCTCTCCTGCATCTTCTCAAACTCTATATAAACTCCAGGGGACAAACAGTAAAGTATAACCCGAAGTGTGCTTAGTGGGCCTGGATCAGTACTGATCAGGAGAGGGGGGATCATTAGACTTGAAGATTAGCCGATATCAGGTTATTACAAAGTAATTGCTTCTCTATGGATAAATCTGCTTCTTAGAGCAGAGAGATATCATATCCTTAGGTCAGATATGAGCTTGACCCTGAGCTCCAACAACGTTTGCTCATATGAATCTTCTTCCCAAAGCTGCATTTCTTGCTCACCCCTCCCAGCCACCCAAATGATGACATTAGGTTTAAGTATATTCAGACTATCAGTTAGGCAAGTGGATTTCAGACCTTTTCAGCCTTTATACAGTGAGACATATATGTGAAATTCATATAATATAATGACCAGAATTCCTCTTCAAGTTGCTATGGCATTTCATTTCTACTACCTTGCATGGTTTGTAGAGTGAATCTCAGAAAACAACCTGGCAGGATGTAGCAGATACCTAACTGGTACCACTTATTCCCACAGAACATGAAAATAGAGCATTTCTCGTTGAAAAAGAAATTATACCTTCCAGAGAAAATGTTTCCTGTCTGTAGTGTAGAATAAGAGCAGGTAGAGCACAGATGCATTCGAATTGCTCATTGATTCAATAATCCTTTGTTAAGAACCAATTATTTCCTCACAGCCCAGTTGGGCAAATAACTAATTGATTTATTAATTTTGCATAAAGTGCAAAGTGCTGCTTCTGGCACGCTGTTGGGAGAACTCTTGGGCACTGTACATCTCAAACTGGAAATACCTTATTTTAAAAATAACTGAACAATAGTAAATTTGAAGATAATTTGCCACCATTCTTTTGTGGTGACACAGATAATCTATTAAGAGGTAAGCAAAAATACAACGTGAAACTAACGGTGGCCCTCAGGTTTGATCTCCTCCTTCATAAAGTACACTTTATAAAACCCAGATTTCAGCTCTGTGGAGCGGAACAGATGCATACAAAATTTACTTTTTCAGTATTTTTTTGTTGGCTTGAAAAAGCTCCTCCTCTTCCATAAAATCCTTCTTGGCCACATCAGAGATATCTACAGAGAGCTTGTTCCTGTGATTCTTTTGATACTTACTTTGCATATATGAATGTGTGACATTGCTAACATGAATTAACTCTTGCATTGATGGCTTAACTTTCCTGTGTGTGAGGGCTCGCTGCTGACTGAGTTAGAAGCCCTTTTAGGACAGATGCTGCTGACCTCAGCTGTCATCACCCATCACTAGGACATGCAGCCGTAGGGCAGGCACCCACTGGGCCTGCTGAATGAATGTGCCCCTCATCCCCAGAAGGGTTGGGGGTGGGGAAGGTGGTGGGTATCAGTGAGGGTGGACTTGCAGTCTTCCACAATCTGCTTCAGAAAAAAATTTGATTGGAATAATCTGTTCTTTCTTTTCAAAGGGCGGTTTTTCAGCACATTCTTCAGTTTACTTTTGGATTGCCATGAAAATACAACAAGGAAGTAATTTCTTCGAAGGAATTCCTCTAGTTCTATTCAAAAGCTGCTTTTGGCTATCAGACCTGCCTGTCCTTTTAAGTCCCAAAGCCCTCATTCTCAGCTTGCTTCTCCTGTGTTCCCACCAAGAGGACTGGCACTTCTACTTGGCTCTGCCTCCAAAAGAGCGAGGAAAACAAATAAAACCACTGTGATTGCCCCCAGCTGTCCAAAAGGTGAAGGCTGTGACGTTTGTGTTTTTTAGCCTGCCTTCCTTCCTTCCTTCCTTCCTTCCTTCCTTCCTTCCTTCCTTCCTTCCTTCCTTCCTTCCTCCCTTCCTCTCTCCCTCCCTCTCTTCCTTCCCTCCTCCCTCTCCTTTCTTCCTCTAAAAACAGAACCTAAAATAGCAGTTAGATTAATGTTTTCTTGACAAATAAGAAGAGAAAGGGGCCATCAGGGAAATGATGAAGTGAAAAATCTTCATAATCCCAGACCCATGAGCACTCCGATGCTTCAAAATTTCCCTTCTGAAGACAAACCAGGAGAGTGAAATAAAAAGGGAATTTTATAAAACACTTGACTTTGAAAATAAGAATGAGACCATGAGAGTGCACTAATGGGAGTGTGTGTATGTGTGTGTGTGTGTGTGTGTGTGTGTGTGTGTGTGTGTGTGTGTGTTTGGGGGTTGGGAGAATAAGGCTGAGAGCCAGGGAAATGCAGTTATATAAATCAGGCTTGTGCTGAGTTCTTGCTTTTTAAAATTTTTTTAAAAACTGGTTTGTTCCCTGTGGTGCTTTCACTAAAACTGCTTCCTCCTTTTCTACATTCATTTTGTTCCCAGTCCAGAAGGTCTTGGATGATGTTGGCGAGATGCCAAACATCTGGGTTTTGAAAGAGTGAAAGAGAGAGAGAGAGGGATCTCTATGGTTAAGTAATTTCATCGTTATGTGTCCTTTGGGATGCTCTACATGGTGTGGCCTCAGAGATCTGATGACTCTTGGCTTGTCAGACATCTGTGGAGCACTATAGGAACCATGCATGATACCTCACTTGTTTGAATCAGAGATAAATAAGTGGTCGACAAATTTATGACAGCTTCATAACTGGAATTATGATTATGCCATCACAGTTATGTAGTCTTTTAATATCCTATACATAATTTTTATGTGCATTATTATTAGACATCCCACTTTTGGAATGTCACTCTGTTCCTGGCCCCATTATAAGTGCTTTATGTAAATTAGTTCATTTAATCCTCACAACAATCCCAACAGATAATTGTTATCATTTCTAATGCATTATCAAGAAAACCGAGCTTCATAGGAGCTACATGATTTAGTATTCTCTAGCTAGAAAATAGTTAACTGATGTTTAAATCTGAGTCTTTCTGATTTAAGAATCCTGGACAAAGATTTTTTTTGTTTTTTACATTTCAGCTGATTATTGCAAATATTAATGCAAGTAATAAAACTAATAAAGGGAGATTTTCTACTTTGTTCATTTGATGCTATTTAAAGTATTTGGTTTTAATGTTTTGCACTTTATTTCTCTACCTATGTGTGCTCTTCATTTGTAACAAAAGTAGTTGTGAGCTGTCTTTTACAATGAGAAATTTTTAAAACACTCAACAAACCCAAGGCTCCATAATTGCTACAAAAGTTAATTTAGAGAAAAGGAAGGCATTAGGTTAAAATGCATCGACCATAATTGCGAAAATGATACTTGGACCAACCACATTTCTTTCTTCTAGAAGATTATAAAAGATTATGCATAATTACTACCAAATACTTAATATCTTTATGTGAAACTTCTTCAGTCACCTATCGCTATATAACAAACTCCTCCAAAACACAGTGGCTTAATACAACAAACTACTTTTGTGGGTTAAGAATTCAGGAATAACTTAGCTAAGTGGTTCTTCTTGTTCATGTGACTTGGACTGGGGACACTTACTGGTTTTCAGTTGATGGTGAAGATGTTCTAGAACTTTGCTGTCCAGTTACATATAGCATATATTTTAAAATTTCTAATAACTACATATAAAACATTTAAATAAGTAGAATGAACTGCAATAGCATGTTTAAAGCAAATGTATCCAAAATGCTTGCGTTATGTGCTGTCAAGTTGGCTCCAATTCTTGGGGACTCTATGAATGAGTAATACCCACACTGTCCTTTCTTCAACAGTCTTGCTCAGCTCCTGAAAACTCAGGCCTGAGGCTTCTTTTATGGAGTCATTCCATCTCATATTTGGCCTTCTTTTTATCATTTAATCAACATAAACATTTTAATGAATATTTTTCATATTATTTTTGAAATCCATTATGTATTTTACTCTTACAGCACACCCTTGAACTATCAACATTTTGAGTATTCCACAGCCACATGTGGCTAGTGATTTCTATACTGGATAGAATAGGTTACGAAAGACTTGAATACTGATATATCCACTCCCATGCTTCCCATCCTGCTGGCGCTGGCTGGAATGTAATTATACCATTACAACATGTAGTATAGAGTGGCATAATATGTAGTTGAGCCTCTCTCTTCTTTTGACTGAGATCTAGATCACTTTGGGGTATTAATTGCCCCCACAGGATCATGACCAGTATAGAAGACAGGGCACTTAAAAAATACATGTAGGAAAGCCCTGGCTGTGTGGCTCAGTTAGCTTGAGTGTCATTCCACACACCAAAAGGTTGTGGGTTCAATTCCTAGCAAGGCACATATCTAGGTTGCAGGTTTAATTCTTAGTTGGGGCACGAACAGGAAACCCCATGCTACTTCATGCCTAAACCCATTTCTCCTGAAAGCATTTATACTGCTCAATCAGTCTAGGAAGTGAAAAATATTATTGATTTCATTTCACAGATGATAAAACAGAGGCTTAGAGTGATGAAGTCCTGCAGCTCAGTGGCGATAAGGGGAGTGAACACATCCAGGCTCTCCAGGGGTAGCTCTTAACCACTATGTGACAGTAGAGTAGAGGACATGCTAGTAGCAGTGGCAGTAGTAGTTATCAATAACTAACACTTACAGGGCATGACTGTGTCTCAGTGTCTGACCTTCCTCTCTGGCAGCTGGCCAGAGCCACCTAAACAATGGTACTGGACTCCTACAGTAGCACCCAGCAGATAGATAGATAGAGAAATGATAGATAGGTGGTAGATGATAGAGAGAGAGAGAGAGAGAGAGAGAGAGAGAGAGAGAGAGAGAGAGAGAGATAGATAGTGATGAGAATAGGTTAACAGAGGAGAGCTGAGAGGTGAAATGGGGCTTCTCAAACTGCCACCAAGGGAATTTTGCTTAAAATCATACTCTTCTTTCCATCCTCGCTCCTTTTTCTTCATGCCTATACCTATCTCTTCTGGAAGTTTTTATCAACCATTTGCATACAAATCCTCATCTTCTGACATGCCTCTGGAGATGCCTCCCAAGATCTTTTTGAAGTCTCTCTTATTGGATAGCAGTGATGTGGTTGGAAAAGAGCAGTAATTCCATCCCTTCTACCACAGTGAGTGGTTCAGGAGAAAGAAAACCAGATTATAACTGTACATGCCCATGAGCGACTCACTCAAGGGGAAGACTGTGAGCACCAAAGCCCCACTGAAGCAAGCCCTACTCCATAGGGGTGTCTCCTGTGCAGCAACTCTCCCACTGTAGTCACAGCTGGTCCTCGCAATCAGTTGGCCTGGGGATTGGGTGAAAAAGGTGGAGAGAATAAGGAGTACAAGTTTGTAGTAACAGAATAGTCACGGGGATGTGAAGTACAGCACAGGGAATTAATCAAAATATTCTAATCAGTATGTATGGTGTCATATGGGTTTGAGTGAGATTTATTTGGATGATTACTTAGTAAGTTGAAACTAAAATAATATTGCATGCCCACTATAGTTGAAAAAAGAGGATTTAAAAAAAAAAGAAACAGGATATTTATTTTCTGAGAATCCTGGGACAGGTTTATTTGTAACTTTTGGAAATTATTCATAAATACGACCCCCTTCAGAGTGCTCAGGACAATCTATATACTAATCAGGTGGACACCTCTGCCATCTGTGGCTAGGGGCCCATGTATGCTCAGGTGCTCTGTCAAACCACATTTCTTCATGTTTCATCTACTATCAGGTGATCCCAAAAGATAACCATAATGAATGCTTCCCAATGTTACAGTGAAACAACCCCCATTGTCTCTGAGATAAATCAGAGGAGAGGGGGAAAAAGCAGGCTGAGAGCCATTTCAGCTAGTACAAAGGACAGCACTGTTCAGGGTTTCTCCCTTGATGTTAGTACACTGACACACATTTTCCTGGGAGAGAAAATATGGAACATGAAAATAATGCTCATTAGGAGAAAGCACCAACATGTTTAAGGAAATAATAGGTTAGCTGATTATTATGGTTATATATTTGATTTCTTTTGAAAATGTTGTCTTCCTGGAGATCACTTGAAATAGGTTTTCATGTTAATCATGATAATTATTTTCTAGAGTTTTTCAATGCTTTATTTGTGGCATTGAAGAAGACTAAAGCTCGGCATTCTTCAGTCTTTTTCTCCCTGACATCTCTCTTTAACCTATGCTGAGTCAGCACTGCCAGGTTCGGTGAGGCTGAGGGGGGCGGTGAAGGACTGAGAAAAGACAGACAAGAGAAGAAAGCGGGGTCTAGGTGGGATATTGTCCTCTTTGATGGAGAGCTAGCAACAGCACCACGGCCTTTATTTTATAGCCAGATTCCACGAGGCAAAGTAGGGTATGGTTACAACAATCTCGTGTGTTTCAAATCTTCTCAATTACATCCACCTGATCAAGCTTTGTTTACTTGCTGCACCTCCCGCAGCCCATATCACTCAGCCACATGGGACCACAGGTTCAGACCATAGGTTTAAACTTAACAACTATAGCCTTTGGCTATCATTGTGCTCGGAGGGCTTTGCCCACCAAGCTGGGACTTGCACGTCGCTTTGCCACAAGAGGACCATGCCCTCTCATTAGTCCGAGGCTTGAACCTGTCCAAAAGCTGTGGCCACTCTCCACATAGCCTTGTTTCCCTCACACGTTATTAACACCACTTTCTGGAAGTATCTCTGCTTTTTGGAGACTCACTTTATTCGGGCCTCTTCCTTGAGCAGTTTCTAGTTTTCACTTCGCTTTCCTCCTGGGGTCTATTTACTGAGTTTGAACACCTTGACTGAAAGGGGAAAAAACAATGGCACCTGCAGTACCAAGCTTCACTCCCCACCAGCAGCCTGCTTTATTTCTCCCCTTTTCGCCAAGCACATTGCCTTCAGCCTCCTTCAAATGGACTCACCCGTCTAGGACCAAGAGCACACCCACTACAGGACAGAAACAGATCCTCATGTTTGAGCCTCCATTCCCTTGCTGTCCTAGGTCCCATGGGCAACCGGCGAATGGTCACCTGGGCCTTCCTGCCATCCTTTGAGTCTTAGTCTTCATGGAGATCACCTGCTACTGAGCTCTTTTGTAACCAGAGCCCTGTCTGTGGAACTGAGATCACAGACAGGACCTGTAAGTCACAAGGGTCTTCTCCCTGTGAAACTGGATGACTGTGTGACAGAATGGATTGGAAACAAAGGCAGGAGATCTTAGCATGACTTTTGTTTCTCCTGGAAACCTGCTAGCCCTTAAGTGGAGAACATGTATTTTTTTTTTATATATATTTTATTGATTTTTTACAGAGAGGAAGGGAGAGAGATAGAGAGCTAGAAATATCGATGAGAGAGAAACATCGACCAGCTGCCTCTTGCACACCCCCTACCGGGGATGTGCCCGCAACCAATGTACATGCCCCTGACCGGAATCGAACCTGAGACCTTTCAGTCCGCAGACCGATGCTCTACCACTGAGCCAAACCGGTTTCGGCAGAACATGTATTTTTATTTAAAAAACATAGGACAGCAATAATTCATAGCTAAAAACTAAATGATTTGGTGAGTAGCTTTATGCTGCATTTACTGGTACATCCCATGACCATTTTGTAACTACCAATTTGTACTTCTTAATTCCTTCACCTTTTTTACCCAATCCATGACCCCTGCTTCCTACCTGGCAATCCTCAAACTGTTCTCTGTATCTGAGTCTGGTTGTTTGTTTTTCATTTATACTGTTCTTCAGGTAAAGCACTATGATTTATATGGAAAGATTTTGGAACTGAGAAAATCCCCTTCTCTCTCTACGGAGCCACGATCTCAATTCTGTTGCCTCACTATGGATAAAAAAATGTCTAATCAGTTCAGAACCAAGTAAGGGCACTTTGTTCTAGGCTGGTGTACCAGTCCTAAAGAAATGATTAACTGTTATTTAATGGCAAGGGCACCTTTGGGCAACAGAATTTTCAGGGATTAAAAAAATACTTTGGAAATATTTTTGGAAATATTATTATCTCCATCCTCAGTGAGCTCTGCTGCCCACATGCCAGTATATAAACATATGATCATATACTGGTATATGTATGAAGATCCCTGTCTTCAGCTCCCCTCTCTCTTTCGGGGTTCAGTTTTATGAAGTAAGCCATGAATCATTTATCTTTTTCTGGATTCATCCATTGGCTTTTTCATGCTGTATTGATACTGGAGATGAAAAAATACACATATTGTTCTTTGACAAAGGTGGCGTATTAAAAGTTTTAAGACTTTATTTGAACAATAGCCTATTCTAATCAGGCAGTGCCAAACCAGAAGTAATTAGTGCTCTACTGACAGGAGTCTGGGGAGAGGCTTTTTTAAAAAAGGCAGAGCAATGTAAAAAAAAAATCATTAATTGGCTATGGAAGCCTACTTGGCTCTGTGAGTGGTTGCCTTTAGGTTTTATTTATTTATTTATTTAAAAATATATTTTATTGATTTTTTTACAGAGAGGAATGGAGAGAGATAGAGAGCTAGAAATGTCAATGAGAGAGAAACATCAACCAGCTGCCTCTTGCACACCCCCCACCGGGGATGTGCCCGCAACCAAGGTACATGCCCTTGACCGGAATCGAACTCAGGACCTTTCAGTCTGCAGACCGACGCTCTACCACTGAGCCAAACCGGTTTCAGCTGCCTTTAGGTTTTAATTGTATAACCTTGAGGCATTTATAGGCTTAGATTTTGGTGTGTTTACAAAGATCATCACAGTATTAGAGCCACTTCAGTCTAATGGCCTTCTTGTTTAATCTAACACCTTGTTCTCCAGACATTCTGGGAGAGATAGACCAGCTAACAGGGAGCCATGAGATCACATGTAAAGTCCAGGGAATACTGAAGCACATGATGCTTAGATCAATTCTTTTTTTTTTTTTTTTTAATGTTTTAATATTTTTATTGACTTCAGAAAGGAAGGGTGAAGGAGAGATAAAAAGATCAATGATAAGAGAGAACCACCTGTACTGGGGATCAAGCCCACAACCCAGGCATGTGCCCCTGAGTGGAATTGAACCCAGGACCCTTCAGTCCACGGGCCAATGCTCTATCCACTGAGCCAAACTAGCTAGGGCCTGGACCAATTTTTGATGGAGGCAGCAAGGCTTTGGTGAGTGTGTGGGTAAGAGGTGATATTAGAGGTTGTGTCTTAGAAAGAAGAGAAATAAAGGAAAGAGGATTCCAGGCTTAGAAATCCAACCCAAAACACTTGAGAGAACATCTGTTTTTAGGGAGTCGCAAGCAGGGCAATGTGAATATAACAGGCACTGATGAGAGATAAAGGCAACATGGTTTTTTATTGCTGCCATAACAGATTAGCACAAATGTAAAATTTTCAAATAACACAAAGTTCTTATCTCCCAGTTATGTGGGTCAGAAGTCCAACATAGAGCATCTGAGTTGTGTCCTCTGCTTAGTTTCCAGGCTGATTTATTTAAGAGTTGGCAGGACTGAGTTCCTGTCTGAGGGCTCTGGGGAAGAATTCCCTTCCAAGGTTATTCAGACGGTTGACAGAATCCAGTTTCTCGAGTGCAGGACTGAGGTCCCTATTTCCTTGCTGGCTACACTTTAGTTCCTAAAGGCCTTTCTCTGGTTCTTCCACGTGACCCCCTACATGTCAGAACCAGCAATGGAGCATCAAATCTTTCTCGTGCTTGGATCTCTCTGACTTCTTTCCTGCTTTCTTCAGTTCTCTGGCTAAGACAGCATTCTGCTTCAAGTGGCCTTGTGGTTAGATTGGGCCACCCAGATAATCAAAAACAATCTCCCCATCTTCAAGGTCATTAACCTAATCACATCTGCAAGTCCATTTGCATCTTTAGGGGACATTATGTTACTTACCACAAGGAGAACATTAGTACTCAGAGATTATCTCAAGGAATGTGTGTGTACACATGTGTTTGTGCATGCACATGTATATAAGTCAGGATTTCCAAATTTGAGAAACATTAAGTATTCCTTTCTTGCATGTTCAAAAAAAAAAAAAAACAACCATATTTTTATGCTAAAATCTACAGTAAAGAAAGATGTGTTACTTTTTGACTGGGTTCCTTAAGTTTTGTTTTACCTTAAAAACTTTCTCTTTGAAAATTCCTTATTCAACTCCTAGGAACTGGTGTTGTATCCAGTAGGCTTTGGAGAGGTCAATTAGACAAATATACATAGGCCCAATCACGAGTCAGTCATAGTTTTTTTGTTGTTGTTTTTAAAATATATATTTTGTTGATTTTTTACAGAGAGGAAGAGAGAGGGATAGAGTTAGAAACATAGATGAGAGAGAATCATCAATCAGCTGCCTCTTGCACACCCCCATTGGGGATGTGCCCGCAGCCAAGGTACATACTCCTGACTGAAATTGAACCTGGGACCTTTCAGTCCACAGGCCAACGCTTCGTCCACTGAGCCAAACCAGCTTCAGCAGATGTTTAGATATTGTCTTGAAAATTATGAGAATCAGTGTAGGACTTTTAGCAGAAAATTGTATCATCGAGTGGATTTTTAAAAGGGATTGCCTAGAGTGGAAGAGAATGGAAAGTAGGGAATAGAATGGTGTGGTAGAAGAGGGAAAAGGAGTAGGAGACAGGAGCAGGATTTTAAGCAAGAAATTGTATTAGCCCGAACTCAAGTAGTAGTGGTAGAGATGGGAGCATGTGAAAATATTTAAGGATACTAATGATTAAGAAGAAAGAGATGTGAGAGCAATTTATGAAATGAAAAGGCTGAGGAAACTTAAGGTTGACCTATCTATGATGAATCTTATCAGATTTTTATCATCAATTTTTTTTCTTCTCCTGCAGTGTAAATTCTACAAAAGAAGAACCATAAATTAGTTGTTCATTTCCATTTATAACACATTTCCTGGTACAACAAATAGGCTTAACAAACATTTACTTAATGACTGAGTGAGTGAATAAAGGAATAAAATATTTCAACTGAGTAAGAAAATTTGGGATAAAAAATGAGATGTGGCTATACATTTTTCCAATTTTTAAAAATATGACAGCTGCTTATTTTCACAAAAACCAGATACACATCATTGAGATAAATTGATAGGAAAGAAAACCTGAAATTTCTCCTCTTAGATACAGATTCATACAGTTGGCAAGTGATAAAGTGGAAGTGTTCATCACAGTAGTAAGTAATTCCATTATCCCCAGAGGCTCTGCATGCCCCCCACAACCCCCCATGATCCAACCCCACCCCCGTGATGACTGTCAAGGTCTAGTCTCCCTCTGTGGCTCAACACCCCACTGGATGGAGATAATTTCTTGAGTGAGATTTCAATATGCAAAAATGGGATATGGCTGATGAAAAATGTGGAGAAATCCTTTTTTATGCCCTGATAGCCATGCAAGGTTTGACACATTGTTAATTATTCCCCATTTTCTAGTTGTGACCAATTGAATGAGATTCTTTTTCTAGTGTTACAGAAGGGCAGCATAATGAGAATGGTGGCAATGACTTTGAAAGGAACGAAAGTCATTTGGGAGTTTAAGGTGCATTGTATTAGATTTTAAAAGTCAATTTCTTGCCCTGGCTGGTGTGACTCGTTTGGTTGGAGCATCACCCATACACCATCAGGGCACCAGGTTGGTGTTTCAATCCCTGGTTTGAGATATGTATGGGAGGCAGCTGAATAATCTCTCTCTCTCTCTCTATCCCTTCCTATCTCTAGAAAAAAAAAAACTTAAAATGTCAATTTCTTTAATTTATAATCATATTTTGTACATGATATATACCTGATATTTGACAGTGTTTTCTGGGAAGTGTGAAAATGAGCTAACCTGGTCTTTGATTTGTAGTCAAATTGGACATGCTCTCAGGGGCTCAATGGAAACATTTCTCACAAAGAGATATGCCTGTTTCTGTAACTGTGCTATCCATCTCAATAAAATACCATACTCTCGTGTTTTTTTTTGTATTGGACTGTAATATGAAATTGACCTAAAAAGTAAAGTTCACATCTGACAGACACACAGCTCTGGTTGGTCCTGTGGACACGTTGAGTTCTAACTGCTTCAGTCACGGTGTGATAGCTCTTTTCCAGTCTTGGTAGGTTGGCTGACACAGGGAACCTCACCCTGCCAGGCCATCACCACAGCTCCCTGATAGGTGTCACACATCTGTCAGAGGCTGCTGGACTTGGCCGTCAGTGATCCATGAAGCTGATGTAGGAACAGGAACTAGATTTGGATATTTCTTTTAATGGAGGGTACAGATGTATGGGATTCTTCATAAAAAATCATGCTTAAACATATAGTACCGTTCTTCACCCATTTTGCTTGAACTTTTAACTACTTCTGTGGACCTCACTACTGACCTTTTTTAATTAGGACAACAAAGGCAAGTTTATTTTTCATTAACATGATTACCCTCCTATCGGTTGATTTAGAATGGTATAAATTCCAATTTTTCACACTGAAGAATCATAAAGCCACTGAAACACCATTTTAAAGGCATATTTTAGATTTTTAAAAGGCATGGATAACCATTTTTTAGTAACAGTGAGCCAAGCTTAGGAAGGAGGGATAGCCTTGAAAATTAGAGGATTTTAAACTAGATTACATCAAAAGGCAATGTTTGCTAATGCTAGTCCTACAGGGTGGAAGTGAGGAGAGCTGCAGCAATGATGGCCCAGGGAGAGAAACTTACTTACCACAATTTGGAACCTAAAACTATGAGTGATATGGGTAAGAATGGGAAGAAGCTAAATCAAAGGATCCAGGCAAATCTCCAATGTTTTGTGCATTCATCACCCAACAAATACTGTTTTATAGTGGTTTTGGTGTTGGAGTGAAAGTTGTAACAATGGAATATGTTTGCTTTGTTCACGATCATATGCCCAATGCTAGAAATCACATGACTAGTTTAGGGACATAAATACTCAATTTCTTTTTGAATATAGGTAACACCTAGTTGGAGTTGGGTTGTACCATGAAGGTAAAACCTGGCATCATAATTAGGAGTTAAAATAAAGCTTGGTTTGGTGCCAAATGTCAAATGGTTTTGAGCTAGCTGAGCTTCTTGTATTTCCTTAACTCAAGTCAGGGTTGAGCCTCAAATATGGTCCTATATTTGAGTACTATGCAGATGGTGACAGAGGACAACAGACACTGGGGCATAAGCAATGTACATCTGGATGCTCCTGATAAAACCAGAAATGCATCATATGCAGTCATTCTCAAAAGAATGGGAAGAAGATAAATCAAGGGATCCAGGCAAATCTCCAATGTTTTGTGCATTCATCATTCAACAAATACTGTTTTCTAGTGGTTTTGGTTTTCTAGAGAGGGTTTATCCTAGGGGAGAGATCAAGAGAATGGTCGTTAAGATTAGACACAGTTGTGTACATTCATTTGTTTCCTGATTATGGTTAAGTTGTTTATCGAGTTTCCTCTTTTTTTGAGATTAAGTTAATAGTACTTATGGCATAAGTTTGCTGTGAAGATTAAATTAAATAATGCGTGTAGTTCAGTATATTACGTAGCAAGTAACGAACACTTCCTAAGTGATGGTATGTAGTTGATACTGCCAATGTTATTAAGAGTTCACCTTTATCATTATTGTCATCTGAGTTCAATAGTCTCCCTGGGAAGTTTCATGGAGAGGTTTGGCATTATAAATTTTTGCTGGGCCTAGTTGGCTAGAGTAACCTAACTATAATTATAACATAATTATACTCTAGCTCTGATTTTCTTCTATCATATACCTGGAACCTTCTTTTCTCAATAAAAGTAAATTAATGCTGATGGAAGGAGAAAGGATTAAACTATTATTATTATTACTAAAACTGAGATAGCCAGCTAGCTTTGGCTTCAGTCTTTTCTCACCTTTTGTAACAATCATTATTGTGCTATAGGCTTTGGAAAAATAAGAATGGAGCAGACAGACACTGGCCTCAGAGAATATTCATTGTGATAAAAAGAGATGTAGATATTTAAAAAGGAGAAGTGATAAATGTCATAACAAGGAATAGTGGTAGACTTGGCAGTTCAGAGGCATCCAGATTCCCTCCACCTGCGAGGGCTGGTGGAGGGAGTGGGGTGTGAAATAGGCCTTAATTTTGAACAAGTGGATATGCACCTACATTTTGGGAAGAAGGAATAGCTTTGATCAAATTATGGAGAGCTTTTGTTATTGAATGGAATCCTCAGGTAAGACCCAGAGATGGAGATTGTAGTGCTTTATTTTACCTTTATTTTTGCCCCCGAGGAAGGCAACAGCTCCCTCCAGCCTAGGGCCCGGGCAGTTCCTGGAGGGTCTCAGCTGTGAGCCACCAGCAGGCAAGCAGCCTGGCAGCTGGCACTGCAGCATACTCTACAGTCCTCATTCTTAACATAGGGACATTAGACTTTGTGTTAGTTTTGTAGGGCTGCTATGACAGAAAATCACACACTGGGTGGCTTAAACAACAGAAATGTATTTTCTCATTAATTTGGAGACTGAAAGTCCAAGAGCAAGGTGTCAATAGGGCTGTTGAAAGCCTTTTTCCTTGACTTGTAGATGGTCACCTTTTGTTTGTGTCTTCACAGAATCTTCCTTACATGTGTGACTGTCTCCTAATTTCCTCTTCTTATGAGATCATGTTGCATTAATAACTACCTTTATGATTTTGTTCAACCTTAATTACCCCGCTTACGGTTATCTTCAAAAGAGTCACATTCTGAAGTACAAGGTGTTAGGGCTTCACCATATGAGTTTTGGGTGGACATAATTCACCCTATTGAAGGTCTCATGTGTTCAGAGTTGAAGAAATGGTAGAGATTTTTCACACGGTTACAGTTACTAAGGGCTGTGCTACAGAAATAGTAGGAAAACAGATGGGAAGGAGAGAGAAAGGATGGAGTCCAGTAGGGTGGCTACTGCTTCAATTCTGAAATGAAATATGAAAACATGAATTAGAATAATGACAGCACTGATGAAAAATAGGGAATAAATGCAGAGGGTTTTTTTTTCTGAGTAAGAAATGTTGTGACTCTCTGGTGGCTTGGATGTTGGAGGCCAGGAAGAGGCAGAGGCTGACAATTGGCAGCTCAGACAAAAGCTTTCAACAGAAATAGGACAGGAGAGGATGACATATTTGCTAGTTAAGAAAGAAAAACAACAATGTGATTATTTGCAACACATCAGGATTGAGTTACCAACAGGAACTCCAGGTAGAGATGTCTACTGAAGATTGGAAATGAGGGGCCTAGATCCTCTGGCCCTAGACATGTAGTTCTGGGAGTCATTCGTGAGTCAGCATCCTCCTTAATTTGATGATATTCCCAAAAGAGCATGTCAAGAGAGATCAATGTCAACATTTGAGGGATGAACAAGAAAAGTACACAAAGGAGGAAATCAAAGAAGGGACAGAGAGAGGCAAGGGGGGCAGAAGAAGAGAAAGTTCTTTCAGCCAAGGGAGAGGGTTTCCAGGGCACACATGGCTGTTTCACAGATATCTATTAGGTCAAGTGAACAATAAAAAAAATGACTAACCAGTAAAAAAATGACTCAGCAGATAAACATTTTTGGTCACAAGCTTTTTGTTCTGCAGGCTAACAGATCTGAGCTTGTTTACCCTGTAAATGAGCTCACTGAGAGTAATTAAGTTTTGCTAGGTATCAAATTCTAAAGAATGGAATGCTGCTATTGCCCTGTACACTCCTCAGATAAATGTTAAAATGGGAATTCTATCTAGCAGTCTTTTGGAATTCACAAAATATCAGAAACTTACTGGAAGCTGTAATAGTTTGGTTCTATCTTCTGGCTATGAGTGATGGGAGGGGGTGGAATTCTACTGGAGGGTCCCTAACCCAGCTGATGTTTGGGATATTTTCTGGGAAGTAGATGTCTAAGGGTCTCTTTGTCTGTGTCTTCTAGCCTGCCATGGTGTGCTGCCAATCTCTAGGCTTGCTGAGGGCAGGGACCACACTTGATTTATCTTGTACCCCAAGGTCCTAGAGCTATGCCTAGCATATAACAAAAAATGAATCTCTGGGCACCTGAACCTTGCCTTGTAGCATGAATGACTTGGTGTCATATGTACAAATTGCTCTAAGATACCGGCTGTATTCGTTAGCACTTAACATTCCTGTGCATTCCACAGGACTTCAGTGAATCTATGACATTTTACCACGCAAATAACTCCTTTGTGGTTTCAAACAGTTAGATGAAGAAGGTGACTTAAGACTGGAATGGCCACTTGAAAAACTAGCCAGAGAGATAGAGGACTTTCCACTCCGTGGGAATCTCTGAGTTGTTCCTCCTCATAAATCTGAAACACTAAAAAATATAGCAATTACTACTCCAAAAATACTTGTGGAGCTCATGAATTAACACATTTTCTGGGAATTTAGCTGGGGAGATTATGCTTTAGCTTTATTTTTTACTCCCTGTCCCTCTCAAGAAATCACTATGCCCAATATGGTCCCCATGAAGTAACTTGAAAATCATGTCAACAGTGTATGTACAATCGGCTCACTCTTTCAATTTCATTCTGTCCGAGGCCTGAGAATGAACTGACTAAAAAGCAATCTCCATTTGCCTAATTTTAGATAGAATTGTAAATATCCTAGAATAACTGTCTAAAGGTAATGGGAAGTAAGGTTTAAGAGAGGAACATGACTTCAAAATAATGTTATTAGCACCTCTTTTTCTTTGTAATTTGTGTAGAATGGGTCTAACCAAATTGACCAACCTTTCATTTTAAGGTAGATATTGGGAGAAACCTCTTGTACTTTTACATACTTATAGCCAAAGGAGCTGTAAGTCAATGTTTCTGCTATTCCTTGCAGAGATTGCCACCAGTATATATGGCCTGATTGAGTTGGTAGCCATTAGTATAAAAAGTAAGAGAATCCACGTAAAAATTTCTATTTTAGTTGCTCTCAAAAGACCAGGTATGGACACCAGGCTGTATTCCTAAGTGGTCACATCTGTTGCAGTTGAGTCAATGTCTTTTCCTTTAGTTGGTTTGTTAGATGGTTCCCACACCCATTCCCAATTCTCAATCATGTGTGATGCCTGCCTGGCCCCTGAAGGCATCTGAGCTTTAGAAACCCTTTTTCACTGAGGATTCAAGAGGAAAGTTTCTGTTTTCCTTATTGTGTTATTCCAGTTTCTTGGTGTGACTATTCACTCTGAATATTATCTGTAATAAGCTTCTATATAGTACAGCATATATTAAGGTGATTTCCTTAGTAATAATAGTGGTGTGTTTTTTTTCTCTTCAGAAATATTAATAGCTTTTCTTAACAACAAAGCCCTCTCCTTAGGTATGAGTGTATTTATAGACATGCCAAAGAGCTCATCCTCATGTCAGCAATGTTCATTTTAAGATTATGTGAACCTTTGAGCTACAGAACAGGAGCACTAAATCATAGAGAGTGTTGAAGTCTAAGTGCAAGATGAGAAAATGTGATGCTTTTGTACATGACTGCCAATGTTATGTTCCATACCACAATTGGCTTATCAGTCTGGAAAGAGATGAAAGTTTAGGGACATAGTTCCAGAAACAATACTTCTGTGCTTTATTCAAGTTTTACTTTTATCTCCTGGAGTAGGGATATGCTATTCTTGGGCCAGGACTTGGTCCTCCTTTATAGAGACTGGATGATTAGACATTTTGGAGGAAGTGAAATGTTCCCATATCTGCTTAGTAATCCACTACAGGTGTACATGCTAACAACAATTTCTGCCCTTTTCCCTTCTCTGTACCTTTATCCTTCTCTCATCCCTCCAGGCTTCCCCTGCATGGGCATTCTATCCTCTCCAAAGCCTCAGTGGGCCCACTAGGCTCGTGGTGGGCAAACTGCAGCTCACGAGCCACATGCGGCTCTTTGGCTCCTTGAGCGTGGCTCTTCCACAAAATACCACGGCCTACGTGAGTCTATTTGAAGAAGTGGCATTAGGAGAAGTTTAAATTTAAAAATTTGACTCTGAAAAGAAATTGCATTCGTTGTACTGTTGATATTTGGCTCTGTTGATTAATAAGTTTGGTGACCACTGCACTAGGCTAAGAATGAGTGCCTTCCTATCTGCATTCGTAGAACTCTGTGTGAGCATCTAAAATAACATTTTCCCACTATTTATCAAGTGCTTGCTTTCTCATCTGTCTTCATCTGACACGAGGTTTTTAAGGGCAGGAACCTTGACCTTCATTACTGTGTCCTCTTATTATTTACAAGGAATCTTGATGACTAAGACACAAATTATTCCCCAGACATGAGAGTCAATAGCCTTTATCATGTTATTATATCAAAATAAAGTTATCTGAACTTCACCATTTTAAAATCAGGTCAAATTGATCTAAAATGTCATTAAATAAATCCCCAGTATGGGAATAGATAAAACAAATTTTTTTATTTTGTTTTTTTAACTTACATTATTAATTGCTGCTCCCAGTATGTCCTCCGGTTACAGCTCCTTAGGGGAACTACTGAAAACATTGAGTATGTGTTCATCTGTATCATTTAAGATTGGATTTGGCTCTGTGGGATAACAATAATAAATAAACAACGTATCTATAAATGTTCCAGTTTACATTGTCTTAAAATAAATAGACTAAGTGTTTCTCTTTGACATGATATGAATGCAGAGGAGGCAGACACTGAGGGCTGGAAAGGTATTCGCCGAGGCCTTCACAATTTTCAGGGACTTGGGACAGTTCATCCATATCTCATTTCAGCCATATCCTGCTCATTCCAGCCAACAGGAAGAAGGAGAGAGGACAGCCTGTCACTTTTATTTTAAGGATCCCTATTTATGCCTCATAACACTGCTACTTATACCTCATTGGCCAGGACTTGGCCAGTGGCAGTAAAGGAGCACCTGGGAAACAGGGAAATGTGCATTTAGCTGGGTGGCAATGTACTTTGGAAATCAAATTCTGCATTCTTTCTGCTTGTTTTAGACTTTGTTTTATTTTGTTTCTAATAAAAAGCAAAAAAAGAAGAATGAGTGTTGTAATACTCTCATACTTTCCTCAATTATTTATGTTAAGATATTAATATTCATATTAGGGTTTTATATTACTAGATTAGCTATTAATGTTTATTTTAAATGTCCACATGGGAATATTTTTATTTTTACACAATTTGATTATCTGATACAAATTATTCTGATGTTAATGTTAATCACTTTAAAATTTCCGAGACTAAATAATTTTGCAAAGTGTGCAAGCACCATTACAGATAGCCATTTATATCTTTTCTGATCATGATCTGTTTGCTCTTCTTCAGTTAATAGCTTCAGATTTTCTTTGGGGATCCACTAGTGGTCCCAGTAGAGTAAACTCATCTCTCCATTTCATAATCTGAGGTCCAGAAAGCTGTTAGGAATTGAGTTCTGTCTAGTCAGTGCCATGGCTTCCTCTGGCCTCAGTGGTGGATTGGAGAATGGGTGTACTGCCATCAAAGGCAATGAGTGATGGTGAGATTTTTGCAGAGGCTTCTGGAACTGAATCCTTTCCCTTTGCAATGTACCTGGAAACATGTCACTGGAACTCACTGTGTGAGGCATGTGAGAATGTCTGTGTCCCTGCTGCCTGCAAATAGACACAAGACAGAAGGAACCAGGCCCTAGCAGTTTTTAAAAAATATTTTATTGGTTTTTCACAGAGAGGAAGGGAGAAGGATAGAGAACTAGAAACATCTATGAGAGAGCTACATTGACCAGTTGCCTCCTGCACACCCCCCACTGGGGATGTACCCACAAGCCAGGTACATGCTCTTGACCGGAATTGAACCTGGGACCTTTCAGTCTGCAGGCCAATGTTCTATCTACTGAGCCAAACCTGTTTCGGCAATTTTATTCACATCTTGATCAAGCCTTTCCTGAATGCAGGCCTATCTCTGGATTTTTTTCTGGGATTCGAGATAATTAATTTCATTTTTATTAAGCCAGTTTGATTTGGATATCCTATCACATAATATTTAATCGGAGATCAATTCAAAATTATCATTAGAAAAGATGGTGAAGAATTACCAATAAAATCTTCCCCAGTGTTTCTGAGTTGATAGGAAAAAAATGTTATTTCTTTTATTAGAAAACCCATGCATGTGCATAAACTTGTTTCTGAGTTAGAGAAACAAAACCTTTTGCCTAACTTGGAGATTTAAATATTCTTTAAATAATATAAAGAGTAGTAATTTTGTTGGAAATGTTTGTTTGACTGGAATGGTTTCCATTTTATACTCTTCATATTTTTATAATCGAAAGGGTATTTTGAAGGTCAGACACAAGAGGACTACATGATTAGAAGTTTAAAAGGACCTCCTGTCTTTTAAGAGTAAGAAGGGGGCTTTCTTCCCTCCCTCCTCCATCCTTCCCTCCCCCTTGGCAAACAGGCTTACTTTCAGCCCAGGCGGACCGGAGGCTTGGCTTTCCTCACACACTGACAGGTTTTCGTTTATCTTAAGTGAGAAACGGACAAAAGGAAACACAAAACAGATGAATGGGCAAAAGTATGAATAAACAACTCCCACAGCTGAGTAACAGATGGCAGCAGGGACCTCATGACTAAACAAATCGATTTGCAAGATTTCTGGAAGGAGATACTTATTAATGTTTTTCTCAAGCGAAAGTTATAGTGATAGAATAAAATGATCTCATCAGGAACCATGGCCTTCTGTAGAAGAACAAAGAAAAGGTTGTTTTAAAGAAAAGGGGGAAAAAAATACAGGCTTTGTTGTTAAATTATCCTTGGTTCTCTCACTTTCCTGGTATAATAGCTCCAACAAACTTTTGCTAGTGTGCCCATGGTTGTAAGCAGTGGGTGCTGGTGATTCCAAGAACAAAATGACCCTCCCCAAGACATTCTTAGACTAATTGAGGAGGATATCTTGCAAACACATAAATGGAAATGCACCGTGGAAGAACTGCACAGCGAAGATATGGAACGAATGTTGCAGATGGCAGTATGCAGCGTGAGAAGGGACACGCCATGGGCTCTGGAGGCAGACAAAAGTAGACTTTGATTCTTGAATGGCTCTGCCCTGATACTCAGAGCTTCCATTTACCTATAAATTTAAAAAAAACACACACAAAAAAAACATATTTTCATTGACTTCAGAGAGAGGAAGGGAGAGGGAGAGAAAGAAACATTCATGATGAGAATCATCAGTCGGCTGCCTCCTGCACGCCCCTACTGGGGTTTGAGCCCACAACCCAGGCATAGCTCTGACTGGGAATTGACCTCCTGGTTCACAGTTTGACACTCAACCACTGAACCACGCCAGCAGGGCTTTCCTTATAAACTTAAAGTAATAATACTTACACCTTTATTTACTCAGCCAACATGTATTAAAAGCAGTTTCTGGACCTCAGACATGTGGAATGGGATGAGAGGCAAAGAATCACATCCTTTTAGTAGGCTGGTCTGAGTTCATTGCCTTTCTCGAGACCGTGGGGAGAATTTCTTCCCAACAAAACTCTAATGCCTAGTTTACTGTCCCTGTTTTTTTTAACATATGAAAAATTAAGGTCAGAAAGGACAAGATCTGGTCTAGGGCCATGTGGCTCATAAAGGGTAAATTCAACATTCTGACCCCAACTCCAGCTAAGTTTACACTCCTCTCATCCTTTATGTCACCCTGAATGTACTTACAGTGAAACAAACCAGATGAAGCACACACAGACAAAGTAAAAGGTTTATTCCAAGATGCATCTCATCAGTTTTTTTTACTTATTTTATGGTTGTCATTATCATTATATTGTTGTTTTTAATGTTGTTGTTTAATAATTGGCCTAACAAACGATCATAGGAAAGAGCCCAACCAAGTCCCTACAGTGAGAAGCAGCCCCTGGTGAATGGCCCCAAATAGCACACGGCACTGAAGTCTACGGAGGCTGCTGGGCAGAGTGAGGCCCTGCCACAGCCCACAGCCCTGTGCTCCCTGCTGGAGCCATGACCCCATTTCCTTGGGGAATGCAAGAAGCAGCTCATAAGGAGGGAAACCAGAGAGTCCACCTCTTTTGTTGAGGGAGGTCAGAGAAACGAGGAACCGTGGACCTAGATATGGCAGCTCCCAGTCTCATGTGTGTTTAAATGAGCAACAAAAACAGGCCTGATAAGAATGGTCCCTCAAAATGACCCATGACCACAGGTGAAGAAGAGCAATGTTTTCTTGGGTGCCAAGGATCTCTGCACAGACGACAAAAGTTTCCTGCTTGGCAGTGAGGGGCCATTAGTGAGAGGTGAGTCGATTTTGGAAAGCAAAATTAAAAATGATTCAGTGTTATTATCAAGAACTGCCTGAACCATGGACACAGAATATGATGTAAAGACTGCCCTGTATTTTAGGTTTGCATTTTACAGATACCGGATGGGAAAGCCTACTTTATTCTCCTCTTATTGGTTCATTTATAAACATATAACGAGGACCTAGCCTGTGCCAAGCTCTGTGCTATGTACTAAGGATGAAAAAATGAAATGATTTTTCACCTCAGTGAGGCAAGTAAATTCAATTTGTAAGAAATATGCTCAAATGAACTTGATTCTTTGGGACAGGCTAACTGATGCTAACAAACCTCCTCAGTGTTTCGGTGACTTATCATGTCACCACCCCATCAACCCAGTGGTCCCTGCTCTGCTCCATCATTTGGGAACCCATTCTCTTCCCATCTCAAGGCGTCAGCGTCACCTTCCTCTACGTTCTCCCTTCTGTTGGTGGGTGGAGACAAAGGGAGCATTGCTTTGAGGAGTGGCACACATTATATCTGCTCACTTCTCTTTAGCTGGAATACAGTCCTATGGCCCCGCCTATATGCAAGAGAGGGAAGAGAATATAAAATAGATGTATAACCGGAAAGAAAAGCACAACCTGCACATCGGTGTATACTAGAACCTCTGACATTATGTTCAAAAACTAAAGTCTTAACAATTTCCCTGTTCTAGAAGGGTGAAAGTTAACATTGACTGAGACCTTCACAGTTGGTTACAGACTAGAAAATCCTCCTTATTCCTTATTAATAGATGCCCAATTTTGTTTGGTGGGCCCTTCCCCAGGTGATAAACTGTTAGAGTCCCAAGCTTATCGGGCAATTCTGGTTCTATTTAGCTCACACACATCCTCAGCTTTTCTTGCAGGAAGGGTGGTGATGTAAGTAGATGTCTAATGTGTGCTTCTGAGAAAGCAGCTTCTTTCTGATAAAAGGGCAGGACTAGGAAGCAAACTCCCTATGTCCTCTTCTCCTTGCTTTTTGCATTAGAATATGGCTATGGCAATAGGAGGAATGTTTGGAGCTGTGGCAGCCATTTTGACACAAGAGGCAACAGCATGAGGAAAAAAATTATGTAACTGTATGTACTGGTTTGCTTAAGACATCCCCCGTATGATTGTTGATAATGCCCTCTTTCATACTCAGAAGTTTCCTGAATTAGATAACAAATTTATGGTCAGACCAGAGAAGCCTCAGATGCTGAAGCTGATAAGAGAGGAAAAGAACAACATCAACACTGAGGAGTGGCTGGCCCAGCTCCGGAGGACTTACCCCTGACCTCTGTTTTAAGTAAACAACAAATGTCCTAGGTTTAAGCACAGGTTAATCCATGTTTTTTCCACTTTAAGCTAAAAATCTTTCTTTTCCGATATGCTTATTGTCAACTCAGGGGTTTGGAGTATGGTTAGAGCTTGGCCATAACTTTCAAACTAAAGCCTTTTAAAGTTCTGAAATTTTTGGATGCGTTTTTCTTTTCTGTTATTCCTGAATTGGCATGCCGATTGCTGAGATGTTGCACAGAAGGCTTGTTTTGTGGTCTTTCCAATAGGAACCAGAAGTGGAAGTGTCAAAACTCTCACCAGAAAGCTTGTTATGAGATGTTCTGGCCAAGCTGGCAACTCCAGGTGGTTTGGAAAGTACAAACAAGAGGTATAAAGCAACTTCCCTCAAGTCATCTGATTTCTCACCTTTTTGGGTTTTAGCATTTCCAAGCAGACAGTATGCTTCTCATTAATCTTTAAAGGTTCAATTAGTAACTTTTCATTTATTTTGTTTTAAATTCAAACCAAATTGTCAAGGAAATGAGGAATAGAATTCTGGCAGATCATGTAACATGTTGCTGTCTATTAAAGTTGAAAAGATCCATTGGGCAAATCTGTCTATAATGAAAAAAAAGTGCCAACTATCTGGGAGAAATTAAATTTCAGGGGAGGTAACAAATAACTCATTAAAAGCATTTGAAAGTTAAGTGACAAGTTTGTAGAATTAATTCCACTATAAACTTTATATATGCAATTTGGTTTAATATCATATTACAAAGGGTTCCACCCTCCTCCCCCTCTCCCAGGACAACTGAACCACAAGGTGACTCAGTTATGACCTTAGTTCATTAGCACTAATTGCTGACTTACAGACAGCTTGTATATGTTTGTAATAATTTGGTTAAATTTGAGGTAAATTTCTAATAAGACCAACATACTTTTTTAAAACATGTTTCCCTCATAAATTTTATCTTTCAAATAGTCTCTCTCCTCATTTAATTCCATGTACTTCTTTTCTCAATAATCTATATCTAAACACACAAACATTTAGACCTGAATTAACTTGACTCAAAGTTGCTAGATTGTCATGCTAATTAATGGATTATCTTTTACCTTTACTCATTTAGATCGCTAATAAGGTGTCCCAGCTAACTTTCCTCTAATGGATCCCCCACTCAGCTACCAGAATGCTTTACTCACATGCCAAGCCACTTCCTATTTGCTCCCAAAGGAAACCTGCCAGTGGCTCTTCATTCCTAGCAGGGCAGGCAGGGCCCGACTCTACTGCCCACTTAGCAAGGCCAACACATCTCTTCCTGATCTGGTGCTTGTTTGCTTTTCTAGACTCAGATGTCTCATCCCATACCTAGCCCTCGCCCATCTGTAAGGAATACCTCTAATGCCCTGACCTGGGGAATCCCCTCTGTTTCCTCTCTGCTTTCTGGGTCTCTGTGCTTGGATTCCTTCTGCATAGAATGTTATTCTCACCCTCTTACTCAACGGTCATGGCTTCCATTGACCATGCCTACTGACCCTCCAGATCTCAGCTCTAGTGTCACTTTCTCTGGAAAGCCTTCTCCTCTCTAGAAGTCCCTGCTAGGTGTCCCTTGTAGGTGCTCTCAGACTTCCCCATCAGCACTTGAGCCCGCTGTACTATGATTACCCCCTTGTTTAGATCCCCTACTAGATTGTTTAATCTATGAGGCTGTGTGGTCCCCCAAAAAATGTCCACATCCCAAACCCAGAAATGCTGAGTGGGTGATATTACAATGGCAAAGAGAAAATTAAATTAAAAAAATAATTTCTGTCTCAGAAAATTCTTACTTTGTTTTAGTTATGGTTATTTCTTTGTCTAGAAGTATGCAATATAAAACTTCATGCAAATTCCAATGCCAGAAATGCAACACTGTAAAAAATGGTAGTGTTTTCCTTAGAGCTATATCTTGAGACCATAGCTTGAGTGAATGCAAAGAAAATATGTTAAACCAGGAAATGTATTTTCTTTTAATTGTAATTTTTGTTCCCCCACCCCCTTTTTTGTTTGTGTCCTATGCTAAAAGGGAAATTGTAATTTAAAGAAGAAAATGTCAGGGACTAAAGCTTACCTCATAAAAATACAGTGACTTTCAGTGTAGAAAGTAGAACACAGACATGGGATTTGAGAGATGTAAATGATTTACTTAACTCCAGGGGTTGTGAGTGGTTAACTAACATATAGTTGACTCTTGAACAATATAGTTTTAAACTGAGCAGGTCCAGTATACATAGACTTTCCCCCCCAGTAAATATGCAGTCGACCCTTTGTATCTGCAGGTTTCACATCCATAGATTCAAACAACCATGGGTGGAAACACTACATATTATCAATCCACAGTTGGTAATCCATGAATATGAATGGCTGGTGGGATGTATAGTTCTATGCCATTTTATATAAGGGACTTGAACATCCTCAGATTTTGTATCCATCGAGGGTCGTGTGGCTATTCCCTTATGGATCTGGATGGAAAAGTAGTTGAGTTTGGGGGAAGCCAGAAATTATACATGGATTTTCAAATGTGTGGAGAATCAGTGCCCCAACTCCTACAGTGTTCAAGAGTCAACTGTATAGTTATTATGCTGTGTCTTCAGATCAAAATACTGCAGAGCAACTATTCAGATAGAGTAGTATTCTAAGTCAGGCTTTGACATTTAATAGCTGTGAAATCTTAGAAAGCTTATTTAAGCTCAAGGCCTCAGTTTTCATATCTACAAAATTGGGATGATGATGCATAGCTTTCTCTCATCAGTGTCTGAGATGCAAACATGGCACCTAATGTGGCGCCTGTCAGTGCTCAGTCATTGGCAGCTGTTATTCCATGGACTGTGTGACAATAATTTCTTTTTTTTTTTTAAATATATTTTATTGATTTTGTACAGAGAAGAAGGGAGAGAGATAGAGAGTTAGAAACATCGATGAGAGAGAGTCATCGATCAGCTGCCTCTTGCACACCCCCTACTGGGGATATGCCCGCAACCAAGGTACATGCCCTTGACCGGAATCGAACCCGGGACCCTTCAGTCCCCAAGCCAACGCTCTATCCATTGAGCCAAACCGGTTTCGGCATTGAGCCAAACCGGTTTCGGCAACAATAATTTCATTATTGTTGATCACTGGGAATCAAGCACACTAGATGCACATGGTGAATATTTATTTACTAAATTAATAAATAATGTCCCACACTTGTACAAGATTGAGCTAGTGAGGGAAGAATAACAAGAAAATAATGACCTTTTAATATAGTAGTCTTGGATAAATCATGTAAAAAATGGTTAGGTCAAGGAAGAATGAATGAGATTGGCAAGACATTTATCTCTGTGTGGAGATTCCATCCCAAAGCAATGCATTTGACATTTCCTATTATTTTGGAATTATATTGAACACTTACAGTGTGCTGCTGAAGTAAGCTTTGATGGACATATTTTAATGTTAGAGATGTGCCACAACTTTGAGGGTGTTACTAGAAATGTAATGAATGGACAGCAGTCAGGTTGATTGTTCCTATAAGGCAGAGCAAGCACGCAGGGAGAAAGGGTGGATTTCCTTCCCTGGAAATCTTTTAAAATCAGGATGCTGATTTGTTTTCCTGGGATAATTTTACTCAGTCCACTCAATCTTAACTGGATAAATCAGATCCACCTTCCCATCAGTTATCTGGATAATTGCAGTTAAAGCTCAATTTTATAACCTACGCTTTTTACGAGGACTGTTGCTGTTATCCAATTCCATTTTCACAATGAAAACAAGGATCTATGTTTAATCCAACCTAGAAAAAAGAGAGTACCGTTCACACATGCTAACAATGGCAAATGCTGTTCCACTACCACTTTCCCGCAGCGGAGGCCCACTCTCTCACACCGTTCAGTTCACTGGGCACCATCTAAATCCTGCACTAATTAGATCAAGGCACCTCCAGACTCTACTTGCCTCGGGCTCCATAAGTGAATGGAAACCTGCCAAAACTTCTGGCTGGCAAAATGTAAAGAGAGTAAAGCTTCCAGATCCTCTTTTTTTTTCTTTTTCTCCCCCTCAAAGTAGGGGATTCTTTTCTTTACTATTTTATTTGCCTCTTGAGTGTCCTGGTAGGGTATCATTCTCCAATTGCTTATAATTAAAAAAAAATCCATGCCGATTAAAGAAAATGAGTTTAATTGAGAAGCCAACAGCACAGGTGAGGTGCTTCCCTGCATAAGCCCCCAGAGATGGTACAGGTGGATTGGACACTTGCCACCTCAATGGGACTTCGATAGGACAGTGAGGTGGGCATTATTCAGTCTGAAATCGCCCAGAAGTTAAGCTTTATCCATGTGAAATAGCAGTGAGGCAAATGTGTTGTGTAATGGAAGTGGCAAGTACTTTGGGGAAAACCTAGAGAGGAGAAAGTTAGGAAGAGACTTTATTAGGAACTGACTTTAGAAGCTAGTTTATTATTAGGAACAGAAGGGAGAAAACCAAGGCAGAGAGAGAGGAGGCTTCTGATCTGCCTTCCACACATGGGAGCACTGAATGTAAGTTATATGCAGAGTGATTCCCTCTGAGACAAGACTAGAAACTAGCTGAGTGGCTTCTATTCTTCGCGCAGGTGAGAGAATACCCACAGTGAAATGGGTAGGAAAGGCTGAGACACACTCTGGATATAACTCCCACCCAGCACACCGACATGCAATTGTCAGGGAATCCCCAACTCCCAGCTGCTCCCTGAGGAGGAAAGGGACTGGTCTGTACATCTAGTGCTCCAGTTTTTAAGACCCCTATCCAAGGGACAGGCCAACTTAAACACTAGCTCTAATGATAAATGAAGTTTACCCCCAGAAAACAGCAGGATCCTAGCACACAAAGAAGCAGCTCTGAGGGGTGCATTCACCACAGCCATCTCTCTGGGGCTCAAGGCAGGAGATGCAAAAAGGCCCACCTCCCTCTCTCAGGAAGACATTTGGCTGAGTACTTTACCAGCCGCTGCCTGAGGCCTAGTTTCTAATTAGCATGCACAAATGCTCACTGCACTCCTCCTCAAACCCAACAGACACAGTGTGCGCCTTCCTCACCTTGTGCCCCTGGCTGGCTTCAACTAAACACAAGTTGCCAATATCTCCCTGGAAGGAGCTTATCACACATTCATCACCCCAATTTTTATAGCTGCCATCCAAGGAATATGATCCTCTAATCACACTGGTCTGATAGCTAGAGGCTTGCATTCCCAAGTGCCAGGGGACAACAGCAAACAAAGCAGCAGTTTTTTAACAGGCACAGGAGGACCTCCCAGGGCTACACCTGGGCTCAGTACTGAGGGAACAGACACACATGTCCACCTCCCAGTGTCTCCCCGGAAAGAGGAAAAGGAAGGGAGGGAGAGGGAAATACATATGTATCTTTACCAGTTTCATACTTCCTATGCTTTTATGTTGTAAATTAGCACCCTTTTCTTTCAGCTTGAGGAACTCCCTTTTCAATTTCTGGTAAGACCTGTCAAGTGATGATGACTCCTTTAGCTGTTGTTTATGTGGAAAATTCTTGCTTGATCTCTCCTTCAACTCTGAAGAACAACTTTGCTGGATAGAATATTCATGATTGGCAGGGAGCTTTTTTCCCCCCAGCACTTTGTCTAAATCATGCCATTCTCTTCCAGCCTGCTGAGCCCTGGCTGATGTAGCAAATATAACTATAAGTAAATGATTTGCTAATGGATACAGAAAAAGAGGTTATTATGAAATATGGGGGTTATAATAATGTAGAGCTTCTGTGTTCATTTGAAACTTAGTTATCAGATTAAAATCTACTGCTATAATTATGTTTATGAAAGCTCATGGTAACCACAAAGCATAAACCTATTGTCATTAGAATAGAGACACAAAAGATGAAGTGAAAGGAATCTAAGCATAGCACTACAGACAATCATCAAATCACCAAGAAAAAGAGCAGAAAAGGAACAAAGGAACAACAAAACCATCAGAAGACAATTTACAAAATGGAAATATTAGACCCATACCTATGAATTATTGTTTTACATAGAAAGTGATTAATTTTTCTAATTAAAATATAGTGTAGCTGAATGGATAAAAATATAAGGCCCAACTGTATGCTGCCTACAAAAATCTCACTTCAACTTTAAGGATACACATAGGCTGAAAGTGAAGGGACACACAATGATATTCCATGCAAATGGAAATGAACAAAATATCAGAGAAGGTAGATTTAGAGCTAAAAACTATAACAGAGACAAAGAAGGGCATAATGTAATGATAAAGGGGTTTATGAATCAAGAGAATATAATTATTGTAACTCTTAGGCACCCAACATTAGAGCATTAAACGTATAAATTAAATATTAACAGACCTGAAGGGAAAAATAGATAATAATACAATAATAGTAGGGACCCTAGTACTCCACTTTTTACAGAGAATAAATCATCAAGACAGAAAAATCAATCAGGAAAGATAGAGCTTAAACTATACTTTAGGCCAGATAGATCTAACAGACATAATAAAACATTTCATCCAACAGCAGCAGAATACATGATTGCCAACACACATGGAACTGTCTTCAGGACAGACCATATGTTAGGGCACAGACTAATCTTAACACATTTAAGAAATCTGAAATCATAACAAACATCTTTTCTGACCACATGGTCTCAAACCAGAAGTTATTTATAAGAAGAAAAAAATAGAAAAATCACCAATATGTGGAATTTAAACAATAATCTCCCAAACAGCCAGTGGGTCCAAGAAGAAACCCAAAGGGAAATTTAAAAAATATGTGTGAGACAAATGAAACTGGAGACACAACACACCAAAGCTCGTGGGATGGAAGTGTTAAGCACCACGGTGGGAATCCTTTCAGGTTGCATATGTATATCAAATCATCACATTCTACCCTTTAAATATATTACATTTATATTTGTCAATGATATGTCAATAAAGCTGAAAAAATGAAAGTATTGTTAAAAGAGTTAGGAGATGGGGAAAAAGGGGCAAAAATAAGAGCTGACAAAGGTAATGTTCCCATTTTCATGGTGTGCTATTAAAGGATGCCATTTATAGTTGTCAAAACAATCAATTAAAGTATAAGTATATTATTTGAAGCAACTTAGGCCATCTCAAAGATCTAAAAGTAGTGGACAAAAGTGTAGATTGGCAGGAGTAGCGATAGGATTAAGCTAATAGCATGAGGCTAAATCTAGAGTGTGGTTTTAAAATCACAGATCTGCATTATATTATGAAAGTGCTTACATATTCTTTTGGAAATATATTGTACTAAGCATTTAAAAAAATAAAAAGAGGTAGAAGGAAGAGCATAAAAGAATAGGAAAGGGTAAGAGAAAGTATTTCAGAGCCCCAAGAAAATTCTTGTAGATGGCAAGGAGATGCTAGCCTCAGTTTACTTTAGAAAATTCATGTCTTTTATTCAGTCACTTACACTATATACTGAAAAGTTTTGTTAAATTGAGTTCTAAATAAGGAAATATATAATGCCTAATTTTAGGAAGGTTGTGCCACTTAGATAAGTCTGGTAGTGATGGAAGTGTCTCATAAGCACTCTGCTGGCTGAAAGAGATGAGGCTTCCACATATAACAGGGCGAGCTCAGGGAAACTGAGCTCCAGGGAGCCATCAGTCCTGCTGGCTGCCCACCACCATCTCCAGGGTGTGCGATCAGTAACACACAAAGGAAACAATGAACTACGTGGTGTGATGAACTGACTGGCAATGTTTTCTCTAATTATTCTTGCCATGTTGTCTTGACAATTTTTATCTTCATTTATGCCAGGGACATCTCACTTCATATGATATACTAACAAGGTTTAACAATATACCATCGTGTTCAGATAGTTTTTAACACCAACAAAAACACAAAGCACATCATACATGGAAGGAGGTTCTAGCAAACCATACACCATGCACACTCCAGGAGAACATGCCAGCAGCAGCAGCCTGTCACTGGTTTCCTCAAACCCTTTCCCCAAGCTGCCGATCAGGAAGGTGACCTTGTGCCCATAGTTGTCATGGGGAGGAGGAAAAGCAGCCATACACCTTCATATTGTTCTCAATAGCCAGGATGAGAAATCTTTTACAGCTTGGCTCCCTGAGTATCTGCCACCTGCCTGTATTGTCTTTTAAGTGTGCCTTTCTGGTGACCATTAGTAAGGCTGAGCCCGGACAATTATTTTGGGTCAAGCTTCTAGTTTAGAAACCAAGAAACTATATTGTTCCCGATAAAGAGTAAAGGAACAGAATTCTCTTTGTCAGAGGAGGGAAGATTCCGGCTACCTTCTTGGCCGTGCTTAAAGTAAGGTAAGGGAGTGCCGGGCTTCTCCGTGAACCAATCATCAAGGCTTTGCTTTGGGTGGCATTGTTTTAACATATTTGCAAATTCTTCGTGGGTGTGAAGCAATTCTTCAGTTCTTCCCTAAATTACTGGCACCAAGTGGTATTGTTAATAGTTTTTTGGTTTTTTTCTTCTGCAAAGTTTTGTTGTTTAACGAACCAACACTTTGAATTGAAGGCTATCTGAAGCATATAAGAATTCTTACAAGTATGGGCAAGGAAAGCTCTAAGCTAAAAGGTTTGTATAGAGTAAAATGTGTTATCCTGTATGGATCTGCAATGATCTTTCTTTTTTGTTGTTGTTGTTTATTTTTAATTCACTGTGAAAACAGTGATTCAAATGGTTACTTTTTGATGGTTAATGTTCTAGATGAGAGGTGAGAACTGATATTTTTTCATGAGGAAAAAGAATTCTATCTAAAAAGACATCATCTCAAGAGAAAGTCAATCAAAACCTTATGTATGTAAAGCAAAACTATGCATTGTGTCACCAGGAAATAATAAAATGATAATATTGAACTAATTTGAAAACTAATTGCTTGGATTCATTTTTTGTATTTATATAAGTACTAGAGGCCCAGTGCACGAAATTAGTGCACGAGTAGGCCTGGCCAGCAATTGGCCCATCAGATTCCTTTCTCGCCTCCCTGTCTCCTCCTTCCCTTGCTCCCTTAGTACCCCGCCTCCACCTCTGGTTGCCCCCTGGTGGTAACTGCACTTCATAACAAGCCATAGATTCATTCTCCAGGTAGAACTTCCGAGACACTGCATATTAACTATATATATATATATATATATATATATATATATATATATATATATATAATGTTAATAGTTGATTTTAAATATCACCGTTTTATTGTAATTATAGAAAAGTATGTAAAAAGTGTGTTTAAGGATATTAATTACCAATTTTTTGTATAACAATAAAAGAGTTGAGGAATATTCTCAATTCTTATATTTAAAACATAAGCAGGAGACTACTTATATTTTAAATGCATCTACTTAAAGGAATACCAGATAGTGTAAAGAGGTATGGGGCAGATGGATACATATGGATAAGATATCTAGATATATTGTTGAGCGCATATATCTGAATATGTCACAGAAGATATAAAGCCTGGGTTAGAACAATGCAACTTATGGTGGCATGCCTGTAGGGGGTGTATTTTCATAAAGACTGAATAGAGGACAGAGAAGTGTCAGTGGGAAAGGAGAGAGATGAAATATTACATCCAGAATGCTCCAAGACAATCCCATCACCCAGGGCGAGAGTAGGTTAAGCTGCAAAACAGTAAGGCTATTTCCACTCAGGGGTGTGAGTGGGCTCCTTTTGAGCTGCGTCATGCTGGGATTTCTCCTTCATCAGTTAGAGCAGTGATTTTCACCCCTTTTCATCTCCTGGCATATGTCACCTAATTACTGAAATTCTGCAGCACACAAAAAAATATACTTTTTGCCAATCAGACACACAAAAAAGGTATAATTTTGATTCGTTCACATCAGATTGCTGTTGTTATGTTGGCTGTTGTCACTTTTTTATTTGACAATCTAAAGGAAAGGAGGTCAGTGCCCCTGACTAAATAGTCAGGTATTGTACCTTTTAAAAATTCTTGCCACACACCAGTTGAAAACCGCTCAGTGAAAGGATAAAAATGGAAAGTCTGGTTTCATAAGAAGTCTTTTCTCAAGAGAGGTAAAAATTTTCTCTTCACTGAAGTATTTCTCACCAACACAATTATATTTCTTAACTCAAAGTGAGTGGCTCTAATGAAGAGAGTTACTTTCATATTCTAAATATGTTCACATGTGTCTGTTTGGAGATAATTCTTCATGTCTTACAAGGAGACACGCTGCAGTTGTTCCAGACTATCTTTTCAATTGTTTATATAGGGAGCAGCCTTGGAATATAGAGATTGGGCCTCTCTTTAGGCTGAGGGTGGGTTTCTATCCCATCTATTATAATGAAGATAGTGTCTCCCCAGGACAAGGTTCCCGCAGGCTTATTGCCCATTACAAAAGATTTGGGTTTTCAAAGCTTCTTCCCCCATAATGATCCCAGTGCATAAGTGGGACCACTTGACCTTTATTCATATCTGGGGAACTGATGAAAATGCTGAAACTTTGTCTATTGCTATTATATATATATATATATATATATATATATATATATATATATATATATATATATATATATATATCTGAGGCCGGAGTTTCATGTCATCTGTGAGCATCCATGAAACTAGCAGGCTAAGTTGTTGGCTGGCAAATAAGGTGAAACTTCAGACCTTTCACATTTACTGACATGGACTGTGTCCTGACTCAAAGCTAAGTTACAAGTGCCTTCACTAGGACATTCAATGATATACTTTTATAGAAATAAGAAGGGCTAATTTAATGTCAAACTCTAACCTTGGGTTTATTGATTACTGACATCTCTTCTTAAAATAAGTAATTTTATTATATTAATAATAAACTGGCTTAAGGTACTTGTAATATAAAATAACTTTAAAAATACATCACAAACTAATTGTCTTTTAAAAGTTATTTCAATCGCAATGACTGATAACTTCTTGGAAGAGTTCTCTGACAAATCAATAGAAACAGAGACTCTGTATCGATTGACTCACTAGGCTGCATATTACCAGTGAATTTAAAGCAAATTAAACAGAAAAGAGAAGAGAAATGGGTCGATATCGGTGGTCAAGTTAGACTGCATTCTATAAGCAACGAAATATGTTTTTATTCCTTTGCAAGTAAATAATCAATTGCCAGAAACAGTATTCCTCCAAGAATATCTCAGGCAGGAATGGACTTTTGGTTAACACTTTCATTTTCTTTCTTACTCACTTTGATATAACTTTGAGAAATAGTGTTCCATATAATCCCTTATCATCAAGAGTAAATACCTCAGTCAACCAGTTGCTTCTGTTTGTACCTGATGCCTGGTTTGTGCAGAAGCAGGAGCTTCATCCATCTCCATTACAGTCCCCTACACCCAGAGCTTTAATACAAAAGGAAGCTGCTTTAACAGCAGTACAGGGTCTGCTGTAAGGAATGGTGGAGGCAGAAACATCTGAGAAGTTTTCCTGAAAGAAACCTAAGACTTTTTCTTAGGCAGGGCTGTAGGTAAGACTTCAGCAAGTAGGATGTGAAAAAAAACAAAACAAAAACAAAAACAAACAAACAAAAAAAAACTATCTTAAGCACAAACCAAGTGTGAAGGCTGAAACAGTGCAAGGATTTCCAAGGACAATGAGAACTGTGTGATAGCTGGAGTGCGTGGGGCTTTAGTGGTTTTCCAGCTGGAAGAATGATTAGTCAAGTTCAGGGCTAGAAATGAGTCCTTGGGGAATGTTTGCATTGAGGAGATATTTGAAGTGAAGGGAGTGAGAAGATCACCCAGGGGGAGTATGTAGAGAGATAAATGGGCTCACCATTACACACTGAAGAAGGACCACAAAGGAAGGAGGACACACACAGGAGATTAGAAAAAACCCAACCACACAAGCAGGTAAATGTCTCATGTGCTCAAGTAGTCCTGGGAGAGTGAATGCTGGAGTGCAATGCAGCCTGTCTGGAAAACACTGTGTGATCTCAGCTAGAACACCTGTTCAACCTCAGTCGCCTCAGCTGTCTATTGAAGAGTTAATCTCGAAGAACAGCATGGTCCCTTCCACCTCTGAATTTCTAATGTTATTTTCCCATTAGTAGTGGGTAGAGAATCCTCATGAGGCAAGATCCCTGAGTGGGCAATATAGCAAGGGATTTCTGGAGTGGAGATGGCCAGCATTACAAACCGGTGCCCGCATGAAGACCTTTTTGTGTCTGTTTGTTCCAATGATCTCATGTTGACACAGAGGCACAGTCTCAGATGCACCCAATCATTAAGTGCTGATGGTATTTGAAAACAGTAGCCACTGTGTCATAGGACACATATCAAGAAATAATCTATAGTATTAGAGTCTTTTTATTTTACAAGATGTTTAAGTTCATTTACATTTCCGTGTCAGATCATCTCCTCAAAGGTATACAAGTATTAAAAGCAACAGTAATACTGGTTCAATGCCCTTTCTACTAATAAAATAGAACCTTCAACAGGAGAAATGAAGGTTGGCTATATGAAAACTTATAATGTAGTATGAGAAATCCAATTTGTATGCAATCCAAATCTGCTCATTCATATGTTCTAGAGTTAAGAAAAGAATAAGCTGAAGAATTTCAAGTTTGCTTCGATGAAACATTGGCTGGAATGACTTGAAAAAACCAGAGCCTGCATCTGTGTGCCAGGCAGGATCTCACACATTATAAAGCAGAGTTTATGCCAAACTGTCATATTCCTGGAAGTGAAGCACTTTTAAAATCCAACAATTGCGGTATCTTAATTAAGGAGGAAATATTGCACAATTAAAGCTATTCTCCAAGATGATCTAATATTTTTACCCAAATAATATTTTAAAAGTTACTCTTATTGTTTAAGGCCTGGGTTTATGTATACGTCAATAGTCTACCTGATATTTTATATTTCAAGAAATGTCATAGCTGATAGGAAGTATTTGCCCTTTAAGTAAAAAATTTTGGGGGAGGAAACAAATACACTGAGTATTGGCTATGAAACGGGAGCTGCAGTAGAGGGGTCATAATTCTTACCTAATTTAGTCCTCACAGCAGTCCTCTAAAGAATACACTGCTTTTTCCAATAAGAATACTAAATATCAAAAATGTTAAGCATATTACCAAGTTACTTGGCAGTAAAATTTGAATATCCTCTTTGACTCAAAGGGATCATTCTTTTCTGGGGCGAGTAAATGAATGCTGCATAAGCAAGTTTCAGTGATTTCTAACAGCATGTTAAGAGGAGCTCTCCTCTTTGCAATAGTCAGGAACAAGATAGTAGATGGGACACTCGGGGGTTAGAGGACTTGTTTCCTGCTTCCATTTCTGTAAGATTGGCTTCTTAGCCTCCCTGGAGATTCTCACACGCCTCCTAAATGAGGGCCAATAGCCCTTCCAGCGATTGCATTCTGTGATTCTTATTTTCCCCTTTACATCTACATTTACTTGGCAATCTCAAATGCTAACTTTTTTCCTCTTTCCCAGTGATGATAATTATTAGAAGACAACATAGTTTTTCTTTCTTTTTCCTATTAACTAAGGATTTTTAAGCTTCAATAGTAGACTGAATGCATAGATAATAAATTCAGGGCCCTGACTCAGTTTCAATTCATTAACCTGATTATTTCAAAGTTGTTCATCAGCTATCACAATTCTAAAGTTAGACATATATGAGATTCAAGTGCAGCTTTCTCAATATCTTCCTTGCTGGTTACTGGCTGAAACAACTGAAGTGTGCGTCTTATGGCATGTGTCTTCAAGGCGCCATCACACTTAAAAAAAAAAAAAAATCCATAGCAACTACTGAATTTGCGTGCATTAGATTTCTTGGATCTACCATTGAGTCTCTTTCCAATTTCTGTAGAGTTTAGTGAAATACGAATTGCAAATGTGTAAAAGCCAACCAGTTTAAACTAAGAATAATGAAAAGCCTGCATTCTCCAGGGTAAAATTGTGAACTTTTGGTAGCCATTTTTTTTACCAAAGTTTTTTAAGAGGCAGTAAGTTCTGGCCAGACTGAGAAGTTGGAGAATCTGTTAGTGATCTGTTTTCTCCAGCAATGGCCTCTGCAACCAACTAGAGGATTTGGTAACTAGAACAGAAGTCGGTTGTCACACTGAAGAGAGAACTATCCATGCTTGAGGAAGGCCCCACCCGTGTATTTTTGTGATATATACTCACTATTGTTATGTGATGCAACTTCATTCAAGTTATGAATTAGATTAATTAATATAGCCGCTATTTCCATCTTTTTATTTGCACTTATCAAATGATTGTATCAACCAACTACCACTTTGACCACTTAAGTCTGAGAGGCACTCTGTCAAGCATTACTTGAATTATGCACACCCAAATTAGTGAGAATAAAGCTTATTTCTGAAGCTTTCACTACCCAATGACTTTAGTTTGGGCAGAGTTCAAATGAACTGTCTTCACTTAAAGCCTGCGTTCAGGTTGCTACAATCATATCTGATGGAACTGAACATTTCACATGAGATCCATCCATCCTAAAGACAGGTTCATGATGACACAGCCTTTGTCAACCCCTAGCGATTTCCATCCCCCTACAGGATGTCTTAAAAGTAGGCATAGATTATTTCATAGGTTCAGTATCTGGAATGCACATTTGCTTTCCGTGTAGTATACAATGAAAATATCTTTGGTAAACTCTCTTTCTTGTTCAAATCATCCAGGGAGGGATCAGTAAAGAACATTTCAGGCAAAGGGAGAGCATGAGTGGGGGTCAGAGGCATGGGCTGTGCATGGGATCAGACATATAGGGCGGAGTGTTAGTCTGGAGGGAGTCAGATATGGGTATAACTGAGGTAGAGAAAGCAGTCAGAAAGTAGCCCTAGAAACCCTTCAACAAGCAAACATAGATTTCAATAGAACTATATGCTTCAATCATAGTAATTTGATCAATATTTGTCAAGTCAAGAGGCATAGAGATTTTAAGCTAATGAAGAAGATTTCAAGAAAAGAACAGGCAGAGTGCTTTAATTTCAGATACCCACACAATGAAAACTGCATGAATTATAAGGTGTGTAGGAGGCTCATAGGCATATGTATTGCTAAGGCAAGTACTTCATCTCGAGATGTCTATTTAAACTCATTAAAAAAGGAATCGGCAATATTGCCAGAGCACATATAAATAAGGGCCATAATAAGTAGGCTGGATGGAATCATTGCTGTGAGAGTGGGCGGTACTGAGAGTTTGAGAAATGAGTCAGCTTTATGGAACACAGCATTTGCTAGTCATCAAAGTTTCTCCACTGCTAAAGTGCCTGACAGTAAACCAAGAGGCTCCAGAAGATAAGGTCTCCCTCCCTTCCCCCCCCTCTGGGATGCTCCAGCCCAAGCAGGACCAGTGGGACCAGGCTTTGGACTTGCTTGATTCATTCTGTGGACTCATTCCAGGTCTGTGTGAGGCACAGGGGGAGCCAAATGCTCTCACATTTGTAGATTGAACGGTAAGTAGAACAAAGTAAAACAGATATCTGGACCATGTCTTGATTTGGACACTAAATGGTTTTTAGAGAGGGGTATTGATTGTGCCCTGGCTTCGGAGAGATGCCCAGCTCCTAAGAGCTGTGCTTTGCTGCTGATCAGCATTAGGAAGAGCAGCACCAACATCAGCAGATTAGCCCACTGCCAAAACGTTTGGGCCAGATTCCCTGTGAAAAGAGCTTCTAAGGTGATTAGATTTACTGGATATCCTCTCTATATACTTGCATGGAGGTTGTGAATGCGAAATGCTAGACACTTTCTAAATTCTGTGCTGTGGAACCTAAAAAAGGTTTATTAATCAAATAAATGTAGGAAACAAGGCATACTGACATCTTTTTAGGACTCATTGGCTTTCACAATAAACATAAGTCTATTCAAAGTTCAGCAAGATATTACAGGGGGAAAAAATCTTATGTAACCAGGCATCCCCCATCAATTTTTATTAGCTAAGAATTTGTGTTTAGTTCCTCCTGCTGAGCTCTGCTTCCTTCAAAATCAACCTCTGCCCATTACCTATCACATACTTACTTTTAATCCCAAGAGTGGACTTCCAACAGCCACATTTAAATAATAGAACCAAAGAATGTTGAAATTGGCAGATCAGACAAGAAGGCAATTCTTATGTAAGTATGTGCTTAAAGCCTATATCTCAAGCACTTTCAACATCATCTTCTGATAAGATAGACAGGGAGAGAGGAAGTCAGAATAAACTTGTCATTAGCCATACGGAAAGACGAGTCATGATCAGGACCTCTTTGTCTCTAAAATGGAGCTGGATATATAGGGCAAGCTCAACTTTTGGTTCTAGGCTTGCCAGAAATGTGGGTTCTCAGTTGTCCCAGTTATCTCCTAACTAACTTCAATAGATGCCACCCTATAGGAACAATATGAACAATATGAACTTGCCCAGTCCCCAACTTTACTGGTTTTTAATGGTGTTGAGGGTTTCTATCCTCATTTTATCTCTTCCAAAGTAGCCAAGGGTCTGTTGGTGAAGTCTACAGCCAGAGCTGCCCCTGCAGAAAGAAATGCACTAGGATCATGCTGCCTGGAAGTATACTCCTAATAAGATAGTAGAAGAACTCTAGAGCTAGAGATTGTCAAGTTTTCTATGGCTTAACTAGGAAAGAGAGACCTGCCATGTAGTTGCCCAGAGAGGAGCAGAGATAGGGACAGAGGGAGGATCCCAGAGCCAAACTCTTCCTGAAGCCACTCCAACAGAGGCTTCTGCTTCCAGTACCTTTTCTGTGAGTCCATACAAACTCAAGGTGATATTTGGATTTTGGGACGATGCTCTTCCTCAGTGCTATACCAGTCAATGCCATCGGGATCCAGCACTCAATCAGTGCATCCTTTGTAGACTTGAAGCCCTGTGAGCTTTGCATGAATATAAGGGACAATAAAGAGATGCTACCGTCTACTCTTTGTGTTACTGCACACTTTACTACCATTCAAAATCTGGCTCTAAGCTACCTCATTACCTCCATAGTGACCTATTAATCCCAGAAAAAATTAGGTGTGAAGATAAAAGGAAGGACATGTTTTTCAAAGCTCAAGACTGCCAGCATTGAGGTGAAGATGAATACTAGCTAAATAAAGAATAACATCAGCAAAGAGAGCATAAAGGAAAGTCAAACTATAAAGAGGTCAGATTCACAATCCAGTGTCCCATTTTAACATCTATTGGCACATTATTTTACCTAGATCTGGGATGGACAAATGATTTTAAGAAACAGGACAAATATAAAAACGCTGGGCATGTAAAAGCTGACTGCTTTTCACAGCAGTACTCAGTGTTCTGTGCAGTCACACTCCTTCACCAATTGAGCTCTTTTATAAGAAATAAATAGCTATTGATGCCACACTGCTCTTCCTGGACAATGTCAGTCTTAGCCTCTGGCGACAGTCACAGATGAGAGCCTAGCAACCAAGCAGTTCACACTGAGAAGCCATAGAATGAAGCCAACCATCGCTGAAGGGATTAACTTCAGACATAACTTGTAGAACAGGCAAAGAACCAAAAAGCAAAAGATTTTGCTACAAAATAGAAATATGAATATATTAGGTTTTTATAAGTAATATTATTGTTGTTCTGTCTCTAGCAAGGTCCTGTGTGAATAAAACAAAATCTAGGGAGATAAGTAGCATTAAGTACCATTCTACCTCTGCATTATATTCAACTTGCCTTAGTTGTTCATTGTTCAGTTATGGCTGCTGCATCACAAACCACCCCAAATAGTGGATTAAATAATAACAATATTATTTTTCTGGGGGCCTCTCACATTGTTGGAGTTTGAGGCTGGTTGAGGTAGTAGTCATCTCAAAGCTTCCTTACTTACATGTCTGGTACTATGGCCAGGAGACAGAGACAGCTGGGGCTCTTCCTTTTCTTTTACTTTTTTAATCTTTTTGTTGTTGTTGTTGAGAGTATTACAGATGTCCCTCTTTTTCCCCCCACTGTTCCCCTCCGCCTGGTTCCTGCCCCACCACAGGCCTGAAACATGGGTTTTCAATGCCCAGCCTTAGAGGTCATGCCTTGTTACTTCCACCATGTTGTATTCATAGAGGAACAAAGACTCATCCAGATTCCAAGGGAAGGGCCAGACACTCCATCGCATTTCTACTTACGAAGAACACTTCGCCCATGGAAAACTCTTATTCAGAAGTACTTTCTAAGCATTAAGTGCTTTGGGATAATTTTAGTTTTGCTTAAAACTGCTGTTACACATCTATCTAGCAGCACGAACAGGAGAAAGTTACATAACTTTTCTGAGGCTCTGTTTTCTTGGCACCAAAATAGAAATGATTTTTAGGAATGTTGGGAGAATTATATAAAGTAATCTAAAGGAAGGGCTTAGTATACATGCTGTATAGTATTTAATTAATAATTAATAACACGTTTCAATTTCAAACATTCTGCTTTCAAACGATCACTTTTTAGTTTTCTTGCTTCCTCTAGGGTAGCCTGACTCTGACACTTGACATATCATCCATGATTCTGCTATCTTTTCACCTGTGCATTTATAAATCCATAAAGTAGCTCTGCACTGGGGCACAGAAGCAGAGCATAAATGGGGGAAGAGGCCCCTGGTATCACTGTGCAAAGTGAATATCTCTCCTCCCACATGGGTGAGCTTCACCCAATCCAGTGAGTACCCAAATAGAACTAAAAGGTGGAGGGAGGGAGGTTCTCTCTCTCTCCTGCCTGCAGACTGGGATGTCCATCATCAGCTCTACTTGTTTTTAGGCCTCTGGACTCAGATTGTAACCACACTGCACAATTGGCTTGGTCTCTAGTTTGCAGAAGGCAGATGGTGGGACTTCTCAGCCTCCATAACCATGTGAGCCAATTCCTCATAATAAAACTCAGGAGAACACTGACAGAACACTTTTATACTGTTTGACTTGCTAATCTGTCCCACCTCTCCCTCCATGTGTACAGATCTAGCCTACAACATCTCTGACCTTCCTGATCTGCATTTGGTTACCACTGTGTAGCTAGCCATTCCTGACCAAGAAATCTCCTGGGATTCTCAATTTTCTATAAATGAGAGGCTTCTTTCCACACTTTGGCAATATACCTTGTCTTTGTGTAAAAATTTGTGCTTTTCTCCCCCCCCCCTCAAAAAAAATCTTAAAGAATGTTTTAAAATCTGTTCCTTTGAAAAAATTTCACATCAATGAGTATTTTTGTATTCCTCTTTTGTATGAACATTCTTTTACTGTTTTATTCCAGGGTAAATGAGTTTGGCATGAACCTCAATCTTTGATGGACTATGTTTAGAAGATGAATCTTCCAAAGAAATTTAATCCTAAGAGATTTTTTCCATCACAAATGTTTTAGCCATTGTGTCTAGGTTATTCCAAACAACTCTCAAAATTTAAATAAATCATCCTTCTTTCTGCACTTTCTTTAGTTTAACGGGGTCTGAAAGGGTAGATAGGCTACAAAGAGAGACAAACCAGGAACCAAGAAGGAATTGACTTACTAGAAGTGTGGAAGAGAACAGGGGGTTGGCCTGGGATTCAAGGGAGAAGTGCAGTTCTTTTTGTTGAGGAGGTCAGGCAGGGTCTCCTTTCTGGAAATCTCATCAGACAGCATAAAAGGCAGATACATCAGCATGTGTCAGGGCCCTAACATCCTACAGGGTGAATCTGATGCAGTGGCTGAGAAGGTGGAGGATATTAGGATTGCTTAATACCCATTGTGGTAGGGTTGGCTTGGTTCTGGGAATGAGACAGAGCAGAGCATGTTGGTAATAATGATGGTGCCCCGGTTATTGGGAGGAGAATGAATGCTGATCACTCAGAGTCTGTGAAACAGATGGCACACTGCAATGGGGTAAATAAAGAGAATTTAATGAAGACATAATATACAAAGGTGCAGGTAGAGTTAAAGAAATTTAACTGAAAATGGTGACACACCCCAGAGCTACAGAACACAGAACAACAATGCAAGGAGCTGTTACCACCTATGACTACTAAGTCTGAAAGGGCCAGAAGAGGAAGCAACTCTTTGAGAGGACCATTTAGCATGATCTATGGCCTTGGTCATCAACAGGGCCATTGCTAAGCTTTGGTTCAGTGGGAGGGAGCTTAGAAACACATACTCTGATTTCTCTCTCTTACCCAGTTATGATCTCCTGTCGGTACCTACCCTTGGCCAACTTTGAAGCCAGAGAGTAAGGAAGCCCAGACAAAGCAAATCTTAAAGGACAGCCTTTAGGGTCACTGGACAGGGTAGTGGATGGATCTGGAGGGGCAGACATCTAACAGCCAGGGCACATCCCTGGAACCAGACTGGGATTGATATTTTACAAATAGTTTACTTATATATGTACATTCATTTAAAATCATAGTCATATGCATATGAATGAGTTCATACTTATACATGAATTGAATATATAATATACACATATTTCCTTCTTGAGATTACTTGCATTTGTAAGACTAAATTTTATTTTTATAATGTTCTAAGAACATTGAGAAAGAATCTTTGTATTCAAGATTATTTTTCCTACATTTCATAGAAAATAAAATTCTAAGCTTTGTGAAATGTAGAGAGATTTTTTTTTTAACAATAAATCAAGCTTTGGTTCCAGAAAACCAATTACTAATGATGATTTCTTTACTCAGAGTTGCCAAAATTGGTCTTTATTACATTCTTTGAGTGTGCTGACTTTTAAATCTATCAATAAGTCAAAATCCAGTAGACAAAATATATTTTAAGAATATGAAACTATATGAAACTTATTTTCTGATATTCAAGCCTAAAACTTAAGGAGTTGTGTTATTCACCTGAATGCTAGCTGAAATACATTGACTTGCTGCCTGTTCTTTGTCTATCAGGAGGGCAATACACACTGGCCTCCTTCTGCAAAAGAATGTCACCTCAAGGTCAACTGATAATGAGAAAAAAATTAAATCTTCTGGCTAAATTATGCATTTGCAGTTAGGTAAATTGGCCATTCAATTTTCCCCATAAATAGGAATCCCATGTGCCATTGAAGAGAAAGACACACCATGTACTGTGTAGGCCGGTAAAATGACCTAAATGACAAAGTAGAAGTTACCAGAGAAATAGATATCATCATGGAATTAATTACAGAAAATAACTACAGCACTTTCTTTTTTTAATTTTGAATGTGTTTTTTTTCATTTGTAATGGACTTACGGTATTATATTAGTTTCAGGTATACAACCCAGTGATTGGACTTTGTGTAACTTACTAAATTATTACCCCAATAAATCCAGTACCCATTTGACAGCATACATAGTTATTACAATAGTATTGACTACATTCTCTATACTGTACTTTACTATCTGTAACTACCATTTTGTACTTTTTTTTATCCCTTCACCTTCACCTTTTTTCAGGCATCCCTCTAAAATGTTCTCTGTATCTATGTGAGTATGTTTCTGCTTGTTTATTTTGTGTGTTTTATAGATCTCTTTTGTCTGGCATTAAGTGTTGCTACCCCAGCTTTTGTTTGTTTCCATTTTCGTGAAATATATTTTTTCTTCCTTTTACTTTTAGTCTGTGTGTTTTTCTAAATGAAACGAGTCTCTTTAAAAAAACATATGTAAGGGTCTTGTTTTGTTATCCATTCATTCTCCATGTCTTTTTCTCAAATATATTTGTATTGATTTCAGAGAGGTAAAGTGAGGGAGAGAGAGATAAAATCAATGTTCTCTAACTCTCTCTCTCTCTCTCTCTCTCTCTCTTTCTCTCTCTTTCAAATCAATAAACATATCTTCAGGTGAGGAGTTTAAAAAAAGTACAAATCTGACTTCATTTATTTGATGGAAAAATTTTAGTGACTCTGATACTAAGAACACACTAAATGAAGGGATTGATAATGTCAAGGTGTACTAAAGGATAGCAACTCCAAGTGTCTACCTTCAATCTCTATGATAAAACAGATGAAGAATGGTAGCTTAATTTTTTGGTAGAGTTAACTTGTAACTAACGCATAACTGGTTAGTTTTCTCCTTGACTGACTTTGCTTTTACTCAGGCAGTAACCCTCCATCCAAAGCAATTTGTCATACAAGGGAGTTTTACTGCTTCTCACCTGGGCATAGTCAAAATTCCTTTTCAAATGTCAGAGCTGTAAATACACAAGCTGTAATAGATTGTGTAGATGTTCTTCTGGAATTCAAGATTGAACTATATACTAGATTTACAGGGAAATATAAAGAATGCACAGTTCTGGGTCTTCTGATTTTCCAAGTATGATGTGGCGGGGTGGAGTAGGGAAGGGGAAAGGAGAAAGTCATGGTCCACAGGGACAAAGTTGAGGGAATTTGAGTATCCTTTCATCTTCCTCCAGGGTATGTTTGACAAATCAGTGATTTCCTAAACCTTCAAATGTCCTCTTTTTCCCCTCCTCTGTGTGGCTGGGGAATGAAATCCTTACCAGTGTGTCATGGCAGCCAGTGAATTAAATGTTTGTCCCAAGGTGCATGGGTAAAAGCACACATATGTTAGGAGGGGTAGGTAACAGAGTCAGAGATTCATTCCTCCGATTGGTGAAGGGGAAACCCTGTCCTGAGGGGATGGGCCACAGAGTGGGAAACTCCAGTGTCTGAGAAGTGCTGGGCAGTGCAGGCTTGAGCAGAATACCACAGCTTTTGGGTCCAGGAAGTTGAGGGTGGGTGGAATAGCCCAAGGGATTTGCCCACTGAGGTCACTGACCCAAACACAATTCTCCACTGGACCTTCTGGGGCCAGGAACAAGATGCAAATGTTATTAATGCCTCTCAGGTTTTGAAAATATTTGAAATAGCTAATGACGTGATACCAGAGTTCCAAGAATAAAAGGTTTGAAATGGAAATGTCTGCATTTCATTTGGTGACTCTTTCCTTAACTAGTTATTAATTACTTTTTCATTGTTCTCTGGGCCACCACTATTATTCCTATTAAAAAACCACTTCCAGGTTGTTGATCAGGATGACAATTTGCTCTCTTTGCCACTAGCTCCTCTTCAATGTTTCTCAATATCTCACCTTCTTCACCACCAGGGAAGGGGGATAGTTTCTATAATAATTTCCCTTATCATTTCACTTTCAATCTAAACTTTAGTAACCCACAACTGAGGAAATAGTTTGAGAAAAGAGGGTTATGGTTCTAAAAAGGCTGCATTTTATTATCAAAACTTAGATCCACAAGGGTGCCTAGTCTGCTGTTTAAGCCATAGCACTAGCTGTGTGAGTTTCTCAAAAATGGGGATATCCTGCTCCCATTGGGGAGCCTGTGGAGGGGAGGGTATTAGTGCTCCAAGGTAAGTTTGGGTATTAGCAGATTTGTGTGCCCCATTTTCTTCTGGAGACTTGAAAGGTGGAAGCCGAGTGTTTCTTATACCATCTTATAAAGTGGGAGTGGGGTGGGTAGTACATTTGCATTTGTGTAGGCAGGGGCCCCAGACAGCACTCTGCAGTTTCCCAGAAGGTCATGAGAGGTAGGAAGACTATGGCAAATGCCCTTTGGAAGGACAAGAAAGTAGCTGATAATTCAGTGGACTTGATAAAAACCTCAGAGTTGGGGAAAGGGAGTGCTATGGTAGATGACAGCATGAATAAACAAATGTTTCAGCATTTGCCAACATCAAGAGATAACCACAACCCAGAATCAAAACTGGTGACAGACATCAGCGGATTCTGTTTGGTGTAATTATGACCAATAAGCATGTGCTGTACTCCACCCTCTCACTTTCCTTGCTGGAATAGAACTTTCTCATCTCTCCCCTCAAAAAGCTGGGGTAAGGATAAGAGGGAAATTCTCCAGTGACTAATAAAACTCTAAGCTCGCTGAGTCTAACATGCATGCATACACAAAGATGGATTTTTCTGCCATCAATTAAAATGGTGCATTAGGGTAAAAAATAATTTTAGAAAACATAATGTTAGATTTTTACACAGCTGAGTTTGTGGTTTATGAAATTGAAACAAAATAATGAGCCCTAGCTGGTTTCCTCAGTGGATAGAGCGTCGGCCTGCAGACCAAAGGATCCCAGGTTCAAATCCAGTCAAGGGCACATGCCATAGTTGTGAGCTCGATCCCCAGTAGGGGGTGTGCAGGAGGCAGCCAATCAATGATTCTCTCTCATCTTTGATGTTTATATCTCTCTCTTCCTCTCCCTTCCTTCCTGAAATGAATAAAAATATTTAAAAATTATTACAAAATAGCCGGGACCGGTTTGGCTTAGTGGATAGAGCGTCGGCCTGCAGACTGAAGGGTCCCGGGTTCGATTCCGGGCAAGGGCATGTACCTGGTTGCGGGCACATACCCGGTGAGGGGTGTGCAAGAGGCACCTAATCAATGATTCTCTCTCATCGATGTTTCTGGCTCTCTATCCCTCTCTCTTCCTCTCTGTGAATAAATCAATAAAATATATTTAAAAAATTATTACAAAATAATGAATACCTGATGCATGATAATTAAATGAGATGATGCGTGATACATCATTGAAAATGTGAAGCATTTTTTAAAGATTTACTAAAAGGCCAAATGGAAACCATAAATGCATTGATTCTTCTGAATAACTGACATGTAAAAAAACAAACAAAAAACAACAACAACAACAACAAAAACAACAACTATATATACCTATACATCAATGGTCACTTCTTTCTTTCTTCTTAATGGACTCCTAGTTTTATTCAAGTACTCATGCTCCTCCTCTGGTTGCATCTTTCAGGGGGAGAGGCGTTAGAAGGTGAGTTATAGTTTAGCAAAGGCCACCATGGCAGACCTTTCCCCTAGCAAGGGCTGGTTTCTCTGTGGGCCAATTATGGCAAGTGCATGTGACTGTCAATCCGCTGAGGGGATTCTGAAAAACGCCTGGCCAATAATGAGACTTAGGAGACAGGGCATCAATTTTTCTGCCTCGGAATATTGCCAGGCAAACATAATACCTGGGAAATGAGTTAAGTGAAAAGGCGGAAACTTGATATTCTGCACTAATCATTACCAGGGACCAATGACTTGCTTTCATATTTGTTATTTTAAGAACATGTTGAGTCAGGGTTTTCTGCTACTTGAGGCTGAACTCATCCTAACATTTAGTTTCAATAACATTTTTAGGGTTCAAAATAATGTTTCTTAAGGAGAAGCTTCTCTGCTCTTAAATTAAAATTCCAGATTCATGATAGCCATCCTATGGTGTGGCCAGAAGGACATAGACCGAACTAGTCAGAAGCAAACAATTTTTTTTTTAATTTTCTGTCATGTACTTCTATATGACCAACTTCCTACAAAGATGTTTAATAATTATATATTAGATAAGGATATTAAAAAATAAATCAACACACCAAGCCTTACCTAATTTTCTGGGAATTATACCTACTTAATCTTATTCTTAGAAGACTGGGCAAATTTCCCAATATGCTCAAAGAAGATAGTCTCATTCTCAGTTGTAGACAGGTCATTTTTAAAGCTATTAAGCCCAGTTGGTCTCTTTCTTTCTTTATGCCTGAGGGATATTAGTCAATTGAGGGCAAAATTTCAGAAAGTATACGCTTTAAAACCAAAAGGTCATTGCTAGCATAGTCGTTACCTGTATTTCTACAGTTGTTGCCATTCTCTGAACTGCTGGTCCAGCAGTATTCTTCAGTTAAGAAAAATTATGTCTGTCATGTATTAGTAAAGCATGGCACTGTATTCTCTGCCCCCCTACTAACAATGGAAGGCCTATTGCCAGGGAGAAGCCACAAGAGCACACTGCTTTCAGAATCAACTGTGCATGTAAAATCACATTTATATGCCTTGCTCTATTCTCAGGAATGTTACATAATAAAAACGAGAAAGGAAGTGACAGGAGCGCCAAAAGTATAACACAATCGAGCTGGTCCCTAGCACCTGATAAAACAAGATTTGACACTTCAAAGTAATCAGACAGGTGGAGGATCTACTGCTAATTCACAGTTAATGGCTACCAGCCAAACGAAAATGACAGTGGTTAGACGATAGGCCATAAATGAAAAGAGCTCTCCTGGTATCAGATGTGTGCGGGCTAACTCTTTCTGACAGTACCAGTGAAACCCTGTGGCCAGGAGATGTTCATTTGAAACTTTTCCAATCTTTTTCACTCAAAGATATTTCATAATTTGGAGCTTTACCATCCAGAACAAGCTACTTATGCCAACTGTAGCTTGAAGCCTCTATAAGGAATTAAACTCAGTCTTTCCTGTCATGTCTGCTTTGGAAAAATCCTGACAATGTTCTGAAAACAGGAAGTCCCATGGAAGATTTAAAAAAAAAATTTATTGCATCTATAACAATGACTATAAAATCTGACTCAATAAGATATGGTCCATGAAAATGGAAAGGAGATTGGAATAGATTATCTTTCTGAGTCATGATGTTATGCATTCCCTCTATTGATGCTTTGTGTCTGCAGCTAATCCATTTAGCCAAAAAATATCAGGTGAGTAATTCTGAAACTGTGCATGGGAAACTGTTTAATTACTTGTTGTTGAATGATTTCTAAGCTTCACTAGAATGCTTTATCCCAAATTCTCTGTCCATGTCTGCCTCCATTTGTAGGCAATTGATCAGGAGACCTTTATACTATAAAATCTTTCCCTTGAAACCAAGAATTTGCTTGGATAGACAAGTAAGTCAAAATGTTAAGGAGCAGATCGGAGCAACAAGGTCTTTGGAAATATATATTTTATTGATCCTTTATAGAGAGGAAGGGAGAGGGATAGAGAGTTAGAAACATCGATGAGAGAAACATCGATCAGCTGCCTTCTGCACCACCCCCTACTGAGGTACATGCCCTTGACCAGGAGTAGAACCAGGGACCCTTCAGTCTGCAGGCCAATGCTCTATCCACTGAGCCAATCTGGTCAGGGCCCATAAAGCTTTTTGAATGAACAAAGTGTTTCTGAGCATTAAGGGTGCTGACTTCCTACATTAGTATAAGTTTAATGGATTGAGAACTGATAATAACAGCTCTATAAAATGCAATATTCTTCTGAGAAGAAACTGTTCTTACTCATTGCTCTTTCTAGCAGAAACAAGATTACTTTTTATCTAAATTAAGTATAATTTCTACTTAATTTATTACATCGTATTCTACTTTGAGATACAGTAAGCATGAAATCCTCCTATGAATATAAATTTTCTTCTACTCCACTGCGACTGACGTGACAAAGTGGAATAATGTTGACTGTTTTTCCTGAAGAATTTAAAAGGTGGAAAATGGACTGAAAATTGGCCATGTGTTTTACTCTATAAATGGCAAGTTTGTCTATTTTCATAGTTTACCTAGGGATGGGAATGTCTGGCCCTTTGACCATATGAGGCCAGAGAAATCATTTGATCTGGCCCTGCCAAGGCATGAGGGGAGAGTTAAGTAAATGTTTGGCCAAATATATCAGACTAATTTTTAAGTTGATACTTTTGTATGGCCCGTGAATGATGTTACAGATATCCAATGACCCCCCCCCCCAAAAAAAAAGGTTCCCCATCCCTGCATTAAAAACACTAAAACTGAACTAAACTTAAAGTGAAATTCCTTCTTTATACTTTCATCAACAGGCATAATATGTCCCAAGAAATTAGTTTCTTTCTTATTTATTACATTTGATATTTTATAACCAATTCATAATGTTAGTTTTTTTAAAAAAAATTCATACACAAATATTTCTTAGTCTTATTTAAAAAGAGTAAAAATGGTCTAAATGTGAGGATAATTGAGGTGGGCTCTTTTGCTTAAACCACTCTAAAGTGACCTAATGCTAGCTAAGCTGTTTCTTCTCCTTGTGCCTTAATATTCTCATCAATAGAAAAAGGTTAAACCATATATATTCTCTGTCTGTTTCTCAGGGGATGTTGGGGTGAAACGTATTAATTCCTTTTTTAAATGTCATGTTACCATTTAGAGTTATAACCGTGAGAGAGGAATTTAGGTGTGAATAAAATGACAATAGCATGTCCTTAGAACTATAGGTAGAGAAGACCATGAGAGGATTGCAGAATTCAATCAGGCAGTGAGTAGTTTAGCTGAATACATTGGAGTGATGAAAGAACCTATACAGGGGTTGCTGAAATTTGTTGAAATAAACCAGGTGGTATAATATGAAAAAGCTGAGAAAACGGGTAAAAGTATAGTTTGAACCAAGGGGAATGTGGGCAACTGAACCATCTCATGTGAAGGGCATGAACTTGGAATCACATGGCCAGCTGTTGACCTAGATAGACACACCCCGTGAGCACGATGCTCATGGGTCCTCAGGTTTGGGATCTGACAAATATGAATACATATATTTTAGCTATGAAACTATGCCATATACTTCAGCTCCCCAGAGATGATCAAGTAGATTTCTCTCTCTAATCTCAGACCATTAGGCAACTCTAGGTTAGATGTAAAACTTAATTTACCTCTTACTGAAAATCTGATTTTCTTAATTTGCTAAATGCTTCACAGTTGTGGAAAGGTTGTGGCAATACTGAAATGATAAAAATAAGGAAAAGGAATACTTTTGCATTAGGTTTGCTATAATGGGTATGTTTGTAATGTTTTGTTGTGTGTTTTTTTTTTGAGAATTTAACACTTTAAATAATTTGATTTAATTTAATTTTAAACTTGTGGCTTTAAGTTAAAAAGTATAAGACATTTGAATATGCTGAAAATGTAACTTGATGGTCACTGGATGCTTATGACTGCTTCACTAGTCTACAGAAATAATTAAAATACTTGGAAAGATTTTGTTTGTGAGGGCCAAGGCTTGCATTGTCAAGCACTTGAAATGTTTTGAAAAGAAACCAAACCTATTAAACTGACATATGAGTTTAAAACATTTCATAAATCTTAATTATATTAAAAGAATGGAAAAGAAATTTTTCTATACAATATGGGTGAATGAAACATTAATTAGAGAAAGAGTAACTGTCCTTATTTTACTAGTTTTATAAGTAAATGATAACATTTGTATAATGAACTTAAAAAATTGTGGAAAAATATGTTTAAAAAATTTTATAAATCAAGTAATAATAACTTAAAGTATGGTAGCTGTAAAAGTTCTTTATGTGCCTTTCTATGCTAAAAGGCCCTCTCTTGGGGGGAAAAAAAAAAACCTTTAGAAATTAGCACAAATATTTGTCCCTCTTAAATAATAATTTCTATCTTCATTTAAGATTTTATTTGAACTGGTACTTTGTTCAAATTCTGAAAATCCTGGAATAATTTTTTATTATTTATAGAATCTTTAACTCTTGAGCTGTGCTTGTTTATTCAAACATGGTGATTTTTTTCTGCAGTAATAAATTGCATTCTATTTGAGATCATAATTTTTCTGATAACTTCCTCTCTATATATTCATTTCCTTGGTGATATCACTCAGCCTATTAGGTAGTATTGCAATCTACATGCTGATATCATTTAAATTTATATCTCCATCTAGACATCCTTCCTCAATACCAGACCCATATGTCTAATTATCTACTTGATTTCTACACTGGTAGTTAGCTCATACTTTGCAACTCCAAAACCAAAGCCCCGATTTGCCTCTCCAAAACTTCCCAGAACTTCTCCATTTCAGGAAGTTCAACAATATTCTTCATTGTTGGCCTTTGTAACTAGAATTAGCTGTTGTAACTGGAATTAACTGTTGGCTAAGCCTTCCAAATATATCCAGAATTTAAAAAAATATATACTTTATTGATTTTTTACAGAGAGAAAGAGAGAGGGATAGAGAGAAACATCAATGAGAGAATTATCGATCAGCTGCCTCTTGCACACCCCCTACTGGGTATGTGCCCATAACCAAGGTACATGCCTTTGACCAGAATCAAACCTGGGATCCTTGAGTCCACAGACTGACGCTCTATCCACTGAGCTAAACTGGTTTCGTCTATATCCAGAATTTTTAAAAAAGTATATGTTTTTATTTCAAAGAGGACGAGAAAGGGAGAGATAGATGGAAACATCAATGATGAGAGAGAATCATTGATCAGCTGCCAACTGCAAACCCCACACTGGGGATCACAGCTGAAACCCAGGCATAAGCCCTGACTCAAAATCAAACCCTGACCTCCTAGTTCATAGGTCAACTTTCAACCACTGAACACACTGGCCCAGCTATATACCGAATTTGACCATTTCTCTCCCAAACTGCTGCGCCACTCTGGTCCAAGCATTCATAATCTCTAGCCTCGATTATTGCAGTAGGCACTTCTCGTGTCTTCCTAATTCTACCCTCACTCTTTTAGAGTCTATTCTCCATCCAGAAGCCAGAGGGATGTTTTTAAAAACATAGAGATGTGACCATGTAATGTCTCTATTTAAAACCTTCTAATGGCTTTCAGTCTTCTTTGATGCAAAACCCAAAGGTCTTGTAACAATCTATAAGGTCCTCTACTATCTGACTATCATCTACTCCTGATCTCTGCCTATTACACACCTCTCCAGTCAATTGCTTTGAGAATGCCAGGCACTATTCTGCTCCCATATCTTTAAACTGGCTGTCCTTTCTACCTGGATGGCGTGTGTCTCCAGCTAACCCCCTGGCTAGCTTCCTCAGTCCCTTCAGACATTCACTCCTTAGGAAGTCTTTCATGCTCCTCCTTATCTAACACAATCTAACATTTACACATATGTCCCTTTGATATTTCATATCTCCCTCCCAGCTCTCACCTTTACTTTTTTCTCCTGAGCACTTAATTTATGTTATTGTCTATTTCTCCTAATAGAGTATAAACTCCATGGCATTAAGGTTTATTTGCAGAAGAAGTGTAAGCAAAGGGCCAAAAATAGCAATCAATAATTGTTGAATTGAAGGGGGCATAACTAAGCTTCACATTTGGGAGATATTGAGTTGTATAGATAGACTATGGTACCTGAAATCATATTTCAGATATTAATGTTGCTTGCTTGCTTCTGAACTGCATTTATTACAAATATCACTGAGTAGTCCCTCATCTTCCTATCAAAAGTAGCACCTCATCTTCTTATCAAAAGTAGCACCGTCTAAAATGGCCTATTTTCCCCTGTTTTTTTTTTTCTTTATATACTTTTCATTATCTGACACGATATTCTATATTTATTTATTTGTTTCTTTCCTCCTCTAAAATGTAAGAATAATGAGGAGGAAAGCCTTTTCCCCCCCCTTAATGCGTATATATATATATATATATATATATATATATATACTCCACACCTAAAGCAGAGGCAGGTACCCAATAAGTTCCTGGTCAATATTTATTAAATTAAGGATTAAGTGAACAAATGAATGAGTGAATGAGTGCAGTAAATGACTTCTCTTTTGCATTTCAGATTTATATCTTTAAGAACCTAGTAGACGACACTGTAGGAATATTTTACCTCAAAGGTAGCAGGTCTTAAACTAAAGCCCATTGATTTCCTCCTTTGTTCTTTTATTTGGTTGGAAGTGTCCTTCAGATCAGAAGTCACACATCATTTGGATTTTTCCTGATCACTTAATTTTCAATTCATATTTAACCAAAGTCCTGTTGGCGTTTCCTATCTCTCCTTCACTCCATCCCTACACACATTTCCTGTTTCAGACCTTCACATTGCAGAAGGTTCTGTACTTTTTCCTCAGAGTCTTTAGGCTCTTTGTAATTTATCATCTCCACCATTACCAAAGCTAGATTTCCAAACCCTAATCTTCTCAATTTTCATTAAAATATTCTATGGCTCTTAACTATATTTTTCTTCATAAAACATTCGTGGCACTTCACAATCTAATCACCAAAAAAATTCCGGTCTCACTTTTATTTCATGTCCTCTCTGGTCTGCATTCAGTCCAGGACTTTTCAGAGAGATGTTAACAGACCACGTACATCAGAATCACCTGAATCACCTGGAGCTCTCGTCCTCAAATCCCATTCCAGCCTACGGATCAGATTTTCCAAAGAAGCAGCCTTAGAATCTATAGTTCCAATAAACTCTCCAGGCGAATTTTAGAAATAGAAATTCTGTAATCACACTGGATTATAAGCTGCTCAAAAGAGCTCTCTGCTCTTTCAGCTCTGCCTGATCACACGTTCTGTCTGCTTAGAATGACTGCCACAGATCAAGATTAATATGTTGCTTCTTCCATGTCCCTGATTTGCAATTACAACATCCCCTTAGGGGTATTTGTTTTTACTTTCTCAGTGTTCCTTCTGCCTCATATCTTTTCATATGGACATCCTCAATCCCTGACATGTTATTTAGCCCTTATCAGGTCCTCAATCAATGTTTGTGCAATTGAATTTTTAAAATGCTCTAAGCTAGTTGAAAGCTAAAACCATCCCCAAGTCACAGGAAAACATGAGATTAATTCACACTGAGAGTGTCTGGCAAGGATTTCACCAGTTTGCTTTTATTATCTGTGCATTGTTAGGTAACAGATAAGTCTCCATTTGCAATTAGCAAACACCTTTCCTTTAGGTAATGGGCATGGAAGTGGACTCCTGCCTGCAGGCTTCAGAAAATGGAAAGTTCACTTGGACATAATGGTCTCCATATTTTCTTTTTTTTTTTTTTTAATATTTCACATATTAATGTGCAAAGTAAGCATTACTTTGATCAAAACTATATGTACTTTATAAATTAGTTAAATATTATTTTTAATAAATGTGCATTGAGCTGGGCATTATAGGAAGAGAAAAAAAAATCAACAGACAGAAATCATGATTGTTCAGCCTAGAGAGAAAAAAAAAAACAGGTTAAACAATGGGTGAGTTGATACTATATTTAAGGGAATAACTTAAATAGCAGCTGGATGATAAATAACTCCACTTACTTTTTCAAGTATCTGGCTTCTTAATGCTTTGCCTGGGCGCAAAGGCTATTTTCCCTTCAAGGTGAAATGTAACTCCCACCTCCTTGTGAATCAAAACTACATGGCTGGCAAAATTGTGGTTCCTCCTGTATCTGGCTTACATTAGGGGAGATAGAATTGGGATCCCATTGGAAAAAGGAAAAAAACAAAACAACAACAACAACAACAAAACAACCACCAGCAAGTAGGCTCTCTTTCTGTTGGCTCCGAAACAAAACTACTTTGGGTATTCAGAAAGAAAGGAAGACCCATTTTCATTTTTATCACATTCACAAATGGACAGGAGCTTTGCACAATCTCTTTGAAATAGCCTCTAAAAATGGCATTTATAATCCATGCATTTATTTTTTAAGCTGTAGTTTTTAAAGTTTTATGTCATTTAAAATTTTTAAAGTAATTTATTTCTCTAGCCAGATTAATGTTGAAATTCACTCTTTGTAAACTTTGGGAAAGGGAAAAATATGCTTTTAATCTCTCTTCTAATAATCAAACTGCTGTGGTTTCTATGAACATGATATCTATATATCTGAGAAATATTTTTATTTAACATATATCATGTCTTTAGTTTTATTTATTTACTTTTGGCTTATTTTGAATTATAAAAAATTTTAACTACAGTTAAACATGCAGTTTTTATTATTTAGCATTTATTAGGTCCTTAGCCATTATTCTGTACATCTAAGACTAATAGCACATATCAACTACAGTTATATTAGTTTTAGGTGTGCAGCATAATGATTAGATGCATAAAACATACATATAACTGATCAGCCTGATATGTGTCATCTTTCTTTTTAAAATGCAGGAAGGAGTGAAGACAATCCTTTCCCAACAAGAACATAAGTAATATAAAAAGGAGTTAGGTTCTTACAAGGTATTTCTTGGATCACATGATCTCACACATCTAGAGGAAATAATGAACAACACAAACAGACCCAGAGAAAGAGAACCAGCGATCAGACTCTCAAACCTCAGAGGGAAAGTAGGGGAGGATGGGGTAAGGAGAAGAGATCAACCAAAGGACTTGTGTGCATACATATGGGCCTAGCCAGTGGCCATGGACAACAGGGGTGAGGGCATATCTAGGGAGGGGTTTGGGATGGGAATGGGGGAATAAGGACAATTATGTGAGACCATAATCAATAAAAAAAAGGAGTGTGGATACTAATTTACATCATGACATTTGGAATCAACAATTGTTACAGAGAATAAAAAGAATTCTATGGTTATGTTAAGGAAACATTATCCATGACATCTGCGAAGGAATGGTAAGGCAGACTTTATTGGAAGGGGCCACTGAGATAGGTGTAGGGACCATTGGAATGTGATGTTGCAGTAAGGAGAGAGATTGGGCTCAATCCAAATACAAGGAAAAGTGGGAATTTATAAAACACGGTCAGTGGATAGGAAATTACTAAGAGGAAACATCAGAAGCAGGAAAGATTCTGGCTAAATCAACCTAAAGGGATTCTTGCCAAAGTCAGTCCAAGGTGAGCAGACATCACAAGAGAGATGATGGAGGAGGAAGAACCCGATTGGACATGGAGTCATCAGATGTGGAAAATGGGAGATGCTAGCTGAACTGACTTAGCAGGATTTGTGTTAAAATTGAATGGTGCAGAAATGAACACAGAAACTCAAAAGTCAGGGCCTAGTTGAAAGACTAGTTCACAGGAGCCTTGACTAGAATTTAGTCAAAGATGAATTTATCTAAGTTAATAAAAAAATAATTGTTGAACATTTCTGAGAATTTTCCCTAGCTTCCCACATAACCTCTCAAAGTTTTACTTGTGAAGGAAAAAAAATAGGATAATATTTGTAATGATATAAAATGACAATAGTAATTTGTTTTTAGAGGTATTGTGTCATCAGTGGTACCCAACCAACATGCTGATAGTTGATGCTGAAAAACTATCAGACATTTCTTACAAACATAATTTTATTTTCAAGCTATTATATTTTATTATTTTCTCTGAAAACTTTCTTTGGAAAACTATTTTATAGTTTTCTGTCTTTGTATAAAAATTAGTTCATTATTTAAATTAATAATTAATGTTGCAATGTCCAAAAATATTAAAAAGAAAAAAATTCTCACATCTAAGATATGGATTTGATCACAATTGATTACAGATTCTGTAATTTCACTGATTAATGGATTTTATTCAACAAATGTATTTTTGAGCACTTATTTTTGTGTCAGGCTCTATGCTAAGTCCTACGGTGACAACAATAATGAAAGACAGTGGCTAATATCACTGTTTGTAGTCTATTAGGGAAAAGCAGCGTGTTTCATTTAAGAATGGTGTGATACAACATGATCCTATGCAATAAGAGGAATATGCACAAAGAATTTCCCAACTGGTGGTTCATAATTTTCTTGAGGTTCGTGAAGTATTCATGGGAGTTTGGGCTATGATGGCAATTCTGTTTGTTTGTTTTAAAGCAATACATAAACTAAATAATTTCCTCTTTAAAGAATTCATTTTGGTAGTGTTTGAGAGGATATGGAGAGATTGTGCAGAGATTCATAGGAAGTGCTAATATGCTCATTATTCACTCTTTTTTCTTTAACTGCTCAACTCAGGATAGGTTTTGACTATGTACAGTTCTGTACTATGATTATTTATTGTTGCATATACTTTAAATATATATAAAATCAATACATCCAATTTATTTGTATGGTTCAATAAAGTTTGACTAACAGATATACTTTGTAATGCCCACAGTCATACAACAGAACACTTCAACCACCTCAAAGACTTCTTTTATGCTCCTTTGCAGTCCATGAGCCTCACCCTCTACCCTAGGCAATCAGTGATCTGGCTTCTATCAGTACAGATTAGTGTTCTAAAGTTCCATATAAATAGATTCATCCAATGTGAACTTTTTTTGTGCTTGGCTTCTTTCATTCAACAGAATGATTTTTAGATTCTTCCAAGTTATTGTATATACAATTGCTTTTAATTGTTGCATAGAATTTATATTGTTTGGATATGCAAACGTGGTTAATTGTAGTAGAAGAGAATGTGTCTTATGCAGTAATCAGATGTTATTTTATAAATATCAATAAGGTCCATTTGTTTGATACTGCTGTTCAGATTCTCTATACCTTTATTTTTGTCTAAATATTCTATAAATTACTGAAGAGGGCTTTTAAAATATTTCACTCTAATTATAAATTTGACAACTATTTTGTCACCATTGCTTTATAAATTTTAAATATTTTTATTATATTGCCACATACATTTATGATTATATCATCCTGATTATCATGTTTATTAATTTTAATTATCCCTCTTATTCCTGGTAGAACTTTTTTCTCTCAAAATCTACCATTCTTTTTTAATTTTTATTTTAAGATGGTTTATTTATTTATTTTTAGGAATTTTTTATTGTCAAAGTCCACCATTCTGATATTAATATGACCATGTCTGCTTTCTTAACCTCAGTGTATATTTTTTTCTTACCCTTTAACTTTTAACCTGTTTATGCGTTTATATTTAATGTTTCTTATAGAATAATAGGGTTCGGTTTTGTCTTTTAAAAATAAACTTTAACAATTTTTGCTACTTAATTGTAGGGTTTAGTTAATTAACATTTAAGGTTATTATTGATTTGGTTGGGATAAATATGTTATCTTCTATTTGATTTCTGTTTGTTCCCTGATTTTATTGTGATTGTCCTGTTGCTGTTTTACTGCATTCTGGGGTAAAATATTTTTTAGTATTCCGTTTTATTTCCTCTTTTGGCTTCTTAGCTCTATTTTCTTTGTTTAGTTTTGGTAGTTGCTATAAATAATAAGAATAGTCATAGTTAACTTATATAATATTTTTAATTAATATTGTGCCACTTCACACTTCGTCGCTGGTAATTGATACTTCTTATTTCCCTTTCTATAATTTTCACTTTCACATCAAAGGCTTAACCTTATAATAGTAAAAGTCTTTTCACATATTTTCCCATACTCTGTGGTATTGTAACTTTATTTAACTTTTATGTATAGAACTAGAGGCCCGGTGCATGAAATTCATGCACAGGGGCAGAGGGTTCCTCAACCCAGCCTACACCCTCTCAGAATCCGGGACCACTGGCTCCTAACCACTTGCCTGCTTGCCTGCTTGATCATCCCTAATCGACTCTGCCTCAGCCCCCACCACCACAGCTTCGTCAGAAGGACATCTAGAATGATGACCAGAGGTCATTTGGCTGTCCAGTTTAATTAGCATGTTATGCTCCTATTATTATAGATAAGCACTCTCTAAATGTTATTATTTTGTTTTAAATAGACGATTGTAAAGAAATTGCAAAAGAAAAAGTAAATGTTCATCTGATCTAATGTCCCTTAAGCTTGACAAACATTTTTACATGTTGTATAGTACAGATCACTGGTGATAAATTCTTTTCATTATTAATTCACATTTTTGTAGGGATTTTTTAGTTAAATAGAGAATACTGAGCTGAGATTTTATAATTTCCTTTCAATGCTTCATAGATTTATTCCATTGTTTTCTTGGTTTTATTTTATATTATGAAAAATTAGCCATGATTTCAGTTTTGTTTTTCTATATCCAATATGTTTCCATCCCCTGTACCTTAGCTTCTTCAAGATATCCTTTATCTCTTTTTCAGCTATTTGAGAAATTATGTGCCTAGTGTGAAATTCTTGGTCATCTTTTGGGCTAGTTGAACTACTTGGACTTATAAGTTGATAATTTTCATCAATGTGAGGTTTGGGGAGGGAAAGATAGCAGGAGATTTATAAATCTAATTCAAGATTATTTTTAATAGATTTTCAAGTCTACATTTTCTCAAACTTTTTCTATAGCATATCAAGATGTTTTAATATTTTTTAGAAACTTAAAAATGCAAAACCATGCAGACTATATTTTTCATCTACTTAGAAAAAGGATTATTCACACCTTCCATATCATATTAAAAAAGAATTGCTTGCAAGGAATATCTTACAAAAGTTTCTTTTAGCTTATCACTTAGTAACAAACCACAAAGATTATTTTTAGAACAAAATAAAAATTTCCAAGCTTGAGGATTTCAATGCATTTAAAACTTTAGCCCACAGTATAATATATACTTTGTTCTCAAATCAAATGCAATATTGTATTTTAGATTAGTTAATAACTAACCATGCTTTCTATTCATAAAATTGCAATAAATTAAGAACTGATAATTTATTAAAAGAGAAAAGTCAACATTTGTTTCAATACAGCATAAATGCTAAAGATTTTATTATTTATAAGCTTTATAAAAATCTTTAATAGCATCCTGATCTAAAAATAAAACCTTTAAACCTAAAACTCCTCTAATTCACACTGTAGATTTTCAGAGGAAATATAAAATTATATTGTCATAAAATAGTTCACAGGTTAAACAGTATTGGGAATTCTAACATGAAATTAAGGGAGCTTGAAGTGAGACCTTAGTTCAGCCAGGGAATGGGGTTAAGAAAAGCTCCCTGGAGGAAGTCAGCACTGCGTTAGTTGGAGTTAGCCAGCACAAGGGAAGCAGGGGAGAAGAGAGAGGGAATGTCATTTCAACCATAGAGGACAGTGTGATAGAAATTGATGGTGAGGTGGTATTTCTGGACCATAAAGAAAATTGATGTAATGAGTTTAAAAGAGGAGACTAGAGAGGTCAAGGTCACTAAGGAAATATCATGGAAGGCTTTAATGCCACATGAGGAACTTGGCCTTGACAGCATCATGATAGGAGGCTGAAGAGTCCCATCAGGAAAGGGATAATTGAGCTCTGAGGCTTTGATGGATACTCTAGAAGTTTTGCAAACGATGGATTGTGAAGAATGGATCTGAGGACATTATTCCAAGAGGTGGGAAACTAAGGAGAGGAGAGATGCAGAGGTAGTGCTCATCAGATGCTTGGATGATAATAGCCACAAGGGTCAATGCTAGGCTAGAGATGGAGCAATGGTGAAGAAGAATCAAGGGGAGACTCCCAGGTTTCTCAGTGGTTTCTAGTAACTGAGAAGCATATTCACAATTGCTTATACTTAGGTATGTTTGGGCTGTGGAATAATCAGATGCCAATAAAAGATGACTAGAAACAGTGGACCAGATGAGACGACCAACAGAGAGCATTTGAGAGAGGAGAGGCAAACTTTGGGGACAAATGATGCGTGCAGAGCACGGGAAGGGGACGAGGAGGGTGGTCATGAGTGTGAGAAGAATCAGTAGTGGCACAGAGAAATGAGAACAACCACCACAATTGCTTACTTACTTGGCCAACACTTTTTGAAGACTTCGCACATATTAACTCATTTAATTTTAATCAAGCCTACTCAAACTTTGCAGATGAGGAAATTAAGGCATATTGTGGAAATGAATTATCCAACATCACACAGCTGCCAAATAGAGGAACTGGCTTCAAATGAAAGCAGTCTGACACTGGCACCTTCATTCTCAGAGAGAAGGGTATGGCCAACACTAAAAAGATACAGAGAGTTGGAGTAACAGAGGCACTGAAACAGGGCTATTGGGGTTTGCAACGAGAAATAAATCACCTATAGAATAACTTCAGGACCAATAGATTGGAGAGAGGAGAAGATTAATACAATATCACAAAACATGGATGAGGTGATAGCAGATTCTAAGCTTTTATTTCATAAAGTTGCAAATACAGTGTGCATTCATATTTACATTCCACAAATGTGTGAATGCCTAATGTGATATAAGGCTAAATTACACAAGTGTGGGCCCTGGCCTCATTAAAGCTTATGTGTTAGCACTTGCAACCTCACAATTTGTAATTATTTCATTTATTTGTTTATTGCTTTCTGCTCTGGAGGAAATAAACCATTCAATGTTATAGCTATAATTAAAGAAGATGGCAGCTATTCCGAGATCTGAGGGGTTGAAAGGAGCTTGCCATGGAAGAATTAGAAAAAAAAACTTTCAAAATGAGTAACGGGAGCATCCTTCAGTCCACCACAAATGAATTTAGTGCTTTAAATAAATAGTGGAGAAGGAAGTGGAAGAGGAGGAGGAGAACAGGGGTGGGAGTATGTTGGGAGAAGGGGGGGTGGGCGTGGAGGGAGAAGGAGGGAAGGAAGCCAGTGCCACTGGTACAGGATGAATTACCAGAAAAGAAAAATGGGAGGAGGTTGGAGAGTCAGGCAAAGTGACAGACAGCACCGTGTGAATCTAGATCTTATTCCCATTGCAACCTGTGGCAATTAAAATGTTTTATCAGGGGAGTGATATGATTTGGTTTAAATGTTTAGGATATTCTTTTGGCTGTTGCATAAGGACTGAATTAAAAAAAAAACAGTGAAGATGGGGAGATGAGATAGCTGAGGCTTGAGAAAATTTGGATCTAGTGTGGCAATAAAGATGGGAGATTAATATTTGAACAAAAGTTAATAAAAAAAAACCTGGCAAAATAATATACTAGAAATGAAAGAACACATATAAATTATTATACTAAATGTGTGTGGCTGGATTTTTTTTTTCAAAATTACAGAATCTCATATTTGGAACTGAAACAAAATATACCTCTCGCTGATTCTAAGACACGTGTGATATAAAGTAACGAAGAGGGGTTGGAGATGGAGGGCTGATCAGGCACCAGGAAAAGACAGAGCCTGAGAGATCAGAAATGGTGATAGCAATCCCAGAGAAGAGGAATTTGAGGCCAAAGCTGTTAAATCTGACAGCAGTTATAAATTGACAAAATTATCACTGCAAGGAAAATACAGTTGTCGTAATCTTTTATGTACTGATGGGGTTCAGGGCACGCTATCCCAAAATATGGCCCCTCGGTATATTGCATATCTCAAGCTGAAGGAGTCTGAGCAAACTGCAGAAGCAGGAAGGTCACTCTGACCTCCTGCAACTACCTTCCCAGAAAGCAGGAGATAAATCTCCCAAGCGAGAGGTCCTCTCCCTATGCTAGGAGGAAGGGAAATACAAGGACATAAGGCCAGGAAGGCTGTTTCAACAAACCCTGCTACTGCACCCTTTACTGACTACCCACAGACCAAACCTCTCTGTCTTGCCATTTTTTTACAAAAGCATTGCTTCTTTGTCTTTAAGGCATGGAAGCTTCCTCCTCTGGTTGCTTCTTTTGAGTTTTCATGCCTTTGGGAAGGCTCCCGTGTGCATGCAAAAATTTAATAAAATTTGCATGTTTTTCTCCTATTAATTTGTCTTTGTCAGTTAAATTTCAGACCCAGGAATCCTAAAGGAGACCAGGAAAATTTTTTCCTCCCTTACAATCCCCAAAAATATAAGAATATTCACTGAGGAAAAACTTTGAAAACACAATAGGACCAGAAAAAAGTACAATAGGAATGGAATACCTTATTGTGTATTTTTAGCATTTGACAGATTTTATAGAAAAAAATCATATAAGAATATGTAGAATTAGAGCAGTTCCATGACATAGTTTCTTTTTTATTTACTTTTATGTTTTATTATTTAAAAATGAACACAAATGGCAAATATCCATGGGAGAATATACTCAACTAAAAATATAATAAAGCACATTGAGAAGAGTCATGAAAATTGAAACATGAAAAAAGAAAAGAAATGAAGAAATAGGTAAACAATATTAAAAGTAAATTGATAGGTAAAAAATATAGAAAAACAATCTACCATAGATTCCCTGAGGAAGCAAAACCAAACAATGAACTAAATAAATATTTAAAATTATAATAAAAATGTTCTGGGAATAAAATATCTGAATATAAATGTTAAAAGGGGCCGCAGTGAACATGAAAGAATAAGCATAAACTAATTGATTCTGAGACACATCCTGCAAAAGAACTATTAAACTTTAAAGGCAAAGAAAAAGAGTCTCTAGATCTCTGAGTAAAAAGATAAAGTCACTCTTCGGTAAGTTTGAATAAAAAGGTACACAGGAGAAATACTTCAAAAGGTTGTAGACTCTTCCCTGCTGCAAACAAAGGAAGTGGCATAATAATTTCCAAGACCAGTCCTGGAACCTAGGAAACAAACTCACTTTGAATCCAAGCTTACGTTGCAATCAAACTAGAAACAGTCTTGGAGTGTCTAGATGTCACTGACATCGTCCCTGGAAGAAGGTTTTAGGGGTACACCAGGCAGGTTTAGGAAACTTTAGGTATGTGGGGCTCCATGGGGAGGAACCACAGGGCTGCAGAGCTGGGAGCTGCAGAAGGTCCACATTCACAGAATAAGGGAGCTGCCAGAGACATACATTCATAGAATAAGGGGGTTGGGAGCTGCAGAAGGTACAGAGCTACAGAATAAAGGGAGAGGAAGCCATACATTTACAGAAGGAAGAGGAAGGCTACAGGGAATAGAAAAACAAAAGGGAGAAAAAGAGGGGAACCCCATGTGAGGTTTGAGCTCTGAAGCTGCTATAGTGACCAATCAGAGGGATATCAGGACACAAAGAACTGCATCTTTTATAAACCTTAGAAAAAAGGGACTCAATGGGTCTCTCCCCCTTTTCCCACGTGGGAGTTTGTGCTTGTTTGCCAATAAATTCCCACCTTTTCCTACACCACCTTTTGTCTGTGGCTTCATTCTTCGAATCCGCCTGGACAAGAACCTGGGAAGCCACCTTTGCATCCTGCCCAGAGGGAAGACCATGAGTTCCAGTTTAATTTCAGAGTTTCATCTCTTAGGCAAGTTATATAACCTCTCTGAGCCTCAGTTTTCACTTTAAAAAAAAATAGGACTATGATATCTCAAAATACAGGTGTGAGACAAATGTAATTATACATTGGGAATGTCTGGCACATCACACATCTTCACAAAAATGAAATTTTGCAGCATTTAAAAAATTTCTAAAAAGAGCTAGTTGTTTCTTAGCATTCATATTCAAAAGACGAGCCCATTTAAAAACGAGCATCTTTTTAAATGGGCAGCATCTTTTTTTTTTTTTCATCATATAGTTTGATGTGGCTTTAAATATTAAAAACAGCAACAAAAGGAAGTTTTGTGGATTATCATAAAGAGTTGGACACTAAGAAATCATGCCATGAAATGCATTTTACTTTCCATTTATAATATTTTTATCACTAAGCCATTTCCCTGCTTTTATTAATCTCTACCATAGCCTTGTTGCAAGTTTAAAATGTGATTTCTGTAGAGTACATTTTTTTTTCTGTAGAGTACATTTTTTTTTCTTAAGAACTATAATGGATTCCCAAAATATCACACTACCGAACATGAATTTGACATCTTACAAATCAAATCTTCAGAAACATTGAATTTTCTGGACTAGCTTTGTACCATTTGAAATTTATATTTTTTTAAGCATGTTGCATTTTGATGCTGTGGCTTCACATGTAGATTTTTCAACTGCTTTCTCCCATTTTTCTCTAAGAAAAGACATAAAGTGAGTTTTATAAACTAGTCTGTTGCCTCAGAAGCATTTCATACCTGTGTCTTTACATACATAATTTATAATGTGGGGTTTTCTTTCTAACAGGCTTTCTAAGCACCTGAAAAATTATCTCAACCTTTTTGACATTCGTGTCTTCTGCAAATAGGAAATGGAATTATTTCAGGCATTTCTCGGTTGGCAAGTAAACATGGTACGACTGTTGGTTTTGGAAAGATAAGTTAAACGAGCCCCAGGAGGACTAGAAATGTAATTTCGTTTCTTCCACCAACCATCTGTTGTATTTATTTCCAGGAAAAAATAACGAGGGAGGCAGCATATTTTGGCTATTGAAACACCATTGGCCACCTAGTAGAATATCACTATAAAAGTCTCAGCTCCCCTCTCCATATTCACTATCCTCATGAGTATGGTGTGAGATATGTGACAACATAAAATTGCCAAAAAAAGGAAAGAAAAGCCATGTAGTCAGCACGTGTTTTTGCAGACTGTGTTTCCTGAAAGGGGAGGAAAGGGGAAATTGGTGCTGAGACCATTTTTTTAGGGAGTGCTCTTGGGATAAATATCCTTGGAAAGGAGGGAGGATCAAGCAGAGGGAAGAGTAATCTGGGGTGCAGTTACCACGGCAGTGAGAGACCTCTGAGGGGCAGTGATTCAACAAGCTGCCCCCACGTGGGGCGAGAGTGCCAGGCCTTTCTGCCCCTTGGTCACTGGGGGTGGGGGGTGGCTGCCCTGGTTTGGGTGTGACCTTGGGAGAGGAAGCCATCAGCAGTGGAAGTGAGGACAGCAGAGGGTGGACTCTTAGTAGCTAGGGCAAGAAGTCCCCTGTTCCTGAAGAGGATCTGGGTAGTGCATGACAGATCCCCCCAAAATGCTAGAAAGAAGGGTATTATTTCATGTTGAGAAATACAGACTCGGGAGAGATGATCAAAAAGGCTTTCAATTCAAGTCAACACAATTTAAATCCCCATGCCCTGTGCATTATGCTGAGGACTCAGGTTATTCCACAGTCATTAAATCTTGTCCCTGTTCATAGGTAACCAACTTGGGGGGGGGGGGGGGTGTGCGGTTGACAGTAATAAATTACAAAATGAATTTGCTAAGTTGCATAAAAGAGCTGAAGTGACCTCAGAACATTCCAGAAAGGAAGTGGTTACAAAGAATAGGAACAAGCAAGGAAGGCTTTGGGATGCGGGAAACATTTGAGATAGACCTTAGAGAGTGAAATGCACCCGAACAAAGGCAGAGGGGAGAAAGCTGTGGTACCAACGGCTCTTAGGAACTGCTCATTGGTGAGAACCTAAGAAATCATTTAAAAAGTGGACAGTACTTGCTTTTACTATAGAACTAAGGTCATAGCCATTGACATAAAGGAAAAGTTTTCTGCTCTTAAAAATCTCTCACTAGTAAAATCAAGTAAACATCTGTCCCCCACACCATGAATCATACATCAGAGTCCACCTCTTCTGTCTCTTTCATGGAGGAAAAAACACTCTCCCAAGTCTTCCAAACAGCAGAAGCTTCTGTGGGGTTTAGATTTGTTAGACTGTGAGTAAATAGACATACACTGTGTACAGTAACATATCCCCAGGTCAGGCACCACACCTGCATCAGAACCACAAGAAGAAAAGGATCTATTTCCCTGCCGTGAGCCTGTTTCTCCCATCCCGAGTGGAGCCTCAGGCCACAGATAGAGGGCAGATTCCTCTGGTAACTTGCAGTGCTCAGAGGAGCCAATTCATTGTTACCCCTGGCTCTTCTCTCATCTCCCGACTCTGGCCTTCATTGTGCAAGCTAATCACACCTTAGGAACACACACACACACACACACACACACACACACACACACACACACACACTTGTCTGCAGGACAATTGTTCTCAGGTTGTAGCTTTCACCAGGAGGGCACTTGTCCTCCCCGACACTCCATTGTTAGGTTTACTATTCTGTTCTCCAACTATTTCTTTTGAATTATGTTGTCTTCCTGAACAAACAATAAGTTTCTTTATGGCCAGAAGGCCTCTTTGAATTTCCCATAGCATGATCTCATTGCCATGCCTTAGCAGGTTTGGAAGAAAAATCTGATGTTTTTGCTTGGGTGGGCACCTACAGCAAATAGAACATTATCAGATGTTGTCACAGGTACCCACCTGGAGGGTGAGCTGTGGCAGCTGGCAGTCAGAGGGTCTCTGTAGGCACGGATGCATGTTGTACAGAGGACTTTCCTGAAGTTGTGCTAAGGATGGCAAAGTAACTTTTCCCAGCCTCCCCACAAAACCTTTAGTAAAAGCTGAAGTATTTACCAGTTAACTGTGGGGCTTGATTTACTTCTGAGGGGAGATTTGAAATAATCAAGCTCACCATTTTTCTGGAAATTTTCTGGTGATGTTCTTAAAATATCATTTTTCTGATTCAGTGGATCAATCAGTAAGAGGTGACTGTAGAGTTGGTCCATAATCATGTTGAATGCACTTTGCTTCTGAATCAGGAAGGAAACATCCCAGGGTCTGCGACTCTCTTTCCTCCTAAATATTCTGTCTATACACTGACTGACCTGTGGAAATGTATGGAAGGTGTCCTGGCTACTCTCCCATATGTCTAGGTAATGCCAACTTTTGCAGTCATCTTAAAAAGCACTATCAATGAGACTTACTCTAAATTTTAAAAAACAAACAAACATATTTTATTGATTTTTTACAGAGAGGAAGGGAGAGGGATAGAGAGCTAGAAACATTGATGATAGAGAAACATTGACCAGCTGCCTCCTGCACACCCCCTACTGGGGATGTGCCCACAACCAATGTACATGCCCTTGACTAGAATCAAACCTGGGACTTTTCAGTCCACAAGCTGACGCTCTATCCACTGAGCCAAACTGTTTTTGGCATGTATTAATCAAATACTTTTGCATGTATTAATCAAATATATTAAAAATAAGAAAATTTGGTCTATTTTTAAAATCATCCACTTATCATTTAGCTAAATTCATCTGTAATATGACAAAAACATGTATAATGTTCAAAATGTGGGGCCCATGTGATGAAATATGAGAGAAAGGCACCTCCCTTTGCTGACAGATAGAATGAGGCTCTCAGATGCTCCCAGGATACTAAATGCCTGGATGTTGATGGAAGGGCTAATCTTTAAACCTTGTGAGTGAGTCAGCAGCCTATTTTGCTCTCCCCGTGTCCTTTGTACATTATCTTGACCTGAGATTTTAAGCTGGATCTATAGCAAAGAAATCAAGTAACTGTTCCCTGTTTTGGGCAACTTTGCAATCAAGCAGTGGCTTTGTTTGTTACTCCTTTGTCTGTTTTCTCATGGACAAAAGAATGGTGTAGCTCAAAATCAAAAAAAGCATTCTGGAAGAAAATGGCCAGGTCAATAATCAGTTGTACAACCTTGGAATTCATAGCTTGCAAAATATTTTACAAAACCAAGTTTTTTGAACTGCACAGATAAAAGTAGCATTTCTATCAATATGAAGTACAATTTCCATTCATTTTTTCCTCTCACTTTTGTTTGCCCAAAGGTGAAAGCCAAACTTAATGAAAAACTATGCCCTTTCATTTGAAAATTCAAATATGTAAATGTTAGCACCTAAAATAAAATGCCATTAAAAGCACTTCAGAACATTTTAAAGTCTGGATTTCCAGGTGGTGAGAGGAGTTGTCTACCGTGCCTTGCCTGGAAAAATGGTAACTCCCCTCAACATTCTCATGCGGCATCAGGAAGAGGCCCAGGACTCATGGTGGTCTTCAATATTTAACTGTATTTTCTGATTTCTTAAAATCAGAAAGTAATACTCTTTCTACAACCTTAAAGAATTATACCCTCCTTTTAGGGACAATTTAAATTTGCTATACAAGATGTATATCCCAACCTAGCCCTAGTGGTGTCCTTGTGCTTGAATGAGTCCATCTTCAGAATTATTCTTAATGAAATGAGCACATGGCTTATACATTTTTTTTCACAGACCTGTTCAATATATGGAAATTAATAGAATTCCAATTGCTCAGAGCACTCATAACTCAATTTGTTTCCTTGGGGCAGCCTGTGTACCTTGGCATGCTCTCACAAATAATTAGAGAATTTAATACTAAACTACTATTTATAAAGTGGCTTTACCTTAAATCCTTATAAAAATTCTTCAAGAAGTTATGATTATCTCCAACTTACAGGTAAAAAACAAACAAACAAACAAAAAAAAACTGAGCTTAAGTAATTGACTCAAGGTCACCCAATGATTAAGGGCCAGAGCTCTAACTTATGTCCAGGGCTATTTGATCCCAAGAATCTTTGCCTCTTGATATCTTGCTTGCACTTGGTCCTGGGGTAGACCAAGGCAATCGCTAAATGATGCTCACACTTACTTTATGAATAAGGAATTTCAGTTGTGTTCCTAAAAATGCCTCCAAACTACAGTAATATGATCTTGATCACCTGTTTAAACCCGATTTTCCCTGGATACAGATACTGGGAAAGGAGTACTGAAAGAGGCAGGGAGCCTGGCTGTTGGTTTAATGTGACTGTGGCTGACCCTAGCTTCTCCAGTTGTCAGCTGGAAGGTCAGGTTGGTTCAACACTTAGTGAGCAGGTACTTCTTAATTAACTACACCACTGTTAGACCTGCAGACCCAGAAACAAATAAGGCTTACTCCATGAGCTATATAGGACTAGAGGCACTGAGCCTCTAGTCCTATATGATAAAAAGGAAATATGCAAATAGACTGAATGGCAGAAAAACTGGCAGGGGAGCAGTTAGGGGTGATCAGGCAGGCAGAGTGGTTTGGGGCGATCAGGAGTAACAGTTTAATCCCTTCGGCTTTCATAGTCTTCTCACTCCATCTAAAGGAAGTTGGGAGCCCCAAGCTACACCCTGCTGCTATAATCAGGACTATGGGGTGGGTGCTCCAGGCCTACCCTGTCACTAATGGGCTGTGGTATGATCATGGTCCCCAGGTGAGGTGGCCATGGGGGAAGTGCTCCTTCTCATGTTGCACAAATATCTCCCACCTTTTTTTTTTATATTGACTAGAATATAGTTCTCCTCTGAGAGTCAGGGCTGCCCTTCACTGCAGGAAGCAGAGGCCTTGCTCCTTGTGCTGATGGGTCTCAGATACCAAAGTGACTGTAGTTCCCACTTACTAGCTTGAAGGGCATCCATTTTTATAAATTGCATATTTGTAACTAGAAGTGCCACTGGGAGGTAATTTTTTTAATGTTTCTATTTCAAACTATAAGAAAGCGTTTATAACACCGTTCCAAGTTTCCTTCCCTTATTTTTGGTCACTGTTTCTTTGCTGAGAGCAAACATAATTTCCACGTATTATCCCTTTTCAGCACTTTTGTTTTGGAGATAACTGTGCACAAAAAGTGGGAATCAGAATGAGAAACTTTTTCTTGTATTCCAAGAAAAGTGAAAATTAAAACAATTCAAACCAGTGGACACAAAACTCAAATGTAATGGCCTTTTCCTAGAAAAACTCTGAGGAAGATCCATTTATTGGATCTTTTTAATACCCACTCCATGTGAGCAAACTGGCATCCTGGATGCGTGGCATGTTATTGAATGCAATCTTCTCCTGTCCCTGCTGGGATCACCATCTCCATGAGGGACAGGATAAGACGTTAGCTAACTTGCCTCTCACCAGCCAGCTGTAAACTGGAATTGGAATTGGACCCTGAGCTCTGATGTCAGAATGACTTCTTGTGGCAAAATGATCCCATTTTCTCTCCCAATGGCTCACACCAATGTTTCTCACTATTGCCCAAATGTTTTTTGAAGCATTTGGAACCCAAGGGATCATGTGCCTATATTTAAGTCAGTGATTCAAATTAGTTATGGTGTGCTCCCTAAAATAAATTTGAAAAAATATGTACATTGCATATTTTAGGCTGGAATTTGAAATTCCTCATCATAAATTAACTATGAAGGTGCAATTTTTTGAGTATTATAAATATTGATGATTTTTAATGAAAAATTTACATTATCACTTAAATGCATGCACACATTGGATTTAACATAGCAATTTGATACCCAATAGCATCCCATTTAAAACATACATAAATGAGTTATTCAACACTTTTGAATATATTGTTACCTTTTCTCTTTTAAGTTATATTGCAATTCTATTTGTCACACAGAAATGCTATTCTCATCTAATATATTTCTGTGCTAGAAAGTCTTTTTTTGGCCATCCTGTCATTCTTTTATGTTATAAATTACACATATAAGTTAATTGTCACCAAGGATTAGATTTATATAAGTTAATAAGTCACCAAGGATTAGATTTATTCTATGTTGACTTATCATTACCATTATTTTATTACTATTGGTAGTAGTGGTGGTGATAGTACTTATAAATACTAGTAGTAGCTATTGTTAAAAAAAAAGTTTACCTATTAATAGATAAAAATTATTTATTGGTACACAAAGACAGGCTTCAGTATCAATTCTAGCATACACACACACACACACACACACACACACTGGTCCCAGGATATCTTGTTCACATACTATGTAATAAAAGGGTAATATGCAAATAGACCAAACAACTGAACAATCAATCAAAGCATAATATACTAATGATATGCTAAGGCTGCTCAACTGCTCACTGTGATGTACACTGATCATCAGGGGGCAGATGCTCCAACCAGTAGGTTAGCTTACTGCTGGAGTCCAGCTGATTGGGACTGAACGAGATGGGCTGGGCATGCCCTGGAGCCCTCCCAAGGTTCCTCCCCAGTCCAACTGTGCACTGATAGGGTCACTCAGCCTGGCCTGCACCTTCTCAAAATCCGGCATCCCTCAGGGGATGTTGCAGAGCCAGTTTCAGCCCAATCCTGTAGGCCACTCCCCTTGAGAGGGCACCAGATGCAGGGCTCATGGCTGGGGAGTGGTGCTATGGCAGTGTAAGCCTCTCCCAATCAGGACTGATTGGGCATGAGCCTGCGGCAGACACAATGGGGCTAGTATGAGCAGAAGGGTAGGTAGGGGCTGCAGGTGGTGTCGGACTGTGGGTTTTGGCCCAATCCCTGCAGGCTACTCAAAGGGAACCTACTTATGCATGAATTTGTACACTGGGCCTCCAGTATATAAACAGAGAAATGCATGAAATTATTATAGAAATATCACACTTTTAAAAAAAATATTTTATTGATTTTAGGAAGAGAGAGGAAGGGATCTATTTGTAGTTTCAGTTATTTATCCATTCCTTGGTTGATTCTTATATGTTCCCTAACTGGGGATCAAGCCCACAACTTTGGTGTATTGAGATGATGCTCTAATCAGCTGAGCTACCTGGCCAAGCACACAATATTTGGATTTTTTCTGGCCTATATGCCAAGTAAATCCTAGTGTGATCAACTATTTTAATGATTAGACCAGCTGGAGGGTCATTTCTCCCTATTTATTTCTCTATTAAAGTAAATATATGGGAACCACTTCACACAAAAAGGATTTGTTACCAATCATTAGCAATTAATCCACTTCTTTGCCCTCTGGGATGTATAATAAAAAGGGCTCTAGAAATGCTATGGAATAGCCCATCTCCATGTCTACCTCTCTTTGACTTATAGGCTCCTGTTTAAACCAATTTTTTAAAAAAGAAATAGCTGGAAAATAATTATATTAATTCCAATAAACATTTGGCAATGTTCACATATGTTTATTTGCTTTAAAGGTATTTTCATTGAAACTTGGTGCTCCATAGTTTACTAAATTTTCCAAATTCCACCATTCAACCTAAACAGAAAATCTGATTTGTCAAGCAAGTTAGATGGCTCCTACTCACTTTCTCTCAGAAAGCCTAATTAAAGCCTAATTTTAATTAAAATAAATGTGTAAATGTGCCTTCTTGTGACAAGTAAATTATTTGTAAGTTTGAATTCTAAAATAAACAGAGGTAATTGGATAGAGAAAGATGGCTGGAGCACAGAGCTTGGGCAGGAGCGTGGTGTACAGCTACACGTAAAAGGCTCTGATACCTTCAGTGCTGCCCTTTAGTAATGGCCCTCACCCTGCCCATCAGTATCGCCCTCATCCTGCCCTTCAATACAACCCTCATCCTTCCCTTCAATACCATCCTCACCCTGCCCTTCAGCACTGCCCTTCATTCTGCCCTTCATATTATTGAGTTGAGTGAGCTTAACCCTCCAATTCATAAAACAGAATACTGAATCTGAATTCTGCCCTTAGTGAGAGAAATGTGCCATTCTAGAGGGCCATTATGTATAAGCAGAGCAGATACATGCCCACATGAAGTAATTTCAGAGAGGTCCAATCTGAATAAAATTCCTAAAATCTTCACAAAATGGAATTCCTTTAGAAATCTTGTCCTGAAAACTCCCATTCTACTTTTTAGATCTGAAACTTCCCTGTGACTAGCATTGCCTGTGAAGTAACACACCAAGGTCTCTGGTTGGTTTGTTGAGTTAGTCATCACAACTCCAAGTGTGTGAAGCTGTTGTCCCACGCAATGAATAAATGGGCAGGTTTTGATCAAAGTGGGGGCATTTAAAAGGGCATAGCACTTAAACTGATGCTGAGGCCAAGGCAAACCACTAAAAATAATGTTCTAATAGAGGATGGAAGAGTATTTGGGCAATAAGAATAAAATAGGACTGATTGAGGACTGTTGGGATAGAGAGGATCCTGGGAGTTGCATGTTATCCATTTACGAGTCCATAAGCAGATGACTTTCCATTAGATTTTGAGCATTCTGGACTCTCCTGGTCTTATATCATAGGGGTGGTTTTGCACTAACCTCTTCACACTCTCATATACCTTACTCAAGACCAAGGTTAGTGAGTGACCCTGCTTATGACTCAGGTTACTATAGGATCAACTCTAGATCGCTCTCATAGACTCAGAATCCATTTCTTGATCTTGCTATCAAGTAACTGACCACATCAGAGGCTTTCTAGCAATGAGCATAGGGCCACAGAGTACTCAAGATGAGCTCAAGAATAAACCAGGATGTTGGCCCACATATATAATTCTTCATGATTTGCTTCTGTGCTCTTTTTTGTTTTGTAGACTTTTGTGGACCTGTACTGATGGGAAATTCAGAATGTATTTGTTCCAGACAGTTGCTTATTTGTTTACTGTAATTTAGAAACAGAAGGAGTTACCATTTTTTAGGAGGAAAGAAATTAAGTGTCAGAAGTTGGTTGTTTTCTCCATATGCAATCATGCTTTCTCTTTGACATCTTTGCTCAAGAAATATAACCTGCAATGATGATTTGAGCACAATATAATTCATACCAATTTCCAATCTCACAACTGACTCTAAGAAAATATCCTCAATTATTTCTGGAAAACGTTTAGCCCTGAGAGAAGATGATGATAATCTATTGTCCTTTCAGCAGGTAGTAGCTTTTGAATGGCCTCCATCACCAGCAGATATGGCAGGTTTAAATCAGTAACATAAGCCTGCCTCATTCGATGAACTGCCAAATATAAAATCCAACATAGAGAAGCACCATGGCCATCACAAAAAAGATGTTTATTCCAGGCCATACACCCATAATAAATAAACTGACAAAAAGTCTATTCACTTTATAGCAGTAGGCATTCACACATAATTGAACCTCCTATCTCCCAAGGTCTACCTGGGAAGATTTCTTTTTCAACATGGATTCTTTTTGTACAGATTCCAGGGTTTCATTTTAGAAGATTTTTAAAAGTTAAAAGTAGTAAATATACATTCTTCAATGTCATAACCCAGTCTCTGAGTCTTTAGAGTGACTAAAGGGTAATTTGAGCTAATCTAAAGAAACAAAACAAACAAGCAAAAGAGAAACAGACTCATAGATATAGAGATCAAACTGATAGTTGCCAGATGGGAGAGGTTTGGGGATCTGGGTGAAAAAGCTGGAGGGATTAAGAAGTAAAAATTGGTAGTTACAAAATAGTCATGGGACTGTAAAGTACAGCATAGAGAATATGTCAGTATATTATAATAGCTGTGTCTGGTGCCACGTGGGCACTAGACTTACCAGGAGGATCACTTTGTAAGTTCCGTAAATGTCTAACCACTGTGCTGTACCCCTGAAACTCATATATATGATTTAATGTCAACTGTAACTGAAAAATAAAATTAAATAAAGAACTTGAGCTAAGTTTTAAACAATGAAAACAATTTTAATATAGAAATGAGAGGCCAGGGTATTCTGAGTTAGGAGGATGACAAGACCAAAACCACAGAAGTGGGTGAATGTGGCATGTAGGGAGAGAGCAGTGCACTGCCTGTTACATGGAGGGGTGGTCCAGTCAAAAGTAATGTTGATGTTGGAGCCTTGTTGAGGAAAATCATGCTAAGTTTTGAGGAAGATATTGCTAAATATGGGAGAATAAAGCTTTTGGGTTAAACTACTATAATCTATGACATAACGTTTTGAGCAATAAGAGGCTCAGAGAATTTGGCCTGACATCCTGTGATGACTATTATGGGGGGAGAGCTCCTATTAAGAGACCTAAAGCTTAGAGTGAAACTAGAAGACAACAGAGTAGGGCCATGGCCATGGGGAAGGAAGGTAGGAATTTACCACCAATAATACATTATCATTTCCTATTAACAATGTTCAGGACATTAATTTATATTTAGAAAGTTTTGTGCTTTAAATAAATCCTTGTCATTCCTTAGAAATCCTAAGATTCTATCCTATTTTGCTTGATCACTTTTTTTTTTTAACTGCATGATGTTTGTTAGTCTATAGTACAAGTATTTGGGAATTTCCCACCACACTCTAAAACGGTAATAACATTCTCCTTCCCACTGGACTCTCAGTTTTCCAAAAAACAACACTGGGAGAGGATTTCTTTAAAATGAGGTTAAGAAATTTACTTCTGTGAGCTGGGTTCCTCCAATGTTTCTCAAAGGCCAGTGGTAAATATTGTTTCCATTAGCAGAAAGAGTTCTCAGAACATCCAGTGAGTTTATAAAAACCAGCTAATCTGCTCAAAAGACTCTATCAGACACTGCTAAACATGACTGTCGCTCTTATCAGTGTGCTTCTTAGCAAACAGTGAGCTCGGCCCATAGAGATAAAATGTCAAAAACCAGAGCAAGTGATAGAGAATGTGAAGTTTGGAAAGAATTACAGAGATTCTAGAGTTTCTCCTGAAAGTGTGACATATTCTTCTCTCATGTATTTTCTTTTTCGAAAAAATAATTCTCTAACCTCTATATTATTCCAAATTCTAGGCTACTAGAGGTGAGGGCTTGCATATTTAAGGAAATGAAGAAAGTAAATGTGTATAGTGGTGTTTATTTTCAATTACCACAGCATACTATGTAAAAGCATAAGCTTTGATTTATTTTTACTTTGTGATGGCATTTAGGTATTCATATATCCTCTTTCATAGGACAAAAATAGTTTTTCAAGGTCATGACTTATGCAATATATGAAGAGGAATGAAGAGGATGTTTTAAGAAGAAAGAATAGGAAAAAGTGCTGGAACTTTTTTGTGGATGCTGCTAAACAGAATTCCCAACCCAAAATTTATATCCTTATTTAGTGGACTATGAACTCAACAGAAGCTATGGAAAGCAATTTCAGAACACAACAGGAAACCTAAATAAATTAGATTTTTATTACAGATAGCAGGAGCTCTTTCCGCTGGGGTGCAGATGGTGACTGACAGGCTGGGCTTAGTAAGTCTATCACAGTTTTTTAGTGCAACATAAAGTCAGGGTTCAGAAGCTGTTTCCTTTGGCAGCAAAGCTCATTTCCAGACATCCCTAATTTTCTCTCAAATTAAGAAAAAAAAGAAAGTTTTGCTTCTGAACTGTTCCCACTCCTTTAAAGCACTTAATTCAGGGCTTTGTACCAAGCCAGTCAGAACTAAATGAGGTTCAAGTGATGCTCCAAAGTGCTCGAGAGAAATGGTGTTTATTCTCTTCCCAGAAGCCACTCTAAGGAGATGAAACTCATATCCAGAGAATTCTAATTTTAGGCATTTAAAAAAGTACCAAAGACTTAATGTTGCTCTAAAAAGCTTATGGCAAGTGACAGCCACTTCAACTAGAGCAAGTGGTTAATAATTCTGCAATTGCCAATGCATCATAACTCATCTTCTCTAGAAACCATCCAGAGAAAGACTAATTTTGAGATTCTGCTAGACCCCTCTAAATCTGCATCAGACACTGACAAGCAGCTTCACCTTATTTCTTATCCTACTTAATTCCCCCAAAGGTAAAGGAAAGATGGTCATTTATACATAACTCCACAATGATCACTTGCTGAAAAACTAATTGCCCTCATTTAAGAGTGTATCAAAGGATATGATGAAATTGTTCTCAGTTAAATGAATGTGGATACAGTAATGCTCCAATATGCACAAACTAATTTGGGAAGATGACAGTGTTTCTTGACAATCAACAATTTTAAAGGCAATAATCTGTCAGCTCTTGGTAACTCTCAGTGTACTCAGCTCAATGCTAATTGCCTTTTGTCCTAATTGATCTTTTTAATCTAATAAAATAACAGCTATTACATTTAGAAGTAACCTTTTCTCTATATATTGACAGGTGCCCTTACCTCTACATTTTTATAAATGGCTCTTCCACTGCCTACCAGCCTTCCACACACTTTAAATGAAACTTAATTGCTCAGCAAGTACACAACTGCTAACTTCCCTTAAAGTTGATGTTTTAACCGGTGAAATTCTACTGATGTTACTTTTTGAAAGTATACCACTTAAGATGGGCAGCTTTCAACACATTTTTGAAGGTTTCAACTACAAGAACAGTCCTGTAGAGACAAGAAAGAAAATGTTTTGGCCGTGATGGCTGGAGGACAGGGTTGGGACTTAGCAAACAAACAAACAAATAATAAATAAAAAATGAAATCCCTAAGCAATAGACAAACCTCTCTAAAAATGTGGTCTCATACACTTGACTTTGTATCTAACTTGTGAAGGACTATGAAGAACTGTCAGCAGAACATCAATTTGGTAACAGGTGGAATGATTTCAGCTTTAGGGGTTTCAAGGCAGGCAATAAATATTGGGAGAGCACTTGAGCCAATATTGTGACTCTAATGTAGGAAAAGTATTGAGCATAAGCCACAAAGGAAAAGACCCCTCTTTTGAGTTCTTCACGCAAATAAATAATTTGCAGCCCTTCCACAATCCTGTTTATTTCTATTAGTGTGTGTGTGTGTGTGTGTGGTGTGTCCACTATACTCCTAGATGGAAGGATTAAATGAAGTCAATTTAATAGTGCAAGGAGACATGGAGGAAATTGTCCCTGCAGTTTCAAGGGCCAGTGAGATGCTTCAGGAAGTTTACTGTGGCTTATGCTCAATTCTGGACTTGACTTTCCAGACCCTTTAGAAAAAGCTGAATGATGTAGTGATGCTTAGACATGAGGTGTCAGGCAGCTAACTGTTAAGACCCTGACCCTGTGTATGTGACATGGGAAAGAGTCTTAGGGAAGTGGTCCTTTAGGGAAGTGGTCATGTTGGGGATGGGGCATTGAGGCACACATGGTGAAATGATGAAAAGAAAGCAAAGTGAGAGGCTGCTTAGTGGAGCCACACCACCTCAACACCATATGGCCCTGTTCCGATGTTCATGGCTACTAAGTGGGCTCTTCCTTTGCTTTAACTTGTATGATTTCAAGAAAAAAAAAAACATCTGTGTGTTTTTTTAATGGGGAAGAGATATCACCTCTAAATTATCAAATAAGATTTTCATAAAGTTCTCAAAATTCAGTGACAGAACAAAATGTTATGTTCAAACTCAACATTGTCTTGATTATAGGCAAAATATAATCACTTTCATGGGATATCTTTGTGTTAGTAATTTAGTGGGTTTATTCTAGAATGGAAAATTAGACAATAATTAAGTCTCCGTAGGTGATATTTGGGGGCTGTTTTGGAGGGAACTGTGATGGCAGGGTGATGCCATAGGGTAAGACGATAGGGTCTGAAGCAGAGTTGAATAGAGAGAGGTGAGAGTTGTGGTAGGGGAGTTGATTTGGAGATAGGGATGTCTACATGTGGTCCCTGATGGAGCAGATCAGAGAGATGCAGACATCCAGGGGAAATAAGAAAAGTGAAGACTTTAATACTTAGAATACCCCAAAAGAAAGCCAACACTTTGCATGATATCTCAGTCTAGATAATGTCTAGAGTTCAGCAGGGCTTGGAATAGCGACATAGCCTCAGTGTGATCAGAGAAACAATGGATTACCTAAACACAGGGAGTGTGGTGAGCCGGCACGGCCATGGCATACTAAGCCCCATAGTGCCACGCCAGCTCAGCCAGGTTCAGTGAGCCTGAGAGGGGGCAGTGAAGGATTAAGAAAAGACAGACAAGAGAATGAAAGCTGGGTCTGGATGGGACGCTGCTTCTCTGATGGAGAGATAGCGCCGCGGACTACAAGCCGTGTCTTTATTTTATAGCAGATGCCATGAGGCAAAGTAAGGGCATGGTCAACATGTTTACAACATTCTCCTGGATTTTGATCCTACTCAATTACATGCACCTGATCAAGCTCTGTTTACTTGAAGCCTATATTACTAAAGCACATGGGGCCACCTGTTCAGACCATAGGTTCAAGCTTATAACTACTTGTGTTGGCTATAATTGTTCTGGGAGGGCTCTTCCTTCCAAGCTGGGTCTTGCATGTGGCAATGAAAGGACTGTGCCCTCTCATTAGTGCAAGGCTTGAACCTGTCCAAACTCTAGCCGCTCTCCACAAGGGAGAAACTAGCTCTCTTTTCTATAATCTGTCCAAAGAGCTCATGAAGTGGTTAACTCTATCTCTCTCCTTTATGATCCTGCATCTTGTCCAGTCCCCTGTCAAAGTCAGCTTCAGCATAGAGCTGGAAATGGACTTTTGGACCATCCCTATGAGGAAGGAGACAGAGCAAGTAGAATGAGCTTCACAGAAGTTGGGAATGAGCCCTAGGAGAAGGACAAAAGGTGCTCAACTGGGCAAAGGCTATGAGTGATCAGTTATGCTATGAATCATAAAGAAACTGTTGGTTTGGTTATTTAAAACATCCCTGGGGAGAGCAACTAGGTAGCAGGTCAGATCATCTCAAGATCTATGTTGAAACTGAGAAGAAAGCCCAGGTGCAAACCTATTGGGGAAGCTGAGTTGCAGGGACTTGCAAGTGAAGTTTGCAGGGGTTGACCATGTGGGCAGACTTTGGTGAAGCAGCCTAAAAGAAGATAAAAAGACTAGTGATTTCCAGCAATGACAGCTACAGTTTGCTCCTTGGGAAGTCTTCTCTGCGCAAATGAGCATATTAGTTCCCACAGGTTATAAAAGAATAAACGCAAAGTACCACTTTACAGACATAAAGAAAATAGAACCAATCTATGCATAATACACTGAAATACTATTTTACATAACCATTTCATAATAAAAATATTGTTCTGCATAAACAAACTGTGACCCATTTATATAGTGGAATATTATTCAGTGATAAAAACAAATGAGCCATCAAGCCACAAATAGACAACAATTTAGGGAATCTTTAATGCATATGGCTAAGTGGTGGTGGGTGGTGTGTGTGGGGGGGGGCTTTGAAGGGAGAGAGATGAGTGAGGGGAGAAGCCAATCTGAAAAGGAATCATATTGCATGATTCCAACTACTGATATTAAAAATTAAAAAGAGGCAACAATGAGATCAGTGTTTGCCAGGGGTTTATGGTAGGGGTTGGGATGAGAGGAGGGGATGAATAGGTAAAACCCAGGACATTATAGTGAAAACAATTTTGTATGATATTGTAGTGGTGGCTGCATACAGTTGTCAAAATCTAAAGAATATACAACACAGAGAATTACCCCTAATGTGAACTGTAGATTTTGTTTAATAATGGCACATTGCTATTGGTTCATCAATTGTAATAAATGTACACACCATTGCAAGAGTTAATACTAGGAAAATTGTGTGGGGGATAGGATTTATGAGAACTTTAAACTTTCTGTGCAAATTTATCTTAAGTCAAAAGTGCTCTGAAATATGAAATCTATTAAAATATGTTTTCAAACTATTTTAAATAAGTTAACAATGACAGTAAAGATTGAGAAGCATTTAAGCCAAATTTTAAAATTGAGATTTTATGTGTGCCAATTTCTTAATAAAGGGAAAATGAAAAACAGCATTTTTTATTTCTTTGCAGTTTTAATATTACAGAGTTTAATAAAAAACGTTATTCTGGTAAAACTCTTTGTTATTGTTTTTTGAATTTGTCACATATGTTTGCCTGTTTGTTATTAAGGTTTTAATTATCATTCTCTGAAGAGAAACCAAAGAAGAAAGTGAGAGTCTTGCCTACCTCTGAGAAAACACATTTGTTCACATACTAAAGAGTTAACGCTTGCTCTTTCACACTTGGCTTATGAGGAGAGATATTTCATGTTAATCCTCCAAAGCAAATGAGCTCTGCCAAACCGAGATGCCTTGAAAGATGTGTACAGAACCTCCAAATAAAATGATCACTCTACATGCAAATTCAAAAGGGGCTACACACACTGGAACTGGCATTTCATCTAAGTCCAAGTCTCAATCAGAGCAGCTGCGGACCGTAAACAGAGGCATCTGTGAAGGCTGTGCGAACGGCCAACCTTGTCTCCACATAGGGTCAGAGCTGAAGTCAATGCCCTCCCCGCAAGGATCCTGTTGTGTCCTCTGCCATTCTTCCACTGCAGCCAGCAAGAGGCAGGATCAATCACCCCGAGAAAATAACACAAAACGTATATCGTATTCCAGGGGAGAGACATTTGTGCTAAAATGTGGGGTGTCCATGAGGCCATATACTATGAATGGTGAGAAAGGGCCTCGGGGCTAATCTAATGTAGAACATTTAGGAGAACAGAAGCTTGATAACCAACCTGGCTGGGGGAAGAGGTGAGGTTCTCTCATGTTCTCACAGCTCTGCCAGCCTGGGGGACTCGCTCCATGAGATTCACTCCATGGGACTCTCTCATTAGCTCCTCTGGACTTCCACACTCTTGCACTTGGGAAAGGCCACCCTCTCCCTCCCATAACAGAGCCAGCAGAGGGCCCCTTCCCCCACAGCTGCTCTTCATTTAGCAGCTGCTGACTGTGGTTTGTTGTTTTTTCATCTTCACCCAAAGATATGTTTATTGACTTTAGAGAGAGGAAGGGTGAGAGAGAGAAAGAGAGAGACATCCCATACATGCTCTCGCCAAGGATCCAACTAGCAACCAAGGAATGTGCCCTGACCTGGAATCAAACCCTCAACCCTTCCGTGTATGGGCCCACGCTCCAACCAACAGAGCCATGGGCCAGGGCTGGCTGCTGCTTCTGAGGAGCCACTGTGAGGTCCCTGATTTATGAGGTGTGTTTACATTTGGCTCTGGAAGTTGCTGTTGGCCAGGCTGAACCAGTTTCCTTTAGCTTGTTTTTCTGGCACAGAAGGAAATAAAAAAAGATATAATTATATCCATTTAACAAATTCCCTCTTTTTCAAATGCAAGCTCAACTTCAGTGGATACCTCTCAGAGAAGCGGAGTAATAAAATATAAATAATATATGTTGCATAAATCACAGAGTTTTTCATGAAAACACATGCAATAGAGCTGCTTGTGCCATCAATATGTGGTTTGTGGCTGAAGAGTGGAGACCTCCCAGTTCTTGGATTCCTCCAGGATCCTGCTCTAACTGGAGACAACCTTCCCACATGATTCCTATAAAGCGCCCTCTGAATGGAACTTTCCTCTGAGGTTCCTAGTTTAGCCCATGAAATGCCAAGTTTTTTCTTTTAAATTCTCAAACCTGAGCACTCACTGATTCAGAGAAGGACTAGAGCTGAAGACAGACATGCCTTTGAGGAGGCCTTTTGTCAAAATCTGCAGGCCCATTGAATTCAGGAAGCACGTACCGTTTCCACGTTAAGAAAATGAACTTGTCAGAGGTATAGGAGGCATCTCACAAAAACACGAAGAAAGAATTGGCGTGTTTCATGAATCAGTGTGTGACTCAGCAGTCAGCTGTGGCTATCTGTCAGCTCCAAATAGTAGGATTCTAATTTTTGCAACACCTGGGGATGGAATTTCAAAATTCTCTTCTAATTACAGAGTGCACGGAGTTCTCTGGATAGAATCCCCTTTGGTGTGGCGCAGTTATGATGTCTGTGGTTCAGGTTAAAACGGGGCCATTGTACCCTCTAGGCAGAGCAAATACTGTGCAGTTCACTGAAATGGATGAAGGCTGATGCACTGACTATAAACAGCAGCAACTACCAGATGACTGTGTAAATACATCACAATACATACTTAGCCTTGATCAAAGCCATCATTGAGTCACCAGAGAAGTGGTTTTAAAAATCCACACCAAAGTTTTCCAGCCTAATCACAAAATAAATAGAGATTTTGTTTTTCCTGGTGGAGATGATGGGGAAAAGTGAACGCTGCATTGTAGCAGGAAGACTACCTGCTTGGCTATGTGCTCCCTAGCACGAAACTCAGGGGGTTATTGTCACCGCTCCCTGTCCTTTGCTGTTACCACACTTGGAGCACCTCACGAGGAGTTATTGACACAATATCTATTAAAACAATATCGTTAATTGAGGACAGGTATTTAGTAAGCATATCTCATTTATCCCTGAGTGTAAACACTGTTTTGCAGCTAAAGACATAGGGACTCAAAGTGAAGTGACTTCCCCAGAGTGACAGAGCAGGCTTTCAGGCTGTAGTAGTGCCTCAGAGTCCCTTGAAGGGTTTGTTAAGATGCTGATTGCTGGGCCAGACTTTCATTGGGGAGAACTGGGGTGGGGCTAGAGAATTTGCCTTATAAACAAAGTAAGTCTGACTCTGGTCCAGGATCAGACTGTGGTAGCCTCTGGCCTGGAAAACGTGTGGTAGATGTGATAGACTATCGTTGAGTCTGCATGGCCGGGAAGCCATGCTCTTGGCATGGCACTCTGCTCAGCCTCTGTGTGAAATCCAGCCAATGCCTTGGCATTTCTGAACTTGGACTCTCTCATTTGCACAATATAAGCAACAATTTTGAAAAGGTTGTGTTGAATATTTTTTTTTTAACAAGCTCATATAAGATGAGAGTGACCCTTCAGAAATGCATTATCAGACCCAAGCCCTGTGGAGCTCCCTGTAGACAATCACTGGTGATGGATTGAAATAGATGTGGCTGGTTTGAATAGAGCAATTTTAATACTCCCAATGGACCTTAGGTTGAATAGTTTTCACTTTGGAACATCAAATACCTCTGTTGTTAATTCGTGTTTATGTATTATAGGGCTTGGGAGAACAAAATGAGTCTTTTTCACAATCACTAATACTTTGTCCATCTTGAGTCACTGAATTAACCTGAATCACCTTTTAAATGTGGCAGAGTCACATGCTATTCTCCTTGAAAAATGACCTGATAGGATTTGATTTTCCACTGTGTTTCTTCTCACAAATCTCTGAAGTGAGTTGAATTGTGACATTAGCATCTTCCTTCTTTTTCCAAGACCTATTAGCTAGAAGTGTGAACACACAATAGCCTGTTTATAAACCTCATCTTCTTCATAAAAATATTGGAGAAGCAGTCAGAGGACAGTAGATTAATGAAAACATAGTAGAGTCCTCCCTTTAACAGGTAATGAACCGTTTATTATGTTTAGTTTACAAATGCCCACTCTTAATAGCTAGCATATGTCAAATTACTTACATGTCAATGGTACACGATTATCATCAATTCATTTTACATTTTCCATATTTATACTATTGCCTATGTCATATTTCATTTATGAGGAAGGATGCAATTGAAAGGAGAGTGACCCATGGCTTTCCCTCTGCAGAGTTTAAGCAGCTCTCTACCCAACATCCTCAACTAAACAATTTGCTCAAATTGTGGAAACTTCATTTCTGTAAACATTTCTCTCAATAGAATTATGGTATATATGAAGCCCACAGAGGAAGCTTTCAGGCTTGCTTTTTCAGAGCTCATCATTTATAAAATAGTAAACATACCCTTGAGAAGAAGCAGGTTGACCCTGAATAACATATTTCTCGAGACTGCCAAAGGGAAAACGAGGTTCCATTTCCCTCTTGAATACATGGCCTTGGAAATAATGCTGATGAGTGAGTCCATTTAACTGTTTTCTTTTTCCCTGAAAAGCCTAACCCCACATTTCTGATGCCAGCTAAAAGGAAACCATTGGCTCAGACTAACAGATATATAAGAACTTGTCCAAACATTGAATCTAAAGAGAGCTATTGAGAGAGATATTCCTGGGACATTTGTTACATGTTCTTCTCTTGTGTCCAATTTACGAGGTTAGCTGTCAGGTGACTGAGCAAGGAATGCTCTATTGCAGGCTGTGATAACATTTCTTTGAACTAGAACATGAGTAACTCCTAAACTACAAGTTGTTGGTTCTTTACTAATAATCTAAGAAGGAATAGAGCAAACATGTGTGAAGAAATAGTAATGTTCAAAATCCACTGTAATGTACTTTTATACAAAGCATTGTGTTTTTGAATCATGCAAAGCTGAGTAGCTCAGCTGTCTTTGAAGATGTCTTGGAAGAATCTCACAGCATCTTGGAAATGAACCATATCCCCATTCTGAGCAGGAAAAATCAGGACACCTGGCAGCCTCATACCTTCCCTGAAGTCCCAGAGGAGGTCAGTGCCTGAGCCATGAGTAAAACCTTGGCTTCCTAATTTAGGGGAATTTCTCACAAAACCTCTCCACTCTGAGGAGTAAGAACAGGAGAACTTTAGCAGCAGAGGCACCCTGCAAGGAAACAAATCAGGCCTGGAGTACCTCTGAGCCCAGGGAGTGAAGCAGGGAGCTGAGTTTAGCTTTTCACTGTTGCTGATGCAGGAAAGAGCTGGAATGCAAACAGTGCCTTGCAGACCCTTTCCTGCTGAGTCAGGAAGTTCCTAGCTCAGCCACTTCCAATGGCCTCCCCTCAGGTTCTCTGCATGTGGAAACAAGACTCTCAATAGCGCCGCTGCCTCTCTTTCCACTTCCACTCAGGGGTGCTTTGAGTATTGTCAAATATTAGGTCTGAAGAATGAAGGGTTGAACATTAACAAGTGTCCTATAGCATCATGGCCACCCGTTTGTCCATGTTAGGAGTTTCCACTGTAGGAGGCTGCAAATCCCTCTGGAAGGGAGCTGTGGAATATATTGGCACATCCACTTAGGGCATAAAATGTCAATGCACAAGCCCACATTTGAAGCTGGTGTGGGGATCAGATGCTGGAGTGGGACCAGGTGGTGGAGTAGAATCAGGTGCTGGAGTGGGAGTACTTGGTGTCACACCTTGGAGAGCCAGCTATCAGGCTCCTGCCAGGGGGCTATGCACAGAAGGGCCTGTGTTTGTTCTCCTTAGTCCTAGTTCTGTGCACTCTCCTTTCTGTTGTCCTTTGCTGACCTCTACTTTTCTCTCCCTTCCTGCCTTCCCTCCTCTCTTGCCAGTTTCCCACTGCCCTGGGTCCACATTTCCCCATGCTCCTTTCCCCCATTTCTGCTTAGCCTACCCTGCCCGTCCCTCATGAGCTCCTGCTTGGTGCTCCCAGGACCCCACTTACTAAATTGCCTGTAGTATTTAAAACAAGCATGCGCGCATAGGAGATGGACAAAAAAGTGCCTTGAATATAATATATCGTCATATGTTATCAGTGGTCATCTCTGGATTATTTGTTTTATCTATTATGGTTTTTAACAACATTCGATTTAAAAAATAGAAATGAAATGTCTTCAGTTACTATCCTGGAAAATTACAGAAAACAAGCACATAACTCTTTTCTTGAAATTATTTTTACCAGAATTTTATGGTTCCCCAGAAAGAAATGTGACATTCTATTTGGAGGCTATGCTTTTCTAGGTCTCTGGCTTTCTTTGTCCAGGGCAGCAGGTGCTAGGTGCGGCTTTGGGGACACCACAGCAGGGACCCTGACTTTACAGCACCCACCAACCAGCAAGCACCAGCCACACTGGGCTAATGGTGCCACCCGATGGCTGACATGGGCCAGACTTCATGCCTCCTCCTTACTGTTCATGCCTTTCCTTCCATCCTGGTTTTATTTTACCTGTTTCTCCTTTATATTACCTCAACACATTCTATCTTTATGATTTTTACATCCTCTTCTATCCAGCCTTGGTTCCAATCACCATGTTCCTTGTGCTCTCAAATTATTTACTCATTTCTTTCCATTAAAGTGATTCCAAAATTTCTGTTCAGGTCCGAGTTCGTTGTTTCTCAAAATTGAAGAATGAGCTTACGGACAGAGAGATGAGCGAAAGAAGCTCATTAGAGACAGCAAAGTAAGAAAGCTTTCTGCAGCAGAGAGGGGAGCAGGTTACCATGGAAGCTTCTTTGTCAATGGGTTAATATGTGCCCTGCTAACTTCCCACTAGTAGGTTCAAATAATCCTGCCCTACAATATCCATACATTTTTGAATTTCAGGTTTCCCAGTCATTTCCCCCACCTTTTGTGTCCAGTCTGTGGTCAGAGCCCTTTGCTCTTGGGATTTTACATGGGACAGGGTGTGGCTGAGGAACTGGTTTCTGCTCCCGCTGGGCAGGGTTTAGTCCTCCTGCCCTTTATATTCCTTTCCTAGGAGTCCCATCCCTAACTGCCAAGTTGCTTCAAGCTCCTTAATAGCTTCCTTGAAATCTCTCAACTTTAGATCTATCCAATCATTTCCTCTCTCCATTACTATCCCATGGACTTCTGAATGTTGCTGGAGGAACATCCATGACTTTAGCTGGGCTCTTGGCTCAGCTCGGCATTCCTTGCATGAGCTTTCCTATGTCCCCACAAGCCATTCCTCTCAGCCATCATGCGCATTACAGTCATTCCTGCCTCACCTCTCTTAGAAGACCTTGTCCCCATCTCATAGAGAGACTTGAAGCCATCTGCCATTAACTCTTATCTCTCAATCATCAGACCTTTCAAGGACAAAATCAGTTATATATACCAGTCCTTACCTCCTTTGACCCAGATTTGATCCTTCTCTGGTTCCTAATCTTTGGTTCAGTGTCTTCTAGGATCTTAAATTTTTCTGTGTCTTTTCTTGATTTCCCCCCCACCACCCCCAACCATGTGCCCACCAATGATACATATGGTCAAGTTTCTTTCATCATAAAGACTCTTTCTTCCCTCAACCCTGACATCTCCAATTGGCTAGTCTTCTATTTCTTACCTATCATCTTCCTTTTAAAATTAAATGTACTTGTTAGTATTTAAATTTTTTTCTTATAAAATATTTTATACATAATGATAGGCTAAGAGTAGGTACACACTGTGCTCACCTCCTCCCATGACCACATAAAAATTACAACTAAATTGGAGTACAACCATCATTGAGAACCACCTGAAGACCAGCTGAACAAAATTTTCATAGCTAAAATATAAAGAAGTCATGCTGAGACTAAGCAGTCACACTCTTCAAACTAGACTAAAGGATTAGTACATCTGCAGCCATGAATGCAATTCTTCCCAATCATATCTTCTGTCTACCTTGGAGTCAACACAATCCTGAATTCTATGTGTAAATGTCCTCTTTAATAAAGAAAAATTATATACTTGGACCTGGACTATGCTTAACTCTTCCCGCCTCTGTACTATTATAGGCCAGAATTTTAGACCATCTGGACATACTAAAGAAGGTTATATCTGTCCATTATGTTAATGACTTTCTGCTCATTGAACTGGAATAATAGAAAGCAGCAAATTTGTTTGAAGCCTTGGTAAAACACATGGGAAAGATAAAACCTGTGATGATTTCTACCACATCATAATATTTTAGAGATTTAGTGTTCCGTGTTTACCAGAACACCACCTCTCATCTAAAAGAAAACATAATTCATTTCACATTCAAACTTCAAAAAAGGACACACTCCTGAAAGGCTTATTTGCTGTGTATCCTATACTTGGGAATATTTCTCTGGACCATGCACCAGCTTTCCAGTGCAAGAGAGCCCTTTGCAATATGTCCAAGCTGCACTACAAGAGCTCCTGCTGCGTGAGCCCCATGGCCTGGTAGACATCATATGTTTGATATATATTACAGGAAAAGATGCCTAGTGTATATGACACGCCACAAGAGGAAAATCACAATGTAGAGTTCTTAGGGTTCTGGAGCAAGAGCATGTCATCTGCAGCAAAGAATTGTACAACTTTCAAAACGCAGCTGCGAGCATCCTCCTGGGTCCTGATGAAATTGGAGCTTTTCTCACAAGTCACCAACTGACCTGCAACCTGCAATGTCCATTATTTCCGGGGTCTGCCAATCAGTCAGAAGGCTGGCTGGTCCCAATAGCAGTCTGTCATAAGGATGGTGGGTTCAAGATCCTAATATGGTGACCTTCTTCAAAGAGTCAAAGAGCCACTTGGTGGCAAGTTGACTGCACTGGAATTTATCTACTCTTGAAGGGACAACAACTTATTTTACAGAAGACTGGTAGATACATGAATTCGTCTTTCCTGCCCACAGAACCTCAGCCAGTTCCACCATATGAGTTGGAAATGGTTGTCTCTTTTGAATCTCAAACTGGAGATAGAATATAAACAAATAGTTTTAAGAGCAGGTTTGATAAGCAATTAAAAGATCTAGGTATGAACATAAATTTACAAACCATGAGCTGATAAATGACCAATGCAACAATAGGTATGGATGTAACTGCCTAGAGATGGAACATAGAATGAGAAGAAAAGGTAGATGAAAACCTAAATCAAGGAACTCCCAGTATATAGCAAATAGATAGAAAATAACTAGCTTCTTTCTAATTTTTATTTGTTTTTAAACCTCTCTTCAAGTGACACTTTTTTTTCTTTAAAGCATCACTGTTTAAAACAATACCCTTCTCCCAAACCAAGTCTTGTCTTTGTGTGGCCATATAATTCTATTTGGATTCTAGACAATGCATTAATTTTTGTAGCTAACAGACTTAGAATTCTATCATTTATGTATGCATTTGATAAGTGTATTCTATGTTTAAAAAAACCTTATATATCAAACACTATGATAGATTGTGGGAATGCTAAAACTAATGGAATAGATTTTGTCCTTGAATGATGTGATAGAGACCAAGACAATGCTTACCAATTTCAATTGAAATAGTCATAAGAAACCTGAGGGGAAATCTGGTTACATAAACATGATCCACAGATTTATTCCATCTGTGCCAAGGATGTGCCATCTACAACCCAAAGGATGACTAGCCCATGCCTATTTTTATACATAAAGTTTTGTTGGCACAGTCACACCCATTTGTTTATGTATTGTCTGTGGCTGCTTTCCAGTTACAATGGCAGAGTTGATTAGTTGTGACCAAAACCATCTGCCTGAAAAGCAAGAAATATTTATTATCTGGCCCTTGACAGAAAAATTTGCCAACTTCTGGCTTATCTATCATATAGAAATACAGGAAACAAATAAATAATATTTTAAAAGTAACTATTTATAGTAAATAATTATTAGAAATTTTAAATAATTTTTCTTTCTTTTATTTGATATACAAATTTTTATGGCACATTATATTTTAAACAACTGGCAACACAACAGTCTACAAGTATAAGCTGCACACGATGTATTTATAAACAGGGTAGACATATTTAAAAACATAATCCTTTTCTCTGGATAGAAGTATGGCTGATTTGTATGTCTCTCTTTTTTCTTTTTTTCTGTATATTTAATTTATTACAATGTCCAAATGTTGCTTACATAATCAGAAAATACATAAACATGCATTTAAATGAGGATTCAGAAATTCCCAATTCTTGTTTCCCCCCAGATTTCCAGTGGCATCTTGGTGTTATGATTACCATCTTTTCACCTTTTACAATATGGTAGAAAACTTTCTGCAACACTTAGATGATAGGGATTTTCAATGTTACTAACTTTTAAGTCAAATCATTAATTGTAGTGAGCTTCTGGCCTCAGTTATCCGCAGTTTAAGCCATACTTCAAAAGGTGAATTTGGTTATGCAAAATATATAAAAGAAAGACCAGTAGTTGCTTATCTTGTCTGCTGTGTTTTGTTTTTTTGTTTTTTTATCCTAATAGATTTACCCATGAGCACTTTCCAACCCTCATAGGGGTCTTCAAACTACGGCCCGCGGGCCACATGCGGCCCACAGAGGAGTCTGATCCGGCCCGCCAGGTTTTTTGGGCAGTGAGCGCAGCCGAGGAGTTACAGTAGGAATTAGTAGTTCATATGGTCCCGCCCTCCAGCTCTCTGAGGGACCGTGATCTGGCCCCCACTTTAAAAAGTTTGAGGACCACTGCTAGGACCTGCCTGTTCCAACATCCCACACTCTGTTTGAGATCATCAAGTTGTAGGATCAGATGAAAAATATCTATGTAATCTCACAACATTTTCCAGACATAATTTCAACATTTAACAAGAGTAGCTCAAAAACACCAACCCAGATCAGACAGAGGCATGAAAGAAGGCATTGTATAAATGACTAGCTAATGGAGATCAGCAATATGTTAAAAGTTAGAAAGTTTAAGAGATAGAGAACAAAATGAAAACACCAGACACACAAAGAAATGGGATGCTCACAGCAAAATGTGGCCTCTGCCTCAGACCTCACTGTCTTTGAGAAAGGCTGCCTGGGGGTCATTCCTGGGTGACCCCAACTCACAAGTCTAATAAATACATAGTTATGCTGGGCCTGCACACCTTTCTCTGAGACCTCCCCCAATCTGTGGGATGAATATAAATTTCATGGCCTACATGGGATTTCAAGGGAAACACATGGATCCATCAATGACTAGATTATAGTTTTAGACTTTCTGATATGAGCTTCTCCTGCCTCGAAATTCAAGTGCTCCTTCTTCAGCTCATGGTTGGTGGGGATATAACTTAAGTTTTCCATTTCTAAGACACTGATTTAGTGATAACTCTTCAGGGGAAAAAAAGAAGAAAAAAAAACAGAGAAAGTAAGAAAGAAACATAACCATATTTAAGTTATCGCCAACTGAAATGTATTACTTGGAGATCAAGGAAATAAGATGAACATGACTCATGGTATCAATGCTCTCCTCATTTAAATCAGAGGGTGGGGGGGCGCTAGATGACCTCTGACACTGGTTCCGGATGTCTTGGAGAAGATTCACCAGCTTATGTGGCCTGGAATTTCTAATGTCACTGGTATTTCTCTCTGATCATTATTATTCTCTTTTATGATGCAGTCACACATCAAAGACCAAGAATCCTTGGGACCTCAGTGGTCTTTAAAATTGCTAGCCAGTCTCTCTGGGACAGCAAGAAAAGTTTGTGAGGAAGCCTGGGAGCAGGCTGGTGAGGATTCTTTGTCGTTCATGACTGGCATCCAGTCCTTTGAGGACCTTCTCCTGCTTCAGAGTCCCAGCATGCCTCTGTAGGCAGAGGCCTTTCCTGATGAGCTGAAGGACCACTCAGTTCACAGCCAACGCTAAGGGGAGCAGGGGGAGAAGGAAGAAGACCTGTTTGCTTATCCTACAACCAAAAGTGGAGAGTGCAGCTCAAAAGCATGTGCATCCCAAACGTTTGGGCCGGACTGTCTGTGAACAGTCCTGCTGTACTCAGTGCTCTAGACTTCCCACCTCTGAAATCCCGAGGGAATAGGGCCACTCACTGCAGCTCCCCACTCTGTTTGCAAGTCTGGAGCTCATCTCTCTGCGTCTGAGACAGGTGTACTCTTCAGTCATGACAGCTCTGAAGAGACCATTTCAAAGACAATGAAATGCAGACTGCAAAGGGCTAATTCCTTGCATACATACATTCCCCAGCTTATAAATCATCTTATGAATACACTGAAAGTATGAGACAGAGAGGGAGAGATGTACAATAAGAGAGTCCCTGCATTTAAATGAGGTTACCTTGAATTCTATGTCAAGGTGAATAGGAAGACTGTCAACCTCAGTTATTAATTATTCAGATTCTAGTCATTAAACCAGTATCTCCAGTCTGACTGGGTATAGATAAACAAGAGTAAGAATTTCCAGACAAAAGCACATCAACGGGACTATGAATACATTTCATTATACAAGTCATTCATTTAGTGGAATTATTTCTGATTTCTTAAACTAAAATATACACAATGCACCATAGATTTATCATCTCCCCCCCCCCTTTATCTTCTGATAGAGGATGGGTATGAAATAAAATTAGAAACAATTAGTTTCATTAAATCAGAGATCAAACAGTCTCTAACATTATGGAGTGATAGAGGAGTTTATAAGCAATTCTATTTTAGTAACTCTTTCCTGGTTGCATTGATAACCTTTTTGTCATAAACCTGCCTTTATTGCCCAAATCTGGCTGAAATATTTGATTTTCGCATGCCCTTTTCACTGGGGGAAAAAGGATAAGAATAGAGAAGAAAAGAGAAGGAGAAGGAGACTAAGAAAGGAATGCCCTATATCTTTTCAAATAGAATGATTTTTTCAATTCTATTTCATCCACATTGTTAAGTTTAGGGTAATGTCCAAAAATAATATGACTAGAATAGATATTCTGCATCCAACTCTATAAATAGGTCTAGCACAATCCCAGCTACCTCTATCTCATAGATGATCTAAAAACATTATTTTAAATTGGCACTTAAAAATATTGTGAGAAAGAAAAATGTCTTGGCCCTTCCTTCCTTTCTCTTGAGCATCCTGCCTTATTTGATTTCTTTCTCTCGAGCTTTTCTTTCCTGATAAAAATGCAGTGAAGAAGGGATATACCCTCCCTTCCCTCCACAGTGAAGTAGACTGAATCCTGCCTCCCCAGGCGTGAAGGTAAATTGGGGGTGGACTCAGGCCTGATAATAGGACCCTGACAGTAGTTTTCCATCCTTATACCTAACAATGTCTCATAACCTATAAACTTGCTCAGAATCAATAGTTTAATGAGTATAAACTATCCATTGAATTGAGTCCCTGCAGAAATAAGTATGAGGAAATATTATCTCCTGAAATTTAAGAGTCAATATTTAAGTGTACCTGCTTAAAATAAATTCTCCATATATTAAAAGGAGAAATAAATATTCCAGGCACCTCTCACAGGAACCAGAGAGGGGTTATTGAACAGCTCCCTGAGTCAGAGGGAGAGGACTGTCCTCACCTCGAGTCTTGTCATGTTCATAGAACTGAATTCAAATGAGTGATGCCAGATAGCTGCATTGTGATAAAGCCAATGTATTTTTTAAAATTAAAGTAGGCACATTTATTAAAGAAGCAAGGCAAACAAATCTACTCAGTTGTGTTTTCCCAACTGATTTGGAAAAGTGAGCCTGGTGGGAGATCAAGGGTTTATATATTCCTTGATCTATAGATTTTAAAATTCCTTTGCTAGATAGCCTGGTACAGGTTAAATAGGAAGGTCTCTCTTCCTTTTACTTTGTTATGGCTTTCACAAAATTTATGAGGAGCACCTAACAATTCAATATGGAGACTTCAGGCTTCTCTGTTTGAACAGTGGGATGGGATAAGATTGTATCCTTCCTTTCCCATCCTCCCTCTTCTCTGCTGTGTCTTTAGTTGGTTTCAGGGTGATTTAAGCTATGTATTCACTAGTCCCATTAAGATTCCCCCTCATTTCTCTCTTCCCTTCCCCCTCCTCTCCTGCTTTTCTGGACAGACATTAACCATTTGCTCTCAAGTTCCTTTGTTGGGAGAAGATAAGGGCTTGCAATTTACAAGTTGGCTGCAGGCTGTCAAACTGTTTGGCCTTGTTTAATTTTCTTGTCACAGTTTTCCTATTCCCCCCCTGGAATTTTCCTAGCTTTTCACTATCCTGTAACATAAGCATTTATTCCTGGTCATCTTTTCTTCCTTTTCTTCTATTATCATTATTTTTAAATTATATTTTTATTGTAAAATATATTTTTATTGATTTCAGAGAGAAAGGGAGAAGGAGAAATAGAAACATCAATGATGAGAGAGAATCATTGATCAGTTGCCTCCTTCATGCCCCCTATTGGCAATCAAGCCCACAACCCAGGAATGTGCCCTTACCAGAACTGAACCTGGGACCCTTCAGTCCACAGACCAAAGCTCTATCCACTGAGCAAAACTGGCTGGGATGAAATATGTTTTTATTGATTTCGGAGAGAGGAAGGAAGGAGCAAGAACATTAATGAGAGAGAAATCTCGATCGGATGCCTCCTGCAACCCCTGCTCCCTTGAGGATGGAGCCTGCATGTGCCCTGACCCGGAATGGAACTGGCAACCTCCTGGTGCATGGGACAACACTCAACCAACCGAGCCACACCGGCAGGGCTCTTCTATTATTATTTGTATAAACTTGCAATGTCTCAAAGAACCATAAATATTATTTACAAGTCTGTCTTTTATTATCACATCTAATGGAAATAACAAATAACCTATTATATTAACCTCCTATAATTTTATCTGGGACTTATGAAGAACCTAAAAGAGATATGATCAATATCCAATATTCCCATCTAAATATCATAGAATCTAGTAACATTCTATTGTGAGACATTATCTTTAAAACATTACTTCTGATGTTTCTTATCAAAGTAAAATATTTTTTATTCAGTATAGGTTTTCTAAGAACTTACATATTTTACCTATTTAAGGTGTTCATTTTGCTATTTAAAGTATGTATGTTCTTTCAAAATAGAAATAAAATAGAGGAAATATTTACCAACCCATTTAATTTAAAAAAGGAGATCTATCCATTTGAAAATGTTTCTTGCCAAGTTACATTTTATTGCAATTAAGAAATTCTTAGAACAACATTTTCAAAGAACTGCTGCCCCTCCTGATAAGTTAAGTACCATGTAAAGAAAAGTCTTTATTACAATTTGGGGGGGAAAAATTCAAAACATTGAAATAGCATGGCTTTTTAAAAATTAGTATGGCTTTTTTTTAAGCCTACAAACATATTGTGGATCATTCTCAATGTTGAAATCATGAAAGATAGTGCTGAGGATCAAGTACCTATATTTAGACTTTTAATTTAAACAAGAGTTGCTGAATTGGTTTTATTTTTTTAAACCAGTCTACTTCTACACCACCATAACAATGTTATCTTCCCATGTACATTTAATCATTGACGCTGTACAAGTTTAATTTTCCCAAGGAGTATTAAGTTGTTACATTTCCTTCCCAGTTACAGGTTTATACTCATTCTTGTAGATCAGAGCCTATGCCAACTCAAAAGGCCAAATGTATCCTCAAACAAAAGCTAAGGCTCTTTTAACTGAATCCATTCCCAGAACTGACATACCAGGCTGCTCTTGGCCCCCGGGGATTCATCTCCTGTGGGAATCCATTGAAGTGTCACACATCACAGACAATGGGGTGGCCAGAGGGTGCCTTGCCTATCAATCTGAAATGAGACTTGCAGAGAAAACAGCTTTTAATTGTCTAACAGTATATATTTAGAATGACTTCAAGGCACAGAGACTGGCAAGCATTTACATGGGAAATTTAAGCATTTCTGAAGTCCATTCCCAATGTCTAAAAATATCCTGAACCCCTATAGTATTCTGGGTCCTGTGGCTAGGGATCATTACTGCTCATATAATTTAAATTCTGATGATAAAATCTGACAGATGTAAGGCTAAGTTAAACACATTTTCAGACTGTTTTAACAAAGCAATGATGTGATATGTGGGACAACAGGGACTATAGAAAGTCATCCAGATTAGAGTAATGGGCGTGGGAGGGGATGATTAGAGGAGTATAACATCGACTCTGAGTTTAGAGGGAGATTTATAAAAACCAGTGGAGCCCCTTAGGAGACACAGGGTTAGGCATATTCAGACATGGATGTTTACCCCATGAATCAGGGTAATATGTAGATAAGAGGAAAATAGATTGGTGCCAGATTACAGAAGCCCCTAATTGGCATTCTAAGGAGTTTGAACTTGGTAAGAAATGATAAGACAACTAGTATTTTTTTTTTTTTTTTTTTGCAGAGAAGACAGTTGCTTCAATGACCAAGATATTACATAAGGATCATGCATACAGTATTTATTTTATCTTCACAGAAAATCCAATCAGGGCTTTTGCATATTGCATGCAGTGGAATGATATTAATTTATAGTAGGCCAATACAGCTACCATCTTGAAGCAAATGTTTACATGTAAGTTATGAGTAAGCTGTTTAGGTGGTTCATGGTCATCTTCTACTGACAGATATTGAGTAAGCAGCTATGTTATTTTTCAATATAGGACACGGAAGTATGTACACACTAAGTATTGTTTCACAAACAGGAACAAGGGTTTTTGCTGGTTTCATTTCTCCCGGATTCAAATTCAACTGTGTGACTATTAAAGAACCATTCTTCCTACTATATCTATCATGCTGTCACTCGATGGCCTCATCTTAGAATGGGTTTTCATTTTGGAATAAATTGCCTGAGAAGTAGATTGACAGCAGGAAAGCTCAAGTCTGCTATTTCCACTTTTAGATTATGCAGATTTAGAAACTGATCTTTATGCCCAGTTCACTTGTTCCTTTAGTCTTCTGGAGGAATGTGGGGCTCACAGGTTCATATTTTGATTAAGGTGACCCACATTTTACAATCACACCTTTCAATCAGTTATTACACTTTTGTTTTAGGTACACCTAGAAAGTGCAGCATCACACTAATGTCAGCATGATAAGAAAGAATCTTAGACTCCATTTTAATGGTTGCTGAGATTATGCTATAAATGAATCACATTCCCTGTTTATAATTACCTGAAAGACAAGGTTTATATCTTACTCATCCCCATATTCCTTGCATTTAGCACACACTCTTGCCATGATGAGGACACTCAATAACTAACACTAAATTTCACTAAATAAGATGGACTCCTTGTAATTTCAAACCATGTGATCATTTGTCACTGCTTACTGGTAACATTTTGTAGTCCAGAAGAATATCCCATTGCCATGAGGACTTTCCATGAGGAGCTAATATCAAATGGTAACCATGACACTGTTAGAACCAATGGAGGAATTCAGTTCATTAGTCATGAGTTGACTACACTTGCCACTATTCACTACTACAGTAAGAGATGAGAATAGACATCATCATCATTCACAGAAACAGCTACAATATTTCTATCATCCACATAAAGTCATGATGTGGCATTTGCCTAGTGGTCAAGCTGACTGGTCAATATTTTGAGTGTAATAATCTGAGAAGATGTGGCAGCAATGAGAAACATGAGGTAAATGTGCTTGGTTTGTGTGTTAAATTGTTTTAATCTGATTTCTATTGTGTTAAATAGGATTTTTCATTCTTATCAAGGCTAATTCAAATTATACTTTCCAAACCCTCATATTATGCAGTTTACCACCTTCTCAATTCAAATAACTGTTAATTCAGAGAAAATTACTTGGGCCCAAAATTCTTGTCTTATATAAATAAATGTGAAGTCATATTTCCTCAACACAGTAATTTTAGTCAGAAATCTATTGAGTCTCAGCAAAAACCATTTAAGTTTCACTGATGCAAATCAATTCTAGCAGGGCAACTTTATCACCTGTTTACTGGATTAAGTCAGTAAATTATACATAGACATAATGGAATCAAGTTGTTATTTTTGCTTCTGAATAAAAGAAGCCCATAATTTAGCCATGGATTTTTCTCAAATAACCAGAAACAGTGATAAAACTTCTGGAAAAATCATAGTCTCCAGTGAATAAATACAATCGCAGAAATATTAATTTCTATGGTTTTCATTAATGAAGATCTGAGGAAAGACTTTTCTGTCAGAAAAAAAAATCTGTGAAATTTAACATTAATATGATGTATTCACCAATGTCTGAACATTTAAAACCAAAATAGAAAACTTTTTTTAAGGTAAGGTATAAGCTTAAATATTGTGTTTTTAGCCAAGACATTTTATCACCAGAAACAAATTTTTATTCGGGTAGGAAAAAAAAGATAGACTTGGCCATGGAAGTCTTCAGGTATGTCTTTCAGAGCATAACAATGTGGATGAATTATGTATTCTCTTCACCTCACCATGTCCCATTGTTCTGTTGTTTATTCCAGAGAAAGTGCTTGCCATGCCTCTAGTGCAAGGAATATATCTCCATGGTTTACTAAGTCTTAGCAGCATCTCTTTCTTTCTTGGAGCCTAATTAAGCTGGTACCCGTTAACAGGATTTATTCAATTTAATTTGAAAAGCCTTTTTTTTTTTTTTTTTTTTTTTTTTTTTAAGACTAGATTCTTGCCTTGCAGAGAAAGCACATTAGGAAAACATAAGCTCTGGGGAGCTTCCCCTGATTTCAGGACCTTGCTCTCTCTTATTTGAAGGAAGCAGGAGAAGAGTGAGAAGAGACAGAGCCCATAGAGGGTGAGGGTTTGGAAATAGCTCTGGCCTGGTGTGGTTTTTTACAGAGCCTTTATTTCACCTGGAAGACCTTCTGACTGTACTATAAAAATGTCAGTTCTGGGAAAATCTCTAAATCTCAGCCACATATTTTTCTGAACTTCAGTTCTACTTTTCCAATCCTTTTTTTTTTTTTTTCTTTGGCATTTAGTACTTATCCTTGTCATTTCAGAAAAGAAAAAAAAGGGGAGCCAACAGAAAAAAGTACTATTTCAGAATGTAAGTAGGGGGTAAAATCAACAATTAGAGTAGCTGAGTACCCAGGGATTCTTTTTTAGGGAAGGGGAAGCTGTTTTTCTTTGACATTGAAGTCAACTCAAAAAGAAAATCCTGTGGGAGGAAAGTTTTATTCTTTACACCATTCGCTTCTACAGTTCTGTAGCAGTATTGAGCAGAAACAACCTAAGAGTTTTTAAAACCCAGTTTAATACACTGAAAATGAAATATTAAGCAATGGAATTGTTTCCCTTTGTATAATCCTAACCCACTAAAGAAAAAAAAAATTTCCCCTTAGCTTTATATTCTTTATTTTTGTTCCAAATATGTAGTTCAAAAATTCACAAGTTAATAAAATCAAATCCACCATTTATAAAAATAATTCTGGTTATATTTTGGTGCACAAAGACATAATCCTTCATATAAGTAGAAATCATTTTTCATTTTTTCAATTCTTTTTCAAACTGGATTGAAAGATAGGATACCAAGGTATCCCAGAAATATGATGGTGAAGATATTTTCACTAATATTTTCACTAATAGTAGGAGGCATTTTCTGCAAGTTCCACCTTTTATATGTGGTTCTAAACCAAGCTAGATGAAAGGTCTAGCAAATTACTAAACATGGCTTACCATGCTCTGGCTACATGGTTAATGGCATTTCATCCATTCAATATTAATTGAGCACAGAGTATTCTATTATTGTTCTGGGTGCTGTATGAGTGCTTGATTCAATTGTACTAGTAGCTACACCAATTCCTTAATAAGTAACCATTGGAGAGTCCATTAACTTCTTCAAGCCCTGGTGTCCTCATCTGTAAAAAGGGTATGCTGAAAACAGGGCCTGCCTTTAAGGTTGCTGTAATGGTGTAATGAAATAATGCACATTCTCTGGCATGTAAACAGTGTTTGCTCAGTAAATACTATTTATGGGGAAGGGAAGATCTTCTAATTAAGTGTCTTAAAGGGTCTGAAGAATTTTTATGAGTAATACTTAAAATGAGTGAGGGTTTGGTTACTATGAAAATGCGAGTGGGTTAATGGGTAGCGTAGAATAAAGGAGAAAAGGGAAAAAAGATGAAAAAGGCAAAGGAACCAACCTTATGTGAGCTCCTAAAGCTTTCCTCCATACATTGACCCATCTGCCTCATGGCCTGAACATGGGAAGTGCGGCTGTATGATACCAGCTCTAGAGGAAAGTAAGATCCTTTAAATGTTCTTTATAATCATGGAAATCATCAACAGTCTTTCCAGCTCTTTCAAATATCCTCTGGTGCTACAGCTTTTCCCAAAACCACAGAAAGTATACACTGCTTTTGTTTATGCAAAAAGGACTCGATTCACTAAGCAGAAACACCTGCATGTCCACTGGTTTAAATGTACTTGTTAATCTGTTCATATCCTTCAGAATATCACATGGTCCTTGGCCTCGCGACATTTACAGTCTATTGGGGAGATGAACACATCAGTCAGTGTGTATCATAATGTTGCAGGTAACTTGGCTTTGAGCTGATTATGAGACCACACTCATAACATTAAACTTTTTAGGAGAAAACCACATCTATTTTAAACTATATGGACAAAAGATAGAAAATGCTGCTACATTATACTTTTACTCCTAACACCTGTATATAATAATTTTAAATACAAAAATATACAAAAATAGTTACAATTCTTTGTTAGATTTTTAAAGAATGAAATGACTGAAATGAAAACCACTGCATTTCTAAAACACAGATGTGGCTATTTCTGCAAAGGATTTATGGTCTTTTTGTGACCTATTAAAGTCATGCACCTGACTATTCACAGACCCAGACACCCACTGCTTTAGTCCATGAGGACCAAGAATTAGTCCTCCCCAAGGCCAATTACTCTGCCCAATTGAACTGCTGTAAGAACAAATTGAATTATCAAGAAGTTTTTTTTTTTATTCTAAAAACTTTGGGTAAAAAAAGAAAAAGAAAGATAGTGATGGTGGGCCTTGAAGGTTTGACTGATAAAATACAATTTTCTTTAAGAATCTTGAAATTCAACATGACTGCAGTTTCTCTTAAACTGTGGAGTAGCCAAAGCTTCCCCAAAGCCAAAGCTTTCCATTCTGATGAAAAAGAACTTAGTTCATTGACAGAGAAAAAAACTAAGATTCACAAGCTTTCAGTGATTTGTCCAAGATCACAAAATTTTGTACAACAATGAGACAACATAGTAGAGACAATCAGTCCTTAGAATATTAAGGATAGTTTTGCAAACGTCTATAAAAATTAGTCTATAAAAATTACTGAGATACCACAATAATAAAAAAAAAGTCCTTGTTTATCTTTATAAAATAAAGTTTTTATTCCGGTGTGTTTATTGTTGAGTTAAATGGTCTCAAAGGTGGGCCTTTATTCTCACTACCTCAGAATGATACTTACACTCCAAAAAGAATCCTCTGTGAAAAACAGTCATTTGTCCTAGAATATTCAAATCTTATGTAAGGTCACACAAAGTGTTGGGCATAACACAGCTATTTCATCTACTCATTCACTCAATGAACATTTATCTGTAACTTAAATGAAGACTCTATGATTGATAGAGGGGATGTAAGATTATGCCAATGATGTATAAGTATAGTTATGTAAAGACGAATAGGTAGAAAATAATGTTTAAGGGAATCATGAAATTAAACTCTGATCCTCTTCCCTAGGAATATACAAATATTTAGAAGGGCATGGAAATATGCTGTCCCTTATTTTAGTCATTGATTCACTTACTCCTTGAACACAAATCTACTGAACATCTGAGCTGTGCCATGCATTGTCTAAAGAGTATAGAGAAGTTGTAGGTTTGGAGAAATAAACAGAAGGTTTACTTCTTACTCTTTATTTAAAGAGCAAACTCTATTCTTTCAGCTTTGTAGACTTTTAAAGAGCTGAGTGCAAAAATTAACTTTAAAATAAGCATTCAGTGGTTACCTACATAAGAATAAGGAGCAACACAACAGGACTCCTACTCTTTGGGGTGGAATGGTAGTGTCAGTCACAGGAGTAAGATCAAGGAAAGCATTGCAAGGGGATATTTTGTTTTGCTTTGTTTGTGAAGGGAGTGATGGAGTCTACCTTGGAATCATCTAGTAATCTTTCATCGTGAAAAGTCAGCATGATATAGATTATAGATGTAGGAATAAGCTCAGCAATGTATTACCAAATGTATAAAAGGATCCTGGGTGTCATATTTGGGATGCAGGCACCTAAATAGTTGCTTACCTCTGTGGTTGCAGGACAAAACAAAGATGATTATAAAAGCCCAACCCCTAATTTTTTTTTTCAAGAAAAGTGAGTATATAACATTTACCCAAGTGTTTAAAACAAAGGAAAATAAAATGTTCCCAAGCTGATATGTAGCCTCTTTAAGGCTAGAGGGTTCTTGCTGGTCTCTTCTCTTGGTTCAGCTCCATGGTCAGGTCCACCTTGGCCACAACACATGGAACTCTTAATGCAGAACAGCACAGTCCACTTTGCTGTGTAGGGTCAGTGAGTCCCCTCCTGGGGACTCCTGCACAACATTAAGATACCAGACTGTATTCACTGAGCAAGAGGGCTCATAAAAGTTTATTTTGGCAGCACCAGCATTTAAGAGTCTTAACATCCTCTTGGCAGCATTGTTTCGTATGTCTATAGAGCCTCAAGGAGCATGTGAACTGATGGAAATTCCCGATGAAATGTTTATATAAGCAGCAGGACTGGTTGAGAAGGCAAGTGCTCCAATCTGCATGACCACCCTGCCTGTGAAACGTTCTGCATTCAAGTTCCTCTCATGGGACTAGGGCATAAAACGTGATCATAAAATGCATAGCTAACTAAAGAAATATGCCTTTTAATAGGCCCAGTAGATCCAGTAGAACATATGGTTGGTTCCCAGCCTTCCATGCCCACAATGCCTTTCAGTCATTGCCTCTCAGAGCCCTCATTTCTGCATGTCCCAGTTCCTCATAGCCCAGCTCTGATACCAGCGGGAAGAGCCAGTTCCCCGCAGATCTCCCCTCACTGTGCGCTCCTGGAGGAGTGTACGTGACCTGGTCTGTGACACCATGAACTGATCTTGATCTCTTCATTATAGTTTTCTCAGAATAGCAGCCTTCATGCCCCTTAAAAGTCCAAATTGTGGCCTAGAAAACTGAATTCTCCACAGTGACTGTTATAGCAGAGGCACTTAACACATCATCATGGATTGAATAAAAACAAAGGATTTCTGAGAGGGGGACAAAAAAAAAGCAAAAAAAAAAAAAAAAAAAGGATTTCTGAGTAAATTGTCAACAATAAGACCCTGAGATATCACCAGCCTACACTCCCCACGCTCATCATGAAACACGTGGTGTGGACACGTGGGAACAGGAAGAGTGGTGTCTGTGATGAACTGACATAGGAAACATGTACAAGAAATGTGTGGAAAAAAAAGAAAGAAAAACATGATTCATTGAAGACTATATCCATTGTTACCATCTAGAGACCTTGAGAGAAAAAATTAATACTTGAAGGTAGCCAAGAAGGACTTGTTCACTTTAAGTGACAGCTCAAGAGGCAAAGGACAAACTAATTAGAGGAGCGATGGCTGTGGAGTGACTGTGCTGTGTGTGAGAAGCATGGCACCCCGCCAGCAAATAGGACTCCTGTTGGCCTCAGTGATGAGGGCTGCTTGCTGAGACACAGCGCTCTGATGAGCTGTAGAGCCACACCTTGGTTTGTTTATAGAGGTCAAATGGCCTTCCACCAACCCCCCATGGACAATGAAAGATATTTTTCTGTCTAATCATCTAACATTCCATATATGGAAATCCCTATAGCAGTGGTTGGCAAACTCATTAGTCAACAGAGCCAAATATCAACAGTACAACGATTGACATTTCTCTTGAGAGCCAAATTTTTTTAACTTTTTCTAACGCCACTTCAAAATAGACTCGCCCAGGCTGTGGTATTTTGTGGAAGAGCCACACTCAGGGGGCCAAATAGCCACATGTGGCTCGTGAGCCACAGTTTGCTGACCATGGCTCTATAGTATAGGGAGCAAGGGGCAAAATTTTCAGGGGAGAGGGAAATGGGTGGAGGTGGAAGAGGGCATAAATGGAATAAATGGTGATGGAAAAAATAAAATAGAATAAAAAAAATAGCACAGTTTTTTCAAGTGGGTTTCTGCAGTGATGTTTTTAGATCTTGACATGCTCTGCATCATTGCAGTGAATTTTCTCTGGAATTCCACCGGCTTGCCTTTTCCAGCATTCTTTGGGACATGTTTATCTCACACATGCTATATGTAAAGAGGAAATAATGGCACCTGAAGGTGGATATTTACCACAAGAAATTAATGTGAAATCTAACTATTTTAAGGGACCTGTTTGTGTCTAGGGCTACTGTGTTTACATGAGATTTTGCAGATTAAACAGATGCCTTCTTTCATCAATCAGCCATGAAATATTTACTGGGACTAGTTTGTCTCTGCTTTACTATTACACTTTGAAGCGATATCGCTAATCTGTCCACTTCTCCGCATCTCCACAGCCACCATCTCTCATTCAGTCACTGCAGGGGCTTTGAGCTGGTCTGTGTCTCCTCTTTGCCTCCTCAAATCCATTCTCCATGCAGCACCCACAGTAAGTATTTCATTTTATTTTTATTTTTTAAAAATATATATTTTATTGATTTTTTACAGAGAGGTAAAGAGAGGGATAGAGAGTTAGAAACATTGATGAGAGAGAATCATCAATCAGCTGCCTCCTGCACACCCCCCACTGGGAATGTGCCCTGCAAACCAAGGCACATGCTCTCAGCCAGAATCGAACCCAGGACCTTTCAGTCCACAGGCCAATGCTATATCCACTGAGCCAAACCAGTTTCAGCCACAGTAAGTATTTTAAACATATCAGATTATGTCACTCTTCACCAAGTCCTTTAATGAATTTTTGAGATGTTTAAAAAACAATTCAAGCTCCTTAGTTATGGTGTGCCAAGTTGTATTAGTCAAACATGTAAATATTATTTAAGAAGTGTGATTATGGTGGCAGTTAGGAGGACGAGCTGAAGGAAGTCAGGTCATGGCCACAAGCTTAAGCTGTGGTGAGAGAACTGTGAGATGACGGGTCCCAGTAGAAGTCAGAAGCAGTGGGCCAGAGGGACAATGGAAATGATAAAATGGGAGAATTGGAGGGTGATTCTTAGGGTCCTGACTTCAAATGATGCCATTGATTGTAACAGAGAATACAAGAGAAGAAGCCTGGGAGAATGGGCGTAAGGTATATACTTCTTGGATACTATTTCTTTGTATTCAATAAGCATCGCTATTTTTCTGGGAAATTGCCCTGGGTACTAAAATGTTGGTTTTACCATGAGGTTAATCCTCAGGAGGGGCTTTACTATGCTGGAAATCCCTTCTCCTTTTCCTTCTAACAGGGCATCTCTGGCCAGGGTTCCTGGATGAGTGCCGGTTCCAGCAGACTCCTGTGCCCTGTGGCAAGCCCAGGCCCACCCCCAGGTGCCATGCCACAAGACCCCGTTTCAACCTCAGCACCACAAACCCCATTTCACCCAGCCCCTGCCGTGAGACTAACACCCTGCATGGGCCAGTTGTCCTGAAACTCATGCAGCCTAAGCCCAGAGCTCACTGACAGGGGCAGGCACTGGGCAAATGGTTCAGCACCTACCAGGTCCTGCCCCTTGTCTGCAATTTATCATTTGTGAAAGTATGCCATCATAAATCACTCACTGATAAAGAGTTACAGTCCTCTTTGGTCCCCAGTTCATATTCAAGAGTAAATTAGAAGCTGAGAGGGCACACTCGGGGTTTTTTCTTTTTTTTTTTTTTCCAGGTTCCTAATTTAATGCTGAGGGTATCACGACTTCACCCCACCCCTCCCAACACACAGTCTATCATTCAGAAGCAACTTAGAACCTGTGAAATATTTAGCCCAAATACATTACAAAACAATTTTTTTCTAAGTCTTTCCAGGAGAAATCTTAAAGTGCACATTGATGAAAAGAAATAGGTGGACAGAACTTTCTCCGAAGGTGATGTATTTCCTATCAATCCCATGGCTGTCACAGTCAGGGCCTGGCTGTCGGTTTGATTTATTACGTAAGTAATGTTCTGCCCAGTGCTCGGTTCCAGAACTGCCAGAGTCCTCGAGTTACTCTCACACAGTTCACAGAGAAAGTTGCTTAAAAGAACTATTTGTTTCCCTGCCGACAGGGACTCAGGAGATGGCTGGCCGTCTTTTTCTATGAAGGAAACGAGGAGCTGTGGCTTGGCAGGAAGTGCCTGGAAAATGTGAATCGAGGAAGGAGCGAGGAGGCGATGTCAAAGCAACGACTGTGTTTGGGGAAAGAAGTGAAAATTATGGCATGGCCAACCTATTTCCCAGCCCGGTGGACGAAGAGCAGAGAAGAAAGCCGGCTCCTGAAGGCTTTAAATAAACCTGCTGTTTGCATAACAACCACCTCTCCCAACCCATTGACTATCTTTAGCTGGAGCTCACCTGCAGCCTTATTTGCACATCTGTACCATAATTGAGGCCTGTGGTTTACATTCACAGGTTCATTGCAACTTTCTATATTTGCTGTAAAAATGAACTAAACTGAGTGTATATTTAAATATAAGGGAACGAAACTAGAAGGCCATAAATAAAAATAAAGAGCATATGACATAGTCTATATTTATGCCAAACACTTTATTTTGGACAAGGCAGGAAGAGGAGGGCCAGGGCGATTTAGAAATATCAATAAATTTCTTTCCTGGGATGACATTTTAAAATTCTACAAGTCTATTTTATGTGCTCCTGGGTGGGTTATATAATTTTATGGTTTTTATAACATTTTTGACCACGGAAAAATGTTCTTCTGGCCTGAGGTGGAGGAAAGGTTAGGTCCACCCATCTCTACACTGTGAGTTCTTCCAGCATTCCACTCAAACTTTCCCCTCAGGCTTCCTGTTGGCTCTCAGATCAGTTGACCTCCCTCAGATCTTCATTCACTAAACTTAGCTCTGAGGTCCCCACTCAGCATCCAGTCTCTCCAACACATCCCGTCTGGTCATGCAAAGCCTTGCATTTTCTGAATGTACTACACGGTACCTGTTCCCACTTAGTAAAGGCTCAAATGAAACTTCTTCCTTTACTTTCCCAGTGAGAAGTCCATCGGCCCTCCTCCTTGCTCCCTCAGGCCTCTGTTCATAGCTCTACTCTGTCCCCCTAAGGTAATCATCCATTTATTTTTCTGCTAACCTTGCTAAATTTGTCGTGTGCTGGCACTGCGTCTAAGATTATTCAGAAAACCAGAGGGACCAAGGTGAGTTTGGTTTGCTCTATTCATAGCCATAATGTAGTGAGAGTGTTTTATGGCCTAGTGGTATTATCTCCATTCAATGTACATGTAAACCAAATTCCTTCATTTGGTTTAAAAAAGAACTTTCATAACTGGGCCCTTGATTGGAGAACTTGATTCAGTCCTCAGAGCAGGATCAGCTTGAAGCATGTTTTAAATTTGCACTACCAAAGTTATTTCCTTAAATCGGAAACCTTTTGTCATTGCTGGCTTAAAATCCTCTCTCCATCTTGCTTAAAGATCCCAGGCACCTGAACTCCTAACTCTTGCTTGTACCTATAGAAACTACATTTTCAGGGCAGGTAAATGAGCTATTCCAAGGCACCCGGTAAAAAGCAGGGCCCAGAGGTTGGCGTTCAGTTGTGCCGGACACCAAAATGGACAACTCTCTCCAATGTTCTCAGGAACCAGGATGATGCTCAACCAACGGAGCCATCCTGCCAGGAATGAGCACTAACTTTTTTGTGGTGAATTCTTGATTTCCATCTTAAGAGTCCTTGAGAACCCTGGACACTGGTAATAATGTCACTTCTCTAAAATGCTTTACAGTTGTACAGTATTCAGCATTTTTCACTCTTTTCTTACCCAACCCTGTGAGACAGAGCCAGTTGAAACAATTATGACTGTTTTACAGATAATTCAGAATGCTCAGGAAGGCCCAGCCACTAGTCCCAGCTAGTGAGTGATGGCCCTGGGAGTGTATCACATGTTCTTCATCTTGGTGCTTAAGCCTTTGTCTGAGCTAGTAGGGGAACTACATCATCTAATGAATCTCCAGACTGGCAGAGCTTTAATTTCTCCTCCTAAAGTTTCTTTAGTCACTTGACAAGGAGGAAAGAAAGCTTTTTCTTCTACCCCAAGCTGGCTCAGTGGTTGGGTGTCTCAATTAAACTGACAAAAGACAGATTCAAAGGAGAAAAGGTGGGAGCCTCATGGAGATAAAGAAAAGCCCCAAAGAGGCCATCAGACCTGGAGACTTATAAATTTGTCAAGTGACAAAGCAAAGAAAAAGGCTTTTGAACTCTCAGAGGCAGTAATTGTAGAAAGGTGTGGGGAAATTAATGGAAGATAAGGGTTATTTTAGTAAGGCTTGTTAGGTAGGGTCCTCTTGCCCTTCTCTGGGCCCATAAGAATCATCTCTAGTGATTAAGAGTCATTCTGCTCTTCCTGATAAGAGAGGGGGTGCTAGGAACACCTTCCTAAAAGAAAATGCATGCACTGCCGAAACCAGTTTGGCTCAGTGGATAGAGCGTCAGTCTGTGGACTGAAAGGTCCCGGGTTTGATTCCTGTCAAGGCCATTTACATTGGTTGCGGGCACATTCCCAGTAGGGGGTGTGCAGGAGGTAGCTGGTTGATGTTTCTCTCTCGTCGATGTTTCTAACTCTCTATCCCTCTCCCTTCCTCTCTGTAAAAAATCAATAAAATATATATTTAAAAAAAAAGACAATGCATGCACTATTTGGAGGCAAATAAGGGAAGGGAGGGTAGGGAGTTTTTTCTGCAAATCTGCTTTTTCTCAATTACCTTTCACTTGAAATAATTTTATGCCAAAGTGGAATATTTTGGGGTGGAATATTCTGATCTCCTTTACACCCAAGTGCCAGGTACATAATTCTCCTAAACATGGGATTTTGAGTCAGTTGTTCCAATCCACTGTGCTCAAGAGATGGTCCCAAAAGGGCCCTGGGACTGGTATCCATGGAAGGGAGGATAAAAAAAAAATAATAAAAAACAGAGGGAGAAAGCACAAAAGACAAACTATCAGTATTTGTCTTGCAACAGCTGACTCTAGTTCAAGCAAATCATCATTGTCCATCAGCTTCAAAATAACAAGATGACAAATATTTACAGGAACCCACAAATTGTGTCCATATGTGAATGCACTTTGGTCAGTCACTTAATTGTAAAAGATAGACAAAATGGACCGGGGTGAATTTTGCCAACATGACTATATCTAACACCACCAACAAAAAAGTGATAAGAATTAACAAGGAAAGTTGTATGTGTTTAATCCTATCTAAAAGAGGGAATATGCTATTTGACCATTACACCTTCATAAAGATGGCAGTGCCCACAGCCAATAGGGAGGGAATATGCTAGTTGATTGCCATGCCATCAGAGATGGAGGTGCTCACAGCCACAGATGGTGGCACCCAATGGCGGCAGGCGTGCTGCATTGCCAGATCTGTCCCCAGGTGGGTCTGGCTGCTCCATGCTCCTGCCTCCAGAGTCCCCCGGTCCCCTCATCTCTCCAGCCACCCAGGGCTGGCCCAAGGCACAGGCAAGCCTCAAATGGTGGTTGCCCAGCTGCCCAGGGCTGCCCAAGCCTCAGGTAACCAGGGCCAGCCAAGACTTGCACTGCTGGCAGTGGCAGCAACAGAGATGTGATGGGGCATCGCCTTCCTCTAATCACTGGGTCACATTCCACCCCTGAGGGCTCCTGGACTGTGAAAGGGGGAAGGCAGGGCTGAGGAAACCCCCTCCAGTGCATGAATTTTCATGCACTGGACCTCTGGTACAATATAAACAAATTGAGGCAAAAACTGAACCACCTCCCACATTCATCAAACAACTACCACCATCACTCTTTCCTCCTCTCCACTCCCACCAGCAGAGAAAAGCAATTCAATTATTCTGACACAATTGTCTTGGCTTGTGAAACATAAGACATTTGAAGGTCTGGGTTATTTGGCAGGTCAAACCTTTAATCCTCAAGTACTTTGACTTTGCTAGTTTCTCTCACATATTAGAATTTTAGAGTTAACTACACTGAGTTATAATAAAACATTATGTACAAATTAAACCCAACAAATAACCACCACAGCATTACTTCATTGAATTTATTTGCTTTTCTACCTTATTGTCCCAACAGGGCTGATGATGATGATAGACAGATCTTTCTGTGCATTTCGGAGATGAATATGCAAAGTAGAGGGAAATATTTGCATATCAACTCATTTATGGCTCATATTACCATATATATGCTGCCAGTTAATGTCTATGAAACAGGAATAAAAGAACATTGAACTATTTTACTGCTTCAAACTCCCATTACCTTAGCTGCTGCTACTTTAACTCTTTTAGGGCTTGTCTTCCCATGCAGGCCCTGAAGACCCAAGCCAGCTCCTGAGCCTGAATGCAAGGTCCATGACCCACCTCAGGTGCTGAACTCCTATTCTGGCCCTTGCTTCCCTCACTTTTTAAGACTTTACTTGGATCCTGGGAGGACCCTTAGCCTCAGAGACCTGGGTTGTCCTTTATTTATCCTGGGCCAGGGGTGGGGCTGAGGTAGAGTGTACCCCAAATCCTGTGAATTTAGCAATGTTGTAGCCTGGTACATTTTAACACTTATCCTTAGATAATAATAGGAAGGTCCTACCCAAATTAGTAGTACTGACTGGAAACTCCACCAATTTGAAATACATACTATAATTGTGCTATACACTAGCACAGTAATGGGCATGTAGAAAGTGTTCAAAAATATGCAATAGAAAGCAAGGTTCAAAGATGAACAGGGCCTGCTTCACACAGTGGTCAAGATCAATAACCGAACTGACCAGCAGATTTTCAAATCCTCCCTTTACTTAGTGCCACATGGTCAATAATGTAAGACAAAAAGGGTCAAACTAATTAACTGAGCCATTCAGACCACAGAATCTTCTACTGTAAATTGCGTTTTGGTGCACAGTTTTCAATTTTATACTGCTGATGTACACGGAAAGATTTCTAAGTATTTCAGCCTGTGTCTTTTAAAATGCAACTCATGCATCAACATATGAACAACAACGCAGATTATATTGTATTCCAATAGAAACGCGTTTATTTAAAATAGGGAAATGGGATAACAATTACCCTTACCTGACATTTCTTATTAACTGCACCTGGAGCTATTATCTGTTCTGAGTCAGTTTTCAGAAATGGAAAAGGCCCAAGTCAACAAGGGCCCAGGCAAACAGGTGAGCCCCAGGCAATCAGTGCAGGAGGCCACACCAGACAGCAGAGCCTACTCAGCAGAAATGTACTGGAGGCACTTCAGGCTCCCAGAGGCGGGGGGAAGCACTTTCATAAAGCCACTCAGAAGAGCAGCAGGGTCGTCACCTCAGTTATTAAAGTTAAAATGCTACTTCTGCCTAAAAGAGCTAGCAAACTGAGCTATCGTGTGGTGGTAGTTGTGTAGGTAATTCTCTCAATAACTGAAGCTTGTGTTTACTGCCCTTGTCAGGGTTTCTCACTCTTGCCTTAGTCTGCTAGGGCTGCGGTAACAACAAACCATACACGGAGTGGCTTAAACAACATAAGTGTGTTTTCTCATAGTTCTGGTGGCTGGAACTCAGAGATCAATGTGTTGGCATGTTTGGCTTCTCTTGAGGCTTCTCCTTCGCTCTCCCTGTGTCCTCACAAGGCCTTTCCTCTGTGTGTGTCCAGCCCTGGTGTTCCTTCTTCTTCCAAGGCTCTCAGTCTCATTGGATTAGAACCTGGCATCCCTAAAGTCTAATATCCATTGTGAGTTAGGGCTTCAATATATGCGTTTGGTGGTGGTGGTGGTGGTGGTGGGGTGGGGGTTATAATGCAGTCCATAACACCTATCCTAGGACAGAGCTAGACAGGTCTGCAGTAAACTTCATATTCCCCATATTTAGTATGTACAATGAGCTGAGTTCACTTTGAATCTCAACCTTTATGTGTTTGGAGGCAACTGCAATATTATTGATACTTGGTATTTGGGAAATACTTTATATTTTAAATGGCACCTTTACACATATAGGGGAGATTTAGCAAGTAGTATTACTTTTGCATAATAAATAAGGAAACAGATTCAGAGAAACTAAAATGCTTAGGTCAAATCTCATCATAAGAGAGGGCCCAGTGTGCTGCTGACGGTTTAACTTAGTGCCATTTCCATATTTGAAAGTTTCCAGTTAATGTGATGACTTTTCATTGTACAGCCTAGAAGAACATCAGACACTTTTTTTAAATCACCTAACTCAACAGGTTGGAGGGAACTTACAATGCTGCTATAATGAAAATGGGATATTCATCCTGAAGTGTCTGAGAAGGGAGACTGGCTCCTGATGCATATTGCTGGGATCCTGAATTCAGGTGTGGGGACTGAACTCTAGCTGAGAAAGTAAAAGGCAGCATTTCATGGATCCTCATTTACAATCATCACAAACAAAGAGCCATGTGACTGCAGCATGGAGCCTAATATGATAACGAGCCCAGAGGCAAGAGGTCCAGCTGCACTTTATTCTTAGCATGAAAAGACACACACCCTGAGCAAGTCATCCATCTCTTGGGCCTCAGCCTCAGCCTCTGTGAAACAGATTATTCTGTGTTGCCCAGAGACACTTGGAGGACCTGGCTATGCACAAAGTCTGACACCCTCACATTGCCACTATTAGTCTTTCTTTCTCCATTCCACTCCCGAGAGAACTTTTTCAGACAGGTGCCTGAAGAAAATAAATCACATTAAAGTAATGCTGCACCTTTCCAACCCAAACTAGTATAAATGATACCTATTTTCCTATGAGCTCAAAGAACTTCCACTATATTATTATGAGCACGTGACTTGCTTACTCACATACACAGAGTGACATTCCCATTTTATTTTAGAAGACAGAGACAAGGAGATAGAAATGTTAAACTTCCGGGAGGACTGTACACTACAGCCAAAAGCATGGGTCCTGGAATCAAACTGTCTGGGTGCTAACCTTGCTAGCTCTGTGACCATGGGCTCCCTGTGTAATCATGTGTTCTTAAGTTTCCTTGCCTTTAAAACAAAGATAAAAGCAGAAGCAATTAAAAGAGTTGTCAACAAAGATGAAAGAAAAGCACATATTGCTGCCATTGCTTTTGAGTGGCTAAGCAACAGCAGAGGTAGCACCAGACTCTGACTTTTCCAAGATAAACCACTGTTGCTTGTCTACACTGGGGAAAGTCAAGGGGTTGCAAAAAGCTAGGAAACATTGTCCTTAAACAGGCCCATACAGAGGCAATCATTCATTTAGATTGAATTATAGAGCAGAGAGGAGGTGAGGAAGTGGTCAGATTTCCAGGGAAAGTCATGGTACTTATATGAGAAGTAGGTTAGGGTTAAGGAGACAAATAATGCAGATAAGGAGAATTAGATTGTGAGTGCAAGAGACCAGAAGAGGTGGCCTTGCATTTTATTTGTGGTCTCAGCGAAAAGGCTAATAGGATGTAGCGATGGGCCATGTGCGCCAGCTGGTAAAGTGTCAAGGGTCAACCAGGTGCATACCTGAAGTTTTGTGGGAGAAGCTGCCAGCACCCTGTGAAGATAGTACCACCTACCTTTGAGGGGAGTATGGAGACAGTGAAGTTAGAACTGAGTGAGTGCAGAGGGGGAAATCCTCTTCATTTCTCTAAATAAACAGAACTTTAAAGTATGTTGAAAATATATTTATACTCAATTATAGCAAGTGTAGAACATTTGGATGCTATTTAAAATGTCCCTTGATTTCCTTCACAAATTACTGGAATGTTCCCACTCATAGATGTGTCTTCTCTGAATCTTCCTTTGACAGCTGAAGGTGTCATCAAATAAGCAACGTCCCCTTGGCATGAGCACTCACCCAGGGTTCAAGTTCAAAGCAATGACTGAACAGCATTAGTGGGTTTGTTACTAACTGTGTAAGGCATTGTGAAGAGTTAAATTGTGCCTCCCCCAAAACTCATGTGTTGAATTCATAACCCCCAATACCTCAGAATGTGGCTATATTTGGAAATTGGATCATCACAGAGAATATCAAATTAAAATGAGGTCATTAGAGTAGGTCCAAAACCAAATAAGATTTGTATTTATAAAAAGAAGAAATTTGGAGATAGATATGCATACAGGGAGTGATGTGAACATTGAGAAAGTATCTACAATGAGAGAGGCTTAGAACAGATCCTTTCCTCATAGCCCTCAGAAGCCCCAATCCTGCCAAGTCCCTAATCATGGACTTCTAATCTTTAGAACTGTGAGGCCATACCTTTGTGTCATTTCATCCTCCTAGTTTGTAGTACTTTGTTATGGCGGACCAGCAAACCAATGAACAAACGTGGAATAAAGGGCTACTATGCCAAAGCTAAGTTGAGCTCTGGGGATAGAGCCATGAATGTAGTTGTTTATACAACTTAAAACTAGTGGAGAAGACACTAAGCAAACAATCTCATAACTTTTTTTTTTCTGGCTACAAAGGGGAACTATAAAATAGTATGCTGGTATGAAGATATTAGTTTTATTTTTATTTTTTAAATATCAGATTTCTTGGAACTAAATGCCAGCTCAGCGGGCCACTGACATTTGCTGCTACCTTTTATCCTGCCTGATGTGGGTCCATGACCGTGCAGACTTCCTCAAGATTCTGGGGTCAGGAAATCCCCTTTTAGCTGCGGCTTGAAGGATGGGAAAGGATGTCTAAGTGAAGAGAGTGGGGAGAGTATTCTAGAGAAAGGGAACAATGTTTGACACTCTAGCAGTTCTCCCAGGTGTGCTCAGGAAGTTCATGTGGCCAGGAGTGTCAGGACCAAGGTCCAAGACTAGATTTGTTCTCGCAGCCCTCACACTACCCGCATGCTGAGTCCACTCTGGCAGCCTCATAAGGGATATCTGAATGACATGAGTTGCCACCTGCAGTTGTGCCATCATGCAACAGTGCAAGGTGAAGGCAGCACCAGGAATAGGTAAGCGGAACACTTTATGAGTGTGAGTTACATTCATGACAATGATGAGTGCCATGAGGAATATAAAGATGATGAGAGATGTTCTCCATCCTAATTCAAAATTGACTCAATTCCAACTAAAATGAGGATACTTACTGTTTTACTCATTTAGTGAGAGTTCCTCACACTCCCAAAATGATCTTTTTTAATGCAAGTATTACTTCTGGGTATGTGAGCCATCTACGGTGTGCATTCTAGAATAGAATCAATTAATGAGATGCTAGCATGAGCAATCTTAGCATAATTGATGGGCCCCAAGCCAGGTCTAACCTACTTGAATTACTAAGGCAACTTATGTGGCCAGATGGAATTCTCTGTATGGCTCTTTGTTTTAGGTATAGCTAATGGACATCTGCAATAGTTCCAGGCTTAGAACTTACTGAGATTATGAGAATCACAGATAATACCATCTGATCTCATGACCAAAGACACAATTATACTGTTTAATGAGATACCACTCAAATGTGTGCTAACAATGAGTAGGAAATACATTAAATGTTTTACAAAATAATTTCTCTCTAGAATATATTCATCAAGGATGATATTACAAGCAACTCAAATATAAACCCTGCAGAAAAAAACTTTTGCTCAGACTTCATTTAAATTAACATTTGTTTATAGTCAGAAGAGAGCTTGCTACATTTCCCCGACTCAAAGTGAGCCCCAAGGATTTTTTAATGTCCCCAAATGATTTAATTAAAAGATAAATGGAAGCTAAGAAATAAAAAGAAAAACCCTTTGATGGAAATGGAATGCAGAAATGGGAAGGATGGGGAAAGAGCGGAGGACAGGAATGGAGTGAAACCTTCAGTAGAGACGAAACAGTTAACAGGAAGTGTGATAAATACATGAAAGGACAAAACAGCACTTGAGACCTACACTGGTAACCAATGCATATTCAAACTACTTCAACAAATTAGGTAACCCTATTGCTTTGAAAAAAATCAAAATTATGTTGATCTTTTTCATCTTTAATCTAATAGGTTTATTTCATTTCTCTTATTTTAATTTTATTGTTTCCTTGAAGATAAAAGTCAAGAGATATGTATCAGCAGCAAATGTCAGAGGTGATTCTGTGGCCATGTGTGCACATGTATGATGGGCTGAGATGGAAGTGAGGACCCACATGCATGCTCCTTCCTTGGAGGAGGATGGGAGCAAGGCCCAGCAGAATGGCCTGTCTGCTAAGTTCCCTCCTTTTTAGGACATTCTCAAAGCTAAATATTATACCCTTACCCCCTGGAGCTGCATTAATTCCCACAGTTCCCTCACTCCTTAGCAAAGGTCATAGGGCAGCTGATAGGTGTGAGGAACAATATGAGGTAGAGTTGGAGGCCCACTCTCAGACTTGCATAGACTACCCTCCAGCCATATGCAAAGCAAAGCAGACTACTCAACCATACTTTTCTCCAGACACAAAATTAAACTGATTTCACATGTGAATGAATAAAAAGATAAATCACTGCATGCATTTTTCAGTTCTGTTCAGTTTATCATAAATGACATTGAGGTAGTTTATGTATAGTGATCATCAGGCTTTGAGGACATAATTATGCCCTCGAATTGTGCTTAAGTAACTAAGGGCAATGTTTTTAGATGATATTTATATCTAAGTGGTTCACATTAAAAGCCTACAAGACCATATCATAAACATAAATTATAGGGGAGATTGCCTATTTGTAGAAATGAACTCTATGCAGCTTACTAATTTTTCTGACATTATTCAACATCCCATTACTGGTACATTTCTGATTATAATAATTATCTAAGCAGCACTGATTCTAATCTTACAATATTTCAACTAGATTTCACCAGCTAGCCAACTCTTCTTATCCAATGTTATAATAATAATTTATGTAAAACATTCTAGATTTGGGATACACATTTAAGGAATATATGTAGGGTGAAGGAAAACATAACTCAATATTACAAGTTCATACTTGAAAACAAATACCTCTACTATAGACCACAAGTTATTGTCATACTTCTATCCATAACTCCTAAATTGAAATTTATGCTAGAAAAATGGTAAAGCAAACCAAAATTTTCAGAATTATCTACATGATTTTAAAAGAGATTGGTCCTCAGGAATTCTAGCCTTCATGACTGTCTGCTCCAACCCATTAACTAGGGGAATCTGCCTGCATCTGTATGGGTTCCTCTTGTCTATACTGTGACCTAGAAATGTCCTCAAAGCAGTAAGCTGGGACAGTCATAGGCCTTACCTTGTTTGCTTCCTGTCCCTCAGAGATCACTGTCCTACATTGCCTAACGCCAAGTGCCTTGAAAACTATTGTTTCGTGTGCATTTTGTCTAGTATTCTGATTGTTTCAGAAGGAAGATTAAAACCAGCCTCTATTACTCTATCTTGCCCAGAAGTGGAAGTCAGAAAAGCAGTGTAAAGCGTTTATGGGGTAAATATTTCCAGAAAAATTTTAGAATGTATTATCAGACCAATGATTTGAAGGACATGAAGAAAATAACAGTGATTTCTAAGAGTTCTAAAAATTGACACTTTGAAAAAAGAAAGATCAGAATTCTTGGACTCTTCTAATATTAGCATTTAGACAGAAATATTAAAATCAGTAAACAAAGATATATTTGCTTTGTGTATTCAAAATTCTACAAAGGACACAATTTTCTAATGGGGAATTAGATCGGAGAACAAAGCTGAAAGGTACACTGATGGCTCACCTCCACCCTCTCCTCTCTCTTGCAATCACTCATCAGTGTTTCCTATAATCTCTCTTAAAATCTGAAGACTTGGAACTGAAGAAGCCTCTGCTTCTCTGAATAGATCATTATGATTGTTTTAGAAAAGTCTCTTGGGTTTAGAAACATTTTTAGTCTTTGAAAGAAGCCATTATGGCTTTGTCCCAAGCCTTTGTCATAAATGTCCTTTTATAGACTGAGGAAACTTTTGTAGACCTTTTAAGATTTCTTGTTTCTCCCAAAATAATTCATTCAGTCTCACCTTCTGACTTCCATTAGCTACCCAGTTTCAGAGCACATTGCCAGCCTCCCGATGAATGGCCCGTCTGCTGTAGCCTGAAGCCCAGGAGTTGATTCCTGCCTAGTCCCTGACCAGCTAGTATACTCAAGTGCCCAGGATTAATCCCGATTGGCTTAGGCCCTTACCCACATTTATTCAGGCCAGGTATTTCATGCCAAGTTCAGTTTCACATAAACATATTGCTAGACTCATCTTACCTAATTCAGATACTCTCCCACTGGCCCTTTTCTTGAGAACTGATTGTTTCAAATCTATCTTCCTTCTGTTCTAATAAGGAACCAGGGAATTCTTTCCAACAAAAATAGAAAATGCAAATGAGTGAAAAAAAACAGCTGTGACTCCAAGTCCCTTTACTTTCCTGTAAGAAACAAGCTATGTTACAGTAATTACCTAGAAATATATCCCTTACACTTGGGGTTGAAAACTACTTGGCAAAATGTTCATATATTATCCATGTTCTGCTAGAAAAAAAAAAAAAAACTAGAAAATATTATGTTCATCTTTTGGGTGCTGGGGCTTGCTGTTAGTGTCCAGTGATCTTAGCATGAATACACATTATACGGAGATGCCAAGTGCATTTTCATTTATTTCCTTAGGGAGGAAAAAAAAGTACAAATAATGCAAAATATTCATTGAATTGACCAATTTAAATACCATCTTTACATGATTATATATGAATCAGAACATTTGTTCAGTGTAGTAAGTTTAGATGTGGGTTTCCAAAAAATGGAAATAAAATAAGAATAGCATTTCCATGACCTAATATACGGGCACAGAACTATTTTGGTTTTGGTTTTTTAAATTATATTATTTTATATTTTTTATTGATTCTAGAAACAGAGGGAGAGGGAGAGAGAGAAACATTGATTGACCACCATATCCCCTATTGGGGATGGAACCTGAAACCTTGGCAAGTGCCCTGACCAGAAACCAAATCAACATTTGATGTATGATACAACACTCAACCAACTGAGCCACTAGTTTTTCTGGCCAGGGCTAGTTTTTCTTTAAAAATAAATTTATCGCCGAAACCGGTTTGGCTCAGTGGTAGAGTGTCGGTCTGCGGACTGAAAGGTCCCAGGTTCGATTCCGGTCAAGGGCATGTACATTGGTTGCGGGCACATCCCCGGTTGGGGGTGTGCAAGAGGCAGCTGGTCGATGTTTCTCTCTCATTGACATTTCTAGCTCTCTATCTCTCTCCCTTCCTCTTCTCTGTAAAATATCAATAAAATATATTTTAAAAAATAAATAAATAAAATAAATAAATTTATCTAATTCTGGAAATAAATAAATTGTATTTTCTCTAGCTCTGGATACAAAACACCAATGAAATAGAATCAGAATGGATTGTTATAGAGAATGCCTGTAGTTTAAAACAGAAATCAAGCTATATTTTAAATACAATATAAACAAGTATTTCATCTATAAAAAACATATGCATACATGGATGTTTATATATAATTTTAAATATCTTAATTTGCTAGACTTATAAACATGACTAAAATATAGTTACAGGATTTTCCAAAGATCACGTATCTATGTCACAAACATGGGGACATTATAATTGGAAAATAAAAGGAAAAGGAGTTCCAACAACAGATGACATAACTGAAAAGCAAAATGCTCTTCTATCACAGGCCTACCTTTAGTCTATGTAGTATGTATCAAACCTATATTTCCATGTTTATGTGTATATGAAAAGGTAAGCAAAATTGTTTTAAAACTGCAGGATTAGATGTTGTCTCTAGCAGGGATCTCAACCCTGCATTGGTGGGTGGGGATTGGAAGCGGTCAATGAGGAGACTTCTGTAACACTTTTAACAATAAAGATAAATTAAAAACAAAACAATACTTGTCCTTTTTTGTCTTTTTTCTAACAGAACATAAGTGGGAAAATTTCAAGGTCATTCTGGGCATCAGTATTTTTAAGGTTCCAGGTGATACTATTTTGTATTGGTGGTTGAAAATTACTCTACATTAGGGGTGTCGAACTCAATCAGAGAAGGGGCCAAAATCTAAAATCCAGCCTAAATCGCGGGCCGAATGGTTTACTGAACAGTCATAAACTGACAATGTCATAAACTGACAGCGGAGTGCAGTGATGACAGCGTGGTGCGGGCCACATTGCAAGGCCTGGCGGGCTGGATTTGGCCCGCGGGCCTTGTGTTTGACACATGTGCTCTACATTGTCAAGTGAATTTAATTGGCACAGCAATCATCAGGCTATTCTTTTCTTATATATCCTTCCACTTAATTAAAAATATCAGAAATTTTAGTTTTATCAGCAATGACAAAACAAATAAGTGAAAATCATACCCCCAAAAGAACCCAGCCATCTATACATTTGTAAAAAAATTACTTAGGGTTAGAATCGAAGGGGGATTGGGGTCTACATACCCACTTCTTCAACATACAGGTAAGAGAGTGAGGTTCAGAGATGGAACACCTCTGGCTCAGATTCCACAATACATAAATGGCAAAACCAGTGTTAGAAAACAATTCCCGAGTCTCAGTAAAAGGCCTCTAATATTGTGTGGGCTTTTCCAATCTAGAGATGTCTATTGTCCATCTATATCACATCCCAGACACTATTCTAGGCATAAGGAGAGAAAATGAACCAGCTATAGGGACTTCCTAAAGAGTTGTATAGTTACTGAGAAAAACGGGTTAGTGAGATCACACACACACACAATGAAGCAATAGAGTAGGTTCTAAATATATAAACAAGCTAATATTTATTCTAAGTAGCTTAGAATTAAATGGTTTCTCTCACTGAACCCTCACAATGATTTTTAGACCAACTAACTTCAACATTCATAAAAATTATCCAGAGACCTTAATAAAATGCAGGTTCTGATTCAGTGGTTCTGGAGTGGGACCTAAGAGTTAACATTTCTTAAAAAAAAAAAAAAAAAAAAAAAAAAAATCTCCCAGAGATGCTGATGCCATGCACCCTTGGACAACTCCTTGCATAGTGGTATTTGGACCCCGGTTCTCCAATTTAGTTGCCCATTGGATTCTCTGAGGATTGGGGAAAGTGAGGGCTGGGGAAGTGCCCGATTCTCACTCAAAACAAGGAAACAAGGAAATTCAAAGGGAGTCTGGGCCTTTTCATTCTTTAAAGTCTCCTTATGTGGTTTGCATGTGCAGCCAGCAGTGAGAAACATTCCCTCTCAAGTAGGAAATTTCCCCTTTCACAAGGAAGAAAGCTGAAGCTTCTAGAAGGTCAGTGGATTGCCTACGGTCACAGGGCTAGGAAGTGGCAAGCTTGGAATTCAAATGTGGACAATTGAAATGCTGAGCCCATTTTCATAGCCACTAACTAGTTTTCTATATATATATTTTTAATATATTTTATTGATTTTTTTTTTTACAGAGAGGAAGAGAGAGGGTTAGCAACATTGACAAGAGAGTATCACCGATCAGCTGCCTCTTGCACACCCCCTATTGGGAATGTGCCAGCAACCATGGTACATGCTCTTGACCGGAATCGAACCTGAGACCTTTCAGTCTGCAGGCCCACACTCTATCAACTGAACCAAATCAGTTTCAGCATTTTCTAGTTGGGTGACAAGAACCAGACAGCATTATAATACAATCAAAGTTATAGTAATGGACCATCTTCCCAATTCTGAAAAAATAAGAAAATGTTCCCACCAAGGGCCTATGGCAGTGGTCGGCAAACTCTTTAGTCCACAGAGCCAAATATCAACAGTAAAACGATTGAAATTTTTTTTGAGAGCCAAATTTTTTAAACTTAAACTTCTTCTAATGCCACTTCTTCAAAATAGACTCGCCTAGGCTGTGCTATTTTGTGGAAGAGCCACACTCAAGGGGTCAAAGAGCCGCATGTAGCTCAAGAGCTGCAGTTTGCCAACCACTGGCATATGGGGCTTGTGAGATAAAGGCAGGAAGACTCAAGGTTGGTGGTGTGGTGTGTTGGGGAATAAAGAATTAATTCAAGAGAACTCTTTATATTTGTGCCACGCCAGCATGGACAAAGGTGAACCCAAGTGGGGGCAATGAAAGGATTGAGAAAAGATAGACAAGAGAAGGAAAGCTGGGACTCAATGGGGAGTCAGCAGCTACATGGACTACAAGCCGTGTCATTATTTTATAGCAGATGCCACGAGGCAAAGTAAGGGCGTGGTCAAGATGTTTACAACATTCTCGTGGGTTTCAATCCCACTCAATTACATGTACCTGATCAAGCTTTGTTTACTTGCAGCCTATATCACTTAGGCACGTGGGGCCAGTGTTCGGACCGTAGGCTCAAGCTTACAACTACAGCTGTTGGCTATAATTGGCCTGGGAGGGCTTTGCCCTCCAAGCTGGGACTTGCATGTGGTCAGTAGAGGACTGTGTTCTCTAGTCAGTCCAAGGCTTGAACCTGTCCAAACACTGTAGCTGCACCCCACATATCCCACTTCTTTTGTTTTAAACACGTCTATTCATATTATCCAAAATCTAAAATTATTCAGCAAAATCATAACATCAAAGCAAACTTTTGGCTATTAAAATATTCAACCCAGCAACAATGCAGCAACTAGAGAGAACAAAGTTCTGGCTGTTAATAACAAAACAAAGGCAATAAAATACAGCAATACGAGAAAAACCAAACTTCAGACGTTAACATTTTCAGGCTGTCTTACTCAGAGTCCTTAGATTTGGCTGCACAAGACTTTACAGAAGACTGGCAGCTAACCAATGCTAACATAGCCATAAACACAGCTGAAGGAGTAGCTTCCACTCCTTTCTTTTCTGCCCTTTGCTGGGCTTCAGTTGTTAGCTTCTTCAGCTGACCCCATGCTGACATCTCGGTCCCTTGCATATGGCCTTCATTATCTTCTTCCGAGCCACAACTCTTAGTCTCTTGAACGGAGGCACAAGGAGTTTTTCTGGATCCCCTGTGGCAATGCATGTCCTGCTCTGGCACGCAAATCAGCTGCTCTGCTCCCTCTGATTCTGAGAATCAGGCTGCTTGGACAGTTGGCTTTGGGACTGAGTTGGCTGGAAAGGCACCGATAAGGTCAAGAATACAGTCCTCTTTACCTGGTGAATCCAGGGCTGGCCCCGCTTAAAGTTTCCCTGCCTTGGGGTTATCGGGTTATCATTAATATCAGTCCTGGAGCGGCACTCATTTACTCAATGCTTTCCTCTCCTGCATCTTGGGCACAGTCCAGGTTGCTGGTTTCTACTCTCCATAACCTTTTGACTTCCATTTTTGCTTTACAGTCTTTAACAAAATGTCCTGGCTTGACTTTAAGTGCCCTGCTGACCAGAATTTCCATCCTTTACTTTTAGAGTTCCCAGCTATTATTTTCTACCGCTTATTTTCTCCTGCTTATTTCTATCTGTGAACTATAGGTAGGCTTGGCTGCCCCTGCCCAAACCTCCCTGGGTTGCAACCCTCATGAATTCCACACCTTTTTTGAACCCGAAAAAACCCATGAGGTCCATTGCCTATGAGCAAACAAATTACCAAAATTTTACCTGTACTATCTTCTACTTCTTGTTTTCCACTTAATCTGTATTTATTTTGTATTTTATTTCCTATATTCTATTTTCTCTTTAAGAAATTAAAAATTGCTTCTACTTATTTTTTTTCTTAAAATTTTAAAAAATGCTGTACTAAGCATTGCCCCATGTTTTACACTGAGCTATTACTAAACTTCAGCTCCTAACCTTACTTTTGCTTTCAGCTCTTATTTTTCTACTTTTTCTTTCTGCGCACACCTTCCTGGGGCCTCCTTTCACCTAACAATTGTAGTTCCCCTGAACTCAGGCCCTGTCCGAGCACCACTTATGCCATGCCAGCATGGCCAAAAGTGAACCCGAGTGGGGGCGATGGAAGGATTGAGAAAAGATAGACAAGAGAAGGAAAGCTGGGACTCGGTGGGACGCTGCTGATGCTACGAGGCAAAGTAAGGGCGTGGCCAAGATGCTTACAACATTCTTATGTGTTTCAACCCTACTCAATTACATGCACCTGATCAAACTTTGTTTACTTGCAGCCTATAATATAGGCACGTGGGCCTATATCACTTAGGCACGTAGGCCACAGGTTCAAGCTTACAACTACAGCTCAGGCCACAGGTTCAAGCTTACAACTACAGCTGCTGGCTATCATTGTGCTGGGAGGGCTCTGCCCTCCAAGCTGGGACTTGCACGTGGCCATGAGAGGACTGTGCCCTCTCCTCAGTCCAAGACTCGTACCTGTCCAAACACTGTAGCCTCACCCCACAGGTATTTATTTATTAGCAATAGCTTGTTTGGAGTTAATCATTTTTACAGAAAACTGCAGATTATCATACCGGCTAATCACACAGAAAACCAATTTTCTTATAAATCTGCGGATTTATAGACAAATCCTTGTAGACAAACACTAAATACAATTAGGCTGATCCAACTGTGCAAAGCACCTGTGCCCAGCAAGAAAGACCTTTCACTCAGCTGCCTTAAAGCATTTCCATTCCAGTACAATGAAGAAACAAATGCCAAACAGTATATTTCTCCCTTAAATCCTCCACATTTGCATGAAACATAAAGCAGCTAGCATTTCCAGCTGGTACAGAGACAAGCTGTTCTGAAACCCACGGTGGCATCACCAAAATTTAACATAGCCTGAGATTATGGTCTGAATGATGAAATCCTGCTTCAGCTGTCAAGATATGATTTTGCAATATTTACATATGTATTTATCTACTGAATTCTATTTAGTTGCACTTGGGTTCCCCCAAAATATTGTATTATTATCTTCACAAATATGCAATCTTCTATCTTCCCTCTTGATTATTAGTTTGATGAAAATGTTATTAGAGAGCAATGAGATTTTTAAAAATAAAGTTCCAGTTGCAGCTTGTCTACTGCCTTCTTTTTTATTCTATTTTCTAACTAGTTAAAGTAAATTGAAGGAAACATTGAGGCAAGTTGTGGACAAAAATATCTTTCAGCAACAACAGCAACAGCACTAAAGAGGTAATAATCAAATAGAATCACTTTGGAATGTCAGCAAATAAGCCAATTAGAGGAGAAATGAAAGACACGCTCAGAAAAGGGCATGCATGCTGGAAATTCCTCTATATCTGTCATCGATATCCTATGACCCTTACTACATTTTTGTCCCTCCAAAGACTTAAGAAGCTTTCTCTTCTGGCCAAGTTGGAAACACCCATTCCTCCCACGTGCTCCCTTAAACAACTAAACAACCCTGGACATAACACAACAATGGGAAGCCTTTGAAAAGTAGAAAGATGAACTTGGGCTGCCTAGAGACATTGGGGCTTGAGGAACAACATGGCATTGAGCCTCTCGGTTTCCTTATTGCTTCCCACACATCCTAATAGGGTACTGAAGAACCTCCAACCCCAAAACAACAGCACAGACAAAAAGTCCCTAGCCAAAGGACTGCAAAATAGGAAAGTCCCTAGCCAAAGGACTGCAAAATAGGTGGTCTAACTACCAAAAACCCTTTTGGGGCAACATTTACTATCAGGACCCACACAGAAGGCTCTGGGCAGGCCAGCCTGGCCTTCTAAAACCATATTGGTGGCGGCCCCATTCTTTGAAACAGTTGTGGTGGGAGGACCAGCCCTGATAATCTGAGTTGGTTCAAGACCAATCTTTTATTTTCCTGAAAATAGTGCACACTCACAGCTAAATAGCTCTACGGTTCCATCCTGTAGAAACTGGCAGTGTTTCTGCTAGTATAATCCTATAATGTCCTTATTGAGTGATAGTCTAACAACATTACATCCTTGTGTTCTCTTCAGAACACACTTTGTAATTTTTTTTTTTGCAATATGGACAGGCTGTAATTTTCCAAATCTTAAAGTGCTAGAAACATTTTGCTTAATAATGCTCCCCCAACCCAATTTGTCTCTTTTTTCTTGTGTTTTACATGAGTATTCAGGAAGACCAAAACTTCATTCTCAGTACTTTACTTAGAAATTTCTGCTAAATATTCAATTTTGTTGCTTACAAATTCAACCTTCCAAAAACTAATAGAATACAATTCAACCAAGTTATTTGCCACTTCAAAACAAGAATCACCTTTGCTCCAATTTTCAATAACCTGTTCTTTATTTCCCTCTGAGAACGCACCAGAATCACTTTTAACATTCATAGCTCTACCAACAATCTGGACACAATTATTTACATATTCTCTAAGAAGATAGCTACTTTCCTCTCAACTCTCCTCTTAGCTGAGCATTCACCAGAACCATATTTAACACCCATATTTCTACCACTAGTCCCTTCATGACAATCTAAGCTTTGTCTAGTACATACCTCAAAAGTCTTCCTGCGTCTACCTTCACTCAGTTCCAAAGTCACTTCCATATTCTTTTGTATTTGTTACAGTAGCATCCTACTACATGGCAACAAAATTTGTATTAGTCAGCTTGGGCTGACATAAAAAATACCACAGACTGTGGCTTAAACAATCGAAATTTATTTTCTCAGTTTTGGAATCTGGAAAGTCCAAGATCAAGGTTCAGTTTCTGGTGAGAACTCACTTCTTGGCTTGTGGGTGGTAGCCTTCATGCTGTGTCCTCACATGGCCTTTCTCCTGTGTGTATGGAGAGAGATAGGCCAAGCAAGGACACAACAAGAGGATAGATACTTATAGGCCAGAAAGAAATAAAAACGTTGTCCGATGAGAAAAATTTAAGAGAATTTGTTGCTAGCAAAAGACTATAGATGGACTTTCCCCTACTTTTCTCTACTTTTTATGACTGCTGTTGCTTTCTCTTTGGGATTAATGCATTTTTTAAGAGGCAGAGAGTTGCCAAGGAGTCATTCGGGTCATCCTATATTTGTACAATAATCATTGGCTTCCTTTCCAGAACAGAACAACCACATGACAAAAATGATGCATAAGCAAATTGACGGTTTCTTGGCTTTTTACACTTTCTCTCTCAGAGCACATTGTAGCTATAGAAAATCAGGTCTTTGGTAGGTAGATTGGAAATGTCATAACCTAAAAGTTAATCTTTAAAGAATGTTTAGGATTCTGAAATACAACGCAGGATTTTTAATTTTCATTTTAACACTTCTCGTGTGATCATTTAAGAATTAAGACTTGTGCCGAGCAAGGGAAATCTACATAGTAACTACTTGGATAGAGAAGTGTGTGGGAATGATAGATAAATAACCAGAGAAAGTGAGTTGAATTAGAGCAGAGTGCCTATAGACAGAACGTAAACATGAATGAAATAGAAGGCTCAGAGGTAAAGATGTAGCTAAAGGCTTTTAGATGTAGCTAAAGGCTCTTAAGTGTCTGGCTTGCTGGCAAGGGTGGCATTCCCCCTGGCATCCTCATATACAACACATCCCTTACCTCCCTGAGAGCATATACAACACATCTTTTACCTCCCTGAGCGCGCGCGCGTGCACACACACACACACACACACACACACTGGGACTGCCAAGGTCTCTCAAGGAGAAATACCCCTTTATACTTCTCTGAAAAACCTATTCTAACCAAGAAGTATATTTTCCATATTTCTCTCAACCCCATTCTAAAAGAAAACATGATGTCACTGACCTAAACTTCTCTAGACTCTGGATTTAAGCATTTCCAGGGCTTTCTCTGTTCTCTGGGAACTGTGTCTCTCTCCTACTACTCTGCCTGCATCTGAGCATGGTAATTGACTACCTTGCCTCTCTCTGGTAAGTGATACAGGCCACTTAGGCATCCTGTGCCAAATATATGCCCCCAGAACCTCCACTAATTCAAAAGTTGCCAAAGCTTCTTGTTAGCAGGTGGCTGTGGTAATATCCAGCTGTCAGAACAACTCCTCGTTGACTCGACAGCTTTCATTGAATTTTTAACTGCTGGAAACAGTGTCCGGGGTGGTTCTCAAGTGTCATAAAAGTTGGTTTCACCACCTGGACCATGTTTTCAGATGCTCCACTTGTTAGATGAACAGGATGGGAGCACAAGGAAGGGAAGGGCACTCTGGCACCTGCAGGAAATTATGCGGAAGTTTTATGGCTCTGTGGCCTTCCTCTCTCCCTGAAGAACTAAATCTGATTAAACCCTTTCTGAACAAGGCTTCCAAGTAAAAATTATCAACTATCATGTTCTTTGATTTGTTGATTTATCAAACACTCAATATACAATGCTCTTAAGGTACTCCACGCTCTGTGGGGAGAAATGAAAAGCAAATATGCTATCCTCAAATAAATCCCAGGTTACTATGAAATAAACCAATAAAATACTATCAATGGAGGGTGATCTCTGAGCAACAAAACTCACCATGTTGTGATAGGAGCACGCATCAGGAAAATTTTCAGGCTTAGTGCTGAAGGACATGTTGGAATTTACCAGATGAAGATGTGTTCCAGGCTGAGGGGTAGGAATGTTCCAGCAGAACAAGAGAGTGATGTGAGATGGGCCTTTGAAGGTAAACAAAGCCTGAACTATGAAAACTTTAAATGTGCCTGTGACACTTCTTAAAATTTTTTTATTCTGAAATAATGAGACATTATTAAAGCATTTCAAGAAGGTGTTAATAAGTATATGTCACAGAAGTGACTAGTCCTGAAAAAGACACACAAGTCTCACATACTGTCAGCTAACCTGTAGTTAATTAAGAGAATAGGGACTACTCCAGACAGTGGTTTCTCAAACTTGTATATACATTGGAATCTCCTGGGAAAATTTCAAAATATGCAGATGCATCTCATCCCCAGAGACTGGGCTGCACTGCGTCCTGAGTTTTGGAATTTTTACAAGATCCTCAAATAATTCCACTGCGCAAGCCAGCTTAGGGACCATTGTCTAGAACAGCGGTCGGCAAACTCATTAGTCAACAGAGCCAAATATCAACAGTGCAATGACTGAAATTTCTTTTGGGAGCCGAAAACCAACTTCTGAGCATGGGCCACGAAGTTTCAATCGCACTGTACATGCATGCCCACATATGGTATTTTGTGAAAGAGCCACACTCAAGGGGCCAAAGAGCCGCATGTGGCTCAGGAGCCATAGTTTGCTGACCACTGGTCTAGAAGACAATGTAGAGTTAGAAGAGAACAAGAGCAAAGAGAAATAGTCAAAACACTGGTGGAGGAAGAACCTGTACAGGAGAAAGAGGAAACTTTAAGGTAGAGGAGAACTAAGGAAGAGTAACTTCCTGGGGAAGGGAGAAGAGAAGGACAGGACAGGATAAGAATATAAGAATAGACATATTGGCATTGGCATCTAGAAGGACTTGAGTGGCCTTGCAAGGGCAGTCCTGAGACAATGAGCTCTAGATTTTGATGGATTCCAGAATGAATGGAAAATGAGAAGATGGAGATGATTCTCAACAAAGGTACCTACAGAGAAAAAACTGGAAACTTCAGTAGTAGAGGGAAAATGGATCTTCTCTCCATTAGTTATATTCTTCAAGGTTAGCCATAACTTGTAAATTCTCTCTATTTCACATTCAAATAATTCCCATCAACCCTTCATACAAGTTTGTTAAACAAAAGTTTCTTCCTCATAGCACCTGACCATGCTGGCACATTAGAAAACTGATTCTGCTTCTAGTACTTCATTCTCAGCTCTGCTTTCCTGTTGTGTTTCCCACACAAGTCCGATGGCTGGAGAGAGAGGTTAGGACTTGGACTTGACATGTAGAAATTCAAATCAACTTGTGTGTGCTTTCATTGTTAGAGGAGGTCTCTGTTGCCTTGGAAACCAGTGTATGTGGAAAAAGCAGTGCATTTTGTGGGCAGATGATAGAGCAATCAGGTATGCTATGTGTAAACACTGTGCATCTGTGTGAAGTAGCAATGGCCAAGTTTATTGGCAGTAGGATCAGAATATAGTTTTGGTATAAATCATGTGTTCACTAAAGTATATTTGCAAAATGTCTTTTGGGGCAGAGCAAATATTATAAGGATCATAACTTGGTGAGTTTTCCTTTGCATCCATACCTCACCGAAACCACAGCCAAAAGTGGGAAAGTCTTCCACGTATTCAAGTCTTCCATTCATCATTTCTGAGTAGTCTAAGATGTGTAATATTACATTTGTAAGTCTTAATTAAGACTTAAATCTAGTTAAGTTTGTATATTGATTCCATAAGTCACCTACCAGCTATTAGGAATCTGATGTTTTTATCACTAAGGAAAATAAAAGCATTCATGCTCTTTAAGGGAAGATGGAAAATTACAAACTACAGTGGCTATTATGTACTTGGAAAGATAAAAACTGGTCTTGTAGATTACTTTGAGGAATTTTGGAAAAGATGGATTCAAAAATAGCAATCCTAAAAGGCTCCCACCTGCAAAGGGTCATGCCAGCCATAACCTTTTATTTATAACTTTCCCTTAAAAGAAAAGGAATATCCTTGTAAGTAAATTTAGTATACTTGCCTGGGTAATTTATCCTTCATTTACACAATAAGTATTTTATTAATTAATAATGTTGTTCCTGATCTATGAATATAAAAATTATAAGAAATTATTCTTTTCCTCAATAGCTTACAATGTGTTAGGGGAGACTGATAAATAGGGACATTCCTTTAGCCGTGCTCATGTTTGTGTTCAATGTGAGCATATATTCCTGAAAACATGTAAGCAATCCTTCATGTTTTTACACCCCCACCCCAATTTTAGACAATCAATGGTTTGATTCCCCATTTCAAATCTCTATCAAACTAGTATTGTGGGAAGGATAATTCTGTGCTGTTTGTTTGGCATTATGGGTTGGTAAAGTCCCATGTCTGAAGAAATGATGGTTAGCCTTCCAAAGTGGTACATTATCTCCTGTTCCAGTATTTCTATGACCCTCTGAGCATTTGCATTGACCATTAGGTAAGCAAAGCCTGGTTCAGAGTTGGTGTCTATTCCTGTCAGGAACCATTTGTAGCCCTCATGGCTACCAGCATCAATCTCTCTAGAGACTTTTCCCAGGGAATCTGCCACAAAGCCATCTGCAGTCTCTGTCTTTCACTGGCAGATAAAACAGCTTCTATTGATACGTTGTGCTTTAGAGGATGCAAGAAGAATAAGCCTGGATGTAGTCCATCTCTGCATTGCTATTGTGCCCCATATCCACTCATTCCACTGACCCAGGTGGTTACCTTAAACTAGCCCAGGAGATATCTGCTTGTTAATTCTAATCAAATAGTTCAAATAGTTTCTTGGTGCTGTCCTTCCTCCACATTGACTACTTTCTTTGTGACCAGAGTTTTCTAGATGTACTTTATGAACAATTGTCCCTGAACAATTTTTTCCCTTTCTAGGCAGCTCTGAGGCTAGTGGCTGAAGCTCAGCTTTACCCAAACTGGACCTCTGTTTAGCATTAAGACCCAACTCAACATTTCTTTTACTTTTATTTTAACTGTTACAGATAATAATAATCAAAGGTTGGTATGTTTTGTCTTTTTTTATTAGTCTGCATTTCTTATGAACCAAGTGAACCAACTTCCCAGGAGTTGGATCCATTGCTAAATTTCATTGGTAACTTTTACCTTTAGTAATTTACTGTAGCTGCTACATACTGTGGGTGACCACATGGCCACCAAAAAATCAAAGATTCTTCATTCTCACCCTTTCATCCTTTTTCTCCCCAAACCACATGTTTCTCTTCCCAAACCACATGTTTCTGTGAGCCAGGGCCATTTGAGCAAACCTCACTTCACTGACACCATCTAAATAGGTTCTGGTACTGTTTCCAATATGTGTGTGAGAGGAGAGGAGATCCTCATACCAACAAGTAATTCTCAAGATACTCCTGAATGTCCTACAATTCAACTCAATTCTGAAATTACTTACCCAGAGATAGCACTGGATTTCATAGGTCAAGGATTAAGTCCTACAAGACTGCCCCCCCCTGCCACTTTAGATGCCAATTTCAAGCCCAGATTGCTACCTGTATTTCTGATCAACTGGCTATACAACATTTGTTCCCAAGATCTCCTCCTGTGGTTTGATTACTAGATTATCAGTTTAATATAAAAGTATATAACTCATGCTGAAACCTGTTTGGCTCAGTAGATAGAGCATTGGTCTGTGGACTGAAAGGCCCCAGGTTCTATTCTGGTCAAGGGCATGTACCTTGGTTGTGGGCACATCCCCGGAAGGGGTGTGCAAGAGGCAGCTGGTCGATGTTTCTCATCAATGTTTCTAGCTCTCTATCCCTCTCTCTAAAAAAATCAATAAAATATATTTAAAAAAATAAAAGTATATAACTCAGAAACAGCAGGAAAGAAATGCATCAAGCAAGGTTTGGGGAAAGGGCACAGAGCTCCCACCACCTCTCCAAATGGGACCCTCTCCCAGCATTTCTATGCCTTCATCAACCCAGTTCTCTGAACCCTTTCCTTGGACTTTTATGGAGGCTTTATTACATAAGCATGACTAACAAACCAGTGTCCATTGATTCAACCTCTATTCCTTCTTCCCTCTCCCAAATTCAGGGAATAGGATTAAAAGTTGCAACCCTCTAATCACACTACATGGCTGCTTAAAGGCCACATGGCTATGGAGGTGCAGGGACGAATGCTGGTAACGAAGCAAGAGAGTGCAAGGGGGCAGGAGCCAAGCAAGGGAAAGAACAAGAGTTTCTTTGTCTGGAGATCTTAGTCTTCCAAGATGTCATTCTTGCAGTGGCTCCACCCCCTAGCCAATTATCTTTCTGACCTAGACTGACAGGAAAGCACCTTCCCTATGTCACCCCAACTTCACTGCACATGCTCCCATCTCTCTCTCTCTGTTTGATCATTTTCCCCAGTGATATGCAGGGACTGGACAAAAGCTACCCAGATGACCATGTTTATAATGTCTGGTCTCTCCTTTCCTATTATTATTAGCTAGCTAATATCATGTTGGCATTATTAACATAAAAGTATACCTGTGTACTTTCACATGTATATCTATAAAGATAAGTGACACGTGCAATATGAAAGTACTGAGATAATAGGGTTACTTAAGGAAGTTCCTTGGAGGACATGTATATTTATTTAAACTCAATATAGAGGAAAGGAACTTCTGGTTTTAAGATAATAAACACATTTTTGTGTTGGGATATGTCTCAACACAGTAAGGTGACAACAAAACAAAATCTTCAACTTTAATACAGCCAGAGACATCTATTACCTCAAACTACAATATGTAAAGCAAGTAAAGAAGTAGAAATTGATTTAGTAAAGCATAAGAAACTGAAATGCAAGTCTTTGCAGAAAGAAACACTATCATAAAACAAACCATTAAATACACAATATCTATTTAATCTTGAGAATTAGAGTCACAAAAATGCCATGGAAGGTGGGATGAGGAAGGGGCTGAGAACAGGGGAAATGGTTGAAAACCTATGTAAGAAGTGGTTCTGTCCCTACCCTAGTCTGAAAGGAGAACAAAATGATAGACAGACAATGAGGGGGGAAAAGACATAGAAGTAACCATCAATTCAGTATCTTTAATATTTGTCTAAAATAAATGTCAGGGGAAAGATTGAATATAATATATAGGAGAAAATTGACAACAAACTAACAAAAGAAAATTACCTAGAACTCAAAAATGTAAGTCCTGACTAAACCATAAAATTTCAGAACATTGAGGACAAAGAAAAATCTCTGAATATTTCCATGGAGAGAAACAAATATATGTGTAACAAACTAAGTTTTTGAAATAAGAAAGACATTGAAGTTCTTGGTAGTATGTTGACTGCTGGAAGATGAAGGAGTTACACTGTCAAATTTTTAGTTAAAATGAGTTTTGAATCAAAATCCTCTACCAAGTAAGTTGTCTTCCATCTGTAAGTTAAATGGAGCTATCAGACCAGCAATGCCTAAAAATAACTCCCATATTCCTGCTCTTTTTCTTAGGGTGCTTCTGGGGAATATGCCCCCAAACTGGCAACAAACAAACAAACAAACAAAAACATCCACACAAAAAGCAGACCATAATGACAGTGAAGGTAGACTCCAAAATAACATCACAGTAGCCTATTTTAATGTTGCTTCTCAAACCTCCTTTGGAGAAAGACTAAAAGGTGTTTGTTTGCTTGTTTGTTTGTTTGTTTTGTTTTTCATTTGTTTTTCCCAACCCATCATGGACCAATACTTTGCAAATTTTAAGAAAATGATCATGATCTGGGATAATGTGGCAATATCCTATTGCTACAGAAGTTCCTAAAAGTCACTCTCAATTTCTGCACTTATTTTGCCATGGTTAGAAAGCAAACAGTCCTCTCACTGGCACCAGTATAAATATATTATTAAAATAAGAAAATAAATACCAGGAAACAAGTGTATAAGAAACTATGTGGGAACAGAATGAAGAACAATCAGTAGGGACCACTGTTTTTGATATGTCACATTTTTGCCCAATACAATAAAAACTAGGAACATATATTTTATAAAAATTAAAAAAGAAGTATAGATTGGGAAGCAGAGGGAAATATGCTGGGTTAGTGAGGAATAGATCAAGCTGCTTGGAATTGTAAGGTACCTTTGCAGAAAAGTCAGAGATAAATATTGGAGGCAGACATATGAAGTGGGAGATTATGTGTAACCAGGGCTGAAAATCTATGGGGAGAAATTCATTCTCTCTACCAAGGTTTACAGAGTGCATGTTTCTCTGTACCAAAGACACAATGGAAAACAACCCCCTGCTGCCATGCAGATTACATTCTAGCGGTGGGGAGTGTGGCCGCTGGAGAGGTAAGTAAACCATGTGATCTGAACAGTAGGTTAAGTGCTGTGGAGAAAACGGAGTGAAGGAGGATGGGGCAGAGCAGGTGATAGTTTCAGTTCACCATGTTTCTGTGTGCACGTGAGTCTGCACTTTGTCCCAGGGTCAGGGAGTTTTACCTCTTCCTATGAAATCTAAGAAGGAGAGATACCCTGGGGAAGTATAGGAAATGAGTTTTTGTGGGATGTGCATGCTTGGTATAATATTTTGACTGAAACTGACATCATGAATCAAAAGCAAAGGATTCTTTTTTGTTTTAAAATATATTTTATTGATTTTTTTACAGAGAGGAAGGGAGAGGGATAGAAAGGTAGAAACATTGATCAGCCACCTCCTGCATATTTCCTACTGGGAATGTGCCCACAACCAAGGTACATGGACTTGACCAGAATCGAACCTGGTACCTTTCAGTCCACAGGCCGATGCTCTATCCCCTGAGCCAAACCAGTTAGGGCAAAAGCAAAGGATTATTAAAAGTAGAACCTCTTATAACCCAGGAGGTGAGTTTTCCTCTTTACATACAAGAAAATAAATATTGCCAATTTAAAATCCAAGGAGAGTGTCATTACTGATGGAAGATGAGAGAGGAACTGAAAATGCCATAAGATGACACATTTGTCCTTTAGTCCAAGGAGGAAGGGTGGACATCAGATGCAGAGGGACCCACAGCACTCCTTTTTCTTCTAGCAATCTCAGGAATGAAGAGATGGTGCAGGAGAGGAGTGCAGAGAGCCTTTACAAATTTTATTTATTTGTTTATTTTTTAAATTTCTTTATTGATTAAGGTATTACATATGTCCTTATCCCCAGTTAGGCTGTTTCCAAATCTTAGTTATGGTGAATTGTGCCACTATGAACATAGGGGTGCATATATCCTTTCTGATTGGTGTTCCCATTTTTAGTTTTTTGAGGAAACTCCATATTGTTCTCCACAGTGGCCAGAGAACCTTTTTGAGCTTCCAATTTGTACCAGCCACTGTCAGGCACTCTACATAGAGTTTCTCATTTAATTTTGTAGTGCCTGAGACTGGTATAAGTAAACTAACATCTGAAATGGCAAGTAACTAGATGGAGAAAAATAACAGCAGTCTCTGAAAACCAGAAGTCAAACCAGGTCTATGTCAAAGGGGCACACACAAAGGTGAAGTGGATGCATCTTGCAAGCCGGGAAAGCAAGGTGTTGTCCATCTTTGTTCCAGCCAGGCGAAAATGTAGTAACACCCATCCTCCTCCCACCCTGCACGGGCCATCACCTGGAGGAGTTTCTGCAGGTTCTATTTCCTGCTGCCTAGAGGCTGTTGGAATTGTGGGGAGGTGAAGAGACAAGCGGTGTACACACAGAAAGAGGGAAATCCCTTCACACTCTTGGAATAGTTAAATGTCAATCAAATGTTTAAAAAAAAATACAAGTTTGAATAGTTCTTCTATCATCCCAAACTGATTTGAACAATTTCCTTGCGTTGTCTCTCTCTTGACCTAGCTTTATCTAAAATGACTGACCCCACAACTCTTTTCATTATTCCTGATAGTTTACAACCAAGCCTTTCCAGGCAGTTTTGACGCATCTTTTTCATAGGTTCTAGTCCCCAGGACCAGTTGTTTGGAAATTATTCTTTTTAATGTGAATGAGCACCAAGGATGAAGTAGGTTGGTGCTATCCAGTGGAGACCACACTAAACTATCAGGAGAGAAAATGGCACTAAAAGTACAGACTTGGGGAAGCCACAAAAACTCCCACAGGGACAATGACTCACAATTCTTTGGAAAAACACCACTGTTTCTATTGAAAATAACAATGTTAGTTGTTAGGGGAATCTCCAGAAACAACATTGTGGGACAAAGTCCTGGATATGTTGTCTATCTTACATATTATAAATCCTGGGACCTCATTCCTGGGAAAGTGCTGGTAAATGAAGCCAAGACCAATTTAGCGTAAGTGTCTGATGCAAAATGATACTGAGTTGATCCTCTCTTTATTATGTAATCTAAATTTGGTATTCCAGACATCTATGTGAGGATGGGTGATCTATAATACTTTATTCTGAATGCTTTCTCTCTGTTTTGGGCTAAATTGTTCCCATATAAAATTAATATGTTAAAGTCCTAATGTCTAGTACCCAGAACATAACTGCATTAGATAAATAAGAGTTATTGAATTAAAATAAGGTGATTTGGGTGTGCCCTATTCCAATATGATTGGGAGAGAGAGAGAGAGAGAGAGAGAGAGAGAGAGAGAGAGAGAGAGAGAGACAAAAACAGGCATTGAGGGAAGACAATGTTGAAGACACAGGGAGAATGCAGCCATTCGTGAGCCAAAGAGGCCTCAGAAAAAATCAACCCTACCTCATGTTTACAGCCTCCAGAACTGTGAGAAAATAAATTTCTGTCCTTTATCCACATGTCAAAAGCCTTTATGGAGGAAAGTATAAGGGCCGGAGTCCAATGTCATAGTACCCTTCAGAGTTTAATGACATTTTATGTTCCACGTCCCCACCTTTCCTTATATATTTTCTTTTGATAGTTCATTTGTTCGGTTTTAGTAGTATTAAGTTGTAAGAAGAAGAAAAAATGTGGCTGGGAAGGAAGATAATAGACCTGCTGTTCAGAAAGGAGCTAGAGAGTCCAGTCATTGAAGGCAACTCTGCTTCTACTGACACTGTGATGAGCAGCATAAATCTCAGCGTGCTGAACAGGCTCACTGGCTCGGTGATTCTCTCTCCTGAAAATGAGGAGTGCTTCGGACCCAGGTCCAGTTCACCAGAAATCCTGACTGCACATCAACAGCAGTAAACACAGGAAGGAAATGGCAGCTGGGTTCAGATGGGCAGCTCTGCCATCTTTTCACAGTTGGATGTTTGCAGTGCTGAAATGTATAGGATGAGTGCTGATGCCTTTGCATAAGACCTCATTCATGCCCTATGTGCTCCTGCATGTGCGTGCTCATGCATACGTGTGCATGCTCACACACACACACACACACACACACACACACACACAAACTTCACTATGGAAAAGTTCCTATTGGGAATCTTATCATCTAATGTAACAGCTTTATGACAAAAGCAATTAAGCTTTAATGGGTATGTACTCCTCAATGCCTGATTGTTTAATAGACTTAAGTGTTACACTCAAGTCACAGCATGTTGATGAGCCCAACAAAGTATAATAGTTACCACCAAGAGATAGTATATTCAGAACAGAGATGTCAGAAACTGCACAATTCATTCAGAGTGAAGTCCTCTCCTTTTACTGCTATTAGAAAAAGAGAGAGCTTTTAATAAAATCAGTATTACCAAACAGTCTCATCCAGTAACTAAAGGGTAAGGAAGGAAAATTTATGTCAGTCTTTGCTTTGCTTTGAGAGGCATCCAATTAAGTAATATTTTATGAATGTTTTATATGTAATCTAAATTTGGTGTTCCAGCATTGGCCTAACCAGCCTTCATACTTCTCTATATGCTCTTCAGCCATTAAAACAAACAAAAAACAAACAACAAAAGAAAACCACTATCGAAACTGTGACTGATAGGTCACTTTACTTCTGGCCTATATAGGCAAACTCATCCAGGTTCCCTTCTGACCGAAGAATTGGAGGGAATCATAATGGGTTATCAGGTGAATCTCAAATAAAATAATTTAAATTATCTACAAAAATAGTTGTCTATATTTTGTCTTTTTGTTTTTGTGTTTTTAATTTTTCCAGGTATTTTACAAAATCCTTTAGAAAATCACCCTTGGTCTGGCTAAACTGCTGCAGTAACAAGAATTGCCATCATCTCATCATACAGAGTTCTGAGAACTTATCAGAACAATTCTTACTAAGAAGAACCATCATAATAACTTAAATCACTGCTGCCCTCCACTTTCCATTGCTATTCCTATTCTTTCCATAACATCATTATTAACAATAAGCCATATTTAACATTTGTGTTGTGCTTTATAATAGCTCTAGAGGCCCGATGCATGAAATTTATGCAAGAGTAGGCCTTCCTTGCCCCAGCTGCCCACACCGCCTTCTCTCTGGCATGCAGGACCCTGGCTTCCCTTGCAGACCCGGCTTCACCTGGAAGATCATCCAGAAGTATGTTCAGGCTAGTTAGTATGTTATGCTTTTACTATTATAGGTAATCCTATACACATAACTTCATTTAATTCTGAAATAACTTTAGGACATTTTTAAGGCAATTGTTAGTTGCCCCATTAGCTGAGGATAGCTGGCTGTTCAGATTCACCAGGATCTAAATGTTAATATGGGAGTGATTTATTAAGGAAGTGCCCCCAGAAGCAATTGGAAAGAGAACAGTGAATTAAGATGGGGGGCAAGGAGAGAGAAGCTAAGTGAGGATGTGGTGTGAGGCCAAGTCCCAGACTCAGTCTGATCCCACAGAGGAACTCTGCTTGTAAATGATGCTCTAAAGTCTGTATGGACTTGGTCAAAGGCTTCTGTGTTCTGGCACCCACCGGGCATCAGCTAATAGCTGCCCAGAATGTGTAAACTCGCAGGAACCTCCCTCCCTCCTTCCCTTGTCCTGAAAAGACCTGTGGGTGCTGTGTTGGCAGGAAAAGCACACAGAAGTCAGGAGCGGTCAGGGATGGTCCAAGAGGCAGAAGGAATCTGGGCAAAGCACTGAGAGTCTCCTCCATCCACTTGACAGCGGAGGGCTTGAAATTCTCCAGGTGATCCATGTTTGCTTACATTCCCAGGCGCCACTCAAATGCTTTGTCTCACCCTCCCCGCTGTCCACTTGAGCAGCTCCTGTTCATGCTCATTCAGCACAAAGCTTACCTTTTTTTTTTTTTCCCAGGTTGTCTCAGCTTTTATTTTTTTTATTTTTTTAAATAAATCTTTATTGTTCATATTATTACAAAAGTTCCTCATTTTTTCCCCTCCACCAGGTTCCCACCCCACCCTCTGCCCTTTCCCCACCTCCCACTGTCCTCATCCATAGGTGCAAAGTTTATGTTCAGTCTCTTCCTCCACCCCCCACTCCTCTTTTCCCTGAGAATTGTCAGTCCACTCCCCTTCCGTACCTCTGATTCTATTATATTCACCAGTTAATATTGTTTTTTTAATTCCCCTGGTTTTTAGATTCACTTGTTGATAGTTACATATTTGTTGTTCATAATTTTTATCTTCATTTTTTTTCCTTTTCCTAAAGAACCCCCTTTAGCAATTCATATAACCCTGGTTTGGTGATGATGAACCCCTTTAGCTTTTTTTTATTTGTGAAGCTCTTCACAAAACTTACCTTTTCTTCAAAGCATTTTCCAGCACCATCTCACGTAAAAGCGCTTTCTATCTTTTCTCTTTTTTGATGCACACCCATATCAGAGCTCTTATTACACCTTATCTTAAATATATATGATCTTTATTGGTTGGTGTTGTTTGTTAAACTCTGAGTTCATGAAGGGCAAAGCTGGAAACTTATTCATGTCTGTAAGCTCAGTACCTTTCAGAGTCTGGCAGATGTTCAATGCACACTTACTGAGTACACTTAGCAAATGAACTTAAATCAACCAGTGGGAAATCCGGTGATTTCTCCACTGTAGGCAGGTGGGAAAACCTTATACCACTTTTTAAAAGTGTATTTGTACTCTCCCTTTTTAATGATTCCTCCATGCTTTTTGTTTTATTATAATAAAATCACTTAGCATGAGCTCTACCATCTTCATTAATTTTAACCCGATAATATGGTAGTGTTGATTACAGATTCAATGTGGTACAGCAGATCATGGTAACTTAACCACCTTGCATACCTGAAATGTTATGCCTGTTAAATAGCAATTCCTCATACCCTCCCCAACACAATCTTAGCAACCAATGATCTCCTCTCTGCTTCTGTGAATTTGACTGTAAGTGTAATCATGTAGTCCTTGTTCGGGGACTGGCTCATCTCACTTAACATCATGTTCTCAAGTTTCATCCTTGCTGTTGCATATGGCAATATTTCATTATTTTTAAGGCTGAATAATAGTCTACTGCATGTGCTTACCTTATTTTCTTTATCCTGGTCACCATGGAATGTTATTGGCATTTAGTGAGGGGGAAAGGGGCCATTTATGTCAAATGAAGAAATGTTTCTTCCCTAAAATACCACCAACATGCCCCTTGATACTTACATGTCAAAATCTCTTATAAACAGAGATCTTTAAGACTGCAGGCCAATCAGCATGTAAGAGTCATCAGTAGAAACAAAATATAACATAAATAGCACAGACAGACATCACTCTCAGGAACCCCACAGAGTTCTGGCTTTGCCACTGACTCCAGTGTGTAACTTGGACAAAGTCTCTTATCTTCCCTAAACTCATCAAGAAAAATGGGAATAGCAACACACAGCTAACAGAATTCAGCTGAAGAGTAGATGATAACACATATGGTAGGCATTTGAAAAGGTACATGCTTCCCGCCCCCCCCCCCTTTTTTTTTGGCATATCAGCCTTGAGTCGTTTCTCCATAAACCTGGGATCCTGTCCATGTCTCTAAGAACAGAACAACCCCATTAAAAAATAATTGGTATCTGCTTGAACACAAAATATGTTTAGTCTACTTATTTTTCTCCTTTCTGTTGGAAAACAGTTACTAGTGATTTATTATTGAGAAAGGTAAAAAGCTTTTAGGTCACATAAACAAATAGTACATTGAGAAGGGTCGGGAATCATAGCTATGAAGCTATGGTTTAGGTGGTGAGGGTGGGGAGGAGAAGGAGGAGAAGAACTACAAGGCAGGATAAAAGCCAAATATTTGAATGTCTATATTACCAAACCGAATTTGAGTTTGCTTCTTGGTGAACAAGGAGCCAGACACTGCAATAGTGGTTGCCATGCAAAGAGAAATTTATTTGCAGTAATAAAGGAGCCCATGGGGGATAATTTCCAAAGCCATGGCTCCCTGACCCTGGGCACTTGTATGTGTCTATTCTAGTGAACTAATACACATGTATAAGGAAAGTTCCATCATAGCATGTAGGGGCGGCATCAGGCTGGCACATGCGCAGGAGCAGGTCATGCTTCTTCATGCTGCCCATGGTCAGCAACCCCAGCGGCTGGGATTTCACTGATAAATGAGCTCTTGGTCTCTGGGCTTTCTTCGGTGGTTTCCTCAGGTGGCTATCTAAAGGCCCTATCCTTTCCTGAAAAATATGCAAGCAGCACAGTTAATGGATATTATAGTAATTTTTTCATTTTTAGCTTGGGATGATCTTCCTAGCATGGAGTGACTAGTTAGCTCAGGGTGAACTACTTAGTTTTGGGGTGATACCTAGAGTCTAGCACTGCCAATAAGTGAGGCTCATAATGGTGCTCCTGAATCATCAAGAAGAATGTCAAGAGCCCGGCTGGCATGGATCAGTGGTTGAGCATCAACCTATGAACTAGAAGGTGATGGTTTGATTGACAGTCAGGGCACATGCGGGTTGTGAGCTCAATCACCAGTATGGGGTATGCAGGAGGCAGCCAGTCAACGATTCTCTTTCCTCATTGATGTTTTTATCTCTTTCCTTATCCCTTTCTCTTGAAAATAAATAAAAATATATATTAAAAAATAAGAATGTTAAGATATAACCTGTATACAATGTTTAACAAAAGCAAAGAACTGTGTGGGAAAAAGCTTAAAGTATCAATATTTTTAAAATGCATTTTCATTTTTTAAAGTGCTAACCATCAACTAATCTGGAGACTCACCTATGCAAATGAATGTTTCTCTCAATAGGCATAAATCAAATCAAAACAACATTTTATATACCATTTATTTATGAACCTCAAAACAGAGAAGATCCAATAATATTAGGGGACTTGTGCATTGTTTCTATTGTCAATAGTTTTATACCATGATGCATCAACTTGGTGAAGCCTAATAACCTTGAATAACAAAAATCCAAAGCATTACTGTTGTAAATCCAATTAAGCCTAATAAAAAGATAAAAGATGTGACTGCTACTCCTGAGGATAAAGATTTCCAAAAGTAAATAAGGGAATTTGAACCATGACCCCTACTTTCCCATAAAAGCAAAGATGAAATGCAAAGAGAAATCCACAAGATTGGAGCTGGTAGTTCAAAGCACTGGCGAGCTATCAAAGTCCCGCCCAGGAAAATACAGACTAAGGACATGCAGAAGGAAAGTTTCCCCAACTGCAGTAGTATTGACTCAAGAATTCCAGACTTAAATGTCGGTTCTGGATAGAACTTCAACATGTGTTGGCCAGCCCACCCACCTGGCCCTCCACTCGCTGCTGCTGCTGCAGCCTTCTACGTGGGTCACTCAGCAGAGACTTGGCCCTGGAGAAGATCAGTCCTGTGTGGAATCATTCTATTTGAACATTCCTTCATGTAATCAGCTGCAATAGGCCTCTGGGTGTGACAAATATAAAACATAATGAACTTCACCTCACGATGGATGCAGGGTTAGCCTTGCAACCCTGTGGGATGGCACTGGTGATGCGTTTTTCAATCCTTTTATCTGTGTCTGTTATTCAAAAGCAAGTTCATGTTTAAAAAAAATAATCACTCTGATTTCCCCTTTTTCTCAGAGTTCAAACAGATTGCAAATTCACGTCAACCCACACAGTGTTGCCATATTTAATAATAAATGTATTTTTAAGTTCAAATCCTAAACAGCTGCTCTGAGGATCCTAAGTTGGGAGTCCACTCCAGGCATCACATCTGGTCAAAGATGAGACTGAAAAGATAAAAAAGGAACTTCTGCGTTGAATTGTGATGTGAACTGTGACGTTTAAGGAGCCACTACTAGTACACCAGATAAAACATTAACAAGTAAATTTGCCACAGAATCCATGCTGACACCCACTTTCCCACTTAGGCAAACGCACAAACGTACTCTGCTAAATACTTTACACATGCTCTTTCATTTAATCCTCCCACCCATCCTATGAGGTAGGTACTATAGTATTCCCATTTGGCAGATGAGGTCATGGAGATAGAGATAGGTTTAGAAATGTACTCAAGGTCACTCACCTGATAGATAGGATGACACAAGCTTAGAAGGGAGGATCTTTACTACTGTGACATTCTGTTTGGCATAAAAAGGACATGAATGGGGAGTGAGGGTGCAATCCTCAATGCTCCTTTAGGTATTGCTATTCGCTCTCTGCTTTGGGCTAAATCACTTGATTTTTTTTTTCTTTGCACCTCTCTTCCTCCCCTACTTTCTCTCCTCCTCCTACTTTCTCTCTCTTCCTCCTCCCTCTCCTCTTCATTTTCTACCTATTCCCCCTTCTTCTCTCTTTTTTTTCCCCCTCTAAAATCATAGAATTTCACTAGATTACATCTTTAGTCTAGTTTTAGCTTACATGTTCTATGAGTCCATGCTATGAATAGTTAAGTATGACAAGGAATAGGTAGGTCCTGATAATATTCTTGAAAATGTTCTTTCTCAGGATGAAAATAATTTATTTAAATGTAACTCAAAATGGTTTACTGTTTTCAAGGAAAGAGGAATGCAAAACTGCAGGAACTGTGTCATCTTTGACTTTCACTGAAATGTGATTCAATTACTTTCCAACATAAGGGTAAAACAAGTAAGTAAATTGACTGGAAACAATATGCCCATGTTATTTTGGAAAGTAAATGTCTTAAATTAATCTTAAGTAAGTTCTGCAATTGACGGTGTCGCTTTTCAGTTCCCACTGCATAGTTCTTTCTTCTCAGAGGCTGTTATTGAATATTTTTGCCTCTTTTGCACAAGAAACAATTGTCCATCAGAAAAAATGAGCAGCACCTGATTGGTGCTGTTGAGGAGGGGTTGAGTCTTCCATTTCTCTTTCACAGCTAATAACCTCCATTATCATTGAATACCTATGGAGATGAGCCTTAAAATAAGCATTCTTCCAGATTTCTCTATGACTATAATTATATTTCAAAATGGGAAAATCACATTTTCCATTTAAAATATAATTGCTTTTGCTAGGATGTGAATAAACGAGCAAAATACAGCTGTTTCTAAAAGCTTGTAAATGTCTGTTCATAGTTTTCTATAGTAGCACTTTCTCCCACGGAACACAATTTTCAGTTCCATATCTATAGTGCCACAATCACCTCTCGCTGACACAGACAGAAATGCATCTGATTTATGTACAAGTAGAAGAGACAAACCCCTTTCATAAAGCTTGTTTACAATAAAGACTGCTGCTAGATGTGCATCAAAAAGCTGCTTGCACAATGAGCAATATAAAAATAAATTCCTAATCATCATTAAAAGCAGAAGAACTAAAAAAAAAATGTTTTCAAGTATTGAGTGGGGATGGCACTGGGAGACGAATTATAGATTTTTATCTACAAATGCAGACTCCAATGAGGTAATTTCAGACTTTGGAAGCACCACCTTTAAATTGTCCTAGAAGTGTTGTCACAGCACTTAATTTTATACAGTGATGTGCAAAGAATCAATCCTGAAAATACAATGCTGCTGCTAGATCTCAGGAGGTGTGAGTAGCTGGGAAAGTCTCACACCATCAAGGCACTAGGAAGACATTTTTCTCTTCTCCACATAGTCCTCTTGTACAAACACCAATGCAACTATTGCTTCTGCAATCTAATAAGAAAGCTATTTTGATATTTATTAGTTTAATGATTAACACATGTCAAAAACTCAGTGTCCTCATTATCAAATGGACTAAAAAGTCAAATCCCATTAGGGTGTTTTGAAATTCAAATGAGATAATAGGTGCTTTTAAAATATTTTGTAAGTTATAACATGCCACAGCAAGTGTAAGTTAATGGAATTGTTAAGATATTAGATTACACAAAACTTATAATTCATGTCATGTTAAGTATGAAGTGATTGATCTAAACTTCAAAGTAGTATTAGTACGTAATACCAACTTTCAAAGCCAAGAGGGTGAACACCCTGAAGATCCATTTTGAGCTCCTACTTCAAGCAAAAAGTGGTTCTTGGCAAATGGGCTTTCATCGCCTCCCTTCTCATTATCTCCTGTTCAGTCATGATGCTGACGCTGAGAGTGGGCAAAGACAGGCATAAATCCCTCCTAGAGAATTCTGACTAAAGTTGTGACTCTGTACTTAGACACTCATCATCCACACTTGCTCTCAGATCAACCTGTGAGAGGTGGGAAAGAGACTATTGTGTACTATCTACACATGAGTAAACTGACACTGAGAACAGTTGCGAAACACGCTCAAGACCATGTCAGTTATTGTGAAGTGGTAAGAATCCAGGACTGTCTCTGAATCTCTTTACTCACTCAGTCTACGTAAGGATTATAATATCATTTCTGAGACATTTGCCAGCTGGCCCTTTGAAACAGAGCCCTGACAACCAAATCATAGTCAGTTTCTAATGCAGTAGGCATTCGTTTCATCTTGTGCTAATAATAGAGACATTCAACACAGTGCCCAACTTGCAATATTTAAATCCATTTATTAGATCACCTGTAGAGCTAAATATTTTTGCTGTATTTTCTTATACTTCTTTCCCCCCCAAAAATATGGAAAAAAACAAAGATAGAAAGTAAAAAAGTAACACGCATTGCAAAGGCAAAAGAAGAGTTAATCTTTTCTAAAATTCTGCAATGCCAAATAATTTATTATGAAACAATGCTGACATTTATTAGATAAAATTGAATAACTTATTTTTTCTGTATTATCTCTAAGATCTCTTGAATTATTCAAATTTCAAATGTCAGATACATTAGGCAGATTCCCTCAACAAAGGAGCAAAATGTTCTTTTAACCGAGCGAGCACCGTGATCACAATTTATTATAATGCTAAGCAAACGTCAGCATTGCTTATTCTCTCAGTGACTTAAATTTATAACCAAATCAATAGTCTATTATAGTCACAGCATCTTTGTGTGTATGGTAATTATGCATAATCTGTAGACACAAATAAGCAGAGGAAGAATGAAAAGTGTAAAGGGAATAAAATCTATAGCTTTTTCAGTCTTGTATTAGGGGGGAAAATCTGTTTTTCTAAATAAATAATTCTTACTCTTTATGAAATAACTAAAAACCTAGAAGAAAAGGAACAGACCAGCAAATATGTTTTTCCTTCTTTCTATACCCCCATTTGCCCTTCTACCCTGGGCCTTTTGGGATGTTGGCTGTACTCTGAGCGCACTGGCCTCCATTTTCCAATAGCTTGCTCCTCCTACTCTGCAAGAACTAACCTAGTACCCAAGCTATTCTCTCCAGAGAAGGTACTCCCATTACCCCAGCTCCCAAGTGAGGAGATAAGCTTTCCACCTCCTTAGTTCATAGAGTCATTTTCATCATAGTTCTACTGCTATCTCTTAAAAATCTTTTCTTTGCTTCTACTGTGCATTCTTTATTCTCTTCAGTAGCATCTTTTGATCTCCAGGACATTCGGCTGACTTTCCTACTGACTTCAACACCTGGTTCGCTTTCTTTTCCACTGTTTTCCTTGCCACGGTTTTTTGAAAAGTCAATCTGGGCCTAAATGATTCTTCTAACAAATTAATCTGATAGTCAAAAAGCCTCTTCAATGCCAATTGCTTTTACTACACTCTACACATTAACACTAAGGCATCTACAACTTCAGTATCATTTAAACAATTGCAACCATACCTGCCTACCTCACCCTCTCTTCTGTTTTATGAAACTGACTTTATATTCACTGAAAGCTCTCGACTACTTCTCTCAATCAAGTCATCAGCCCTCTTCTGGCATCTCTGTCTCATATCCTAGCCTAGACCTCAACATTGTTTTTCAGGGCCTTAGATTATCTCTCTTCTTTGTTCTTTATTTTTTTTAAAATATATTTTATTGATTTTTTTACAGAGAGAAAGGGAGATGGATAGAGAGTTAGAAACATTGATGAGAGAGAAACATCCATCAGCTGCCTCCTGCACACTCCCCACTGGATATGTGCCCACAACCAAGGTGCATGCCCCTGTCTGAAATCAAATCTGGGACCCTTCAATCTGCAGGCTGACGCTCTATCTGCTGAGACAAACTGATCAGGGCCTCTTCTTTGTTCTACAGGTGCATCTTGTCAATCCCTATTTTAGACCATTTGATTCTGTACCACAGAAAGTAGCTAGATAAAATGGTAAATGTATTTTGATCTCTTCCCTATAAACTCAGGTTCTCCAACTTGTGCTTATGAACCATTCTACCAAGTCCCTGAATTTCAGCCATTATTGACTTATATCCCTCTCTAGCTTTCTTTATGTCCTTCCTAATCAATTCCAAACTCTGACTGCCTTGTGTGCCCTTTAATACTCTTTGCACCTAAGAACTGGTCTTTGCATTATGGTCAGCTTAGGGCCAGGTGAAGCCCTTTGACCTGCACTGCAACATAGTGTTGGAGAGAGTGCAGAAGATGTAGGCAGAGATCCCCAAGAGCAGCAAGGGCAAGAAGTCCAAGCCAGTCAACAAAGATGTTCCAAGATGTTCCTGCGCAGGGATTCCGTTATCCTGGTCCTGCAGAACCGCTCATTGCTTATCACTGGCCTACTCATTGTTCCCAGAACTTGCTCCCCCATCCTGCAAAGACCTGTGCTGTATTTTGTTTTCTAAAATAAAAATAAAGAATATTGACTGATGCATAGTTAACCTCTCACCAGCTGATTTGTATGTGTTTCAAGAGATAGTGGTGTTTGCTCCCAAATCTATTTATACCAATTATATTTGTTATAATTATGTAAATTAATAAAATATCACATAAGCCATGAATTATTAGGGTAAAAGTGTTTGTTTGTTTTTTTAAATAAATCTATACTGAATGCATTAAAAAATGAATAAAGGCAAACATTATGAAAAGTTTAGTTTGGCATGAGCAACACCATCTCAAAGTTTGGACAAAAAAAATAATAAAAAGCATTTTCTTTTAAATTTAGCTTGTTTATAAAAACACAAGTTTCTTTTCATATTTAAAAATTGAAACTGGAATTCATCAATTTTTATTGCATTGTAGAGAAATTTAAGCCTTTACAAAAAAATATAATAAGGAGCAAAGACCCACAGGGTCATACTAAGTAATAGCCTGGGTCATAGATTCAAAAATATAAATGTTATTTCCATGTATAAAAACAAAATGTGTAAGGTATGAGTGTGTCTTTAATTCTCAGCTTCAGTCTGATTTTTCTCTTAATTAATAAAATATGCGTCCTTATCACATTTCTGCTGCTGTAAACATCTGAAAGCTTGTTTTCTCAGTGAAGTGAAAGGCAATGCGGCCTTGGAAGAGCAGCGAGAGAAGCGTTGGAGGTTTGGAGAGGGTAGGAAGGAGCGGCATATTTAAACACCCAGGACAGCAGGAGTGACACCCCAGCTGAGCCAGGTGAATACTGATTTACAGTAATACCAGCCTGATCAGAGGATTTTTCTCCAGCAACCCTCTGCTGCTTGGAGGCACGCAGTGAGAATGTGGGTGGCTGAACTCATTAAAGGCTGAGGTTTTACCAGGTGGGTAGGACAAAAGCAAAGGAAGGCAATGGAGTAGCAATATTTGTCAGGAGGCGAATATAATAATGAATCATAGAATATACACTAGACAAAGAAGGATGATAACAATAGCAGAGCCAATGGGGAGCAAGTTGTGGGTTTTATGTTTAGACTCCGCATTGAGATGGAAAAATTACTTGAGCCTGTGAGCTGAAATGAATTGGAGGTTTCAATTTGAGATTTCAGAGGTGATGTCATTTCTAGTGATGATACAGTACAAGAGATGGCCATGGGCAGCTGTCAAATAGGTCATCGGAAAGTGGTGGACTAGGAGTGGAGAAGCCAAAATGTGAAGCCATCTTCATGAGTGTTGAAATCTAAGATGAGGGCAAAAGTTTTTGTAGAAAACAAAGATGCTCTGTAGAGACTAAAGTGTTCAATGAATGAATCATGTGAAATGAATTTTGATTGTTGCCAGTGAAGATGTTTACAAAGAAGTTTCAAAGAAGCATCATTTTGTTGTTGTTGTTGTTGTTGTTGTTTTCAAAAGAAAAGGAGTCCCATGTAGCTGAAATGATATGGAATGGGTGGGAAAGGGGTGTCAAAGACATCCTCTAAGGCAGTGGTTGGCAAACTGCAGATGGCAAGCCACATGCAGCTCGCTAGCCGCAGTTTGATGCTCTGTTGACTAAGGAGTTTGCTGACCACTGTTCTAAGGTAACTGAGATATCAGAAAAGAAAATCAACCTCTTTTGAAAGGACCTCAGGGGAAACATTATCAGAAAAGAGCTGGCTTTCCAGCAAGTAGGTTACAGGAAGGTTCCCAGAAATGAAGGTTCCCATAAGATTGGAACAAGAGTGAGAGTTACTTGTTTGAGACCAGAGAGCAAATAAACGGCCCTGCCAGAATTCAAACCCAAGTGTCTACGTGAGTCTGGTGCCTAGGCTGGGTCATGCTGCTTATCAGAGAGAGAAAATCTAGAATTGGATGCTGGAGGTGGGGAGATACATTTTAAAAACTCTTTAATTAATCTCTTTTATTCTTGAACATTGCAAGGACATTAGGATGGTGACAATGGCATTGTAACTGAAAGTGTAACAGAGCTAGGAGAATAGTTAGGCAGTCCCAGGAAACTCAGACTTCAAAGCTGTGGGGAGCCAGCAAGGCCAAGGCATACCCAGCCCAAGGGCGCCTTATTTGCCTGGCCAAGGGTGAACACAACTGGGGGCAATGAAGGATTGAGATTAGATAGACAAGAGAAGGAAAGCTGGGACTCAGTGGGACACTGCTTCCCTGATGGGATCCCAGCAGCGCCACAGACTACAAGCCATTTCTTTATTTTGTAACAGATGCCCCGAGACAAAGTATGGGTGTGATCAAGATGTTTACAACATTCTCACCTACTCAATTGCCTGCACCTGATCAAGCTTTGTTTACTTGCAGTCTATATCACTTAGGCACGTGGGGCCATGTGTTTGGACCATAGGTTAAAGCTTACAACTACAGCTGTTGACTATAACTGTGCTAGGAGGGCTCTGCCCTCAAAGCTGGGACTTGCACTTGGCCATGACAGGACTGTGGCCTGTCATTAGCCCAAGGCTTGAACTGTCCAAACACTATAGCCACGCCCCACACAAAGCTCCACATAGCCTCAAAAACTTGATGTGAACTTCATAACTCAGGTGAGCCTTTTGGAGCAGGCAGAGGTACTACATCAATTGAGACAGTGATGCTATTTTAGAGCTTATGAAGCACTTTTTATAAACTGCTGTTGCCTTGGAATGCTTCCCACAAGAAATTGTTAGAACAAATATGACAATGGGAAGATTGAATTCTCATCACAGTTGATTATTCCAGCAGAAAATAATGCAAAACATCTTGAAGGCATGTGTCTGCTTAATGTCTTTAAGATATGTAGCAATGACACCATTTAGATTTATTTTTTTAAATATTGCATATATTGATGAAACATTTTCTTCTATTCCTAAATCCATCTAAACAAAATAATATCAGTCAAGGTCTAATATTCTGACTAAATTCATATCTCTTCACTGCAAAGAATGATAGAGTTCAAGATCAAGGAGTGCAATAACTGGACAGTGGCCATTGTTATTTAACCCTCTAAAATTAGAACCTAAAAACAACATAAAACTATGAAGAATTAATCTTGAATCTAGTGTAGCCCCCATCATTCCAGACTGGAAAACTCCTGTAACATGAAATGGTTAGACAGTTTCCGAGAGCCATGGGCCACTGCAGCTCTCCTTTCCCCACATTTGTTACGGAGGGGGGAAAATGTCTGGATGATTCTTTTTGCTAATAGATATAAATCCTGTTACCCTCCAATCCCTAATTTGCTATTTCCCAGTGATCCACATTGTCTTTATTCCCCTAAGGCAGTGGTTGGCAAACGCATTAGTCAACAGAGCCAAATATCAACAGTACAAAGATTAAAATTTCTTTTGAGAGCCAAAATTTTTAAACTTCTTCTAATGCCACTTCTTCAAAATAGACTTGCCCAGATTGTGGTATTTTGTGGAAGAGCCACAAAGGGTCAAAGAGCTGCAGTTTGCCGACTATGGCCCTAAGGTAACATCAAGAAAAGTGTTTTTTTTTTCAGCTTTCTAGTTTTGAGGCCACCACTGTTTTGCCTGTCTAGTACCTTTATGCCTTTATCATGAAACTCTACTGCTCCCTTGCACCTAACTGGCTGATGTGTGAAACAGAAAAGGTCACATGACTAGGTGACTGTGGCCACTCTTGATTGGTCCAGCGCTAGACACCTGACTCAAGTCAGACCAGAGTTCTCCAGGGATTTCAGAACCTCTTGGCTGCTGTTCCTACCATGTTTACTGCCATGGGAGATGAAAGACATGAAGGAAGGTGATCTGCAGGGCAAGTCAGGAGACTGAAACACCCACAGAAGTGTTTTCAATGATGCTGCAGCTGCTGGGATAAAAGAGCTGAAGATGTAGAGCAAACCCTTATGTGGTCCAGCACCAGCTATTCTAACACTCCTGTTTCAGTGAGGTAGGATAGAAGGAGACTAGGGAAGCTCCTGGGCAAGTGGAATACAGAAACTGAGACAAGATCATTCAACAAGGCCAAACAATTTGAAATTACAGCCAGCTAGTGAACTATAAGACCTCATCTTCCCTAACCAAGAACATGAAAGCAAATGGTTTATCACTCTCCTCCATATCCAGAGAATACATAGCTTAAATCACCCTGGACTGGAAGATAGAGAACAGAAACCCAATTAATGTCATTTGTGTCAGCTAAGTCCAAGGACGGATAAAGTCAGGGTGAACAAAAAACAAGATAGAGCCAGATAGACCCAAGATAAAAGAAAAACAATAAAGCCCACTAAAGAATAATCTCAGACTCTCCTGTGCCTTCATTTAGATGCTTCAGCATGTTAAAAATGCACCTGGAAAGATGATGAAGATTCTTCTAAAACCCTCTCCTAAGGATACCAGCACCAGCTTGTTCCAGAGCATGCCCACGCCTTTTCTTGGGCATGAACTTTTTACTTCCTCCTAAACACTAAGGGTCCCCATGAGACTTGCAACCAGGGGAGCAATGAGCAGTGATAGATTGTCCTGGACTTACCCCCTGATCCTATCTCCAAAGCCTGCTTTTTCTCTGACTTCCCAGGGAGCTAAAAGCAGCCCCTCCTTGGCCCACATTTTCCTAAAATATTTCTAAGGAGCCAAACAGAGCTCCACTGAGACTCTTTCTTACTGTTTCTTCTATGCTAAGCCCTTCTGTTGCTGCACTGCCCTGGTGTTAATAGACTTACTCTCAAAATCATCTGGACTCATTTTGAAATCTTTCCTGCATCAAGTCAAGAATCCACACACTACACTGGTCCCTATCCCGTGATACACGAGTTCCTTAAGACACCCCAGAATCTCTGTATCTCTATCTAACACTGCTGTCTGGTTTTCACTGGAGCCACCACACCTTGGAATTTTGCTCTCTAAGCAAACAAAATATTAGGTATTCAAGACATTGCTTCACCTTTAACTTCTCTAAGACATGCCTAGAAATACATACTTTGTAAAGCAGAAAGCATTTTAAAAATGCCCATTTTCTGTATGAACAAGCACTTTGAAGTATTAGTCTCAACCACAACCCTGTGAGTAATACTAATAATGAGAGCTCACGTTTGTTGTTAGGTAATGTTGTTCTAAGCACTGTGGTGTGTTGATTACAGTCCTCACTTCATTCAGTATTCATACAGTACATATAAGGAAACTGAAGCTCAGAGAACTCAAAAGAGATGGACAGAGATTCCTCACTCAGGTCTACCTTTAAGGAAGGACTTTGCCCCAGCTTTTGGGAGTGCCTTTGGCAGCCAGCCTTCAGCTGTCAGCCTTGCAGGGCTGACCTCAGCTACAGTAAACTATCTCCCCAAGGTCACATCCCTCCCAGGTTGTAGCTACCTTTCTATGACAGAGGGAGGGGTATCAAGGTCCAAATCAATCTGCAGGAACATTCTAACTACAGAGATTTTGAGCAGAGTGACTGAGGCTATCAGGTATACCTGGATGCTCAATTTTTCCTCTGCCCACCCTGCTTTCTTTCCCTCCCCTCCACAGCTGTTCATCCCATGATGCTCCCTAACAAACACCTCAACACTCACATCTGTCTCAGAGGCTGCTTCCCGGACATCCCAACCTGTGGTGGCTGATTGTTAAGGTTCCTCCAGCCTGCAAGGGCAGCCCTTGGAGTTATATTAGCCTTTCTGACCCAAGGACATACATTTTTCCCTCTGGGCTAGCCACAGTCTATATAATGCATCAGTGCAAAAATTATTGACATATCACAGTCATAACAGTTTAGTTCACAAAGCTTTCTTTGTTAGTAGCAATATAGTCTTTTCTCCAATTATCCCCCAAAAAGAGTTCTTTGAAATAAACACACACACACACACACACACACACAAGAAACTATTCATTCCTTACTAAAAATACATTGGTAAATATATAAAATCCAAAAATAAAACGTAAAAGGCAAATTCAGTTATATTTTTCATTGACTGGAAAAAAAAAATTCACTTGTGAAAAGAAATGGTGTTCTATATTTTTATTATCACTGTCAAATAAGTCTATATGTGATGTATTTTAATATCAATTCCAAATAAAATGTATGCCAGTAGTTTCTCAGACACTATCATCTTATTAATGCTAAAAAAAAAAAAAAAAAAAAAAAAAAAAAAAAAAAATTCAGACCCTAAAACCAATGGGGGGGGAAAAAAAAGCAGAAAAGCAGATGAAAATGTCATAATTTCTTACTCATGCTCTTTGATTCATTTCCTATTAATGAAGACTTCATATTGAGCCATTTAGGGTAAATAAAGGCATAAGCCACCCACCCATCTCATCTTCAACCCTTAGGGGTTACTGAGGAATGCCTTTATGTACAAAGATTACAGAAAGCCCTTCCCAAAAATTTGACCCAGTTGAAAAAGGAGAAAAAATAATAATTTCACAAATTCTCCTGAGTTTTTCCCATCGAAGTGATGGACATTGGGAAGTTAATGGGTAGGCGGCATTTAATGAATCCCATTTTTTTATTTCCCAATAGACTCTGCCCTGGGTTATGGAGCCTGACCTCCACTGGGGGAGGCCAGCTGCACAGATTCTAATTCAATTAGGAACATGTTTTCCTTCTTTAATGATGATTAGACCATGCTGCTCTAAGAAGTATGCTTGTACTTAGATGTCTATGGATAGTTTTGTTTGAATCTTACCTCCTGGAGGGCCCTGAAGGATGAAGAGACACATCTTCAAAGAAGTCTGAACTGCATTCCAAGCATCTAACCTGGAGCATTGTTCCGTGAAAGCCACTCTCAGGAACCCTGCCCACTCACCTCCCAGTACCAGGTGACCCCTAGATGGTATCTAGTCAGAATGACCTGGATATTGGGAAATCAAAATCAACACTTGGTTCATGACCTGCCTTAGCTTACTGAGGAATGGGAGTAGAAGGAGAGATGGAACTTATGCAAGAAAACAGGGTTTCCCTGATTGGAGTCATAAAGTCAAGTTCCTGATAAAGAAATTTGCTGAAAACAACAGACAGGACAGCAAGACCATTCCAGGGAGTGTTTAACTTTCTTACTGTATTTATCTTTTTCATATATAAAAACATTTACATAGTTTATAAAAAGAACAAAATTTATCTAAGCCCTAAACCCCTTTAATTAGTTCCCCCTCTCCAGTACAAGGTAGCATTGGGTGACAACAATGGGGGGAGGGTGTCAAGGAAGCGTGGGCAGCCCCATATTCACACTCCCTGCCTCCCTACCCTGAGCCCTGTCCCTTTATCTCTCATGGAGGCTGATAACCAAGAGCTCCAGAGGTGGCTCCTGGGGGCCAGGTGAGGAGAAGGCGGGAGGAGAAGTAGCCAGCAAACATCTGGAAACATCTTTAGAAAATATAGGGTGTCCCCCCAAAAATGTATACACACTTTGAATGATTATAAAGTCAGTGTTTATTAACATACAGTTCACTTTCAAATTTTTAAAGAATTTTTTTTTTTTGTCAACACCTGTTTTCAAAATGATGACCCTGATGACCTTTCTGGTCCAAGCACTGTGTAATGCGAAGCCATGGAAATCCAAACATCACGAATCATTTCGTTCGGTGTTTGTGTACCTTCAGTTCATCAGCTGTTGCCAGCTTTGTTTGGTACACTTTATCTTTTATGTCTCCCCATTAAAAACTCCATTGGGTGCATTTTCTCTGTTCAAAGTTTAGTCTGTCTTCACCCATTGTTCCAAATTCGCTCCCCAGCCTCTCCCGCCAGTGCTACTCACACTCAGAATGGGCTGGCCCCTCCGGCCTTCCTGTGTTCCCCATCCAGGGATGGGGGGGAGGGTTACGATGCACCATCACCTGAAGGAGTGTATAGATATGCAAACCGTTTTATTTTTACAGTTTGTGGGTGCACTGCTGTGAACTAAGGGAAAGAACTTTGCAAAATAACTACATGGGAATGACATCTGGCTTGCAACTAAGACTATAGGTTTCAAACACTCAAAACAACCCCCCCCCCAAAAAAAAAAAAAATCCAAGCAAACAAACATATTTTTCGTGGTGTAAACTGATGCAACTGTAAGTGGAAAGAGAGAAGTTGGGAAAACCATTTCTAACACGATGCACTGAGACAGCATCAGAGGCCAAGGACATGGAGGTGAAAATGTTAGAGCGTCATCAATTTAGTCGCAGATGTCTCTCTTTTTAAATATGGGGAGAGAAAACAATGATCTGGGGGCATTATTTGCCCACATGATTCTTTGTCTGGTTGGGGTATGATATCAGCAAGTTCAGCCACACAAGCCAGAGCAGATTTATTTCATGTTACCAAACATCTTTCTCAGTACTTTGGGCTGCACTTGGTAAAACTAAAATAAAATTGTATTGTACGTGTTCCCACTCACTGTAGAAATTTAAAATACCCAAGCTCACAGCTTATATATAAACTTTGGGGATGTGTCTGTAAATAGATTTGGGGAAAGTATCTTTTGTATTTCCTGAGCATTGTCCTCAAATGCCTACTAAAGGGACTCTCTTCTTTCCCCAGTTGACTTGGTTAACATGTGAAATTCCTTGCCCTTTAGTATTTAGTTAGCCTTTCCAATGAAATCCTGTAGAACTGCCTCCCGAATGTCTCCCCAATTCTGGCCCTCCCCGCAGTCAGTAACACAGAAAGCAGGTTTATAGAGATTAGCATGCCCTCAATGAGTCATCCGTATTTGTGGAATTCTGTACAATAAAAATGAGCACAGATATGCTGACCTCATTTAGTTCCCTGCTTCTTAGGCACTTTTCTTAACCATTTCACTCTCAGAACCTAGAAGCTCAGCAAACAAATTCAGAAAAAGGGAGTTGGTGAAGGAGATGACTCCAAACGAATGGGTTAACCCCCCTCAATTTTCCAGAAAGGGTTAGCATACAGATGCTGCCAGCATAGAACATGAGAAGCAAAGAGAGCCAGACCAAACTCAGAGAGAAGCGACTCAATGCTGAAGAGGAACTGGGCAAACATCCCTACCCACATTGTCATCCTCTGCCCCCTCTACCCCCAGGCTGAGCATCCTTGCCTTGACTTCACTCTACTCTTATGGAAGAAGCGATGAGTACGAAGTCAGAACATCTGAGTTTTAATCCAGACCTGCCAGTGTTATTATGACTGACTAATTTGTTTCCCTGATCTCCAGTTTTGTTCTCTGTTCAATGAGGATAAAAATAATAATCTTGCATGATCTCTGTGAAAATTCATTTATTCATTCAAAAATATCCGTGGAGCTCTTACTGAGTGCCATGTGCTTTCTAGGTGCTGGAAATGTATCAGTGGAAATAAACAATCAAAGTTTCTGTGCTTATGTTGCTTACTAGCATATTCCAGGAAAGAGACCATAAGTAATGTAATGTAATTTTGATAAGAGCTGGTCTATTATTTTGTAGAATGTTTCTCAGTTTAGATTTGGCTAATGTATTTTTCTTTGATTATATTCAGATTATGCATTTTATACAAGAATCGCACAGAAGGGATGTTGTACCATTTTTATTGCATCATGGGTGGTGCGTGATGTCAATATGTCTATCGCTGGTGCTGTTAATCTTGGTCACTTTGTTAAAGTGATGTCTGCAGGGTTTCTGCACCGTAAAGTTACTAATTTTTTATAGTTAATGGATAGTTTATAATACATACTTTGAGACAATGCATCCTATTTTTGCTAAAACACTAATTTATTATCAATTGGGGGATATTGCTTGCAGCAATTATTATTTTGGCATTTGCTGAACTTAATTTTACATTTCCCTCATACCCTCTATGTATACTAGAGTTTTGACTATAAGAAAGAGCTTAGTTACTTTTAGCTCTGTACTCTTCTGTGTGAATTTTAGGACAAATTTGCCGATTTCCACAAACAAAATTCTGTTTGGATTTTTAGAATAAAAATGCATTAAATTTATAGATTAATTTGGATGAAATGGACATCTTTGTGATATAGCCTTTTTAACTATGACAACGTTATGCTTTGTCATTTATGCAGATCTTTTTTTATAGTTTTCCATAATGCTTTAAAGTTTTTTTTCCCCACCTAGTTCTTCCAATCCTTTTGTTGGATTTATTCCTAGCTAGCATACGTTTTTGTTGCTATTTGGGATTATAATAATTGGTTTTTATTATATTTTCAATTAGTTGTTACTGGTATAAAGCTTTTTACGTGTGGTTGTGGAAAATGTTTTAGTTCTAATGATATGAAATATAATAAATATGTGGATGATAAAGTATCAGCTAATTAGACTCAGATCCAGTGACCACATGAAATAGATTCAAGCATCCTTCTCCAGGCCTGCACACACTGCCCACAGTTTGAGGATCTCTGGTTTGCATCTTGCCTTTTAGAATGACCTAAATAATAGCAATGTATGAATCATAACCTTAAGCTAGAACAGAGAAAGTAGTTTGGTTACTAAACCCCTTTTTTCCCTGATGCTTTAAATATAACTCAGGATGTATCTGTCATCTGGCCTCTGTGATCGGTGATGTCTTGGCTTTTGAATTTGATGAATGCAAGCTCAACTGTAGTAATACAGTTGCTGAACCTCCAACTCAGCCTCAGGAGAGCTGGTGACAGGATGGTTTCTCCAAGGGACCTCATGGGACAGAAGGATGAGTCAGCAGGGACATAAGCTCACTAGGGTAGACTAGAGCTCACTAGCTCTTTCTTTCAGTTGCTAGTTTAATGTGAAAAGAACCAAGCGACACTTCACAATCATTGAGCCCCTTAATTTTCACAATGTTTTGATGAGATATCATTGCCCCATTTTATAAACAAGAATGAAAAATTTAGGAAATTAAGTAACCTGACAAAGGAAGCATGATATGAACTTTGCTCTCCTTAATTTCAATATCTTTGCTTTTCCCACTGTCCCATTCATTGATGCTTATTTTTATTGATATTTATTTGTGTTCTATCAATATAGCATTTCTTGTGCACAGAGGTGAATTTTGCTATAAAGAAGTTTAGTTAATAGGTTACTCAACTGGTCAGTGACTAAGACTGACCTGTGCAGAGATGTATGGGCAATGCACCTGACCATCCCTGGAAAGAGAATAATGAGGATAGGTCCCAAGGCTGAGCAACAGCCCTTGCTACACACCTCCTTTCATGTTGTATCAGTACACATGTCTAATTGGGAAAACAATGGAAAGGGTCTTGGTTCTTAGGTAATATCTCTTATTAAGTAAAGGATCTGGAATAAAAACAACCATATCTAACCAATAACATCAGAAAAATCAATGGGCCTTATGCACAAGCAGAATAAAAGGAAATAGAGTTTATATTTCTACATTAAAATATATTACAAGGAGGATGTAAGAAAAATATATTTAAGGATGGCATTTTTGAAGTTATATACAGCAAAATAGCAACAGCAACAACATAGAACAGAGGTTATTGCACTGGCATGCTTTAACTAGATCATTTTGCCCCTCAATTAACCCTTCTTTCTCTTCCAAGTTTGCTTTTACCTCCCTTATCTGTAAAATAAGACAAGCACGAATATACTGTCCACCAAAGTTTGGGGAAATGTTTGTTTATTTGTTTGCCTTGCCAAAATATGTCTTGTTAAACTTGCTATACCACTAAACTTACTATATAGTAAACTTACTAAATAGTAAACTTACTATACCACTAAACCATGGTATAGTAACAGTTGAATTTCATTTTGGGGATATTTAAAATATTGAATATTTAGATATCAGAAGTCTTCTACAGTAACAAAGAGAGTAAACTAGATGTTTAGTTTACTCTCTTTGTTACTGTAGTTTTGTGTAGGTTTAAAAACAAGGAAATCATGTAAGAGAATCGTATACATTTTCTTTCTCTGCAAATGCTCTTCAGTTGACAGGAAAAGAGACATGCTGCTTTCTTTAGCTCTTTGCATAAAACCTTCAGGGATCTGTCTATATAATCCAAATGTGGTAACCATTTATGCTTTCTCTCCGATCTGAGCAAAAAAAAATTAGAGGCCACTATTCCTACAGTAATTCTTTAAAGACAAAAACAGAAAACCAGCCCCTTGAACTTCATCTTTGCAACCCAAGGAAGAGCTGACCCTGCCACACAGGTGCTTCTACCCAAGCCATGCCTCTCACATTTCCCAAAGAGCTCGGTCAGATAGGAGAGTCACAGAAACATTTTGGAATGTCACCACCCTCTGTGCTAAAATCTGGGCCAGTCAAAGGAAAACATCCAACCCCAAGTACCTTGAACTTGGTTGAAATAGTTGTTTATTCTCCATATTCAAGGTAATGGCAGCTGGGTGGAAATAATTTTACCCAATTATCAAGGGACCCAAAATGTCTCTTCTAGATGAAAAAAAAAAACACTTCTTGTAAAACGTAATTGAGAAGTATAGCATTAAAACAAAAACTGTCACTATCTTGGAGTGTCTTCCTTGTGCCAATACAGTTCTGCTTTTTAAAATTAGTCCATTTCTCTCCATCTTTACCAAAAAAAAATTATAATGATTGCTCACACTTTACTTAGTCACTTATGTGACACACCTGGTTCTTTGTTAACCCAATTGATTTCCACGAGAGCCACCAGTGGACTCAGTGTAAGTGTTTCCATTTTTTTATTTATTTTTTATTGATTTCAGAGAAGAGGGGAGAGGAAGAGAGATAGAAACATCAATAATGAGAGAGAATCATTGATCGGTTGCCTGAGCCCACAACCCAAGCATGTGCCCTTCAGTCCCCAGGCCAACGCTCTATCCACTGAACCAAACCAGCTAGGGCAAGTGTCCGCATTTCAAAGATAAGGACAGTGAAGCACAGAGAAAATATGCAATTGCCCGTGGTCCAATGATCCATAAGTGGAGGAGCTGGCTTTGGTCCTAAGCTGGTATGGAGCCCGCACCCTCTTGCATAATGCTACCTGCCTCTACCTCCAACTCCCAGGAGGCAGAATGTTTACAAACATTCAGCTGACAGAGAGGACCTAGGCCCAGAGAGAGTAACCTGGAGGCACTGCAATGTGTGCCTCCCCTGTTTGCAGAGCCAAAGCCTGTGTTCTTCATCACTGCTGGGGCAACATCCAGAGGACACTCAGTGCTCCATCTGGACATGGCCCTAGAGGGCTATCCATATCCCACAGCCTGTCATGCAAATAAAACGATCTGTTCTCTCATAATGTGTGGCCGATAGCGAAAGCCCACAGCGATCTAGCAGGGTTAGAAGCCGGGTACAAAATACATGACTGTGCTCTGACCTTCCCTTCAGACAGATGGAATGGTGAAAGTGACGGTCATTCCTAAGGAAGGTCAGCCTTCCCATGATGGGATGATGGGTAGCAGGCGCTCACGGGGGTCTGAGGAAGGGGGTGCTGCCTGATGGCTTTTCCTGTTTCCTCCACTTGAGCTCACTGCGTGCACATGTGAGAGATGCATTGGGTTGTTGAGGGATAATTCAGCTGCTACAGCAAAATGAAAGAAAATATGGTTGTGGGCATTTACAAGTTGCACTCATTATGCCAGGTTTTTGAAGTCAAAATCCAAGCTGTTCTGAATTTATTGCCTTATTACAGTCCAAGGAATATAATTAAAAGCTATGGCTGGCACATAATTACTAATTATCCAGTAACCGCCATGCTTCTTCTGGGCTTGAATATTTATTCATAATTACTATCTCCACATCAAATTACCTATCTTGGATAGCCATAGGCTGATATTTTCTTATTGTTTTTGTTCTGTAAGTAGGCCTATCACATTTCAGCTGGCCAACTGATCTTTGAAGAAAGAACTGACTCGGTCATGCTCATTTTACACTTAATTAAATATGAGACCTTTAACTTCTGAGAAAATATTGAGTAACTAGACTTATCAAGGTTTTTAAAGCCAACCCAGCATTTTACATTCAATAAACAAGCGATGGATCAATGAAGATTCATATATTCTTCATGGGGTCCAAACCAGTGAGTAAGTTGGATAAAAAATTTTTTATAGAATCAGTGGGTAAAATAAGGATAAGATTGGATGATAACTACTGAGAGGCTTATGTATTTTAATTCCATTCTCTCTTCACAAGATGTTGAATTTCTTGAAAGTAAACTCTGCTTTACTTACTAATCTTTATGTGCAAAGCATAGTACCTAGGGCAGTGGTTGTCAAACTCCTTAGTCAACAGAGCCAAATATCAACAGTACAACGATTGAAATTTCTTTTTTTTTAATATAGTTTATTAAGTTTTTATAGAGAGGAAGGGAGAGGAGAGAGATAGAGAGCTAGAAACATCGATGAGAGAGAGACATCGGCCAGCTGCCTCCTGCACACCCCACATCAGGGATGTGCCTGCAACCAATGTACATGCCCTTGACCGGAATCGAACCTGGGACTTTTCAGTCCGCAGACGGACACTCTATCCACTGAGCCAAACTGGTTTGGGCTGAAATTTCTTTTGAGAGCCAATTTTTTAAAACTTAAACTGTATAGGTAAGTACATTATTATTAACTTAATTAGGGTACTCCTAAGCTGGCCTTTGCTAAAAACTCAAGGGGCCAAAGAGCCACATGTGGCTTGCGAGCCACAGTTTGCCGACCACTGACCTAGGACATACCCTATTTCCCCGAAAATAAGACAGTGTCTTATATTAATTTTTGGTCCCAAAGATGCGCTAGGTCTTATTTTCAGGGGATGTCTTATTTTTCCATGAAGAAGAATACGGTACACATTTATTGTTAAATGAAAATAAAGGAAATTTATTACCTGTATACGGTACGGTAGTACAGTAGTTGTCAACATAAACCAGACAAACTGTGAATCCTACAGTATCAAGAATTTACTCATTTATTCAACGACAATCATGTCATCATCTTCTGGAACATCATCATAACAATCCAATTCCTGAATTTCCTGGTGAATTTCTTGTGACTCCATTTCTTTCAGAATCGGTGGACCAAATCTCTCATGTTTAGCCTAGGGGGGGGGGGCCTTATTTTCGGGGGATGCCTTATATTTCACTCAGAAGGAAACCTGTAGGTAAGTCTTATTTTCGGAGGATGTCTTATTTTCGGGGAAACACGGTAGTTAGTACTTCATAAATGTTTGTTAAACTAGTGAATGGATGAATGAATGAGTGAATAAATGAATGAATGAATGAATGAGATAAGCAGGACACATGAGTGTGAAACATAAGTACCAATTTGCTGTAGGAGTTCTCTGTCACAGGAAATAAACTAGGACAACAAAAGGTCTTTTTGAGGTATATTCCAAAAAGTATAGAGTGGAAAGTATTTCCACCTACACATTTATATGTAACATAAATCACAAATGGTATTCCACGAGGTTTCAGTGTTGACTTGAGGCATCTCCTCCCCAAAGCAGGATGAAGAACTTTGTGCCAATTGTCCTCTTGTCTGTCTCCTTGGTTCTATCTAGACTCCAATCATTCTGTCCTTGTTTAAAAGGATGCTTCCTCTCACAATATATATAAATATTGAATCTTTACACTGTACACCTGAAACTAATACAAGGTTCTATGTCAAGTATATCTCAATAGAAAATAGAAACAAAATTAAAGGACACTCCCACTTAGATATTCATATTAATGGCAAAGACATTTCAAGTGTTACGTTGAAAAGGGAGCCAGCTTTACCCCTGACCTGACTACATTTCTCTAGTTCTAGTTAACTTGCTGCTTCATAGAAGTGTCTTGACTCTTTCACAATAGGTTCTGCAAAATAACCACCACCTGCTTTCTTCCTTTCTCTGTCTCTTTTAATGAAAACCTTCTCTGCTTTGATGGTGAGAAGGTATTAAATAGACTTTCTGGATTTTAGCAGGAACACTATAACTACCTAGCAGACATGTCTACCACGTTACAAAAGCACTGAGTTTATGAAACTTTTTTTTTTTTTATTCAAACTTCCCACCCAGTATAGCCACCTATGCTTCTACTGTTGTTAACTCATTCTCATTCCCTAAGGATAGGCTACATTATACATTCAACCAAACATATACTAGTAGTAACTAAAATACTAGTCATTTGGATAGCCCCTTATAATTGGAATTATTTCTGATTAAATAACTTCTTTTTTTCTATTTTTAAAATATGTTTTTATTGGTTTTAGAGAGAGTGGAGGGAGAGGGATAGAGAGATAGAAACATCATCCACCACTACCTTTTGCACACACACACCCTCCACGGTGATCAAGCCTGCAACCCGGAAATCAAATCAATGACCTCTTGGTTCATGGGTGGATGCTCAAATCAATGAGCAACAGTGGCCAAGCTAATGAATTTATTTCTTATAAGAGCCAGCTTACAAACCAAAGCCAGGACTGTTTACATAACCCACCTTGGGGAGTGGCAGGGCTTTTTGGTTCCCACGTCAAGATGGTGTTTTATTCTTCTAACATCTTTGCAATGTATTTTAAAATATTTCTTCCAGCTTAACACCAAAACCTACTGATGGCTTAATTTTCAAGTGACTTTATGAAAACACTTGTCCTTGGGACTCACATTTTTTCACCCCTAGCCACAAAGGGTGGATGCTCAAACTACTGAGCATTGGTGACCTTCTGCAGCCAGCTCCATGGCCGAAAGGTCGTTGGGGGCTGCAGCCACTCAGTTTGCAGAGTGCAGAGGAGCTTCAAGCATCATTCTTCCAGAGGCCCATGCATAGCATGACTTCTGTTGCTCTCCCCTGCACCCTTTCAATCTTTGAAAATGCCTTTCTGCAGGGGAGTGATCAGCATATCGCCACACAGTTTCAAAATGGTTCTGAAGACTAACAGTTTGTGAATACGGAGTTATTGGTTCCTTTCCATTCCATTCCAGCCAGCTCTCTATTATCCCAGTGCTGTTCACTGAGTTCCCGAATTACCCGGGTCATTTGTTCTGCTCCTTTCTTCTTCTGCTGGAAGTACCTTGCCATTTCAAGTGTGACTGTTTGCCAGCCCACAGATAGCAAACAAAAAAAATAAAGTGAGCTCAGTTTGCTATTTGTTCACAATCTCAGCATATACTTTCTTTCTTTAATTACTAAGTTTGTCTGGAAGTTTTTCTTGTTCTTGTTCAAATCAGATCCTGCTTCTCTCTTCAGGACTCTCTCCAGGCCTGATTCACAGCCCACTCCTGCTTCCTCTCCCTCCCTCCCTTCATAGATGTTTTCTCCAAATTTCTTGTACCCCAAATTCAGTCTCAGCACCCCCATCTGAAAACCTGACCTGAAGCAGCCAGGAATCCCCACTGTTCCAGGTGATCCTTCCATACCAAATGCAAAGCATACTAAGAAAATGACAAGGGGATCTCTGTTGTGCCATTTGAACCGCGAATAAACAATTTCTTCATTTTGATAGGTGCTATACATTTTGCAAAGTACAGGGAATATTTGTAACATGACTTTACTATGAGAAAAAAATAAACAATAATTTTAATTACTAAAAGGACATATTTCTTTTCCATGGGGCTATTTTAACTAGAATAATAAGGCTTTAGAGTTAATTTATGTGACCATTTTTCTTAACGCTTCTCAAGGGAGAGGTGGAAGAGAGCTAACAATGATTGAACACTTACCATGTAACAGCAGTGTTCTTACATTGTTCATAGACTACTTTTAACATACAGTTGGGCTTGAGCTGCTACGCCTGGAATCAGATTTTGTAATGCAGTCAACGAACAGAACCGCAGCCTCTCCCAGTCAGGAGACTGCCAGGTCTGCAGTCAATGTTTAAAGCTGCATCCTAACCAGAGGCATACAGCCTGTCATCATCATTTTTGGCCACAAGGGGTCAGCCTCTGCACCTACTGTAATAATGTTTACATGAAACCTGGGAGGGAAAAGAAACCTTTCATTTCGTGTTTAACATAATACGTTTATTGCAATAACATAAAAAGTTTATTGTCAAATAAAGATCCTTGAAGCTGCAACATAAGATACTTAGCTCCCACATCGCCTACAAATTGTGTTACACTTATTCAGATCAAAGCGTGGGTTCTGAGAATGTTAGACCTGTGAGGGACCTTCTAGGTATGAAAAGCGTCAGCTATCTGTGATTGCCCCTTACTCTGTGCTGAGCGCCATACTAATCAATGTCACACAGGGTGTCTCAATGATCCCCCATAACACTGTGAGTCAGGTCTGCCACCCCACATTTCAGACCAGGTAACTGAGACTAAGTCATTCCCTTGACAAATATCTGTTAAGCACAGAAGACCGGGCAGCAAGTCAATGGGTGAACCAGGCTTTCTACTTAAGTTTGATGCCAAATCTTGCTTTTGTCTTTTTTGGTACCTTCAATGCCTTTGTTTACCAAGTGGGGAGGGGGGTGGGGGGAGTGGTGGTGGTGGTGGTGGTGGAACAGGGCCCAAGAGGCAAAATGAATTGACCAAAGGAACAGAACTCCCTGGTTTAGCACTTCTTCCTCTGACATACTGATCCTGGGTGAGATGCCCTCTAGCCTTAAGGTCAGAAGACAGGCTCAGTAAAGTGAATTGCAAAGCCCTTGCTTTTCCCCAGTGGTGGGAGAGAAAAGGAGTACATACATGTGTTGGGAAACATCTAATTTTCATGAAGTCAGTAAGATGACCAAAGCTCCTGAAAAAATTACTTTTGTTTAACCTCATTAAAATTCGTGTTTAACTGCAGTTTTCTCTCAGAAATGTCATAGTGTTATTCCATCACTGTCTCCTTTATTATTTCTCCTTTATTCTCTTTTCCTTGTCTAACATTTCTGCTGTATATTGGTTTTCTCACTAGTCTCCAGGCCTCTCAAATCTTACAGTGTTCATTAATTATCTCTCTTTACTAAATACTGTATAATTTCCTCATATCTCCCTTTAAGGCTATCCATTTTACCTGTCTCTAATTTGTTATTTAATCTACCTTTTTTTTAATTTAAAGGTTATATTTTTAATTTCTGTTACATCCTGTTTTTCAATTTCTGCCTATTTGATTTTCAAAGTAGTTCATCTTTCTCTTGAGGTGCCAATGCCTTCATTTACATCTTTAGCCATTTTTAGTATGCCTATATTATACTCTACTTCAGGTTGACATTATCATTTTTAACTTCTTGAAGTTCTAATAATTTTCTAACTCATAATAGATTATGGTCTCATTTGCTATGTATTTTATGAACTGAGATATGAAAATTAGGGAGACTATGTTTTTCAGTGAGAATCCACAGTGGTTTCTTCCTATTTACCTTTAAAACCAAAGTACTGGACCTGGACCAAAATGGAGATGGAATAAATATTTGTTGAGCATGAAAACTGAAGTGAAGAGAGATGGATTTGAATGATAGCCATTGGAAAATGACAGTGAATGACAAACAGTTCCCAGACCAGCACCCTTTTGTGGGCCACTTTGAATGGCACTGATCCAAAGCAAGACATTTCACCTTACTACGTTTTAGTTTTCTCATTAACAAAAAGGGGAGGAGGCTTGTAATGACATTATTCTGGCCTACCTCCTCTGGATTCATACAAATGGAATTAGATAATGAACGGGAATTACTCCACACAGTGCCTCACACAGTCATCTTTGGCTCTCTTATTTGTTTGATGATGTTCATCCTTACTTACATGTTGCACTGTAAGCTTTACATTAGTTGCAGGTATGTATTTTTATTAATTCTTAACAAGGTTTTTAAGCTCAAAAACTGCTTTGGCCTTTATTTTTGATGAATGGCTACTCTGCATTCTCTTTTTGGTTAGTATAAACTTTACTGAATGGCTTTTGTTATATGTATTTGATATCTATGAGGGTACTTATTTATTGAAAGCAAGATGAGCTTTCTCATGACTAAATCCCCAGAACTCAGCAAAATTTCTGCCATGGATTAACCCTCATCAATGCTTACTGAACAGTTCATTGCCCCGCCCCCTCCCCAGCCTCACCCTATAGCGCTGGCTATGGTCTTCTACTGAGGAGGCTCCAAATGAGCATGGATGGTCTAACTATAACCTCCATTTGTGCTGGTTGTTATGTTCCTACAGCATTTGGGTATTATTCAGCGGTGGCATTAAAGAGCAATCATTTAGAATGTGAGTCATCCATGAAAAAAAAATTTTTTTTTTTAATCCTGTAGCATACTGGATTCAAGTCCCCTTTGTTTCGGTTACTAAATAGCAGAGAACATTAACCACCTACACTCAGCTTCCCACCACAGCAATGAAACATGGCACAGTAATGAAGAATCCTACAGACCTCGGCAAGGCCAAACCAAGGAATTGCACTATGTGGTTTGGAAGCTCCCTATTCATAGAGCCTGGGGCATAAGAACGAATTCTGCAAAAAGAAAAGAAAAACTAAAACAGAACAAACAAACAAAAAAAAGCCTCTTTTGATTTTTGTACCCACTCACATTCCAACCTTATGCCTAAATAAAGTAAGTAAATATAACAACAATAACAGCTTCTTGACTGACCCTGGAAAAATCTGTTTCCGGGAATACAGTAGGTGATGCCTATATGAAATATAGGCTATATTATAAAATATAAATGAAATGATTCATGAAATAGCTAAGGCAAATTATCAAAGTGAATTAAAACCTAAACTGCTTTAGGGAGAAGAAAAACATGTTTTTCTATTCTTTGCTAAATTTGTTAATTTCAGATCAATATAGCAATGACATTTTAGAAAGAAAGAAACTGCATAAACAAGACTGGTGAATAAGGACACCCTCCTGCTTTACGGAACATATGACAGTCAGATTTTGAGATTTCATCATCATTTCATCTCACCTTGAGGTTGAAAGAGAACTCTCCCACCGTATTCCTGCTCACCCGTGGCCAGGCACTGACCCTTGTCATTAGCTAGTTGCACTATAAACCTGAAGGAAAATTTACTCCCAATACAGCCACTCGAGACCCCAGCAACATATTACTTTTCTGTATCTTATGATGCTTTACATCTTATAAATACTTTAAAATATGTTTGTTTTTATTGATTTTTAAAGAGAGAGGAAAACATAGAAACATCAATGAGAGAGAAACATTGATTAGCTGCCTCCTGCATACCCCCTAATAGAGATTGAGCTGGAAACCTAGGCATGTGCCCTGACTGGGAATCCAATAAGTGACCTCTTGGTGCATGGGATGATGCCCAATCTACTGAGCCACACCAGCGGGGTGATGTCTTATAAATCTTGATGCCAAGGAGAGACTGTCCTCCTAGGGCCAGCCAATTCTTAGAGATAGCAAAGAGTAAGGCCAAGAGCTCATTCTTCATATGCAAATTAACTCCCAAATATTTCCTTTAACACTCACACACCAAAGCAATAAATTTATCCCTAAGTCATCCGAGGACCAGGTACCGGGCAACCAGAGACCATCCTTATAGCCTAAAGCACCGAAATTATTCAAAAGACCCAATTGAACTATCTACTCTTCCCTGCCTTGCTTTTCCCACAGAAATCCCAGTCAAGGTTCTAGTCTAGGCTTTCTCCTCACTGCTGCTTCTGCTCCTGACCAGACCAGGTGCTGAACCCTGCAGCCCTGCGTGATGTGGCACGTCCCTTCCTCTCAGGAAATGTCAGAACAGATACTGTACTCTTTCAATGGCATTGACCTCTCTGGGCCGTCGCTCAGTCACCTCCATACATTAAAATCCTACCGGGACAAATGAGACAAGTGATATAGAAGTGATACATACACAGACATGTGATTCTTCTGGACTCCTTTGTTTTTGCATCTTGTTGGGAGACAAGCCACACAGACATAATTAGAAACGGACAACTGTATGCACAGATTTCTAACGAGGAAGTTAGAGCCTGCCAGCTTTGCTTAGCTTTTGACTTTCTGAAAACACTTTAGCAGCCATCAATTTTATTTCAAGGGCCCTCACTAAAACTTGAATTGCCAGGTGAACCAGCTTTCAAAGTGACACTATACAGCTTCCCAGTGACATTACTGTAACAACCAGCTACTTGGGATTATGCTCCACTGAGTGGCCCATGAGCTCTTTCTGACCAAAGTGAGGTGCAGATCTTGCTGCTGTCCTCAGCCCATAAGGCTTCAATGGAGACCTGAGCTTTAGATCCTTCACATTCTTTGAGCTTTTGTGTAAGACATAGCAGGCCCTCTGCTGGTAGCAATCATTGATTGTACTTCACCAAACAGAGACTGTCTATGGCAGTGGGGCAGTGGCTCTTAACCTTTACTGTACCCCGGAATCTTCTAGGAAGCTTTCTGGAAATACTGACATCTATGTTCCCCTGCAAGATGTTTGCTTTTGGCTCATTGAGATTTGAACGTGGAGATATTTTAAAACTCCTGTGGGTGATTTTAATAGTCACATAGAATTGAAAATAATCACCTATAGGGTATCATCCTCTACTCCCGAGGCCTGCTCATGGAAACTATAAAACCTGATGCTCTATCCCCATTTAGCTAGATGGGATTCACAAGAGCATGCACATCTAATAACAGAAATGTTTCCAAAAGAAAAATGGCCCAAGAAAAAGCAGTGTGGTTTACTGAACAAATTAGGAATGTTCTTGATTTACACTTAGCATCTACTTGTCAAGAGGTTCTGGATCATTCACTGCAATTGTTTTTCTGCATAAGACTCACATGTGAGGGTCTGTTTTGTGGAGCTTCCAAATGATCAAGCTTCAAAGAAAATGAAATTAAGAAATTTTCTAAAAACTATTGGTGGGATCGTATTAATTAAGGGAGGGTAAACAATTGTTACTAGCCAAGTAAAGTTTACTGCTCTGTTACAATAGCTTGCTCAAACTTAGAGAAAACAACCTGGACAAATCCATTAGCATTTGTGGACAAGAGCAACAGACTTGCGATTGCATCCTCATCTACTCTAATAAAAGCGTAATATGCTAATTAGACTGGGTCTACAGGACATCTTCTGGACATCTGACTTCCTTCCAAAGCCACAGTGGCAGAGGCCAGAGCAAAGGCAGTTAGGGGTGATCAGGCTGGCACAGGGGAACAAGCAGTTAGGGGGCAATAAAGCCAGCAGGAGACGGTGGTTGGGAGTGATCAGGCCAGCACAGGAAGGTAGTGGGAGGCAATCAGGCTGGCAGGCAGGTGAGTGGTTAGGAACCAGAGGTCCTGGATTTTGAGAAAGATGTCTGACTGCTGGTTTAGGCCTGATCCCACAGTCAGATATCCCCCGAGGGATCCCAGATTGCAGAGGGTGCAGGCCTGGCTGAAGGATACTCCCCATCCCATGCACAAATTTCATACACTGGGCCTTTAGTTTATTTATAATTCTTTAAATCTTATATAGATGGGCTCCTTGATTTCATACATGGTAGTTAAAAGAAGTGTTTTTAGTGAACCATGGCAAGATATTCACAAAGAAAAACATCCTTATCAATCTATCATTTGTTTTAAACAAAATAGACTTGCTTTGGGATTCTTTTTGTTTTTCTTAATAAAAAAAAAAAAAAAGATGGACCAGAAAGAATCAAGTAAGTGGAAGCTACTCTTACCTCCTCCCATGACCACATCAAAATTACAATTAAATTAGAAAACAAGCAACCTGGATGACCATCCATTTCCCCCTCTTCCCAATGATTCCACTGTTGTAGCTTTCGGGTGAGGGCCATCTTCCCCTCTGCCCAATGATTCCACTGTTCCTGGGCAGAGCTCTCCCTCCACACAGCCAAATCTTAACCTGCTCTAGCCCGATAAACTCTACTGGCTCCCCCTTCACAACTCCCTAAAATCTGCCCCCCACTGCAGAAGTCCACAGGCCCCAGATTGGTTGCAACTGGCCTGGGTTAACCCTGAGACTTCTGCTGAGTGACCTCAGACCTAGCACTGGCACTGCATTTGATTCTGTACTGACCTGTTAAACACCACTCACCCTTACCTGATGACTACCTGAGACCCATAGTACTTCTTGCAACTGCGAACTGCCTGAGGCCCTTTCAGTGGCTGAGCCTAACAAGCTGCTGGCAGGCCATGGCAGGTCTCCGAGTGCCTTAGGCCCTTTGCTGACCTGCCTCAGACCCATTCCAGGTGGCAGCTGGCTCAGTATGGAGTGTGGCCTCTCCCACGTGCACCCATGTTCCAGCACAGGCAGCCACCAACCGTGGATTGCTTTGAGTTTCCTAATAAGTACCCCAGAGCCAATCACAGGCAGCATCTGACATTGACCTGCGCCAGTCACTTTCAAGAGGCCCCAGAACCAAAATACCAGATGGCTGGCTTCAGAACTCATCAGAGCAATTAGCGTCACAAGCAACACACCCAAAGGGAGGTCTTGGCAGGCGCCAGATCCTACGAGGGCAAATCCTGCTCTGTGAGGTCAGCACTCACACAGCAGCTTGTATGCTGCTGTGGTGGCATTTGTTACTAGGCTAGCAGGTGATTAATGGGATATTTTTTTAAAGCCAGATAAAAAGGTTGATGTTTAGAAATCTAAGTTTCATGGGAATTATATAGACTGATTCCATTGGTGACTCTTAAATATAATTTTAAGATTAATTTCTAAATAAATATGTATTTATTATAAATCATCCAATATAACAAAGGAAAAAACAAGGAAAAAATCTATTTAGCTAGTTATTAAAAATAGCTAATATCAATTGAGTACTATTCTTTATACTTAGACCTGAGTTAGAAACTAAAGAAATATTATCTAACTTAATAAAAGCTACATAGAGTAGCTTTTTGACTTAACATCTCTTTTGGACTATTTAATCTTGCTTTTTTCTTCATTGACCTATTATCATGTACAGCAGTTAGACTAAGTTGAAAATCATTTTTTTTATTTTAAATTTTTACCAAGCCATGAGCTGTTAGGGCCTAGAGCCACTATGTTTCTCTCAGATCTCTTTTATTAAGTTGCATCAATCCAAACTCTTCCCTAGGGGAGCTGTGCCCTGCTCAGTTCCATTTCTACTTGCTAGAACAACTTCTATCTTCAATATGTACCCCTTTCTTTGGCCCTCCTTTGCCTTTTATCTCCAGGTATATGTTGCAGTGATAAAGAATAGTCAGTCTCTAGAAATGTAGGCAGAAACAAATTTAGGACTCTTTTGTTGTAGATCTATTCATCCTTTGGGAATTTACTACTACCCACTCTGATTACTTACTTCTTAGCTTACTTGTGAGGGTGGCTAATATGCAAAGTGTCCCCTAAGAAGTTCAACTAGGAAACTGGGAGTTCCATTGATTGCTATGATGTACACTGACCACCATGGGGTGGTGTGGATAAAAGGAAGGCCCCAGCCAGCAGCTGGCAGGCAGGGAAGGGAGGCTCTGGCTTGCAGCTGGAAGGCCCGATAGGACCCTACCCATGCATGAACTTTGTGCACTGGGCCTCTAGTTAGTCTATAATGAAATACACAGACTAAATGTTAAGTAAAAAATGTGAGCCATACACACAATTTGATTCTAAATGTCACTGCCAAACAGTTGATTTGAACTGGAAGAAAGTAATAATAAAGGAATATGTTGGAAAGAGATAATTCTAGAATAGTCTATATATAGAGGCAAGGAAAACTTAAATGGTCTGGTTTGGTGTAGTAATATAGTCTTAAGTAAGTAATAAGTCAAATTGGAACTAAATAGACTGCATTTCCTTCCCAGAAAGTTCAAGAGGGAGAAGGATGAGCGAGAATCCAGAAGAGGGTGGTGCAAAAAGATACAACAGCTTAAATAAACATGGATGGAGTCATTTTTACAAAATTATTATTTTTTCTTTCCAGTGTTTTCGCATATGCTTGACATTCTTCTGATTTAATTTTACTGTTGAAATGGCACCTGTTCTAGCATGGCCCTGCATGCTAATTAGGAAAACATAATGTACTCAGGCAAATACTATCATTTGCTCTTTTTTACCGAACAATATAATTTTCAGAAAATGTCAACTTAGTTAAATAACATGGACTGTGTTCATTCAAGTGCATAGAGTAAGGTTAATAGACATCATTTCATAAAACAAACAGAACAGAACTGTCAGTGAAGCACTTTATAATGCTTGAATCAGAATACCGCAATAACAAAGCAATGGCTTGACAAGGGGAAAGTACCTCCTAGACCTTTTCTTTCAAAGCCGGGGCCAAACACCCAGAGCATAAACTCAGCATCACCTGAGGTCTTGCTGGAAATGGATTTGCATTTTTTAAACATATATTTATTGATTTTTCACAGAGAGGAAGGGAGAGGGACAAAGAGTTAGAAACATCGATCAGCTGCCTCCTGCACACCCCCCATTGGGGATGTGCCCCCAACCAGGGTACATGCCCTTGCCTGGAATCAAACCTGGGACCCCTCAGTTGGCAGGCCGATGCTCTATCCACTGAGCCAAACCAGTTTCGGCTGGATTTGCATTTTAACAAAATGCCCAGGTGTGCTAGAGGTTGAGGAGCGCTGATTTAGAATACCTAGTCTACTTCAAGGCAGGGAAAGGCATGGAGGGAAAAAGAATCCATTTTTAACAACCTTCTTCTCCTTTTAAATTGGTAATCTCTTCAGAAAAGAAACACCTCTTACTTATCTTTGTACCACATATGCCTAAGAGTATCTGGTTTATAATAAGCAAATATTTGCTGAACGAATAAATTCATTAATGTTCCTCTTAAACATCTCTCAGGTATTGGCAAGCATAGAGAGATGCTGACAGGAACATTGTTTAAGCCACCTAGTCTGGCGTTATGTTACAGCAACCCTAACAAACTAATGCAGGCAGAGAATTCCACCTACATTTTCCCTTAGCACTTTGCAGATCCCCCCAAAGCTGGGAAGAAGTCAGCTCTGGCTTTTTAAATATTTTTTTCTTTATTGTACTGTAGTTTCACCATTTAGATATTTTAAAATCTTGTTTAAGACTGCTTGTGCTTCTTGAATCTAAAAGTTAACCTTCCAGTGATATTTGAAAAGTATTTATTTGTCCTTCCATCTTCAAAAATATATTTTCCCTCAATCATTTCCAGTCTCTTCTCCTGGATTCTAGTTATACCCAGATTAGACCTTCTTATTCTCTCCTCCCTGTCTCCAACATTCTGTCACATTTTCATCCTAAAAAATACCGGAGCTATATTTTGGATAATTTCACCAATAGTGTAGCCTAATTTATTAATCAGCCCTTTTAATTTTTTAATTTTGCTAGCTACATGTTTTATTCCTAGTATTTAATTCTTTCAAGTTTTTTTTTAACTTTTATTTTTTTCTTAGGTGTCAAACCCTTCTGTTATTGTGAATTATTTATTGTTTTTTAAAATCAACCTTTGAGTTTGTTTCAATAATAATCTGTTGAAGGGCTAAATTTGCTGACTTTTTCATGGCGACTGTTTCACCATATTTTGTCATACACTTTTCTTCAGGAGAGGTCTGTCCATTACATGCTCATTTAGTCTGGGTGACAGGAGCAGGTTTACACTTTTTTCTGCCAGGCTCTCCAGGACTGTCTGCAATAAAAGAACATTTTTATGTTGATTTCTCAGCTTGGTGTTTCTCACTCCAACAATGAGTATACATGCCCATTGTTGGACTTTTCCAGGCTAACTTTTTCACACTACCTCAGAAAAAAAACACAAAATAAAGCAAAACACATTTTCCCTGCATCAGTGGACACATTTTGTTTCTAACAACCGAAGCACAGCCCTCTGCAAAAGCAGCTGAGGTCTCCTGTGTGCACGGAAGTATTGGTGCCCAACCATTGTCTAGTCTAAGAATCCTCCATGGTCGCCACGCCTGTAGGTTGTGTGCTAAGGGCTCAAGGTCTTGCTTCATCTTGCCAATTCCCTTAAGTATATTGGTAATTATTTATCACAATCTATCAAAATTCTGCTTTGTGTAGTAGATGGATTTCAATTTATTGTCTCTCTTTCATAGTGCTTATGTTCATCTGGTGTTTAGATACTTTGAGCTCATGAACTTAAGTTCTGAGGCATCCATCTGACAGGCAGTTTCTGGGGGAAGGGAAGGGGGCAAGACCTAGTGAGTTTAAGGGGAGAAGACGGGATGAGTCCTCCTGGAGACAGTGCACCAGGGAAGCACTGCTTGGCCTTCCCTATCTGTGACCACTCCACAGGCAATGCATCGGGAAGGATTGTGAGGAGGTGGTCTCCCAGGTTTTAATCCATCCTCCCTGATGGTTTGGAGAGAGAGGTTGGAGGAGTGAATGCCTGATGTGGCTGGGCACCCATTCCGGGGCTTTGCATTGCCCTGCTATTACTCCCTGAACAACAGTAGTCTGCCCTTTTGTGCATAATCTCTGTCCTGAAGCAGGGAAGCAATAATTGCTCCAAGACAACTCAGGAAGAGTCCAGAGTATTGCTTAAAGCTTTCTCCCAAACTTGCTCAGGGTGCAGCTGCCCATCCACACACAAGTCCAGACTGACCTCATCTTTCCTTTCCTTTTTCCTTTTAAATTCCTCAGATCCTCTTTTCTTGCCTTTCTATTATTTCTTCAAGTTTGACTTTGGAGGAGAGAATCAGCAGTCAATGTTTAGTTGATATATTGATAGAAATCTATAATTTAGTTTATTGTTCTTTATTTCTGGCACCTGGGTTACTCCAACTATCTCAACTGTCTATTAAAAAATCATTACCTTATAGCCCTAACTGGTTTGTCTCAGTGGATAGAGCAGGGGTCTTCAAACTACGGCCCACAGGCCACATGCGGCCCACAGAGGAGTCTGATCCGGCCCGCCAGGTTTTTTGGGCAGTGAGCACAGCTGAGGTGTTACAGCAGGAATTAGTAGTTCATATAGTCCGGCCCTCCAGCTCTCTGAGGGACCGTGATCTGGCCCCCACTTTAAAAAGTTTGAGGACCCCTGGGATAGAGCATCAGCCTACAGACTGAAGGGTCCTAGGTTCAATTCCAATCAAGGGCACATGCCTGCATTGTGATCTTGATCCCCAGTGGGGAACAGGCAGGAGGCAGCCAGTCAATGATTCTCTCTCGTCATTGGTGTTTCTATCTCATTCCCTCTTTCTTCCTCTCTGAAATCAATAAAGATATATTTTTTAAAAAATCATTATTACATTTTAGGGGCATAAGACACAAGGGCTTGAGGGTTGGCATAGTTGTGGAAATTACCGGAACCAAAAGTCACTTTAACCTTTCAAATCTGGGATGCATATCTTTGTATGTATTTGATCTGGCCACTCCTCTCCCATTCTTTGCCAAGTTCTACATGAGATGGTTCTAAAGTCAACTTAATATGGCTTGGGTAATGAAAGTTTCATGATGAGGCCTATGATAAGTGAAATAAGCAGAAATATGGCAAAAAAAATAAGAATCTTTGTCTCAACATGATGAGAGCATAAACAGGGTGTCTTTTATGAGGCAGTGATATAATTATGGTTAAGTGTGTGGGCTTTAAAGTAGAAATTGCAAGTTAGAACTTGTGTGCTGTCAGTCACACATTAACTACGGTACATAAATTTGGGCCAGGTTCTTAATCGCCCTAGATTTTAGTTTCTGCATTAAAAGTGGTTAATAATTGTAACTACCACGTGCATTATGTTAGGATTAAAATCTATATTAGGCATTTAGCATGGGGCTAATCAGACAGGAAGTCTCTAATTAAAAGCTATCATTACTGTAAGATGACCAATGTCTTTCTGACTTGAAATTATTAGGAAAGATGAATCAAGGTGGTGGGCAACTGCTCCTTTTGGTTTTCCCTTTAAAGTTTCATCTACTTCCATGCCCTGCATTTGTATTTATATTTGAAAGATGACAAACCCCATAGATTAGTAGATAGCCAGGTATTAAGTACAAACTTTCAGTTTCCTCATTCAGTTTATTTGCAACTTCTACAATAGGGAGCAACTTCCATTAGCCAGAAGGACTGTAAAGCTGTCTAAATATATTGATTTTGTTTAATCTGATAATGAGTTGGAACAAAGACGCATATCTTTTAGGTTTAGTGATACCTTCTATATCTCACAGTCTGGTCTGAAAAGATATTGTCTCTACTTTTCGTAGAGGAATCTGATCTAGACTAAAGCTGACCAACAAATAACCTAAAAAATGGCCTATATTTTTCTAACCCTCTCATGTGCCATATCCTTCAGCAGATCCCTACACGTTCCCCATTGGCCTTGAGACAAAATGGCAATGGAGAGTCACTCACAGCAAGGCAAGCTGACTCTCTGGGTCTCACTTCCAAAGCTGATATTGAGTTATGTTAGGAAAAAAGCTGTAAAATTATTTTTTATTTGTATTATAAAATGTTTCCCTTTCATTATAAGTTCTCATACCTATTTAGGTAGGTCATGAATGAGCTTTTCCTCCCTTGATACTTCAAATTTAACTCATTCACACAGCATGGTATCAGTGAGAAAATGTAAGTCACACTGAATTATTTGTTTGACTATTTTAGCAAGCATTTCTCTGGTGGGTACTGAGTCCTTGAGATGTAGTTAATGCAACTGGGGAAATGGGTTTTGAACTTGATTCTATTCTAGTTAATTTAAATTTTCATTTAAAAACTAAAGCTGTGTAAAATAATCTCCTCATACACACAACTTTATTATTTTTTTTTAAAACTATCTTTACAACCATTGTAATTTGTGAAACATCATCATCCTAGTGTAGAGTGCATATTGGGCATATTTCTCATTTCTAGTAATTGCCAAAGGATTATTTCACTTTGAATGATTTTTTTCAAACTGAAATCATTTCATAACATTGATGTAACACTGTAATATATGTATTTGAACCTTATATCTGTGGAGCATAAGTTATAATATAGCTATGTAAATGAAAATTTCTAATTAAATAGAAATATTTACTATTTTAATTATAATACAATTAAATTATTTTTCTAGTTTATCTCTTAACCCACCTGAATTATTTGGGATGCAAAGGACTGTGCCTTTTTCTGTTCTGTACTTCTAGTGCCTAGTAGTACACATAGCACAGAATAGGTGATCTTTTAGCCTATGTTGATTGAATAAGTGAGGGCCCATCATGCACATTTTCCCTCTGATGCCCTCCTCTGGCTTGGCATGCCATATTGCAGTACCACTCTAAATATCTGGATGTGTTTTTTATGCAATGTGTGGCATATCCAGTGTTGTTGTTATTTAAAGGCTTTAATAAGATAATGTTTGAAAGGAATTCTTCATACTTTCTCAGTATGGGTCTCATAACTGAAAATATTCAGAATATTATTGTACCTATAAAAAGATTAGAAAAAGGTTGGTTTAAATTTCAGAATTTATGCATTCTACTGACAATATCTTTTCTCAAATCAGAGGCTCAAAACAATATACACTTTATTTGTAATTATTAGAGGCAGTGTGAGAGGTCAGACAGACCCAAGTGTTCAAATCCTGTCTCCTTTTCCCAATAGTGTCATCTCAGGTGAACTACTTAGTCTCTCTGAGCCTCAGTTTGCTCAACCGTAAAATGGCAAGGATGTTATCTGGAGGTCATTGTGGGGATAAGGAAGCATTCAAAACAGCATAATGCCTCAATGTAACTTAGCGATTTTTGTTATGAATATTATGGACAATGAGCAAACTGTATCAACAATATTTGATTGTGAGCATTAAAAGTAGATTCTGATTAAGACAAAAAAATGGGGGAAGGAATGGAATAATTAAACAAAAGCTAAAAATGAAAGTATAAAAAAAAATTAGAAAGCAGAGCAGTTCTGGAAACCTACATTTTATGAATTAAAAACAGTCTCTTCAAGGTGCCATTCTTAGAATAATTCAGCTCTTAATAATGATTTTTCCGCCCTGTGCTTTAGATTAGATATAAAAATTTTAAATCCCGCCGAAATCGGTTTGGCTCAGCGGTAGAGCGTCGGTCTGCGGACTGAAAGGTCCCAGGTTCGATTCCGGTCAAGGGCATGTACGTTGGTTGTGGGCACATCCCCGGTAGGGGGTGTGCAAGAGGCAGCTGGTCGATGTTTCTCTCTCATCGACGTTTCTAGATCTCTATCTCTCTCCCTTCCTCTCTGTAAAAAATAAATAAAATATCAAAAAAAAAATTTTTAATCCCTAAAAGAGAGAGTCTGACTGACTGGCATGGGTTTCGTGCCAGCCTGTTGGCTTGGGGGATGGTGGTGTCTGGACTGCAGCACCTTGATTGACAGTTCCTCCATGGGCATTTTCACAGGGATGTGGCTTATTCTTCAAAATAAAATTGGAGTGCTGTTATCAAAAGAAGAAATGCTTCGCAAATAAAAACAACAGATGTCCTCTAGTTTTATTATGTCATAAATTACACAAACAACTAAAGGATCTGTACACATGCATATCAGCATAACCAATGGACACAGACATTGGGGCGGTGAGAACTTTCCCAGGGTGGGAACTGCTGATGGGGGGAGGTCAATTGGAGGAAAAAAAAGGAGACTTACATAAAACTTTAGACAAAAAATTAAAAATTAAAATAAAACCTACACAGACTGCATTATTGCACTAATTTCTTCACCTGAAATGGAAGTAAGATGGGTAAGAAAGCTGCCTGCTCAGGATGTGGCTCTGAGATAAGAATTCCTAGAATGGTTGAACTGGGAAGAATGGTTTAACTTGAAGTATGGCAGAGGAACCGAGATCCTAGACGGGAAGAACTGGGCATTTAATTCTAAAAAATGTGAATGAAAAATAAAGAGGTTGTGGAAAGCAACCTCACAAGGGTGATCTGATCATAAATTCCTAACTGGGCAGGTCATGACCGGTAGTCATGCCCCAGGCATATAACTTCTTTAGTAGGTTTATCTTCACCTTAAAGCCCTGTCCATTGTTTCCATGCATCTAGGTTAACACGCCTTTGAAATGCTTCCTTTCAGACCTCTCTTTCTTACGCATGACCCTCCTCAAGAGTGCACATAATCTTAACTCTTCTGTAATCCAGCGATTTTTATCTGGTGTGCTGCACAGGCCCACGGGTGTTTCCCAAGAATTTCTAAAACATGCAATACCTGACTATTTAGTCAGGGGCACTGACCTCTTTTCCCTTTGTTTGCCAAATAATGATAAAATTAAAAAAGTGACAACAGCCAACACAGCAATAGCTGCCTGATGTGTATGAGTCAAAATTATACCTTTTTTTTTTTTTCAGAACATCAAAAAAAATATATATTTTTGGTGTGCCACAGAATTTTAATAGTTTATGTGTGCCATGAGATGAAAAAGGTTGAAAATCGCTGCTGTAATCCAATCTCCACCTTGCTTTCTCCCACCTTCATGCAGTCTTCCTTTCATTCCCTCCTTAATTCAAATGCATAAAAGAAACTCCAAACTTACTCTTCCTAGCATTTTTTTTTTCTAAGTCTTTTGAGATCTGGCTTCCAGGCATAGTCTCTGTTTGACTCAAATAAATCTTTATAAAAATTCATGACAGGTTTGGACATTCTTATATTGGCAAGAACAACATCAAATAAGACAATGAGGGAACATTAGAGACTTTGGAAACAGAGAACAAGATAAATTGCTTTTGAAAGAGTTAGAGCACCCAGTTCAGAACTAAATCCATTACTAGGAATAAAGGGGTTTATGTCTTGTTTTTCTGGTTCCTAGAGCATTTCCAATGGCCAGAGACAGACGCTTTAAGGCATCACATAAGGAGGTTTTACAGGGCTAGACAGATAGTAACTCCTCTGACTCCAAACAGAACTGTGCAAACACTTCACCAGGTGAAGCTGCTGTCCTTGTCTTTTCCAGATTCTTGATATCACCCATAGGGAATTTCTCCATCAGGCTGGAACTAGTGCTTTCCAAATGCCACTCTGTAGACCAGCACTGATCTGTGACATTTCAACATTTCACTGAGAGAAGAGAGAGAGAGAGAGAGAGAGAGAGAGAGAGAGAGAGAGAGAGAGAGAGAGAGAGAGAGAGAGAGGAGAGAAAACCCTAGCTGGTTTGGCTCAGTGGATAGAGTGTTGGCCATAGACTGAAGGTTCCCAGGTTCGATTCCAGTCAAGGGCACATGCCTGGGTTGTGGGCTTGATCCCCAGTTGGGGGCATGCAGGAGGCAGCTGATTAATGATTCTCTCATCATTGATGTTTCTATCTCTCTTTCCTTCTCTCTTCCTCTCTGAAATCAATAATAATTTAAAAAAAGATTACTGCTATAAGGTTTTTATAAAACTTATTTTTTTTTCAATTGAAAGGGCTTCCTTTTATTCTAAAATTACATTCTTATGCATTCTGGTGTTAAAAAATATTTTATATATATATATATATATTTTTTATAAAATAATGATGAAAATAGACAGCACAATAAATACTAGCAACTCAATATTGTATTGCTTTTCCTTTTCCTTCTTCAATAATGTTGATCTATAAAATACAAAATCTGGCAACTATATTTCTAAATGCGTCTGGGTCTCTGACCATTGGCTCCCCACATGGTCGTGCATGGGGAAATGTTGTTTCCAACAGTAGCATCAGTGGTGAAGGGTGTAAGCAGACTTAAGTTTAAATCCTGATTCTATGTTCAGACAGGATTAGATACATGGCACCTGTTTTTCACCATTAAGTATGACATTAGCATCAGAACGAGCAGCAAGGGACCTGCAACCTAGAAAAACAGAAAAGAGATAAATAATCGGGACGAAACAAGATTATGAGCCAAGAAAGACGGTTCAGGAAGCACACACAGGGCTCTAACAAGAAGGAGACCTTGACTACAAACCACGTGTAGCTGAAAAATCTGCACAGGTTTTATAAAGACAATAACCAAATCCCAAACACAGTAAGCCTGGGGCTGGCGGGAAGAGATAATACAAACGCTTGGCTGGGACAAAAGACAAGTTATAGTGGGCAGGACACTTGTTGATTCTTTTTTTTTTTTTTTTTTCACTTAACAATTAAATGTAGAGCTGTTATATGCCATAGAATAGATTTTATGTGCTGAGGATTCAACAGCGAACAAAATAGATAGATGCCCTGCCCATGGGGAATTTGTTTTATTGAGACTCAGATAATAAGCAAATGACAAATAATGCAACGCATAATATTAAATAGAGATAAGTGCTAAAAAGAAAACTGAATAAGAACCAGGGAAGGAAGACAGCGGGGAGGAAACAAGCCATTTTTAATATGCTTATCATATTTGAGGGATAGCCTCTCTGGAGTAATGTGAGACATGGCCTGATTAAAGGGAAGATGCTGTGTGGAGGTCCCACGGCAGAGTGCTGCCGAGAGAACAGCATGTGCAGAGGTCCTGTGGTGGAACTGAGTGAAACACACTAGAAATAGTAAGAAAGCATGTGCTGGAAACAAACCGGGCAAGTGCTGAGTTTGGAGAGAGGTAGTGGGCAGGCCCTGGTTAGGAGTGGGGATTTTATCACTGAGTTGTTTTCCTCCCTTCACTCTTTCTTAAAAGTAAAGCCCACCATTTCTTTTAATTTAACAAGGTTTGTGTGTTGTTTTGTTTTTCATTTATTGGGGTGATATGTATTGTGACATTCACAAAACCATACAGGTTTCAAGTATACAACTCAACAAAACATTGTCTGCACATGGCATCATGTGCTCATTGCCCAAAGCAAAGTCAATTTCTGTTCCCATTTTGTCCACTTCCACCTACCCCAGTCCCCTTTCCCTCTGGCTATCATCACTCTGTTGTCTGTATATATATATTAGAGGCCCGGTGCACAAAATTCATGCAAGGGGCTCTGCCATCGCAGCCACTGCAGCTCTGTCAACCCTCACAGCCCTGGCTTCTTCTGGAAGGTCGTCCGGAAGGACATCAGTCTAATTAGTGTATTATGCTTTTATTATTATTTTTATAGATATATGATTTTTCACTTAATCTCTTCACCCTCTTTCATCCAGCTGTCAGTCTGTTCCATGTGTCCATTCCTCTGTTTCTATTGTATTTTGTTTGCCAGTTTATTTTGTTCATTAGATTCCACATAGAAGTGAGATCATGTGGTATCTGTCTTCCTCTGACTGGCGCCATTTCTTAGTCACCACAGATTTTCACTCTCAGCCTAATGATTCTTCAATGTTGTCACATGCAGCATAGCTACACCAGCAGATGATCAAAATCAGCATCAATCACCCAGTGGGGCTCTGAGCAACAAGTCCATTTAGCACTCTCTGCACCCCACAGGGATCCCCAAATGGTAGTGCTGACACCCAGCATGACATAGCTAATGCTATGTCCAAGATGCTATTACAAAACCCAAAACCAGTCTAGCTAAGCAAGTGGGCCAGAGGGGAGCATTCCGGAAACACAGAATTCCCGTGGCCCATTTTATATTCTCAAGTGCATTCCCCTGAATTTAAAAAGGAAAAGAAAAAACTAGCAGAATTGAGTAGAAGTCCCAGAATCTTCCTGTTTAAACTTATGAGAAACAAATGATTTATATGCTCGCCTGAATATAAACTATAACTAGAAAAGTAAAGCAAAAACAAAATAACTTCTAGGCTAGGATAGGAACTCAGAATTCACATATCAGATGAGGAAAGTTGGGCCACAGTTAATTAACAAATAGTGTTAGATTTGAGTGAGGATTACGTTCTGCCTTCATTTTGGAATGTTTACCTGTGGAGACCTCTGGATCTGACAAAAGTTAGCCCCCCATTTTTATATGTGCAGGTGTCATCTAGAGCTCCTACTTGGCATAAAAGTATTTCAGGTTTTGGTACTTTTCTTTTGCTTTCTTATCAAGTGGTACGAGGCACTAACGTGATAGGTTGTTGTTTGGAAAATAGAGGGTAGACATATAGATGGGTGAGAAGACAGGACTTATGGAATTAGATTAACCTGAATCAGTCACTTCCTGGTTTTGTGGTCTTCACTGTGTTATTTGTACCTTTCAAATCCTTACTTTTCTCATCTGTAATACAAGGACAAAAATACCCACCTTATAATGCTGTGAGGATTAGTGAGACAGCAGGAAAAGCACTTGGAGCCTAACATGGAGTAAGGATTTTATTCATGGTGGTTGTTTTGTAACAATTATAGATTCATAGGAAGTCACCCAGTTTTCCTTAATCTTACATAATCTGGTAGAAAATTAACATCACTACAATGTATGGATAGAGTTCTGTGTCACTTTATCATATCATATCACTACCACCACAGTCAAAATACAGAACAAGTACATCACTACAAAGGTCTCCCTTATGCATTCCAGAAGTCGAAGCCACCCTCTTTGCCCCCACATCTTTACTCCTTGACAACTACTACTAATCTGTTTTTTATCTCTCGAATGTTGTCATTGAGGAAACGTTTTATATAAATGGAATAATACAGTATTTCACCTTCTGAGATAGTTTTTTTTTTCACTCAACACTATGCCTTTAAAATCTATCCAAGTAATTGTATGTATCAATACTTTGCTTCTTTTCATTCCTGAGCAGTGTTCTAAGGTATGGATGGGACAGTGTGTTTAATCATCCATCACTTGAGGGCCATTTTGGCCGTTTCCACTTTGTGTCTGTTACAAATAAAGCTGTGCTTAAAAACAATCCTGTGCAGGTTTTTGTCTGGATATAAATTTTTATTCCTCTGAAATAAATACTCAGAAGTGTGATTTCTGGTTTTGTGAACTATTTTAACAATGTCTCCTTATTGTTATAACTAGGAGCCACAGATTTGCAACTGTTACAATATACAAGAGGTTGTCAAAAAAAAAAAAAAAAAAAAAAAACTCCATTAAAAACAACCAGTCTTCCAGGAAACTCTCACATCAAGTACATTGCTGTCCAGCCCTGGACGAAAATCTCCATGGACCCTACTCTCTGTCACTAGCTTCACATTCCCTCTTGGACTCAGCTCACTTTTGCTAAAATAAGATATCACTAAAGACAAGAGGATAGCAGAAGGAGAGGGAGAGTTTGCATCAGTATGTAGGGGAACTCAAGACCCTTCACTTGCCTACCAAAGTGCATCTTCTGATTTCTAGTTCAAGCACCTTAAACACACGCGCGCGCGCACACACACACACACACACACACACAATCAGACTCCTGAAAGGAACGCCTACCCTCTGGGAAGACTGGACTTTTCACAGGCAGAGAGGCGGTAGACCTCAGTAACATCACAGTATCAGCACACTATATGATAACCCCCATGTTCATCTGTGAAAGTCATCATGTTACATCTAACCTCTCAGATGTAGAACTGTACCTAGATAATTGAAACCTGTAATTTTAGTAACCAATGTCACCTCAATAAATTCAATAAAAATGTTGAGAAATAAATAAATAAAAAAAAAACAAGTAGTGGAAGTTGAGTAATACCCTTGAATAGAACTTCAAAGTTATTTTAGTCGGGAAAAGGAATGGTCGCTGCTCTAACAGACATCCTCAAAACTTCTGTAGCTCAAAACAATAACAGTTTGTTTCTTGCTCACTTGATATCCAGTGTGGGTCAAGCAGTGCTTCTAGGGGACTGTCTATTCTGGGACTTTTTCTCTGGTAGAGTTCTGGCATCTCTGCTTTCTCTGCTTTTAGCTGGACGTATAGGAAAGAGGAGGAGTGGATACAAGAGACAACTCTACATGTTTGAGGAGTCAGACCTTCATATGGCTTATCTTGGTTTTGGCTGCATTCCATTGGCATAGTTTAAGAGAGTTGATCATGCTGCATATATTAAACTCTCCTGACAGGATGCTATAATCTGTGGGATGTCCAGCAGTCGAGGGGGGATGCAGAAAGAAGAGGTGAGACTGTGTCAAGATCAGTCTCACAGACCTCACCTGCGGGCTCTCAATGGCTACCCTCACTGTATATCCTATGGCCGGGCTTCGGTTAGGTTAAGCCAGGATCAACAAACCATAGTCTGCTGGTCACAGCCAGCACTCTGCCTATTTTTGTATGGCCTGTGTGTAAGTTTCATATGTTTAAATGTTTGAAAGAAATCAAAGGAAAGAATTATATTTTGTGACACTGGAAATTACGTATATGAAAATCAATGCCATCATCCGTAGGTAAAGTTGTGCCTGAACACAATCATACTCCTTTGTTTCTACATTGTCTGTGATTGCTTTCACACCACAAGGACAGAGATGAATAGTCACAACAAAGACTGTATGTAAGCCCACAAAGGCTAACATGTTTATTATCTGGTCCTAATTTGCTAGTCTCAAGTATAAAACCATCTGGGCCTCATAGTTTTTCAACGGTTTTGAAAATATCATTAACTTTATAGAAAGCTGTGCCCCTTTTAAAGCCAACATTGTTTAATGACATTTTCACATGGGAAAGTAGCCTTGTTATTTTTTTTTTTAAATCCACTTTAAACAGAACTTCATCATTTACTTGTCACAGAAGCAGTTTTCTGAGAATTAACAGTCTTATTGCTGAGCCTGAAGGGATAATGGTCTTATCCCTGAAATCCATCAGCATTGAGTCTTCAGTCTGGAAAAAGAACTGCTGAACTGCCACACGTCCAACTTTGAAGAGTCCTAAAATATTACATAACTGTCACATAGTTCTATCATGTGACTGAACCCTTAACATGAAATGATTTTCCCCAGGCATAAAATGTTCAGGTTTTGGCCTGCAGTTAGAAATCTCTAGCTTTTTAAACTCGCTTGTTTTCCCATTGAGCTCAAAAGAGTGTCAGCAAAAAAAACCCAAAGTTTCCCCCAAAGAAAAAAAAGAGTTCCCATCTCATTAGTGCTGTGAAGTTCTTCATTTTTAAAAATAACCTACCGAGTCTCAGCTTCAACATCACCATTTGCAGACATGAACAAAAAGCAGCTGGGTTATTTTGATACCCTAGGAAAAGCACATGAGTCTTCTCCTCTCGCACCTTAGAAAAATCACATTTCATGCCTCCTTAGCAACCTGCTAGATTAGTTTCCTCTCCACATCTGATTTTGCATTTACATGTGTAGTTAATAAAAGCCCTGGCTTGGCACTCAGCCTGCCAACACCCAAATGCCCCTCTGGTTACTTACACTGTGTGACTTTGGGTAACAACATGATGTTCTACAACTCAGTTTCCTTATCTGAAAAAAATGGGGTCATATAATGCCAACTACATAGGCTTGTTCTAAGAATTAAAGGGGGTGTGACATGGAAAGTGCTTAACAGACTGTCTGACATGCAGAGAATGGTTAATAATATTGTCTAGAATTAAGAATTGCTATTGTCTCACTGGAGAATGGATAGACCAAAGAGAATCTTTTGTTTTGGTGCTGTAGCAAACGCCATGCCACAAGGCTGTCAATGCAGAAATAGTGTCAGAGACAAACAGCAGTCTTTGTCAACAAAGCCATCTGTCAGCGGATAAGCAAATTCAAACAGAAAGAGCCTCTCTGTTTATCGAGGCACCAGGCAAAATATATTAATTACATGGACAGCAGCATTACAGGTATTAACTTAAGTCAACATAAATAGTCGTTTTGCATTAAGCTGTCTTAAACTCCCAGGAAATCTTAGAATTTACCCTGTTCAACCACCTGCCTGATGAAGCCATTTGGCCCCACATCCCTTCCCCTGGTGAGGAAAACACTGTTTCTTGAAGCAATTCGTTTCATTTTTGAGGCTCTTCCTTAGATTTTTTTCTTTCAATATTTACTCTCCAGTTTTGGGGACCTTCATCACCCTGGCCACATATCCTACGGTATTTTAAGTACAACAAAACTTTAAAAAAAAAACAAAACAAAAAACAGCTCACCTTCCCTGGAATCTTCCCTCTGGTAAATACACTACCCCATATATTCTCGAGGCTGGGTAGCTAGAGAAAGTATTCAGAATATGTCCACAGGCCCACTCCTTACATTTAAGAGCAAAATTCAAAGAAAAATGGTTTGATCTCTTCCCTGGGTCCTGGTTTGCAGGTTCTAGTCATATAATAACAACGCTGAAAGGCAGCATGAGGAAGTGTAACTCTAGTCTGCAGAGCCTAGAGAATTTAAAACTGAATGTCTTGTTTACTTAGCTGTTCACACCTCTAAATGGAGTTGGAACAATATAGAACTGAGCAATTAAGTAAATGTGCTTTTTTTTTCCAACATCAGGTCAAGAATGGTGAAGGGTCTCGGGTTTTACTCTACTTGCAAGCTACCAAGCAGGCCTGCCAACAGCGTCACAGTGTCCTGGTGGCTGCCAGGAGATACGAGACTCCTGGTCAGAGACAAAAGAGCTTATTACCCAACTAGATGCCCCTTGCAGGAAGATTCCTGCAATAGGGCTTCCTGCTGCAGTCCCTGCCCTGACTGCTTTCCTCCCTTCTCCCCACCTTGCCTGCTTCTCTCCCTTCTCTCCCTTCTCCACCAGCCCGTCTGCTTTCCTCCCATCTCCACCTGCCCTCCTGCTTTCCTGCCTTCTCCTCTGCCCCGCTTGGCTTCTTTCTATACATCTTCAGTCTTCGCTCTGGCCTGAATATGCAAATTAACCATAGTCCTGGTTGGGTTAATTTGCATACTCACCCTGATTGGCTTGTGGGCGGGGCTTGTGGGCTTAGTAAGGTGCAGTCAATTTGCATGTTTCTTTTTTATTAGGTAGGATAATAAGCATGGCAAGTGTCCTGAGCTACACGTTCCTGTTGTTTCCATCTGCTTTCTTGTCCACAGGGACAATGTGGGATGGCTCATGTAAATGCTGAGGACTCAGTGGTTTGCATCACAGTTGAGAAACCCTGAGCTTTAAATCCCTCAATCTTTTATAAAGGGCTGCATGCAGACTTACCCATTTTATTTATTTATTTATTTATTTTTTACCCTATAGGATGACATCTTCACTACACTGAACAGCAAACAAACCTGCCCTCTGCTCCAGTGGAGTCACTCTCTCGATTTTCTAGGCTGTTCTGTATCAATCCCCTTGAAAAGGGAATCTAAAACAAAAGCTGTCAGTGCCTCTGCTCTATAGCTGTATAAAGTACTAGAAACCCACGGAGAATGGTCTCCTAATATACTGGCTGCAGAATTTCATTAGGGGGAATACGTAATTTCTCTAGAACATTAAACTAATCGGTAAGTATTTATTGAATGGACAGTGTGTGTTCAGCATTTCTGTGGGTATGCTGTGGAGGATGAAAAGTTTATGGTCGCCAGGTTCAGGAAACTTAGAATTTATCAGGGACTACTTGACCCAAAGCAATAGGGAGCAATACAAGATAAACTGAAGTTAAATTAGGAATAATTTATTCATTCACACATAAATATTAAATTCTTAGCATAAACATTAAAATTTTGCCGAAACCGGTTTGGCTCAGTGGATAGAGCGTCAGTCGGGGAACTAAAAGGTCCCGGGTTCAATTCCGGTCAAGGGCATGTACCTTGGTTGCGGGCACATCCCCAGTAGGGGGTGTGCAAGAGGCAACTGATCGATGATTCTCTCTCATCGATGTTTCTAACTCTCTATCCCTCTCTTCCTCTCTGTAAAGAATCAATAAAATATATTTTAAAAAATTTACTTAGCATGGATTGTATGACAAGCACTAATCAAGCCCTTTACACCTATATTTTTACTAACCACAAAACTTTATTGATGTTGAAAATGTTTTGAGCCATCCATTAATAGTTATAAACACATCAGGATCTATTTCATTGGTATATTTTGGTTTGTTTGGCAAGGGAAAACCATGAATCAAATCTAAATTGATTCTAAGTTGAGAGAGAGAGGAAGTGAGAGAGAGAGAGAGAGAGAGAGAGAGAGAGAGAGAGAGAGAGAGAATGTGGAGAATGTGTCACACCATGGGAACAGACACTTGGCAGGAGCTGAAAGCCCAGGCCAGTGCTCTTACTGCCTTCCTCAGGGTTATGTTGCCCAAATCTAAGCATGAGGTGAGAATTATGCAGAACAGGAAGTGAGAGTCCAGGGTTCCTAGGGAATTCAGCTGACTCACCCATAAATTAAGAGATAGAACTTAATTATCTCTCTAGTGCTTTCACCTCTAGAAATTTCTGATTTGATGTTCACCTAGCAGGTGTTTGCACCTTTGTCATTCGGTATAAGGATGTTAAGATGTTACATGAGGGACTCTAATAGATGGGGCCATGGTGGCTTCTGGATCTCTGCAAAGGAAGACAACATCAGACTATTCTTCTTCAAGTAGCTATGGCTTTTACCATGTATATGGAATGCAAATGAAAGTAACCCTGCTACCCTGGCTGAAATGACTCTACCAGAGCCAAAGACACCCATATAATGTATGTGAGAACGACAGCATAACACAACTAACTTGGGGCGAAGCACTGCCAATATAAGTGACTCAACCAGAGCTCCTCACGGTGGTGTGAACATGAGGCACAGAGGAGAAAGTGGGTCAAGGGAGCTGCTTTGTACTCTATGAGACTATGAGTCATTCTCAAAATACATTATGATCTGCTGGACAGAACAATTTTAGAAGCACTGAGGCACAGAATGACTCTAAGATGCTGAGTATGTTTCTGGGTTTTCTCATTCCTGCAGCTATTCTTAGATAAACCCTTATCACCTAGAGAAAACTGTCTGTGTGTGTTGTCTTTTCTAACTATGAAAACCGCAAGGATGGGCAGGAGGCTCTCGGACTGCATGATGCTCATGGGTAGACAGATGAGTAAGAGACTTTGTTCTGCTAAAGGAATCGTGCTTCTGAAAGACCTTGTTGCTTAATACAGAATTAGTAAGTTGATGTTGCAAACAATATATAGTTTATTTGCTTTGCAATTAAGATGAAGAAATAGATTGGAAAAGTCTATTTTATGACTTAATTGATGAACTGGGAATTGATGACATGGGGTCTGAGATCTCACCATACTTGCTGCTAACATGGATGCTGGCAGAAGACACCAGACTCCTGGCTCAGAGACAGAGCAGTTGTGGCATTCAGGAAGTCAGCATTTGCACTTGATTCTCAAGCCCCAGTTCCCACAGGCTGACACTAAAAATGTTGAGATTCCTGCACACACAATGGGTTGCATTACAGAACAGAAACCTTGGGCGGAGGGACCTTGAATAATCTTTTATAACTGGCAGTAAGCCTGACTGGCATACAGGAAATAAATGAGTCCCTTGCTCTGGAGAGAGATACCATCTTTGTCCCTCAAGGATGTTTATACAGCAAACATCCTTGAAAGGGGAGTCAGTGCCTCTATTGGAAAGACAAGCAGGAACAGACTCACAGAGAACTCTCTCCCAAATGACCCATTAATATAATAGAATGAAATCAATTGAGAGGGTTTAAAACATAAGAGAATATTTTGTGTAATAAGGGTAAGCATTGTTCAGTGAAACTTATCTTATAGTTACATATGAAATCTTTAAAAAAAATTATTGGCAATCATTTGGGACACATTGGCTAAGATATCAGTAAATATATTGAATTCTTACATTCTGGGTGACATGACTTGCCTTACATAATACTCAAATCTGTGCAATAGCAATGTGTGCTGTGTTGGGGTTCTTCCATGACATGTAGTTAACCCTTGAATAATGTGAGAGTTTGGGCGCTGACACCCGAAGCAGTCAAAAAATCCACTTTGACTCTCCAAACACTTTACTAATAGCCTACTGTTGACTGAAAGACTTACTGATAACACAAAACAATCTACCGTGTTTCCCAGAAAATAAGACATCCTCCGAAAATAAGACCTAGCACATGGAAAGATAAGACATCCCCTGAAAATAAGACCTAGCACAACTTTGGGAGGAAAAAATTAATATAAGACACTGTCTTATTTTCGGGGAAACAAGGTATTAACACTTATTTTGTATGTTATATGTTTATAATAGAGTACTCTAGAATAAGCTAGATAGAAGAAAATGTTATTAAGAAAATCATAAGATCTGTCTGCCAGTTTTCTTAAAAAAAAATTGTCACAACTCCCCCACACACCAAATTTCCAATATATGTGCCAAAAAAATATATGTATATATGGAGCTGCACAGTTCAAACCTGTGTTGTTCAAGGGTCAGCTGTAAATTATGAATATAATTCCATAGACTATAGTCTACTCATGATTGATAAACCCATTCAAATGCTATTCTTTAAAGATGAGAAAATTTTATATACTGCACTGTATTTTTTTTTAACCAAATAGGGTTTTAAGAATATTATTTTTACCCTAGGTTTCAGGTAGACAGTGTGCAAAATGCGTAATATGAATTCACATGACTGAGAGAATAAAATGTGGAAAATTTTACATAACTAAGTGAATTGCAGTTCTTTTTTCCCCTCATAAACACTGTTGTCTATTCTCAGAGCATTTCATCAGCTGGCAAAGAAGCTCTGGGCCCATGATCAATCACTCCCCATTCCCTCCATCCACTAGCCTCTGTGGAGGCACTAATCTACTTTCTGAATCTTTGGATTTACCTATTCTGGATGTTTTATATAAATGGGATTAGAGGTCCAATGCATGATATTTGTGCATGGGGCTGGGGTGTTCATCAGCCCGACCTGCACCCACTCGCAGTCCAGGAGCCCTCAGGGGATGTCCGACTGACAGCTTAGGTGTTGGGTGGGGAAGCCCTAAGCTGTCAGTTGGACATCTTTAGCTCTGCCACAGAGGTGGGAGAGGATCCTGCCACCTCTGCTGTGCTCGCCAGCTGTGAGCCCAGCTCAGGGCTTCTGCTTGAGCTGTGCTCCCCCTGTGGCAGTGCACTGACCACCAGGGGGAAGCTCCTGTGTTGAGCATCCTGATGCCTCCTGATGATGGTCAGTGCACATCATAGGGACCTGTTGTTCAACCGCTTGGTTGATTTGCATATTAGCCTTTTATTATATATAATAGTATTATGTAACCTGTGACTTAAAAATGTTTATTCCCATTCACCACCATCCTTGACAAACATCAGCTTGTTCGCTATATCAGTGGATCTGTATTTGTTTTATTTTATTCATTTATTTTGTTTTTCTAGTTTCCACTTATGAGATCATATGGTATTTGCCCTTCTCTGTCTCACTTATTTAACTAAGCATAATGACTTCAAGGTCCATATATGTTGTCACAAATAGCAAGATTTCAATCTTTTTTATGGCTTAGTAATATCCTGTTGTGTGTATACCACACCTTCTTTATCTTTTATCCATTCACTTATATTTCAACCTTAGGAGTAATGCATCTTCTAGGATGACCACCTTAGGTTCTTATAAATTAAGTGATCTACTTTCAGCATATGTTTAAACTTTTGATTCTCTTCTTCACAATCAACTATAGTTTTTGCTCCAAATCCAATTTAATGGCAATTTTTTGTTTTTAAGCAACTCACCTATATCAAGTCATCCAAAGCTTTCAGCTGTATATTTACATTAAGGTTTTCTTGCTCTACATAATATTCAATTTATATGTATCCCATATAATAAAAGGCTAATATGCAAATAGACTGAACGGCGGAACAACCAAACAACCGATGGCTATGACATATGCTGACCACCAGGGGGCATGCGCAGAACATGGTGGGTATTGGCAGCAGGCGGCAGAGTGCAGAACATGGTGGGCATCAGCTGCAGCAGGATGGTGGAACAGGTGGGAGGGGATGTCAGACTTAGGCAGGGTGCTAGTCACTCATCAGCAGGAGCCTCTGGTGGTTACTGAAAATTCTTTGTGCCACAGTCCCACCCAGTGCTCCCACCTGCTGCTGGTGCTGGCCCCACTTGCCACAGTCCCACCCAGTGCTCCCACCCACTGCTGGTGCCAGAGTCATGGCTTGCACCCACTGCCAGAACCCAATGCCAGCCCTGATCACTCAGCACTGTCAGAGGGTGCAAGCAGCAGCTGCCAGCCCTGATTTCCCCTCAGGGCTGCTCCACCTCCATCTGCTCCTGAGGGGTAATCAGGGCTGGCAGCCGCCTCTTGCACCCACTGCCGGTGACAGCACTATTCACGCCCGCTGCCAGCACTGGAGCTGCCACTCGTACCCACAGCCGGTGTCTGGCACCAGTCCCAATTGCTCGGTAGCGTCAGCATGTGCGAGCGATGGCTGCTGGTCCTGATCCCCTCTAAGGGCTTCCCCACCACCCCTAGCACCTGGCGCTGCTGGCACCAGATCCAATTGCTCCACACCCTCAGCAGGTGCCAGAGATGCCAGCGCCATCAGCATGTGGGAGCAGCAGCAGCAGGAGCGGGGCTGCTGACAAACAAGGGATTAGGAACTGCTGGGAGGGGCCTGGTGGGGGTGCAGAGGATGGGCTGAAACCCATCCCTGTGCTCACTGCGCAGCCTTGCAGCCCAGTTCCTTTCAATAGGCATGAATTCGTGCACTAGGCCCCTAGTTTATAATAATAGCCACAATGTCAAAATGGGGTTGAAAAACGAACTCAAGACATATATAAAGTTCTATTAGTAGGAGTGAAAAGGAGAGAAATCAGGGCTGGCAGCTGCTGCTTGCACCCTCTGACAGTGCTGAGTGATCAGGGCTGGCATTGGGTTCTGGCAGTGGGTGCAAGCCATGACTCTGGCACCAGCAGTGGGTGGGAGCACTGGGTGGGACTGTGGCAAGTGGGGCCAGCACCAGTAGCAGGTGGGAGCACCTAAGCCTTACTAGTGTGACCACACAGGTGGTGGGGAGCACCTAAACCTTACTAGTGTGACCACACAGGTGGTGGGGAGCAGGATTTAGCAAGCCGATTTATTGGAAGGTGGTTAAAGAAGTTCCTACTATTGCCCTGGCCAGTGTTCGCAGTGGTTGGAGCATCAGCCCTTGCACCAAAGGATTGCAGATTTGATTAATGGTCAAGAGCATATACCTGTGTTGCAAGTTTGATCCCTGGCTTCAGTCCAGGCGGGCGAGGAGGCAACCCATAGGTCTCATTCTCTTTCTCTCACTCTCTCTCTCTCCTCATCTTCCTCACTTTCACTCTCTCTCTTAAAAAAAAAAAATCTATGGGAAAACACATCCTTAGGTGAGATTAACAACCACCACAACAAAACGTTTCTACTGTATGTCAGTTTTTGTTGCTATTATGATACTATTTACACAGAAGAAATATTAGGTAGTTCACATCTTCCTCAACAACTAGAGGAAAGGTTATTTTTGGAAGACCAGTTTGCCTCAATGCACAAATCTCAAATTGGCAAATTATTTTACATTTACTTTCATATAATTTTCATTCGTATGAAAGCATTTTTAAAGGTTCTCACAACTTGTTACTGGAAATGCAAGTTTCCTTCAAATTCCTATGAAGGTTTTAAGACAGTATTACTGTCCTCCATGTAATTCATATTTTTCTTTTTGGCATGAAGTTGCTAATGATTACATGTTACCTTTCATCAGTTGTCACCTCTTGAAACTCTGATCTTTAAACTGATTCTCATTCTTCTCATATGCCTTTGCATCTTCTCCCTCAATTCTTCAATCCCTTTCTCCTAGCAAAAAAATGCTCCAGAGCTCTTAGTATCTCTCTAGTTGTCTCACTGATGCTTCACATAGTGTCATAGTGACCACGGCTTGATATTCCTTCCCAATATCCTTGGAAAACAATGTTCAGTTTATTTTTGCAAACCTTAACCAGGTTTCCATGATGCTTTGAGTATTTTCGTAACTACTACCCAAGTCATACCCTTTGTCGATCTCACAGTGCAGTGTCAGGGGGTTCTGTTGAATTATCCCTTAAATCAGGGGTCCTCAAACTTTTTAAAGTGGGGGCCAGATCATGGTCCCTCAGAGAGCTGGAGGGCCAGACTATATGAACTACTAATTCCTACTGTAACACCTCGGCTGCGCTCACTGCCCAAAAAACCTGGCGGGCCGGATCAGACTCCTCTGCGGGCTGCATGTGGCCCGCGGGCCGTAGTTTGAAGACCCCTGCCTTAAATCTTCATATTTATCCTTGGATTTGGTGACCTTCACTTTCAGATTTCTACTGAAAGGAGCTTTGTCTGATTTTGAAGCTGCTCCCAAAAGCTAACAAGGACAGTGCCAGTTCCTTTAAGCCTGGTGCTGCCAACGCTCCAGGAACTGTTCTTTCATTGATTGGTATTTGTACTTCACTTTGTGCTGTGATTATTTTTAAGCTTGTTACAGATTGCTGGCAGAGAAACCAAGCGATCAATAGTCTTTGTTTATTGTGTATCCTATAGTCATATGCAAATAATACAGATGCCCTGAACTCTACGGGGTAAAGGTCAGGCTGTCTCCAATGACTTTCCTAGCAATGGATGTTCGGAATCCAAACTTGCAGTTTTTAAGGTCCTTAATAATAAAATCCACTTAAAATCAATGACTGTTGACCTTGAACAGTAAAATAGGCTGCATTTTAAATTCATTTTATGTAAATATTCTAACATCTAAAAGTGATACTGCACATCTTAATATTCACTTTTGAGATGGATGATAAACTTACCAATACTAATTATAACACTAATTAAAATTTTCACTATTTTTGCTAAGATCAGCGGCATAGTAGAAGGCAGTTATTTCTATTAAATGCTTCTGTAAGTACATTTGGAGGGCTTACGATGACTCACAGATTGTATATTTTATCTTGACTGACCATCCTGGGACAAACTTTATATCAAGCGGACTTGCTTAGGTAATTTCTCTGCCTCCTCAACCTCTGGGAGAAAAGTATAAATAAATGTCCTTGAAAGTGAGAGAAGGATGAAGTATTTTTTCATTACGAAATCCCAGGAACAAGGTATGTTTTTCAGCTACATACAGCAGCAATTTTCAACCAGTGTGCCGCAGGAGGCACACTGGTGTGCCACAGAAATTTCTAAAATATTTCTAAACTATTTAGTCAGGGGCTCTGACCTCTTTTCCCTTAGATCCGTGGTCAACAAACTGCAGCTTGAGAGCCACGTGTGGCTCTTTGGCCCCTTGCGTATGGCTCTTCACAAAATACCACGGCCTGAGCAAATCTATTTTGAAGATGTGGTGCTAGAAGTTTAAGTTCAAAAAATTTGGCTCTCAAAAGAAATTTCAATCGTTGTACTGTTGCTATTTGGCTCTGTTGACTAACGAGTTTGCCGACCACTGCCTTAGATTGTCAAGTAAAATTTAAAAAATGACAACAGCTAACACAACGCTGCCCGGTGTGAATGAATCTAAATCATATCTTTTTTTTTTTCAGATCTGCAAAAAATACACCTTTTGGTGTGCCGCAGAATTTTACAATAGTTATTAGTTTATGTGTGCCATGGGATGAAAAAGGTTGAAAATCACTGATGTAAGAGGATCATTTATACTATCAGTTAGAGAGGTAAGGTATGATGACGCCTACATCTGGTATACACACCGATATAAGCATTTAGATCACAAGAGATGCTAACAGAATAAGGAGGCAAGTAAAATACCTCCTGTCACCGCTCACCTATTGCTATGCCTGCAAAAGTGCAGGGAGCAGATTAAAAAAAAAAAAAAAAAAACAAGCGTAGAAGAAAAAACCCTGCAGCTCTCTCTTACAATGACTTTTATTGTCCTGTGATGCTTTTACTTTTTTAGTTCAGCCATACATTTGGGTCCAGAGGGAGATTACATTTTCACCAGGCGGTCAGTAGTCATCTTTCCTGCAAAGTAGCTTCTGGTACCCAGGAGCGATTTGAAAACCCAAACACTGAGCGCCATCCCAAAGAAAGGAGGCAGCTGGTTCATCACCTCCCAGAGCGCGTAGCCAGCCGCCCCGCCCCCAGGATAGTCCCGCCCCCTTACTCTCGCCCCGCCCCTCCGCGTAACCCGGATACACACCCACGCTCCCCTTTCACCTCCCGGCAGTTGGCTAACGTGGATGTGAGCCCCGGCTGCACCGTGCCGCCCCGGGGAGCTGGGCACGCGGGACGGCGAAGGCGCGCTGCTCTCAGCTTCTCCCGGGAAGGAGCGATGGGGCGCGCGGGCGCCGGGGGGCGGGCGCCGGTGTAGAGCGCGCGGGGCCCGGCCCGGGAGCGCGGCTTGGAGGCCCGTGAAGGCCGCCGCCCCGAGCGCCGGGCCTCCTCGGGCGCCATGGCCCCCATGGGCATCCGCCTGTCCCCGCTGGGGGTGGCCGTGTTCTGCCTGCTGGGGCTCGGCGTGCTCTACCACCTCTACTCGGGCTTCCTGGCCGGCCGCTTCAGCCTCTTCGGCCTGGGCGGCGAGCCGGCGGGCGGCCCGGCGGCGGCGGCGGGCCCGGCGGCCGCGGCGGACGGCGGCTCCGTGGACCTGCGCGAGATGCTGGCCGTGGCGGTGCTGGCCGCCGTGCGCGGGGGCGACGAGGTGAGGCGCGTCCGCGAGAGCAACGTCCTCCACGAGAAGTCCAAGGGGAAGACGCGCGAGGGCGCCGACGACAAGATGACCAGCGGGGATGTGCTGTCCAACCGCAAGATGTTCTACCTGCTCAAGACCGCCTTCCCCAGCGTGCAGGTGGGTGGGTGCCGCCGCGGGCGCCGGAGGAGCGGGGGCCCGGGAGCGTGGGAGCCTGGGCACGGGCCCCGTCCCATAGACGCCTCCCCGGCAGCCCCAGGACATGGAGCTCCCGCTCCCATTTTACAGATGTGGGTGGAGATGGAGAACGCTGAGCTGGAGGTGCCCAGGGTCACGCAGACAGTTCCTGCAAGAGCTGCTGGGTGAGATTGCAGGCAGTGCAAGGGCCCAGGCCCTCTGGCCCCTTCGAGGGAGGGAGGGAGGGAGGGAGGGAGAGAGAGAGAGAGAGAGAGTGAGTGAGTGGTGTGTGTTTTATACATCAAAGGGCTGAGCTTCCCCCTACCTGTCCTGCCTCAGGCTCCTCTGTCAAATGAAAGGGATTGCACTAGAACCCCCAGGGTCCTCTAGCCATCCCTGATTTAATTACTGGGAAAGGTGGTGACTGTATGAACACACGTTTTCTGGCCGACCTACCAGGAATCAATGAAAGGTCAGCAGCTGTGGAGGGGGTCTGGGCATGTGTCCTGACTGGAATCAAAGGTCAGCGCTCTGGGAGGTGATGAACCAGCTGTGGCGCTGGCCTTTGTGGGATGGATACTTATGATTCACTGTAGTTGTAGTTGTTATCAGGACCCTCTTCATGGGAATTATTTTGAGGGCCCTTCAAGGAACTTTTTGGCAGTATATTTCTCAGCAACTTCATTTCAACTGTCTATCCCTTGTTTACGCCAGGAAATAAGAATTGAAGAGCATTTGCTTTTTCTTTGGGTAGCTTCCTGGTAAGGAATCTTTCTGGTAAAGCATTGCTGTAGTAGGGAAATTCAGACATTTTTGGCTACTGGGAAGAAAAATTGTTTCCAGTGGAATTGAATTAATTAGATCAACAAGGAAATCTAACCTGGAGCTTCTTTGGAAGAGTTAGGCGAGTGTTGTCGTCATAGAATTGCATACCATATGTGACCCTTGTTCTAGTCTATCTTATGTTTGTGGTTTTCTTCCTTCCTCTTCCTCTTTCTGTCTTTTTTCCTTTTCTTAATTTTTTTCTTAAAATTTTTTGCAGCAATTAACATTGGAATTCATCATGAGCTGCTGAATACCAGATGTAATTCACACAAGAATTCTCAAACACGTTTCAATTTTTCTTATGCCCTATCCTGCTTTATCATAGTTTGCATCTCTCTGATCTCCAAAACACAGAGTTCTTCCCCGTGTGGTGAGTTGGTAGAAGAAACAGGAATTTCACAGTTGTAACAGTAGCAACAGTAACATTTATTGAGTACATTCTAGGTGCCCAGATACTGGCCACACAGGACTTCATTTGATCCTCACAGCAACTTCAGAAGTAAATTTTATTTATGCCCACTTTCCAGATGGGAAATCTGAAGCTCATGGCACTTGACTACACAGTTTATATCATCTTTTAACTCTTCATTTTAGGAGGCTACTTAAAACAGAACTTATAGTGTGGTCTCCTAGGACCTAGGGAAATAAAATGGTGCAAGCTTAAAAGCAATAATGGTGAAATATAGTAAGCAGAGTTGAATTTTTTTTAAGGTAAAGATAAAAGCATTCTTAAATATTGGAAATGTAAATCTGTGCATGTGTGTTCACATGCCAACTCCAGCCCACTCCACTTCTGCCAAAGCTTTTGTCTTGGGTAACTTCCACGGGATTCTGAGTTTGCTCAGAATCCATTAGCAAACACTAAGGGAACGGCTGCCAAGGGTAGAGAGCTGCCTTTTATTAAACACTAAACCTAAACTCTCAGAATTGTGGATGTTGAAGTCTCCTTATTTTCTTGGGATTGTGTGAATGTTTGCATGTACTCTTCAGTGTTCATTTTGGTTGGTGATTGGTGGAATAGAGGAGGCTATGTTCATTCATACAATGGCAAAATAGGATAGTGTCATGTTGAGCTATCTCCTTTTGTCCCTATGTTGTTAGGCTAGAGGCCAGATGTAGCCATCTAAGTGCAGACTCAGCCAGAGAGTCTTTTTTCACTCCCTTCCCCCAGCACGCAGAAGTACAGTCTTAAATGTATAGCTGTTTTTGAAGCCTCACCTGCAGTTTTTTTGGTAAGGAACTTAAATCAAATCCCGCTCAGTTTATTTTCTTAGGGAAAATTAGCATCAAGAGACCACAGATACTCTTTTCTTTTATACTGGTGCCCATGCTAATGGAAAGAGGTCTGTTCTCCCACTACTTTCCTGGAGTAAGATGCTTGAGCTTTCCTATGTATACACACATAAACACTTTATTGATTTTGGAAAGGGAAAGATAGAAATATCAATGAGGGAGAGAGAATCACTGATTGGCTGTCTTCTGCATTTTCTCCCCAACCCCCCCCCCCCCCCCCCCCACTGGGGATTGAGCCCACAACCTGGGCATGTGTCCTGACTGGAATCAAATCAGGGACCCTTCAGGTTGTAGGACAAGGGCTCTAGTCACTGAGCCAAACTGGCTAGGGTGAGCTTTCCTAATGAAGTTCACCCCTCAGAAAAACAATATAGCATGTCACTCCAGAGCAGTGGTTCTCCACCTTCCTCATGCTGCGACCCTTTAACACAGCTCCTCATGTTGTGGTGACTCCCACCCATGAAATTATTTTCGTTGCTACTTCATAACTATAATTTGGCTACTGTTAAGAAATCCTAATGTAAATGTCGGTGTTTTCTGATGGTCTTAGGCGACCCTGCTAGTGGTTCTGAACCTGTGGGTCACGACCCACAGGTTCAGAACTGTTGCTGTAGAGCCAGGGGCATTGACAAGAAAGAGGTATTCCATGTTTTAAAAATTCTTGTGGCACACCAGTGTGCCTCCTGCAGCACACCCGCTGAAAATCACTGCTCTGGAGCACTAACTAAACTGGGGACAATTTTGCCTCTAAGGGACATTTGGCAGTGTCTGGAGATTTTTGGTTCTTACAGCTGGGGGTAGAGTGCTATTGACATCCTGGAGGTAAAGGGTAAATAGCCCACAATGCATAGAAAAGGAGCCCATAACGAGGCATTACCTGGCCTAAGTTTTCAACTTGTGCCCACGTTGAGAAGCCCTACTCATGTTTGTCCTAAGAAAACTCAAGTTTGGCCTAGGATACCTGGATTTCCTTTTATAGTTAACTTTTTTCATGTTAGTGATCTTCGTTGGGTTCTCCGGGCAGCAATTCTCTTCCTAAACACATTGGCAGTGTTTGATTTCACTGTGTGAAAATAATAAATGCAGCATTGGTATGACACAGCGTCTTTTATCCTTGTGTATATGATGAAAATGAAGGCTGAAGATTGCTGGAGTGGATTTGCAGAGAAACACACAACAGACAAATTTAGATTTATCTTTATGATTTAAAGTAAAGGGAATTCTTTTAAAAATATATATTTTGTATTGATTTCATAAAGGAAGGGTGATGGAGAGAGAAAGGAAACATCAATGATGAGAGAGAATCATTGATAGGCTGCCTCCCTTATGCCCCACATTGGGGGTCGAGCTCGTAACCCGGGGATTCTTTATTTGAGGGGCTCCTGTCCTCATCTCGACTTGTTCAGAGTTTTGACAATGATTTAAGATAAAGCATGCTATTCCAAGCTGGTAGGAGCAGCTTGTGTCCATGCCTTCCTGACTTCTAGAATAGGAGTTAAATTCTTTCACCACGAGTACCCACTAGAAAAGTTGAGAAGTTCTAGTATAGTGCAAAGAACTCTTGCCTTTGACATCTTGTCCAGTCTCCAGCCTATGCCAAATATTAAACTTGTGTTACAGTTTCCTCTCCTTTAAAATTAAGGTAACAATGTGATAATCAGTGTTTCAATAAACATTGCAACCAGAGAAAAAGAAATTCATTGGGATAGGCCCAATAGAGGATTTTACTATAGTAAAATCAAGTAGCCTGATGAGCCTGAATCAGAAGCACATGGAAGAAAGGTAGGCAGGAGCCGTATCATATGCCAAACTCTAAAGTTTGGACTAGATCTTTAGTTCAGTCCTAGAGTATTGAAAGATTTACCCAACTTTTCTTAAAGCTTGCAATGTGCCATACTTTGTTTTGGTTTTGGGCACTTGGAGTGGGTGAGACCAGTCAGGAGACTTTTAAATACCTGTGTGGGGGATGAGGACCAGAACCTGGGCAATGGGAAAGTTATACTTAGCTTGTTTTACTAACTAACATTTATTTAGTTCTGGCAAGCACTGAATTAAGTTTTTATTGCCTCTATTTATTTATTCGACAAAAACAGGAGGTGAGTACTCTTACCTCCATTTTGCAGATAAATTGAGACTTGGAGAGGCTAAATAATTTGCCAAAGGATATACAGCTAGAAAGTAATCTGAGGCTCACAAGAGATTCACTTAATGATCCCCGAAAATAAGACATCCTCCGAAAATAAGACGTACTTACAGGTTTCCTTCTGAGTGAAATATAAGGCATCCTCCGAAAATAAGCCTTCCCCCCCCTCCCCCCCCCCCCCCCCCCCGACTAAACATGAGAGATTTGGATTTTAAAAGAAATGGAGTCACAGGAAATTCAGGAATTGGATTGTTATGATGATGTTCCAGAAGATGACGACATGATTGTCATTGAATAAATGAGTAAATTCTTGATACTGTAGGATTCACAGTTTGTCTGGTTTGTGTTGACAACTACCGTACTACCGTTACGGTACTACAGGTAATAAATTTCCTTTATTTGCATTTAACAATAAATGTGTACCATATTCTTCTTCATCGAAAAATAAGACATCCCCTGAAAATAAGACCTAGCACATCTTTGGGAGCAAAAATTAATATAAGACACTGTCTTATTTTCAGGGAAACAGGGTATCATATCAGATATTTGATTCTATATATAAGGTACTCTTAGAGGTATAACTATAGTGTACTCTTAAATTATAGTTTTGAATGATTGGAAGGACTCAGGGTAGATGCTTGAAGAATAGTAGAGGTGGTAGACCAGTTAGGAGGCTTTTTCAAGTGAGCAACAATACATTTTGAATTAGAGTTATGATTGTAGACAAGTTAGATGTGGAAGGATATGAGAAAATTTTTGCGATGTGTCAAAAAAGACTCTGGTTTTGCTAGTGGTGAAAGGGATAACAAGTACTAGAGGGAAGATTAAGTGTTATCTTAGACTTAAGTTAGAGGTGCCTTGTATGTTCAAGGGAATATGTTAAGGAGATAGTTAAATAAATATGAGTCTGAAGCTATTGATATTTCTGAATTAGAAATACAAATTTCTGAGTCATAAATGTGATATTGATTGAAACCAGCTGTGGACAGGATTGCTTAATGAAAGAAAATTGTGTGAAAGGGGAAGATGAGTACCTACAACCAAGGATAACAAAGACTGAAAATAATCCTTCATAAATAAAAGCCTAATATGCTAAGTGTCCAATTGTCCACTCATCCATTCAACCAATCAAAGTGTAGTATGCTAATGATATGCTGAGGCCACTCAACTGCTCACTATGATGAGCACTGACCACCAGGGGGCAGATGCTCTGACTGGTAGGTTAGCTGGGGTCTGGCTGATCAGGATTGAACGAGATGGGCTGGACATGCCCTGGAGCCTTCCTGCGGTCTCCAGCTGGCTAACCTCCTGCGTCCCTCTCCAGCCCCGATAGTGCACCAGTGGGGTCTCTCAGCCTGGTCTGCACCTTCTTGCAATCCAGGACCCCTCAGGGGATGTGGGAGAGCTGGTTTTGATCTGGTCCCGCTCAGTGCAGGAGCTGTCCCCTGGTGGTCAGTGTGCTCCCACAGGGTGAGCAATGCTCAGCCAGAAGCCGGGCTCACAGCTATTGAGCGGAAAAGGAGTGGCACCTCCGCAGCAGCCAGGCATCCCCGAGGGTTCCGGACAGTGAGAGGATGCAAGCCAGGCTGAGTCCCGCCCCCCCCCCCCCCCCCCCCGTCCCTTTGCCCCCCCACCTCCCTTGGCCCCCACCCCAGTGCATGAATTTCCTGCACCAGGCCTCTAGACACTTAATAGTAGCAGCCAACTTTTATTAAATGCTTACTCTGTGTTAAGTACTATACTGTTTGCTTTACCTTTTCTATTCCATTGAATTATGCAAAGAACCCTGTAGAGAGAGATATTTCTCATCCATTTTTAGCACTTGGTAACTGGAGCTCAGAAAGATTATTTATAGAGATATAATAGTTTATAGAAAAAGACTTCTGAAAAGGGAGGAGAATAAGATAGGTAGAGCAGTGTTTATCCATTTAGAACATAGTTATTGAATTCCTACTGTGTTCATAGGTACAGCTCGAGACAATATATTTAAAAATTTATTAAGATTTAATGTTTTATGTAAATGGTACCTTCTTAAGGTATTAACCAAAAGCCTCTTTAACCCCAAAGTAATGGAATTGTCATGTAAATAACATTAATTGTGTTTTGAATTCTTGATTTCTTCTTTTTATTCAATTCCCTGTTAAAGACTAGGACAAGATAGGCAGTAGAGATGGGGGAGGGAGAGTAGATTGAGTAGAATGGTTATGGAGAAGAAATAAAACTACATTAGTGAAGAATAATGTTGTCAATCAAGAAGTATTTAGCACCTATTATTAAGGCACTGGTTTATAGGCAGTGGAGATGGAGCTGCAGTAATGAAGGAACTGTGTCTGAACACACGGATCTTATGTTGTAGTAGGTCAAGATAGATACTTAACATGGTAACAAATAAGTGACTTATATTGATAAGAAATAAAAGTAAGAACATTTGGGAAGAGTGATTTGAAGAAATATAAGTAAGAACATGTGGGAAGAGTGATTGGGGGATCATGCTTTGGCCATGGGTAGTTGCGGAAGGCCACTCTAAGGCACAGTCCTTTGAGCTGAGAGCTGAGTGATAAGAAGCAGACCATCATGCAGAGATTTGGTAAAAGAGAATATGAGCAAAAGAGTGCAAGTACAAAGGCCTTGAGGCCAAGGGACAGGTAAGTCTGGAATGTAGTAAATAAGAGTGCAAATAGATAAAGGTTACAGATCATCCAGGCCTTGCCTTGTAGATGATAGTAAGCAGCCTGGATTTTGTCTCTGTGTAATGAGAAATTATTGGAAGGTTTTAAGTAGGGAGTAATATAATCAGTCTCATTTAGGAAGATGGCAGGTAGCTAGGTTGAGAAAGAAAGCTCCAAAAAAGCAGTGATTTTTGTCTCTTTTGTTCATTATTATATCTTAGTACCCAAAAGAGTTTAGCTTGTGTAGTCATTAAATAGTTGATGAATGAATGAATTTGAGAATATACTGTAGGAGCCAGAGCAATCAAAGGCTATTCTAGGAATCCAAATATGGGATAGATGGAGATTTAAACCAGAATTTTTTTAAAAAAAATTTTTTTGGTATACTGTACATGATTTAGTCTGTGGTTTTTGCATGGTGATACAAAGTACTGTAGAGTGATGTCTGCAAGATGGCAGGAATTCTCTACTGACATTCCCTCACAGAACACAGATTTTGGCGGTTATTCATAAATAAGAATATCTTTCTGGGAATCTGAGAGTCCAGCAGAAAACTTATAGCACACCAATGAGGCAAAGAAAAAAAAGAAAAAAGAAAACCCAAGGCAAGAATAAATGCATGAATGTTTTTGCTAATCTTAGGTACATTTATTTCTAGATAATTTATTTTTGTTGTTAGTATAAATGGTTTTCTTTATGTTAAATGTTTTTAATATTTCTTGCTATATAAATATTCAATCAAATATATTCTTGCTATATTTGATTGAATATTAAATATTCAATCAAATATAAAAATGTAGTTGATTGATAATGATTCACATCGTACCAAGCTACTTAATTTTGTTCTATAATATTGCCACAAATTTTTTTGAATTTTTTCAGTAATCAGGTATCAGTTACATATTTTGCTGCTCTACCATGCCCTCATCTGTCTTAGCTATCTATAATGGCTAGGACTCTGCACATTATTAATAGTGGTTTTGATGGAGGGCAACCGACTGTCCTTCCTGCAGGGTTCTTCAGCTTCTGGCTTCCATTCCCGTCTGACCTCAGACCTCATCTTTAGCTCCCTTCTTCGTTCACTTGCTCTAGCCATGTTTGCCTCCTTGCTGTACTCTGAATATACCAGGCACACACTCATCGTAGGGCTGTTGGATTTTTTTATTCCATGGGCTGGAGTGTGTGCCCTTTACATACTTGCTAGTCTCACATCCTTTAGATTTGCACTCTTATACCACCTTTTCAGTCTTGCCTTTTTTAGCTACCCCGTCTTGTAAAAACAAATTAACAACTTCATTGCAGCATATTTTACATATGATATTATTTGCTTGTTTCACATGTCCAATTCAGTAGTTTTTGGTGAATAGGCCAAATTGTGCAACCATTGTTATTAATCAGTTTTAGAAAAATGTTATCACCCCAAAAATAACCCTGGGCCCATTTACTGCGAATCCCTGTTCTACCCTCTGCCCCAGGCAACTACTAATACTATCTCCATAGATCTGCCTGTTCTAGACATTTCACATACAATGGAACCACCCAGTATTTAGTCTCTTGTGTCTTCTTTTTTCATTTAGTATAATGCTTTTGGGTTTATCCCTGCTATGGTATGAATCACTACCTCATTTCTTTTTATGGCTAAATAATGTTCAATGGTATGGATGTACCACATTTTGTTCATTCGTCAGTTGATGGACATTTGGTAGTTTCCATTTTGGGGCCATTATGAATAATCCTAGCCACCCTATCTTAAAGAACAATCCTTTTCTACTCTCTTACACACACTTCTTGTTCTTTCCTATTTTATTTTCTCTAGCATACCATATGCTTATTTATTTATTTTGTATATTGTTTATCTCCTTCAATAGAATGTAAGTCCCCCAACTTTTGTCTCATGTTGATCAACATCATGAATGTCTGGTATAAAGTAAGAATCAGTAAACATTTGCAAACCAACAAAGGAAAAAATGAGTGGATGAGTTGGATATTTACTATACACTGAATTAGAAATATTTTATGATTTATGTGGCTTGCAGTTTCAGGAATATTACTATTTTTAACCTCTTCAGTGTCAATTTAGGATATTTCAGGGTTCTTTCCAGAGATTGCTAATATCTGTGGGTTTTCACCCTGTATGACTTTGCTCATAATACTGTTAGTGTTATAAACACTCTGACTCTGTAGTAATGGGGTCTAGGCATGGCATCACATACAGTGTAACACATTGATCTATGTACTCTGGAAAGGGAGCTTGTCAGAAAGCACAGTACCCGCTTGTTTCTTTGAGGCTTACTTTATATTTTCTATATTTAGAGTCTTTGTCTTTGACAACAAGCAAAAGTTTAAATATTAGATTGGGAAGTACTTGAAGACAAAATATTGTTGGAATTTCTCTTATAATATAGTTTCATTTTGTAATGAAATGTCTTGAAATTAAAAAAAATATATATTAATTTACCTACTTTAAATTTATGTGATTTTTGTCTGAAAGGTTTTTCTCTTTTGTGCTTTCCTAGGTAGTGATTTTCTTTCTTACTCTAAAAATTTTTTTAACTATTATCTCTTTTTGATGCAGATAAATACAGAAGAACATGTGGATGCAACGGATCAGGAAGTTATTTTATGGGATCGTAAAATTCCTGAGGACATCCTGAAAGAAATAGCCACTCCCAAGGAGGTACCAGCAGAAAGTGTTACTGTCTGGATCGACCCACTTGATGCTACACAGGAGTATACGGGTAATTTTAAAATTTTAAATTGATCTCAAATTTTAGATTGTCATTATATATCAGAAAATCAGAATGAGGGCAGGTAGTATATACATGATAGTAGATATTTTACCAATCTCAAACAACTTTTCCATTAGATTTTAAGACAGCTAGATTAATGTAGCAATATCATATGACCCATTTGCACTGGATTGGTTATTCTCAATGTCTCCTCACCCTACCCCCCCCCCCCCAACTCCACCAACGTATATTATACTCCTTTTTTAATATGTATATGTTATTTTTTTTTTTTTAATTAATTTCAGAGAGAGGGAGAGAGAGAGAAACATCAGTGATGTGAGAGAATCATTGATTGGCTGCCTCCTGCACACTCCTTATTGGGGATCGAGCCTGCAACCCAGAAATGTACCTTGATTAGAAATTGAACTGTGACCTCCTAAATCAGGGGTCCCCAAACTTTTTAAAGTGGGGGCCAGATCACGGTCCCTCAGAGAGCTGGAGGGCCGGACTATATGAACTACTAATTCCTACTGTAACACCTAGGCTGCGCTCACTGCCCAAAAAACCTGGCGGGCCAGATCAGACTCCTCTGCGGGCCGCATGTGGCCCGCGGGCCGTAGTTTGAAGACCCCTGTCCTAAATCATAGGTCTATGTTGAATCATTGAGTCATACCTGCTGGGCTGTACATGTCATAATATATAGTGAGCTTACCCCTTTTGCAGAGAAGGTTATTTTTTAAATTTAATAATAAAATTAAAAATAATTTTAATATTTAAAGATGAGTACTTAGTGTCTGTAATTTACAGATGAGGAAACTGAATTTAAATAATTTGCCCAAAGAAATGCACCTGATAAAATGATAATCTGGGGGAATAACCCAGGTAATTTGCTTATAAAATCAAAACTCAACTACTTCCTTAAACTGGTTCTTATTAGCTAGCTAGCCTCTGAGGGGATTGTTGACTGTGAAAGACATTTTATAAAATGTACATAAATTTTTAATGAAGTAAATTATAACATTATATCCTGAATTTATATGTTACTTTAACAATTGTGTGTGTTTGTTTCTCATAGAGGATCTTCGAAAGTATGTCACTACTATGGTTTGTGTGGCTGTATATGGTAAACCTGTCCTAGGAGTAATACATAAGCCATTTTCGGAATATACAGGTAAGAAATAGGTTAGAGCAAAAGCTGATGTTATTATATCATTTGTCTATAGTGCTTACCATCCTGTCAGAATCTCAGCTGTAGCTCTGTAATTATTAGAGTCAGTCCCCTCCCCTACCTCACCCCTTTGCTGTATACAGTAAGGATTTTATTGTTGGTCCTCAGAGTACATGACAAAGCAGACTGTCTAAACTAGGATAGACAATGTGTAATAAAGATGAGAGATTCTTAGTGTATTGAGGAATACAATTATATGGACTCCCCAGTAGCTGAGGTTGAGGACTCTAACACATTGGATTCTGTGTGTATTCTGAGATCCACCCTGAACAAAATCTGTTGTCATATCAGAAAATGAACTTGATCTTGTGGTGCTTAAGGGCATAGTGGCATTATGGTACTTAAGGGCAATATCAACCTCAACATAAAAAATAGATGGTGTCACTGTGAAAATCTCAATAGCAGTACTAACACACTTAATATAGTTTATGAGGGTCACAATTACTATTAGTATTCCCACTTAGAGATGAGAAACATGAGACTCGGAAAATTGATACAGTCCTCAAGCTCATCCAGCTAAATTAAAGGATGAATCAACCTAGGAATTTTGTGCAAATTAGTATAGTACATCACTTTTATAATTATAATCCACGAATACTAACAGTTGTATAGTATTTAGTAGTTTGTAATATACTTAATGCTATCTCAGTTCAACTTTTTTATAACTATGTGATAAGGGAAAATGTTATTGTATTTTATAGATGGAAAAGGGGCTTACCAGCTCTTACAATGAAAACCATACGTTTATAATGTTACTATAAGACCTAACTACTCTTTTTAAATATCTCACATTTGTTTAAGATTTTCAGTTTATGAAATGTATTAACATAAAATCACTTCACCCTTAAAATAACTCTGGAAAGAATGTAAAATAGGAATTACAGTGACGGTGAATTTTTTAATTAAAAAAATGTGTCTATTAAAGTTAAGTACAGGGCTAAAGTCTTTGAAGCCCTCATTCTTTTGACAGTGTCCCTTATTGCCTCTTCTATATCAGGATTTCCTTTAGCTGCATATAAAGTAAATCTGATTATAATGGTTAAACAAGTACAAGCTTTATTTTTCTCACCTAATAAGACGGCCAAGAGTTTAGGGATTTATTTAATGGCTTTATAATGCTGTTAAGCTGACTTTTCTGTTTTTGCTTTTTTCTTAGAAGATGGCTTTTTTTTAAGATATATACTCAAAGTTTGGCGCTTCCAGTTTGCATAGGTCTATGCTAGGCAGGAAAAAAGAGGAAAGAAGGTACACAAAGGATCTATGCTAGCTAGCCCTTCTTTGTATAAACTTGGCCCTCTCCTTCATCTCATAGACCAGATGTCACATGCACCCTTAGCTACAAGCTGAGCCTGCTACTTCAAAGAGAATTAGACCTGTAATAAAGGGAATGCAGAGGAAATTGCTATCAGATAGGCGAATGGATTCACATTCTTTGAACCTAGTTTCCACATCTGTTCATTTCAGGGGGAAAAACTGGGATAGGAAACTACCCATGGGGGGAAAAAATATTTTATAAAAACATGTATTTCTCCTCATAGGCTTATCTAACTCATTAAAATAAGAAAGCCAAGTCTCTAACTTACAGGAATAAGTTATGTTCCAAAAAAACTCTTTTAAGTTACTAATAAAATGCCCTGTTCTTCTGTGATAAAGCTTTCTTGCCCAGCATACTGGAACATATCTTGCTAGTTAGCAGATACCCAGAATAATCCATAGTTCTTAATTAGGTATAGGTTGACCTGCTAATCCTGGATGAAAGGTTTGTTTGGTGTGCCTTATTCTTGGACTGTTATTTTCAGATCCAGACTGTATATTGATGTTTACAGAATACCGACTGTCAAATAGTGCATTTACCAGAATTTAGCAACACCATTATAGTAAATGGGAAGTAGTTATTATTGGTGGCAGTTTTTTGTAAAGCTGATGAAAATTCTTACCAGATTTAATTAGGATTAATTCATTGAATTTGAAATTCTTAGAAGCAAGAGATACTTGAGTAGTATTTTAATGAAGTAATTTATAAATGTGTAACTGTAGATATCCACACAGTGAAAATTGTAGCTATTAAAACAAGTTATAGCCCTGGCCAGTGTGGCTCAGTTTGATTCCTGATCAGGACACATGTTATTTCTTGCTGGACTTTTATTTTTTTATTTTTTTAAATATATTTTATTGATTTTTTACAGAGAGGAAGGGAGAGAGATAGAGAGTTAGAAACGTCGATGAGAGAGAAACATCGACCAGCAGCCTCTTGCACACCCCCTACCGGGGATGTGCCCGCAACCAACGTACATGCCCCTAACCGGAATTGAACCTGGGACCTTTCAGTCCGCAGACTGACGCTCTACCACTGAGCCAAACCAGTTTCGCCTCTTGCTGGACTTTTAAAAAGCATATCTTACAGAGAGAATATACACATTCTGTAAGCTGTTATTTTACCTTTTCACCATTACCTCATTATCACCAGTCATTAGTATTTAAGTACCTACTGTGTTTTTTAAGGTGATTCATTTTGTCCATAGCAGTGTTATGACTGAATGTATTGAATTTTATGTAACATGAAATACATTTTTCAAAATCCTAAATTAGTAATTTTTATCTAAAAATATTCTGGTATGCCCTAGCTAGCTTGGCACAGCAGATAGAGTGTTGGCTGTGAACAGAAGGGTCCCAGGTTCGATTCCAGTCAAGGGCACATACCTCCTTTGCAGGCTCCTCCTCAGCGGAGAGAGGCCCTGGTTAGGGCATGTGCAGGAGGCAACCAATCACTGTGTTTCTCCCACATTGATATATCTGTCTCTCCATCTTCCTTCCACTCTCTAAAATCAATGAAAAAATATCCTTAGGTGAGGATTAAAAAATAAATAAAATAATTCTGGTAGTATCTTCTGATATAATGCTATCTTGATTCTCTTACACAATACTGACCTCTAGAGATATAGCATTGTAAATTCACTTCTTAGTAAAATCATATTTTTGGGTCATTTCTAAAAAAAAAAAAAAAAAAAAAAAAAAAAAATTAAAGGATTTTTATTTTTTTCAGTTTTTGAATAATTTCAAATATAAAATTGTAATAAATTTTTATATACAGTAGTCTCCCTCTTATTGCAGTTTTATTTTCTGTGATTCAGTTACCTGAGATCAACCACGGTCTAAAAATACTAAATGGAGAATTACAGAAATAAGCAATTCATGAATTTTAAATTGCTCTCCTTCTGGGTAATGTGATGAACTCTCATGTTGTCCTGCCCCGTCCCTCCCAGGGTGTGAGTCATGTTAAACTTTTCACATAATAATTTTATCATCTATTGAACATGTAAAATGGGATCTTTTTTTCTATATGTAACAGCTAGAATTTCTCTATAAGGGAAATTTCTCTATCAACTGAACTTATATATTTGTCTTGAAATGTTCTTACAAGATAAGCATATAACTCTTTTTCTATACCAGTTTTCATTTAAGGAGTGAGGGTGAAAACTGCCTGCAAGAACAAATGTTGTTTTCAGGTGGAGGGAAAGAGCAAGCTTTCTCCTTTTTTTAGATATACTTATGATCTCATGGATATTTGTGTATTTGGTATGGTTCAAGCTAGAATTATTATTTTTTTAGGTTAAATTTGTTTTTTTACACCTTAATATTATATGGTCCCTTTCTTAAGAAATTATCTGTTGGTTCTCTCCTATGAGCAACAGTTAAGTCAGCTTAGTTTTAGCCTTCTTCTTGACCACCCACCATTTATATCTTTTTTTTAATGTTTTTCTTTCTACACTGTTTTTTAACTCTTCAGATTTAAATGGTATCTTTTGAGTTTCCCCAAGCAACTCTGAGATAACATTTACATTTACTTATTCTAGTATCTTTTTCCTATATTTGGTTTCCTCTTATATTTATTAAATTGATTCATTGCTCCCATCTTATGCCCTTTTTTTCTTGGATAATGTAGAAACTGTTGAACTGCTGTGGTATTTGTGTGGGCACATGTTGATTCTTATTGGCAAAGAGGCTGATAATTGATTTTCTTTCCCTTGGAAAGGGCTGGGTCTTTTTTGCCTGGAAGGCCAAAGAGCTTTATCTTTGTAGTCTAATAATAAAGCAATGCTATATCTCTGACTCAGATATGGCATTCTGGTCAGATGTCTACATAGTATGTCTCTCAGTATGGACAATTAGGTCTTCTTTTATTCAGGAACATTTTCTTGAATCATAATTTTAAAGATTAGATCTCTTTCATTATTTTGTTTTTCTTTCTAAGGGACTCCTCAGTATATATGTTGACTTTTCTTTCTCTGACTTCTGCATCTGTCACTTTCTCTTTCCTTTTATTTGTTTTGGCTTTTTGCTTGTTTCATTGCTTGCTATGCTTTTGGACAAGTCAGTTGTCCTTTGTGTATTCTGATTTTGTGTGGAGTCTTAAGTGATTTTGTCTTTTATTTTTCTTTCTTGTGTTATGAGTTCCCATTTTATGTCTTTCTATTGTTTGTTCATCTTGAGTTATTGTTTCATAGTTTTTTTAATTTTTTAATGTTTTTGATCTTTAGAGAGAGAGGAAGGAATAAGAATAGAGAGATAGAAACATTGATAAGAGAGAAACATCAATTGGCTTGCCTCCTGCATGCTCCCTACTGGGGATCCAGCCTGCAACCCAGGCATGTGCCCTGACTAGGAGTCAAACCGGTGACCTCTTGGTTCATGGGTTGATGCTCAACCATTGGGCAACACCAGCCAGGTTCTTTTTTAATTTTGTTTTTTTATTTTTAATCATGTTTGAATGCTGTATTATAGGTTTTTTCTCTGCTTTGTATAAATTTTCAAGTAGCCTGAAATGTTTTAATCTTTGTTCTCTGTGTTTTCTTATATATTTAGGTGGACATTGTGGTTTAACATTTTTTTCATATTTGGCCAGCTACTGTGGAATCATTTGGAGGCTGGTGATTCTCAGTTCAGGAGCTCTTTTCTGTTACCATGAGGAAGGCATTTTTATTATCAGGCATCTTTTCTGTTTTTTACATTTCTTCTTTCTTGTTTGATTCCATCTGTTTCAACTCTTCCTTCTTGTTAGTTTTATTTGCTGTCTTCCAAATTATCTCTCTTTTCGGGAGACATCCTAAAATATGTTGTACATCATCCAGTATGTTAGTAAGACTTCACTTTTGGTTTCATGTCTTCTCTAAGCCTCTTCTTGAGAAGGCTAACCCCTATTTTGTAAAACTACTGTTTGGAATTCTCTACTATATTTTAGACGGCCTCTTATTCTTAAAAAAAATAAAAATAAATAAATAAATAAATAAAAATCACTTTGCTTTCTAGTCTGCTTTAGCCTGCTTGAACAATAAGGAAGATAAACTTGGCTGTCTGACCTTGTAGGCCATAGACTAGATATGCCTATGCTCTCAGTGCCATGCCAGGTGCATTTTTTAATTGGATAGAACTGTGTTGTTTTAAAGGCCACCAGCAAGATAACCACTTAGCACACGTAGGGCTGGCTTTTCAATAAAAAGGGAAGTTCTGCTTATAGCGGGGCTTAGAATTTGAATCCATTTTCACTGAGCCTACCTGTGAATAAAAGTATGACTCCAAATTCCTCCGAGCTCTGTTACCAAGTTTCAGGTCTTTTTCCTTCTGGGAATAAATCCTGGCTGATTTTCTGTCACCACTGAGGTCCTCTGACCTCTTGGCACTTTGTGAGCTCCTGCCCTGTTCCCCACCCTGGGGTCAGTTGCAGCACTCATTCAGCTATCTCTGGTATTTATTCCCCTTATTATAAATTTGGGCTGATAGCTATCCTCTCTCTGCTCCTTATAGTCATTGATTAAGGAAGTTTGTATTAATCTCCTTGTTGCTATGTGGGGGTTTTAGCAAGAAGTGTGAGAAGAGTCCAGGAGACTGTCATCACCCTTGGGGAACTCAGAAACCCAGACCTTAAAAAATTTTCTTTTTTTTTTTCCTGCAGCCAGGAATATGTAATAATGCAGCTGCTTTCATTGTTAGCCATGGTTGACTATATTTTATACTATAGTGAGTGACCAATAGAACAACAATCTAATTGGGATAATTCTGAGGAAGTTTTGTTTTCTTGTATAGTTTGGTAGACAGTGAAGAACACTTCTAAACCAATAAAAATATTTCCAACCATCTCTGGAGTCTCCCCTCCTTCTTAAAAACTTCTGTTCTTTTTTGAAATCTAGTACCATTGCTTATACTATTTGACAAAGCAGATATGTAAATCTAACTTTCCTCTTTAATAGTTTTAAAATTTAAATTATCTGGTGTAATTGGTTGTGCTTGTGTCACAGGTTGGGTTCTCCAGGAATGAGACTTTGAGAGAGGGATTGGCATGCAGAATGTTCACTAGGGGCAGCTTGGGCTTATGTTTGCGAAGGGAGGGAAGGGAGCTTAGATGCAAGGAGTGGTTCAGTTGCAGTGAGATCCAGTGAAGACGACTCAGCTGCCACCCCCCAGGGAGCTCTGGAGCTTAGGAGTTCTTAAGCCAAGTGTGTGTTGTGATCTGTGGCTAAGCGGGATTATGTGGCCTTTTTTAGCTTTGTCTTAATACATGCCTATTTTAATGTAAAAAAAGAAATAAATAAATAAACGTAGTACTCTGTCCTCAGGGGGGAAAAAATAAAGCTTCTGTTTTAGAAAAAAATACAAGTAACTGTGGAAGAGAATTTTCTTAAGTTTCTCGTTATTCTGAATTGAGGATTTTAAAACTCTAGTGCTATTAACAAATATTATATTTGCTTTTCAGCTTGGGCAATGGTAGATGGTGGGTCAAATGTGAAAGCCCGCTCTTCCTACAATGAGAAGACCCCAAGGATTGTTGTATCTCGCTCCCATTCAGGAATGGTCAAACAGGTTGCTCTTCAGACTTTTGGAAACCAGACTACAATTATCCCAGCTGGTGGTGCTGGTATGTTTCTGCTCCCCTTTGATGCCTATAAAGTGTTCCCAGCATGGTCCAGGCTATGTCAGGAGAAAGATTTGGTTGCCACATGCTTGGGAAGAACATGAGAGTAGTCAGGGTACTTTCAAGTAGGCCTGGTCTCCTACTTGGTGATTTCTAGGGTGGGATTTCAGTCATGCATGCTTTCTTGACAGACATATCTCTCATAGAAACACAATTTCACAATAGTGATTTCTGTTCCTCAAGTAACAAAAGCATCTTATTGTCAGTGATGTACTGTCTGTCAATGGTTGTTTTATATATGATCTGATTTCAAAATAGTTCTCCTATCAGTTTAACTCAGGGAGAGGAGAAGAAAAGATCCAAGTACATTATGATGTTTCACGTGGTAAAAGGATGCCAGAAATATGTGTCGTTACAGTGGCTAATCTCGGATCATTTTTAACACCCCGGAATTCTTTAGCCTGTATGTCTGGGATGAGCCAGTCTAGTGCCCACCTATAGCTTAGTGCATATTCTGTAATATGGCCCATATTATGGGTGAGGGGGTCAACTGGCTTTTTCTGGAAGGTAGTATATATTTTAGGCCCTGTAAGCTGCAGATGGTCTATATTGCATGCTGGTTTTTGTTTTGTTTTTTTTAAACTACCCTTTCAAAAATATAAAAATCATATATAACTTGAGGTCTATATAAAAATAGGCCATTGCCTAGATTTGGCTCATAGGTCATTTGCCCACCCTTGTTTTGAATACTGTTTAGTATCATAAAAGTCTTTTAATTCAAATAAATGGCAAATAATTGACAGAAACATTTGTGTTTGAAAACCTTTTCAGCACAGTACTAAAGGGGAAATAATTGCTTATTAACTTGTAAGCCTATAGTTTTAGTTTGTTGGTTACATATATCTGCTTTTCTTGATATGACTTTATTCTTTTCTTAAAGGCTCTTTGTTAGGTTGGTTAAGAAAGGTAATGGCTAAATACTCAGTAAGAATGGATAAACCAGGTTCTAGACCCAGTTTCTTCTGCAGTTGTCTTAATATTTTATTTTTAAACTCTACCTCATTACATAGAGGACATATGATAGTAGTGTTATTTTATATTCTCTTCTTTCAAATCTAGCCTTTCTAGGTATTCAGATGAAACCTGTGGATATTTAGTTTCAGCAAAATATTCCATAGAAAACAGTATGTCCTGAATGTATTATTTCATAGAAAACAACCACAAAGTAGTTGAAATTTAAAAATTTTAGACATATATTTGGTTATACTTGAGAATAACAAGTTATTTTGCAGTATATTTTTTGTTCACTTAGGTTTAATGTCTGTGCCATTACTTTGCTAAAAAACCCCAAACACCTATTTTGAAATAATTTAGACTTGGCAGTTGCAAAGGTAGTACAGAGAGCTCCTGCACACCCTGTGCTTTTGTTTTTCATAGTGTGCTCAACAATCTTCCCAACAGTAACCAAAATTCTTTTTATCTTTTAGGTTATAAAGTTTTAGCGCTCTTGGATGTGCCTGATAAGAATCAAGAAAAAGCTGATGTATACATTCATGTGACATACATCAAAAAGTGGGACATATGTGCTGGCAATGCCATCTTAAAAGCCCTCGGGGGACATATGACTACCCTGAATGGTGAAGAAATCAGTTACACTGGTTCCGACGGCATTGACGGCGGGCTCCTGGCTAGCATCCGAATGAACCACCAAGCTCTGGTCAAAAAACTCCCAGATCTAGAGAAGACGGGACACAAATAAGCAAAGTTGATTATAGATGACAGCTCTTCCAGAGCTGCGTGGTCAGCCTGAAATTTGGAAGCTTCAAATCATTGGTGGAGACTCTGCATGGTTAAGGCCATCCCGAACTTTTTAAAGTATTTATGAAGCATCAGAGACTTATTTTCCCTGTAATAGGATACAAGATCAGGGGAGATGGGTTGCTTCGTGTCTCAAGTATTGTCTTTATTTTTGAGACTATTTTCGTACAGTTGTCATACACAAGGCGTGCGGGTGTGTGTGGGGGTGTGTGTGCGCGCGCGCGTGAATTAAAATCTATAGCTGAGTCTACATTGTTATGAGTCACCATTTTCACACAACATCATGAATCTTCACTGTTAGTACTTTCATGTAAAATTGGGCTGAAGAAAGGATTGATTTCCTATAGATGTTTAATATTACTTTTTACTTATATCTCATTAAAAACAAAGTATGTTGGGGTTTTTACCCTGAGTTCAGATGGAAAGCACAAGAAGCTACATGTTCGTTAATATGCAGCAAATATTCTACTTATCTGTTCCTGAGTATTTCTTATGGGTTAAATAGAATAAGCTTAAATTGTTTTTTTCTTCGAAATTTTAATAACAGGTTCACCAGCAAGTAGAAAATATAGATACATGGTGGTTGCTTGTAACTTCTTTGTGTGTGTGCTTTCTTGATCAAAGAAAAATGTGTTTGTACCCAGGGGTTCAGCTTTCCTGGCGTCTTGCCGTTGATTTTGATTTGCACTATAGACAGTGCATGATTTCATTCATTCTCTCTTGAACACTTAGTCTTTTACGTGTAAGGTTTGGATTAAGATTTCAGGGATAGCATTAGTATTTTAGTATATTTTTTCATTAGGGACATAATATGCTATAAGGCACTATGGAAAAATGGAAACAGTTCTATTAATTGAAAGTTAATTTGACACTATATAAATTGAGCTAACTTTCGTTATTTTCAAAAGCTTTGTTTAAGTATTTTTTTAAAAATTTGACAGGTTTGCATATAGGGATTCTCTCATTGAAAATGAGTTATGGTTGCTCTTAGCATTAATAAATGGCTCTAACTTTACCAAATTCTCAAAGTAGTAAATTCTGAGATATTTTATGGTTGTCCTTCAGATTAAAATAATGAAGGTTAGTGTTAATATTTGAAGCATTTTTCTATTCAGCATGCGAAATCTGGAAGAAAGATGGCGTATTCACTGTATCACTAATTTCAACCTTGCTTTGTGAAATATCATTGGGATCTCGGATTTCTCTCATTGTGATGTCTGAAAACTTTATGTATGCAAACAATACCATTATTTCACGTGACTTCGCTCTCTTTGTGTTCCATAATACACTGATCAAGAGATGGATTTCTCATGATTATTTTGTCTCCCTCCCTCTCCCTTCCCTCCCTTCTTTCTTCCTCTTTTATAACCTTAAAGCAACCTTCCATTTATTGCCTTTCTTAGAGATAAAGTTGACCCGAGTGGACATCCTCACATGTGGAATGTGCACACAACTTTGGGTTTGGTTATTACACTGTCCAAAGCTCTAATTCCTCATTAGGAAATTGAATTTAGTATGATGCACATGTTTCAACCCAATCTCTAGCAACTGGTAATGAATCTGGGACTCAATAGATAGGCTTTTTGTTCAATGTAAATTTATTCAAGAATTTTTGTAGTTGGAACACTTGATATTTAAACAGGACTTAAGAATGCTGAACAAAATATTGAAGATTGCATATTTTTATTTAGTAGCTGTGAGATGAATCCTTTTTTCTTAGGAGAGATGGCAAAGGCATATGCTATTTCCAGAGTACCATGGTATAAAAGCATTGTGTCACTGTAATATGTCATACTTAGGGAAATAAGACTGGCATAGTAAGAAATGGAATTGGAGTGGTTTTCTTACCGCAATATGTGGAAACTTTCTGATTTAATGGAAATGGGAATAGTTTATACTAGCAAGCATGATTGCTTGGTTTTATTTTTAATTGCATTAATTTGCGTGTAGATAATGACTTTGAAGAACTTGTGTGCAAAAATTAAGATATTGACTGACAGTTAAATGCATTATTTTTATAATTTGTTGGATACAGTCTAGTTACTAATGATTTTTAAGTGCTTTTATTGAAAGTTTATTTAATTTTGTTTCTAAAAGTCAGTATACATTGTAACTACAAAGAACAGTATTGATATTTACATGAGACATCTGTTTGCCAGAACATACCAAACACCTCATGAGTGAGTCATATAATAACTCCCAGAATTATATAAATTATTTCTAAAATGTAGTGAAAACTAGAGTTTACTTTTAGTGACCCTCACCTCCCCTCCTCTTGGTCTTCCCTGTCTCTCATTGTTCTTATTTAGAAGATATTTTCCCTTAAAATTAAGTTTCACACATCGCAGTCAGTAAGAAGCAGTGGCATAAATAACCTCAGTAGCCATCAGTTGTCCTTTTCCACTGTCTCTTCATTCCTACATCATTCCCTATCTCCCCAGCCCCTTAAATGTTCTCCTTATATTTCTGCTCTTCTTTCTTAATCAATAGACTCTTCCCAAACCTTATCAAGGAATTCTTTCTTAGACCTATTTCTCTCAAGATTAACTGCTGAAATCTTAACAGTAGAACAGACTCCAGTGAGAGATCAATCCTGGTGAAATCCTAGCTGACCGTTAATTTTCAGACTCTCCTGATAAAGCAAAGAAAAATCACCTTAAAATAGATCACAGACCTTGATGCTGTCAAATCTAACTAACCATGCTTCAGTTTTCACAAAGCAAATCTCCCAACCCTTTTTTCAAAGAAGGAATATGCAGGAAATATGAGTTTGGGTATATAAGCCTGCTTGAGAAAACTTGCTTTTTTTATTAGTTTTCATATTTGAATCCTTATTTCAGTTGCGATTACAAGGACCTACAAGATAGGTCATATATGTCCTTGGTATTCAATTGTCCCTTTTCCCCAAATTTTAGTTTTTAAAATTAATATTAAAATGAATTGTTTAAAGCTGTATAATGAAATTAAATAAGCAATTTGATTTATGTGTTTTAAGTAGCTATTGTGCAAACTTCCCGTTCGCTGGGTGCACCCATTCAGAATTGTGTAAACTGGGGCAGAGGAAGTGGGGGAGGGGCACTGGCTAGGACAAGAGGAAGGATAGCTCAGGGAAGGGTAGCAAGGGGAGGATGCAAAGCAAACATCTGCTCTGACGCCTGTGATCAGGAACTGGGCCCTGGCCTCAGATGTTTAGTTCAAATATTGGGTTTCACTCAGGCTTTTATGGTGACAACCATCCCTGGTGGCCCAAGCATAAAAGAAAGCAGGAGTGCCACCCCTATTTCTCAGAAAATACCCTGCTTGCCTACCCTTGATAACACCTTGAAATGGCCTTATGGATACATTCTAGCCAGTTAAAAACGGGCAACTATTTGGATTAGCCTAACTGCAGCTACTTACCTTGGCAATGTGCTGTTTGCCCCTGGATGGAAACAATGATTTTTCCTTTTAGATCTTGGTTGAATTTCAGACATATTTCATTATTTTGAGTGTATGCCTATATAAAAATTCTGTCTTGTAACTGTTTTGTGAAATAAACCTAATCTGTGGTTTCATAGTATCCAAAAAAAAAAAAAAAGTTGTGCCTTAACAATAGGGCATTGTATGTTAATAAGGGAAAACAATCTTTTTAACAGATGGGGAAAATTTTGCCATTAAAATTTAAGTTATTTTCATGTTTTTAATAGTAGAGTTGGGGAAAACCCATTAAAATTACTTTTGCTTAATCTAGCATTGACAACTAAAGTACATTTTTATAACTGGCATCTATCTTGATGTATATAGGTTTGAAATGAAACTTTATCCTTTGGTTTTTAATTTCAGTTAATGTAAAGGCCAGGATAGATTACATTCTTTTAAATTTTTACTGTTAACTCATTTTAGCATGCTGTTGTATCTGTTCTGGTCCTGAGTCACTTTGGTTAAAAAAAATATCTATTTATTCTTTGTGCCACATCAGTAATTTATTAATGTTAAAAAATATTGTATGTTGTGTTACATACCAGAACAGTTCCTAGGTAGAGGAGTGTTCTGGTTACCAGTTACTATGAGGGCAAGAAGAATTAAACTCTGTACTTCAAAAGGAGGTTTTGGTTTTATGAGATGCTCTGTTTTGTAAGTTGCTGATTATTTCCTTAAAGCCTGGCAGCTGTTTGTGTTGTAATTTTCCCTTGGTAAATGCTTACAGGAAAGCTTTTTCTTTCATTTAACAATTTTTTAAGTTTGATGGTAAATTAGTTCTGTGGGAAAATGAGATAGTTTTCCTTTGAGATAATATAAGCCAAACTTTCAGAAGTTAAGGATGATGAATAATAGTAAAACGTCTTGTTATATATTGTGTTTGTAAGGGTTCCCAAAGTGTTATAATAAGGTAATTTGTGTAATTGCAGAAGCAGAAGCTGATGTTTGATTATTATAACGTTCTGTTAAAATTCTCTTTGAGGTGTATGTTACACGCATAGTAAATTATTATTCAAGAAAGATCCTGTATTTTTTTAAATAGGAAATATAGCATCTTTCTCAAGTATCTTTCATCTCAAGTATCTTTCCCTGAGATGAAACCCCCTTCATTTATGTTGAGTTAAGGAGGGAATGTTTATGGAATTTATGTATAAAATATGGATTTCAATTTCCATCTATCCTTATGTCCACCGTTGGCAGTAGTGAAAGCTGGCTTTATGGACTAATGGGAGAAACCATAATGAACTGGTGCTGCCTTTGTTTTTTTCCCATTTGATGGTGTTACTCAAGCTACTAGATACATATACATACACAAGGGGTTGAGTTTACACTAAAACTATGAAATGGCAGTCTTGTGTCCCTGCCTCTTTAAACAGTTTTTATTTATCATCCTCATTTCCTGTTAATCTCTTTCATTGATGAAAGTGATTAAAATAAAAATACTTTTGAGTACCCTTCCCCTCACACATTTAAAGCTGTAGAGGAACTAAACCACTTCCTGTTGCCAAGACATGCTTAAGCACCAGAGTTTTCTGTACTTGGCATGCTGTACCCTGCCTCACCCACACCACCAAATTTAGGGGTCGGGGGGTCCCCATTTCAGACTTTAATCTTTACAAGGAAGTAAAACTACCCCCTCCGTGTTTTTAGAGCAGTTTTTTTGTTTTGTTTTTGTTATTGTTCCTTATAACACTAATTTATACATGTGCTGGTGTAAACTTAAGGACAGGGATTATATATTTTGGTGAATTTTCTGTTTCCACTTCAACCCCAACAGCTAGGCCAATGTCTTGAACAAATTAGGTGCTTACTATATGCTGAACTAAATTGAATAAAGGGTTATGACTATCATTAGCATTTCTAATGCCTCAGTTGTATAAGCTGGTTGCTTGTTTTGTTTCCTCTGCAAATATTTATGATTTTAACCCCCCACACACTATATTATTTTTTAAAATTGTGCTTCAGTTACTACCACTTGGCCAATTAGCTCTAGAAAATGTGATTGCCTCCAATGAAATGATTATTCCAAACTCTGCCCCTAGATATACATTGCCAAACAATTTGAATTTTCCAAATAAATTGGTCATGTCTGATACAGTGTGTCTCAACTTTCTTTTTTTCACTATGTAAAATTTATACAACAAATTTACCTTTTTAACCATTTTTAAGTGTACAATTCAAGAGGCATCAAATACGTTCACAATGTTGTACAATTGTCACCCCTATCCATTTGAAGAACCTGTTTATTGGTCCAAACTGTAGCCATTAATCAGTCACACTGCATCCTCCTTTCCCAGCCCCTAATAACTCCTGCTTTCTGTCTCTGAATGTATCTCCTTTTGAACTCAATTTTGCGGGATTCTCTGTTCTCTCTCACCATGTTCACAGAAGTTAGCAGTTTGAGAATGGGTATATGTGACAAACATAGCTATAATTTGGATCCTTTTTATTTATTTATTTAATATATTTTATTGATTTTGTACAGAGAAGAAGGGAGAGAGATAGAGAGTTAGAAACATCGATGAGAGAGAGTCATCCATCAGCTGTCTCTTGCACACACCCTACTGGGGATATATTTTTGTAATTTGCATGAATTTGAGTAGTATAAGTGTTTCCAGCCAGAAAAATATATTTTTTCCTAGAAAAGTTTTCATCTTCAGTTCACTCAGAGACAATGTTTAATGACTCTAGCAGTTTAAAAATTGAAGTCTTAGAAAAAAAAAATCTCTGAATAGTTATCAAGGTCCCAAGGCTACTTCTTGGAAAAGATTTCCTGGCTTACATGGACAGAGAGATTAATAAAGCCTGAAAGCACTGGACACAAAGAAAGATGTTGAGGACAGCAAATGCTAAAGCAAAAGTCAACAAAAATGTCAAGACAGTGACTTCTGGGCAGCAGGACAGAGGCTAGCACATGCCAACCACTGGTGACAGCAGCCAAGTGTGCGTGACCTTTGCTTTCCCACTCACTGTCCCTCCCACTCTGAGCACTGGCTCAGTTCCACAATGTCCACAGGAAGAGCACCATCTAGATATTTATCTGCAACAAGACCTGTTTAGATCAGATGGGGTAAACTCAGATCTGGTTGAGTGACTTTGGACAAGTAAGTTATCCTGTATATGCTGACCTGAAGAAGGCAGGATGGTGTGAAATAATGACAGTGAGGGTGACAATGAAATATTCTGCTTGTATGATCAGCCCTGGCAAAGCTCTGAACCGCAGCACCAGGTGTACCATGAGCAGTGAGCTAAGGTGGCTGAGGGTCTCTACTGAAGGTTCCACAGTATATGTGGGGTACTATTCCTGGCTGTATAGCCAGATTCTGGGAGCTTCCCATTATTATTTTTTTAAATTTCAGAGAGGGAGAGAGAGAGAGAGAAACATCAGTGATGAGAGAGAATCACTGATCAGGGGCTTCCTGCATGCCCCACAATGGGGATCAAGACTGCAACCTAGGCATGTGCCCTTGACTGGAATCGAACCCTGGACCCTTCAGGCCACAGGCCTATGCTCTATCCACTGAGCCAAAACAACTAGGACACCATTATTCTTTAATGATTTTTTTGGGGGGTTGAAACATGCTAAGGTGTGTTTATTTGCAGCTAAGAACCCTATCAAACATTTTCTTGACTATTGATAACCTGTTTTTCAGGGCATCCGTGGCCCCAACAAAGAGGCCAGCTCAGACATTAATTTCTCAGGGGTTTCCTGTCTTTCAGGTTACACCCTGAGAAGGAAGGCACCTTGGGCCAAGCACTTAAATTCAGAGAAACAGCTACCTTATCCTAAGAGGCAACCTAAACACAACTCTCTTGACATGGAGCAAGAGATAACAAGTTACAGTCACACTGAACTAGAGAACATGTATACTTTCTTCAGATGATCAGAAATACCCACTGGTGATGTTTGCAGGCACATAAGGTTGGGAGTGGGGGTACAGCCAAGTTAGGTGAGTGTTAAACAACAGGATGGCAACTCTCTGATCTGGAGAACTTGGGCAAATTCAGGTTCCAGAAGCTACTATATTGAGAACTGCTATGAGCCAGGCACTCTTCTCAGCACCAGGCATTCTCCATTTCATTTAATTTTCTCCACAGTCCCCAGAAGTAGTATCATACCCTCATTGTATAGATAAGGAAATGAAGGCATACAGAAATTAAAGTCAAAGTCATATAGCAGGTACATTTGGAACCATTATACAGAAAGGTAAGGAAGATGAGGGAGAGAGAAAAGTAACTGCTGTTCTTTTAAGCTCAAGCTAGGAATAGAAATCCTATGGAATAAAGAGCTTATAGACTGGATGGCGGGATGACCTTCCAGAACAACCTTCTGGAACGACCAGTGGGTGGGGGTTGAGGGGCGAGGCCACGGGGCCTAGAGGATCGAAGTAGCTGGGTTGCGAGGGCCTACTCTTGCACAAATTTCATGCATTGGGCCTCTAGTGTGTTTAATAAAGGTTCAAATATGGCTGCAAAGCAGACATGCCTTCACCCCTTACCTGAAAGAAAAGGAATGTGTGAGAGAAGTGGGGCTTCCTCATGAGTCAATGAGGAGAACATGTTCCCTGCAGTTTAGTTTGTTCTTCCAATTATTGAGACTACGGATTATAGCTTTGTCCACAGCTGCTCATAAACGACTGCCAAAGCCCAACCTCCTCCTCGGTGAGCAGCAGTGTTCCAGTGTGAGGCTCGCTGAGTTTTATTTCCTCCTACAGTATTGTTGGATTTGGCAGGCCTCTGATGCCCTGCAAGTTCTTGTATCCTCTCAGGCTTCAACCTGTGCACACCCACAGGCCGTGTGGAAACAGGTGGGAGGTACTGCTTCATTTGTGGCAAGTGCTTTTCTTGTTTCAAAAATTGGCTGCGTTTGAAGAGTGGTTTGCAATCAGGGTCACCTGGGAGCTTAGACATGCAAACTCTCAGGCTCTGTCCCAGAACTACTGACTCACTAGCCATAGGGTGATCTCCACTATCTGTGTTCAAACACATTTTCCAGCGGATGCTGATGTTTGCTCATATTTGAGAACATTGGAGTCAAGGTTAAATATAAATACCTAAATTGTATTTAAAAAATGTTAATGCAACAGTTTTATTGAGATATAATCCATATGCCATACCAAATCACCCATTATAAAGTATATCCTATAAGGCAGTGGTCGGCAAACTCATTAGTCAAAAGAGCCAAATATCAATAGTATAACCATTAAAATTTCTTTTGAGAGCCAAATTTTTTAAACTTAAACTTCTTCTAATGCCACTTCTTCAAAATAGACTTGCCCAGGCTATGGTATTTTATGAAAGAGACACACTCAAGGGGCCAAAGAGCCACATGTGGCTCACTAGCCGCTGTTTGCTGACCGTGGCTACAGGTGGCTTTAGTATGTCTACAGAATTATGCAACCATCACCACAATCATGTTTAAAGCACTACTTTCACCCCCAAAGAAACCTGTGCCTATTAGCAGCCCCTCCCCCCTTTTCCTTCAGCTCCCAGCCCTCTAAGTCTAGGCAATCACTAACCAATTTGGTGTCTGTAGATGTGCCTACTCTGAACATTGCATATTAATTAGATCATTCAGCATGTAGTCTTTTGTGACTAGCTTTTTTCACTTAGCATAATATTGTAAGAGTCATCCTTGTTATAGATGTATCAGTAATTCATTCTTTTTTATGGCTGAATAATATTCCATTTTATGGATATACCACATTTTGTTTAACCATTCCTTAGTTGATGCACATTTTGATTCTAATTTGGTTTTATTAAATCCGTGGTACAAGCTTCCTTCCAACTTGTGTTAAACATCTACATGCGAAAATGTTGTATTTATACACATTAGTAATTCTGAATTGTTATTTAGTGCCAAGTGTATCTGATTGCCTAGGCTTCCCCTGCCCCCAATAGAGTTGGGGTTTATAAGACTATTCTTAAAGCTACTATTACTGCCACCAAACCAGAAATAAATTGAGCATGTGGGATTTCACATGCTCAATTTATCTGTTTATGAGTTCCTCACTGCATCTATTAGCAGGGTCAGCCTCATGGGTGCTGGGAGCTGAACTCCGAGTCCTGGTTCCAGTGCTTAGGTGAACAGTGCACATGAGACTTGTCTGGGTATCATGGCTCCTGCCCCTTCCTTATGAATCAGAAGTTCCTTAGAGATTGTGGCACCAAATGTTTAATTCCAATAAAAAAAAATAACATTACCCCCAAACCCTTTTCTGTAGCATGTTAGCAAAGGGATTTAAAGCTTATGCGGGGGAGACATATATGTGCCTTCCTGGTGGAAAGGCAATTCTGAACTAAGACCTATACATTAGAGTGGGATGCTAGGTGTCAGGGACAAAGCACTCAGAGAACTTTCATTTCAACAAAGATGACCACTGTAGGAAACCTATATAAAGCCACGTGAACAGTGTGTCTCCACAGGCTGAGACTATCCAACAAAGGAGACCATGAAAATCTCTCTCCAACAGGGAAAAAAAAAATTATTTCTAAGCAAAAGATAATCAGAGGCACCTCTGAGAACTTATTGGTTATGGATGCGAAACTCAACTCATAGTTCTGTATCTTGGAGATTTATGATCTTAGAAATCATTGATGCAGAAATTGAGGATATTAAATAATCAAAATCATCATTAAAATTTTAAAAATGCTTCTAATGTTCTTTTAAATAATCAATACATTCTACTCCTAATAAAAGATGAGGAGCTAGACCATTCTCTTAAAAATGGCTTCTAAAATTTGAGTATTTTGCCCTAGCCGGTTTGGCTTAGTGGATAGAGCATCAGCCTACGGACTGAAGGGTCCCGGGTTCAATTCCGGTCAAGGGCACATGCCTGGGTTGCAGGCTGGATCCCCAGTGGGGATGTGCAGGAGGCAGCTGATCAATGATCCCCATCATTGATGTTTTAATTTCTCTCCTTTTCCCTTCCTCTCTCTGAAGTCAATAAAAATATATTTAAAATAATAATAATAAAATTTGAGTATTTTGAAATTACAGAAAGAATTTTAAATGCTTCAGCTCTTTAATAACTTCCAGGACTATTCTCTTCCCTCCCCTTTAACTCTTTTGGTAGGATCTTTTCAGGATTATTATTGCATAATTTTAAAAAAACCAATGTAAATTCAAGTTTTCCTAAGGGAGGGATGGCCCTGTGAGTGTCAGCTATGCTGATATTTCAAAGATCATATTTGATTTTTGATTTTTTGCCACTTCCAAAGGTTTGATGTCTTTTTAAAAAATATATATTTTATTGATTTTTTACAGAGAGGAAGAGAAGAGGGATAGAGAGTTAGAAACATCAATGAGAGAGAATCATCGATCAGCTACCTCTTGCACAACCCCTACCAGGGATGTGCCAGCAACCAAGGTACATGCCCTTGACTGGACTCGAACCTGGGAACCTTCCAGTCCGCAAGCTGATGCTCTATCCACTGAGCCAAACTGGTTTCGGCCAAAGGTTGATGTCTTGTTGAACAGTTAGTTTGAAGCTTGGAGCACATGGAGACCAACCACGACTCAGTGAATTCAGTGCAAGAGGCAGCACTTTGTAGTCTCTGTTTACCTTCTAGAACTTCCATCCCTTCCTCCCAGCCAGCTTGTTTGCCAGCCATTCCTGCTGCAGGGATTACGACTAGAACATCAGGCAAGAAGGACTCCCTCTTGTTGGGCAGAGAATAGAGTGGTTGCTCTCCTAAACCAGATTTCTGATTGTGGAGCAAGATCTCCACGGCTCTGGTGGGAATTCTTCCCAGATAGGTCCTGGGTCAGATCTGATTTCACAGTAGGAATGCAAGCGGCACACTTGCGAAAGTGTTTCTTTCTGTGTCCAGTGAGTTTAGTTCTCTCGCTGGATTAAGATCTTTGGTTACATCAGATCTCCGGTTGGCAGAGGACCAGACCTAATTTTTCAAAGAGAACATTGTTGTGAGAAATATTTTTTTTTAAAGTGGCTGTAACTTTGCCTAAAGCAGCTGTCGGTGGGGAAGCGATGGGGTGGCATGGGGCTGCCGTGAAATGGTATTTCTCAAGAACACTTGATTCTCTGGAGAAGTGATAAAACATTCTTCAGCGTGTCAAACAGTTGTTTTGGCCTGCAAGCCAAATACGTCTTGGAAACCTCAGCAGATGAAATATCTCAACAAAAAGGAAACACTTAAAATTGTAAGGTCTGTCAGACAACAAAATGATACAACAGCTACCAGTGAGAGCCGAATTGCCAGGGGGATAGGTCACCCTGAGCCTTGGACCCCTATAGAGCAACAGGGGTGGGGGGGTGTCCGCTAACCTAGTGGCTGTGTTCAATTGAAAGGTTCAGGAATAGTCCTTCATTGTTGAGCCCTGTCAGGGGCAGGAGTTAGGGACCTCCAGAGACCAGGGTATTTCCTATGGACTCTGGGATAGCGATGTCTATATTTCAGTACCCCCCTGTCTCTTAACTGCATGGTCTTGGGCAAGGTAATCAGTGAGAAAGTGGCATAAATACAGTACCAAATAGTGTTATTTTAAGGATGAAATTATATAAAATAAGGAAAACCACACAGCGATAAAAGTTGAGGTTAAATGATGTCATCTCTCCTCCTCCCCCTTCTCTCTCCCCCTTGGTTCTCTGTCTGCCTGTGTGGTGTGTTGTCTTCATTCTTTTCTTCTATGGACCGTCTTTCTCCACAAGATGGGTATATGGTTCTCAGCAAGCCCAGATCCACGTTCCCCCAGCAGAGTCCACCAGCATGGAAAAGGTTCCCATACTAACTCCACAGAAACATCCTGGAAAGGGACAGGACAGGGCCTGATAAAGAAGGAAGGCTAGACAGAGGAAATGGAGCTACTAAAACCCAGACAACAAGGATTTATCTGTGAGAATGAGGTGAGCCCCTAGTCAAGGGCAGCAGACAACCATCCCCTCATCAGGCTTCTCAGGTGTTCTATCCTGATGGAAGGCCCGGGTCTCAGCATCTCAGTTCTGCACCCATAGAGTTCCTTCTTTGTTCCTACGACCATACAGGACACTTTCTTGGCACCTGGCTCTTCTGGCCATATCGGGCTGGGGAGGGACAGGAAATGCAGATTGAACTTCACCTATGTTTTTATGCTCAGAATTTATATCTCTGCAAAGTTCCCTGGTCCTTCCTTTTCCTTAGATTTCTCAGGGTCAAGGCTAAGCCATTATCACACTGTTAGTCCAAGTAGCAGGTGTCCGTGCCCCTAATGGCCTGTGGAAGAAGTTTGCCGACCACTGTCCCTGGGAACCTGTGTGGAGGAACGTGGACAAGGTGGATTGCCATGGGAAACAGTGAACGCTGCAGTGTGATGAGCACTGGGTGCCCAAGGGCCCAGGTCCCGGGCTTTCTTTCTTATTCCTAGTAGTTGGCTCTATTCTGGCAAGAGGAGCAGTGGGCTGTCAATCTGGCAGAGATGACACTCAGATGAACCACTAGGAAAGATTGCGGTGGCAAAAAAAAACCTGGTTTGTCCATCTAATAATTTGGGCAATTCTTAATCTTAATAGGCAAAGTTTAAGCACAAACTTTGAGGCATTGGGTAGCAGAGTAGGGCAGAAATGCCCTGAAGTCAGCACCAGCCCTCCTTTGGGAGGACTTGAGTTCCTGGTGCAGATGTGAGGGAATAGACATGATCTTTTTGAAAAGAGCCACCCACAGAGCTAACTCCTTGAGTAGACATTTAAAGAGTTTTCTGTGCTTTCACAGTACTAATATTTAGAAGTGATTTTTTAAAAGTAATGGTCTACCATCCTAAAATTTTTTCTATTATAATGAGCAAATAAAATGCATGTTTAAAAACCTGGTTATGAATTGTTTATTTGCTATCCTTATTTCTGCATTAGCAATTTCTAAAATCATAAAGTCAAGTTTCCCATCTATAAACAAAAATTCCAGAGAGGTACCCCTTATTCTCTGTTGCTTACAAATAAATATTTCATTGACTCAGTCAGCCATTACCAATCTTCTCCCAAGTCCTGGTTGGCCTAACTTTTCCCACCCACTTCTCTGAGTAAAGTGGGTGAAACTATACCTGCATTAGTTTGCTTGGGTTGCCTTAGCACGATAGCACAGATGCAGTGTCTTCAATGATACAATAGAAATTGATTGTTTCACAGTGCTGGAGACCAGAGGTCCCAAATCAAATTGTATGTTGGGTCGGTTCTTTCTGAGGGCTGTGAGGGAGAATCTATCCCAGGCATCACTCCCACTTTCTGGAGTTCGCTGGCATCTTTGGCAGACCTTGGCTTCAGCCTGACCTCTGCCTTCATATTGCCATCGTGTTCTCCTTGTGTGTTTGAATTTCCCCAATAAAGACATAAATCATACTGGAGTAGGGCCCACTCTACTCCAGTGTGACCGCACCCTAGTTAACTACACCTGTAATTACCTCATTTCAAAATAAGGTTACATTATGAGATACTGGGGAGTAGAACTTCTATGCAGAAATTTTTAGGGAAGACAATGCAACTCATAGTGATACTCCTAGAAAGAAACAGGATAAGGATAAGAATGGAGAGATTAGGAAGAACCACTTTTAAATCCATGGTGATAACAATATAAGTGTAACTAAAGAGTTGTTTTAATCATTGTGTTTTGTTTGCTTTTTAAGGGCTAACATATTTCAGAGCATTTGTCATCTGATTTTTGAAAATCTTCAAGTTTTCAATTAGTCTTCAAATGCTTTGAGGTACCTAATTTGTTAAAGTCATCTACTTTGGTATACTTTTTAATGTAACCAGTATGAGCATATTTAAATGAATTACTTTAAAAATGAGAAGTGAATATTAGAAAAATAGCATTGAGTGTTCCATAGAAGAATGCCCTGCAGATATTAAAGAATATGTTAATAAGAAGCTGCAGTAAAATTCTGATATGGAGTATCATTGAATCCTCAAATATTCCTGCCCATTTTCCAGGTCTCTCAGTACAAATAAGAGCCACCTTATGGAATTCTGTTTCCCAGGTTCAGTATAGATGGCAGGAGATGGGTCTGGAAGGTAGGATATAAAGGACTTTGAATGCTAAGCTAACACCAATTTCAAATATATTTTAAAAAAATTATTGATTTTAGAGAAGGGAGAGAGTTAGACAATCAATGACAGAGAATCATTGATTGGCTGCCTCCCACACGCCCCCTATTGGGGATTGAGCCTGCAACCTAACCTGGGCTTGTGCCCTGACCAGGAATTGAACAATGACCTTCTGGTTCATAGGTCAATGCTCAACCACTGAGCCACGTCATCTGGGTTTCAATCATCTTTTCAATGCAGAATCTTTTGTGTAGATAATATCTCACACATAAAACTGAATCTATAAAGCAGATTAAAATGAACATTCTCTATTGTTATTGGGGCAGTGTGTTTTTGAATTTCATTCTTGTACCCCTTGCCTCAGAAGCACCTGAAAATAATAGGCAAGAAGCAGATTTGTGGGCCTGTGGTAGACTTCCCGATTCAGAAATTTAGCATTGGGGCCCAGGAATCTGCATTTTAACAAACATCTAAGAATATTTCATACATACACAAAAGTTTGTGAATTGCTTCTTTAGCCTAATCTATGTTCTGGCACAAATTTGCCTTAGTGCATGTTAGACTCAGAATCTGGATTCAAATCCTGCTTTTCCTACTTTGTAGCTCCTTGATTTGGGCATAGTGCTTATTTTGCTATATCCCAGTTACATGACCTTAAATATTGTTGCAAGTGTCCAATTAAATGATGCACATAACAACCTCAGCACAAGCCCCTCAGTGCTACTGCTCACTAGGTGTCCATTGACACCATTACCAATGCTGGTTACTGTCACTGCCATTCTCCCAATGCCTTCTACCAGGTTGACCTCAGCAGGACAGCTCAGGACAATTCATCATCACTACCATCTAAACGAGTGCCTGTGTCTCCTCCCCCTGGAAGTGTCTACACTGTCCCTGGGAAACCGATCCCAAATCTCCCCACCCCGCTGGACGCTCCCCTTGTCACTTCTAGTTTGGGGCTCACATGGTTGTTTCCTCTGACCACCAGAACTCATTCCCAGTTTGTGGGTCTTGGTTGTTTGAGTTCTTCTAGTCTTGTGGTCAGCAAACTGCTGCTTGCGGGCCACATGTCGTGTGGCTCTCTGGCCCCTTGAGTGTGGCTTTTTCACAAAATACCACAGCCTGTGCGAGTCTATTTTGAAGAAGTGGCATTAGAAGAAGTTTAAGTTTAAAAAGATTGGCTCTCAAAAGAAATTTCAATCGTTGTACTGTTGATATTTGGCTCTGTTGACTAATGAGTTTGCTGACCACTGTTCTAGCCCATGGTTCTCAAACATGAAGGCACATGTGAATCACCTGGGGATTTTTTTTTTTAAAATGCAGCCTCTGTGTCTGTAAAGTCTGAGATGAGGCTGAGATGACATCTTTCTAACCAGCCCACAGGGACACCCTCACTGCAGGCCCAGGAAGCACACGGGGAGCAGCGAGGCTCAGAAAAGTGGTGCATCTCCGCCTGGTTCTCCCCGACCCCCCGCATTAAGTATGGTTCCTGCCACAGCTCAGGTTAGATCACCCAAGAGAGCTGGCTGCCTGCCCTCAGCCTCAGCGGCTCAGGAGAAGGTTCCTGTGTATGTGGGGCTGTCCCTACTCCCAGGACATCTACACTCCAGTGTTCTGCATGCCACCAACACTGTTTTCTGGTGAATAGGAACTTCATTTAGATGATGTTACTTTATAAAGTAGAAGGCCTGGAGAGATATATGAATGTATGGTTGACTTCCCCTTAATGTGACATTAACTAAAAAAAATCTTATTTTTTTTTAGTACAATTTTTTAGTACAAAAATCTTATATTTTTTAGTACAATTTTCCAACCCACTGGGCCACCCAGCTAAGGCCTGACTTGAAATTTAGAAGAAAATAAAAAGAAAAATTTTCTAAAATAGCTATTGGTGTGTGTGTGTGTGTGTGTGTGTGTGTGTGTGTGTGTGTTCTTTAGCCTTTTTCTTCAAAAAATGAAAGTCATGATATGCGTAATTAAAAAAAAAAATAATAACCCTCTTGATTGTCTTGCTTCCTGCTTTTGTTTTGACTGTAAATCTGGTTTCTATGGAGTGAAATATCAAACTGCACCACACGGGGGAAGCAAAGCATCACTTTTTCTACCTCAACTAGAACGCCATGCTTTGAGTTTAGGGTTGAATTTCAAAACCTTGAAAACAGAAATTATTTTCCTAATAATAAATCCATTCTGCTGGTTGAAGTTCCACAAGTATAATCTTCTAACTTAAAAGTTTATTTGAAGAATCATGTTTTAAGTAAACTCTATTATTAAGGGAAACAGCTCACCTATTCTTGTAATTGTGTCTAATCCCACCAGCCTTACAGGCAGGCAGGTCAGAGAATGTAGGGAATATTAATTTAATTCCAAGCCAGGATAGCACTTTGACTGCAGCATCCAGCAAAATGCAGAGGCGGGGGTAATGGATGGGGGTGAGACAAGAAATCTCTGAGGAAAGAAAACTGATTTGGATGGGTGCTGTATCTAAAGACCTAAAACACAAGCAATCCTGAAGAATCACTTACACACACACACACACACTCACACACACACACACACACACACACACACACACACGGAACTTTAAGAAATTATTTCGGAAACCATTCAAGCTAATATCTAGACTACCAGCTATTTCAGGACATGATAGGTTTTATTTTTATTTTATTTTTTGATACTGTGAGCTTATTCTTTGGACTTGCTTTTATTTTGTCTCCATGCAAACTGACAAAATCTTGTTCATCCAGAGGAAAAATGAGGCTAAAGAGTGATGATTTTGGGTTGCACACATCATACATGCACGCAGGTTTAGAATTCTATCATTCATTCAGCTGTGGCCTCATGTCACACAGAAATGGTTAAATTCTAAAGGGAGACACGAGCTCTTGCATCCCATTCTTCTTCTTTAAGGCTGAAGATTGAACACAAAGGAGAGTTTTAAAAGCAAATCCTGGTCACTGAATCACTGTCATGATGTGCTTCCTCGATGGGTTCATGTGTTAGCTCATGCAAGAGTCACCGTGCCGGCTGACCGGGCCTCAGGGCGGGGGGCTGGGTGGACAAGGCACTCACAGTGTCAGCCTTGTAATGTGGGTAAAACTATGAGAGAGCAATAACAGAGACAAAGTTCCAAGGTGAAATGCAGCCAGAGGGTGCTAGAGCGTGTGATTGCCAGCAAGCAAACTCGCTGACTTCCTCAATTCCATTGTGTTATCACTTGCCCTGGCTTGGCTTCCGAGTTCCAGAACCATATATACTGCCTACCAGAGAAGTCCATGAAGACACTGTGGTTTCCTGCTCGCTTCCCACCCCAGTGAAAGACATTACCATAGTCATCCTGGATTCTTCCTTTTCCTCATTCTCACCCGTAAGTAACCAGCAACATCTTCTGTTTCTCCTTTAAAACATGGTATCTTGAGCCCAGTAATCTCTCTCCATCTCCATTATCACCATCTGGATCCAACACCAATCCTCTTCACTTGCAGAACTGCACACACTCTCTTAAGACCATCCTCTCTGGCTGCCCCCAACCCAGGCCATTCTCTACCCAGAGCTATGAGTAATCCTTAAAAATAGAAATTGTGTCAGATGTTGGACCTACTTAGACCCCTTTCATTTAAGCCCATTGTTCTTCTGATCCAAATACCTCTCCTTGGCCTCTCTTGACCATCCACTGGCCCTGCAGGATTTGCCTGGGACTCCTCTACTCAAACTCCTATGTCCCAGGAAATCCTTCTTCCCCAACAAACCAGGGCAGCCAGTCTCCCAAAGCCCTGATTGGTTTATTTCCTACCCAACTCTCCAACTACATCCCTTTCCACTTTTCTCTGTACTCATAAGGGTTGAGCCACGCTGACTTCATGTTGTCCAGTAAGCAGCAAACGGAACTCTTCTTGCCCTCAGCCTCTGCCCTGCTCTTTCCTGTGTGACTCCTGCTCTCCGACCTTCACATGCTGGCTTTGCCACAGCCCTCAGGCCACGTCCCCAAGGTGATTCTTCATGGATCTCCTCCTCTTTCCTTCTACCAAACAAGCTGATTTTATTATCCAGGTAATTGTTTTATGCAATTTCCCTATTAGGTGGTAAGCTTTTAAGATCAGAAACATAATGTAATTTTTTTTGTTCACCACAGTGTCTAGAACCATGCCCAAGACATAATTGTTGTTAGTTAATATTTGTTGGATGAGTTTTACATGTGAGCACCTCAGGTATCTTTTTTGAAAATTATACATTTTTATTGATTTTAGAGAGGAAGGGAGAGGGAGAGAGAAATAGAAATATCAGTGATGAGAAAGAATCAAGCCCCCAACACGGACATGTGCCCTTGACTGGAATCAAACCCGGAAACCTTCAGTCTGCAGGCCAACACTCTATCCACTGAGTCAAACCAGCCAGGGCCTCAGGTATCTTTTTGTTAGTTCTAGTTGGATTTTGTCTACTCATTTTATTCTGTATTTTCAAAGTACTCTTCTCAGCTGAGTAAGTGGCTCTAAAACTTTGATGTGCTCAAGTTCATTAAATAACTCATTTGTGAGTCTCATCTGCACAGATCTGGTCCCCAGGGGAGCAATAAAACCCAAGACTCCACTTTAGCCACTGGCCCCACCACTCACACCAGCGGGGCGGGGGGGCCCTGTAGGCCACATTATGAACTATGCCGAGTTCCACCTTTTGTAAAACTCCCTTCTGCGCCTGCTCTCCCATTCCAATTATTTCCCACTTAATAGCCAACCCCTGCATGCCATCCAATTCTCAAATTCTCCTCACTCAACATTTAATTTAACAAACACCCTCTCTTTATTGGGAATACAAGGACAAAAGACATACGTTTTTACCTCAATTATGTCTAGCATTTCTATATATTTTCTAGGAACCAACTTAAACATCATGGTTTTCTGAAGCCTTTATTAAGTTCCTTCACATAATTATTTGATCTGCCAAATCAAATTTGATCTTCATTATTTTCACCACCAACAATCTATTTTAATATTTTCAAACAGGAAGCATGGATTTTGTCTGATTACAGGTCTATCTCTTCCAAGAGATTATGGCTTCCTTGAAGGCAAAGATCCCCTGTGACCCATTTTTATTGTTTCTAATTTTAGCAAATAGTAGATCAAAAAACACGTGTAGAATGAATAGGTGAAAGGGCAAACAATGTATTCACTGCTGAGCTTAGAGAGAGAAGCAGATAAGTAAATAGCCACAATACCATGCAATAAATGATACATAGAGAAGTAATTAGTTGTGTCAGGTTGTTGGGAGATCAAAAAGAGAAGATAACAGTTTATGAGAGTTTTCAGGTGAAACTGTTTGAGAATCAGATGGAGAAAAAAGAATGGGTATACCAGGAAAGGGAACAACAAGAGAATAAGTTCAGAGTCACGACTCCATGGAGAAACAGCGGATCTATCTGTGTGGTGTGGATGCACCAGGCGCAGGACCTGCAGAAGGAAGGGGGAAGGCTGCACATGCAGACGCCACTAAGTCCAAGGTAACTGTGAGCAGTGGGGTAGGAGATGAAGGACAGTAGCTGGTTAATTAAATCTGCTTCATGGAGATAACTAGTGGTAATGTGGAGGACTGAGTATCAAGGAGAGATTAGAGGCAGGAGGGCCAGTTAAAAGGTTTTTGTAAAAGACAGTCAACTAGGGCTGAAACTAGGTCAAGGGCAGGGATCATAGAGATGAGGCATGTGGTCAGCAGAATCACGATCCCCAAAGAGGCCACGTCCTGAGCCCCAGAACCTATGAGTGTGTTGCCTTACACGCCAAAGGGTACTGCAGGTTGCTCATCAGTTGTCCTTCAGTTGGGGAATTTGCCGTGGGTCATCAGGTGGACCCAAAGATGTCAATGGGAGCTGGACTCAGCCTCATGTCCTTGCTGGCTTTGAAGGAGGAGGAAGGAAGGGACCATGAGCCTAGGAAAACAGGTGGCCTCAAGAGGTTAAACAAGTTCAGGAAACAGATTCTCTCCTATAGCCTTGAGAGAGGAACTCAGCCCTAACACCTTTTTTTTTTTTTTTTTAACCCCAGGACACTTGTCAGACTGCCGAACTATGACACTTTAAGACAATAAGTGTGTTCTTTAAGTCATCCAGTTTTTGGTAACTTGTTACAACACTGATATAAAATTAAAACAAGTGGCTTATTTGAGATACACACCGAGATGGAATTGAAAGAAAAACATATTAAACGTTATTGTCTATTTATTTTTTAGTCTTCAGTTCTATAGATAGAAGTTAATGAGATCATTTATTAGAGCAGTGGTTACAGGAAGAAATGCAAATATGTTGGTAGATGCTAAGGGAGACAGAGGCATGTAAGATTATTATAAAACTCCCATGATTTTGCTTACCACATCCTTCATTTCCATGATCACTGCCCATGGCCTAGTTCCAGCCCTAATTTACTGTCTTTTACAGTAACTGAAACAGGGAAATGAGGAGGAAGAGCAGGTTTGTGGGAAAAGAATGGGAGTTCAGTTTCTGACATATTTCCATTGAGATGCCATGGGACATCCAAGGAGAGCCAGCAGCCACCCAGTAAACAGTTGCAAACATTCGTTCAGAGTTCAGAGGAGAAGTAAAAGCTATCATAACACAACTAAGAGCGACAAATTGGGATATAATGAGGTCCCTCATGGAAATGCTATGAATGGGAAAAGAAAACTGCGCCCAATCATTGGAGTAAACCATGTAAGGCAGACACCAAACAAAAGGAAGAAAGCAGAAAGAAACAAATGCATCCAGACAAATGAGATCAGAGCAAGGAGGGAAGTCTGGAGAGAGTGGTGTCCTGGGATCCAAGAAAGGAGGAAAAGATCCACTATGTCCAAGTGTTAGAAAGGTCAGGTAAGATGGGGGCAGGGGACATTGGCGTGGCTTCTGACGCTGACATGGAGCTTCAGGTGAGGAGTGGCCTGGTTTGGAACTCTGCCTCTGTCACTAAAGTTGTATGACTTGAGGCAGTGACTTCGCTGGGTTCCTTCATCTGTAAAAGGCGGGTGGCCTCAAGAGGTTGAAACTACATTAGTTTCCTAGGGCTTTTATAACAGATTGCCACAAACTATGTAGCTTAAAACAGCACAGATCTATCCTCTCCCAGTTCTGGAGGCCAAAGGTCCAACATGATTGTGCTAATAGGGCTTCACCACCAGTTCCAGTTTCTGGTGGCTGCTAGCACTCCTTGTCTAGTGGCAGCATCCCTCCAGTCTCTCATTGCTTCCTCCTCATCTGTGGGTAACCTTCCTCTGCCCTTCTCTTATAAGGACACTGGTCATTGGATTCAGGACTTGCCATGTCAATCCAGTCTAGATGCTCCCTCTCAAAATCCTTAACTTAGTCACATTTTTTTTGTCCTATAGAGTAATATTCACTCTTTTATCATATTCAGTAAATATTCACACTTTCCGAGGAACTCGTGCATGTATAGATTTTGGGGGGGCTGCCACTGAACTCACTACCCATGGACTGGAGGACAGTCAGGCCAAATAATCTCCAGTCTTTCTGTGCACTGATATTTGGTGATTCACCAATAGACCTGTAATGTGGGAACTCTATTATTATTTACCACCATTCAAAGTAATGGACAGAATCAATGAGTATTTATTTTAATCCCAATAATAGCTTATATCATCTTTGCATTAATTTTTTTAAAAGATTGTCACATGCCTTGCTGTGGTTGGTGTGTCCCTGACCCACACATAGTGGGGCCCTTTGGGAACTGCATACTTTTCATTTACTTAACCTGACTTCTCTTATATTCCTATGGCTTAGTCAGCAAATCCTTTGCCCAGTGAAGTTGGGTGACTATCGGATGTCATAAGAGAAAACTTCTGATTTTAGAAAGGTAAGAAAGTTTACTTAATTTCTTTGAGATACATTAATTGCACTCTGTGAAGATGCTGGTGGGTAGGAAGGGGAACCCCTGTATCAGAAAATACTTGAATGAATAGATAATTTATGAGTGTATTCAGTGTTCAGGGGCAAAATTTACATATAAAGTGGTTTTCTAAATTGCCTTAAAATAGTTTTGAGCCTTAAGCATTTTCCTTGCTTACATTTTTAGATTGCTTTGTAAGCTTTTGGTTCACAAAAAGTACAAAGGTACACTTTAGCCCTGTGAGCAGGAGTTATTTCAAAACCCGATTTAAAGGGATTTCAAAAACAAATGAGGGTTTCTGCTATAGTTAAAAGAAGCCAGGTTGCATTTTTATGTGGATTTTGTGCCCTCTGAGACAAGAGCACCCCTTCCCCACTTTTAACCATCCCTTCCATAATTTGGGTGTATTGAGAAGATTTACTGTTCTGGTTTGCCTTTCCTTTTGCTAATATTCAATATTTTTTAAGGAAAAGAGAAGAAAAAGCCCAAGTCATCTAAGAGTCTGCAAGTGCTTCCTAGCACACACACCGTTAGTGTTTGTTTAGGAGATGTGAAGACAATTTTCCACTAGCATTTTTAAAAATTTGACAAGTATAGAAACTAGATCTTTCTATCCGTTGTGTTCCCAAGATTTGAGCCCTTTCCTCTACTCTGTAGGAAATGAGAAAGGGAGAACTGTAGTCTCTACACCCATCAAAGGCTAGGAAACAGTTTGACAATCTCTTAAAGCTGTATGCTAGAGGAAGCAAAAGACAATCGAAACCCCTTGCACCATTGTTTCAATACAAATTGTAATTAACTGAGTGTTCCTTTCAAAGGTCATGTTCAGAAGGAGGAGGAAAAAATAAAAGCAAGATCTATCTGCAAAGAACTTATACCAAAGTAAGTGAAGGGGCAAGGGACTGGGGAAAGCACATTGGAGGTGGCCTACACTTGTTGCAAAGGTGATACTTCCTGCCCCAGTAGCAAGAATGCTACGTTGCATCAATGTACCTGCCTTCTGGGTATTGTGTTATTTAGTCATATCACTTCCCAATTTTAAGTCCCAGTCTCCCAAGTCTAGCTTATAATGCTGATCAGGGCTTTGCTTACCTAACTAGCTTTTTGCCCTTTGCACTCTACAGCCCTGTCCTCTTGGAATATGTCACTTAGATGGCTTTGTCCCATGTCTCTGCCATTCACCTCCTGGACCCCCACTCCAGCCTCTGCCTCTCCTCGGCAGGCTCTCAGTGCTTAGATATATTATTTCTTCTTTCTGAAATGAGTCCCACACCACTCTTCAATGAGCTGGCTAACTACTACTCTTCTTTATTAAAACTCAGCTTAAGTGATCACATCCTATCGGACGCCTTCTCTGAATAATACCTCTTCTCTTAGGATTTAGCACCCTTTCCTTTGTGCTCAAATAGACCCCTTTACTGTAGGACCTATCATCACCTATTATTTATTCTTCTGCCAATCTCATTTCTCAAACCCTCTTGAGGACACAGACTATTATACTTATTAGCTGCCCAATAAATGTTTTTAAATAAGGGAATAAAGGAAATGTTTGAGACTTGACCTGTGATTTTGATGAGCTAGAAGACTATAAAACTTGTATCTACTAAGGAATGAGCTTTCTTATCTGGTTTAGTTCAGTATGATTCATTCCATGGCCTAAATATTGTCGGGGCAAACAGGCAACTTTTGTTATTTCTTTGTCATGGAATGTAATTTAGCTCAGAAGCTTCCATTTTTCTTGAATGGAAAAACGTTTACTCTTGCCACCTCAAGATAATTCAGTCACTTCTGGTTTAAACTCACTCTTTCTTCGGCAGATACTTAGTTAAATCCCAAGTTTCTCTGTTGCCTGCCTCCCAACTCCTCTGTGTCTGCCCCCAGTGTTATGGAGGAGCCCTGGCTGGGCTCATCTAGCTGCCTCAATGGAAGAAATCTGCTGCCAATTCTCTCTCCACAGGCAACTGTGGGGACCTCTCCAGGGACCTCTCTGGACTTGGCCCCATTTCAGCTTGCAGTGTGTGCTGACTTTCCAAACCTCAGATGTGTTTTCTATCGGGATCCTAGCTGGACTTTCAACTGTAGCGTCCACTGCAGGGGCCTTTGGATCGAAAACAACTGTCTCTTGGGTGAGTTCTCTGGCTGCCAGCTCTCAGCCACCTTCCCTGGGATCATTTCTTTATGCAATGGGAGTCCATGGGAAGCCAGGGAGTTGTGGATGCCTCTCTCTGCTCTAGCTCCTTTCCCCACACCTCTCCCCTCAAATAAGGCAAGTGGAACTATTTAGCATCGTTCTGAGAATATAGCAGAATTGAATATAGAGCTAAATTTGAACTGAGTGACTGGGAAAGATTGGTCTCCTCCCTCTCCCCTCCCGATCCATCTTCCACTACTAAGGGTCAAGCTCCCCAAGACCCAGCTGAGTGGGTATCCTTGGAGAAAAACACAAAATCACCTGAAAATAAGCAAGTTCTCAAGGCCTCCCTAGGTAAGATTATGAGAATGTGGATGTACCCATGGAATGCCAATGCCAGTGCAATTTGATATACCGGTAAGAGATCTGGTGAAGAGTTTGACCATATTATTAAAAGACTTAATATTTTCTATATCTTGTCCTGCAATTACACATATAAGAATATACTTTAAAGAGGTTTTTAAAAATACTGTGTATATGTAAAATAAAGTATAAGGCTCTTTTCTAAGAATTACTTATAATAATAAAAGACTGAAAATATTCTGGGTACAGCACAATAATTAAATGGATTACTATTCAGATGTTAAGAATAATGTTATAAAATAATACTTAATTTTATGGGGAGATGTGTGTGGCATATTGTAAAAAATAAGGAAGCTAAAACTATTATGTATGGCCTGGCCAGCGTGGCTCAGTAGTTGAGTGCTGACCTATGAACTAGGAGGTCACGGTTTGAATCCCGGTCAGGGCACATGCCCTGGTTTCAGGCTCGATCCCTAGTAGGGCTGTGTGGGAGGTAGCCGATCAATAATTCTCTCTCATCATTGAATATTTTGATCTCTCTATTCCTCTCTCTTCCTCTCTGAAATCAATAAATTTTTTTTTGAAAAATAAGAATATATTAAAAAAATATTTATGTATACTCTGACTGGTATAGTTCAATTAGTTGAATGTCATCCCAATGCACTGAAAGGTTGCTGGCTCAATTCTGATCATGGCACATGCCTGGGTTGCTTGGCTTGGTACCTGGTAGGGGCATGCAGGAGACAGCTGATCCATTTTTGCTCTCATATCAATGTTTTTCTCTCTCTCCATCTCCCTTCCTCTTTATCTAATATTATGAACATTTTGATTTAAATTATATTAACACCAAGACTAGATGACCTTATATATGCATACACACACAACACACATATATACTCACAGTTATGTACACACAAAGGGGAAAACAAAAGAATGACTAGAAATCTCTACAACAAAATATAAACTGATTTTCACTGGGTAGTGGGATTATTATTATTTTAGTTTTCTTAGTTTTACTTGCTTAGGTATCAAAAATTCCCATAAAATAAGCAAAATTCAAGTTTACCTTCTATTTTATTTATTATAAAGGTCAGCTCTAAATCCTCAGATGGTTGAATTATCATTGCACTTTATTTTTTACACAAAAGCACATTATTCCTCCTGTACCATAACCTTTCCTTGTCTTGTATTAGGAGGATAATATAATTAGTTGTTTGTCTCATTAAAGCTGGTTTAGTAATCAAGGCATTTCTTGAGACAAAGCAGATGTTTCTGATTAATTTACACTGATTAGATTAAAATTCTGAAATGGAAATATTCATCCAGGTTAAAATTAGCTTTGCCTGAGTTTGTCATGCTAACTGGTTGTAAAGCCTAGATTTATTTATATTGATGTAAGTAGATTTATCTGGTTTGACCATGGCTATTTGGTTATTGATTTCCCTTCTTTAAAAAAATATAAAGTTGTCATTTTTGACATAAAATGTGATACCATGGTATAAGCCAATGATCTTTGTGTTTACTTTCTTTCCATTTGTTCATTTTAAGTTCAATTGAAGAAATATCTACTTATTTCTTCCTCCATATAAAGCTCTATGTTCATACCAAGGAGAGACAAGTACTTAAGGTCTAAATGCTATCTGCTTGTGTGTCTACTCCAGTGGAACATTCAGATGCACATGTATTGGGAGGGGGTGGGGAGCTTTCTAGGCAGAAAGAGTAGTTTGAAAAGGGAAAGCTGAAAATTATAGTGTCTGTATTATCAGCTTTCAAGTAAAGTGGTGTGGCAGGACCATAAGGTCAGTTTGAATGGTGGAAATAAGCTAGACATTTAAGTAGAAATCAAGCCCAGTTGCCATGACTCAGTGGTTGAGCATTGACCTGTGAACTGGGAGGTCATGGTTCGATTCCAGGTCAGAACACATGCCTGGGTTGCGGGCTTGATCCCTAGCGTGAAGCCTGCAGCATTGATGTTTCTCTCTCAAGTAGAAGGGGGATCTGAAGGAAACATATCTACCAAGCATGAGAAACTTGAAACACAATGATGACATTACCATTATGGAGATGTCAGTAATAGTAATAACATTATGATGATGATGATGATGATGATGATATTAAGGAAAGCAAGAAGTTGGTGAGCTTATTTTATATATGTTAAGAGGCTGGTACTTTGGAGAAAACCATGTAAAAATATCCAGCAACTACAAGTGTGAGCCTGGAACTCTGGAGAGAAAACAAGATTATTTAAAGAGAATAAGGAAGAAGAGGGGGTAAAAAGGGATAAAAAGGAGAGACTTAAAAAGATTTGTCATCCAAGACAAGGAAAGGAACTCAAAAAGAAAAAAAAAAATGTCATTCATTCATTGATTAATCCAGTAAATATAAATATTTAAGAGTTTACACACCAGACATTTATCTAAGTGCTGGGAATAGAGCAGTCATAAGGTAACAGATTTCCTAATGCCACTAGGACTGACCAGTGCTTTAATTTATTTTAAAATCAGAAGAAAAACAAACTTTCATGTCAAAGATATTATTTAGTATATATATACTGACCTCCTAGTTCATAGGTCAGTATATATATAAAAATATGTACTTTATAACTACACTAATAAGTTATAAAGTACATATTTTTGGAGACAGAGGCTGTATTTTTATTTACTGGCTGCTTTATTTTTATTTACTTATTTTTTAATTTTGTATTATTTAAGATATTGCATATGTCTCCTTCCCCCCCCCCCGCCCCCATTTTCCTCTCCCCAGCTGTTTTCATCCCCAGCACATGTCCTCACCTCCCCTATTGTCTTTGTCCATAGATTATGCTTAAATGCATGTATACAAGTCCTTTGGTTGATCTCTTACTTCCCACCCAACCCTCCCTTGCCTTCCCCCTGAGGTTGGACAGTCTGTTCAATGCTTCTATGTCTCTGGATCTGTTTTTATTCATCAGTTTATGTTGTTCATTATATTCCACAAATGAGTAAGATCATGTGATATTTACCGACTGGCTTATTTCATTTAACATAATGCTCTCCAGGTCCATCCATGCTGTTGCAAATGGTAGGAGTTCCTTCTTTTTTTTTTCACAGCAGTGTAGTATTCCATTGTGTAGATGTACCATAGTTTTTGTATCCAATCATCTACTGAGGGGCACTTAGGCTGTTTCCAAATCCTAGCTATTGTAAATTGTGCTACTATGAACATAGGAGTGCAAATATCCTTTCTGATTGCTGTTTCTGATTTCTTGGGACATATTCCTAGAAGTGAGATTACTGGGCCAAATGGGAGTTCCATTTTTAATTGTTTGAGGAAACTCCATCTGTTCTCCACAGTGGCTGCACTAGTCTTCATTCCCACCAGCAGTGCACGAGGATTCCTTTTTCTCTGCATCCTCACCATAGTGGATACTTTAAAGTGAAGGCCAGGGTCATTCTCCTGAGGAGACTTGAATTTAAGGAGAAGAGAAGCTAGGGAATGTTGTGTAGAAGTCAAACCACATAATGAGCTCTGCCTGAGGTAGGTCATTCTCCCTGGTATCCTTCAAGAACAGACAATAGTAGAGTATTAAGAACTAAACTGTCATGGGTTTAGAGGGGATAGGAGGAAAGGCTAGGAGAGTCTTCCTTGAAACCGTAATATTAAGAAAAGGTTGATGGAATAGTCAATGGAGGAGGAAGCCATGTTAAAAAAAGTATTTCATGTTAGTATTCCTTCAAATTAACTCTTTTATGTACCTTGACTCCACATCAGTAAATGCTGTTAACATTGTCAAGGGAGTAATTTTTTGAAATTTAATGAATAATTGAATTTTATCCAGATGGTACTACAATGTTCATTGGGCTCTATAGATGCAAAGTTAATGCCTACAAATGTTTAGGAGATAGTAAACTAATACTGTCTAATGAAATGAGTATACAAACTGTTCACTACTCTTTTGACTTGTCCAGTCCTGTGAATGGTATATTAATATGACCGAACATGACAGTTGTCATATTTACTTGAATAATTTCTCTCTTCTCACCTTTGTTTTTAATATTATTTAAATTATAGTGAAGAGATTATTTAGATATCTAGCTCCTGGTTCACTAATACTATAGTTAGCCTTGTTAATGCTCAAGAGCTTTTATATTTACCAGAGATTCTGACTCATCCAAACATACATAGCCATCAGAGGTAAATTGAATTGGGAGGCTCTGTCTCCTACCACTTTGCTTTTAATTTGTTCTAGTAGTATTGCCAAAAATGTTGCTTAGACCAATAGCTTTGGGAACTAAAATGGTGAGTTTTTTTAAACTTATTTTATAAATGAGTTGCCTTCTTTATAAAATGATTATGATAGGTTAGCCTAGTATGATCCTTCTATAAATGTGAGTGGTTGTTTTTAAGATTATGTCATTTTCCCCCCTTCATAGATTATAAGCAACTAACTTCCTATTCTTTCTGTTTTATTGTATGCAGCCATGGGCACAACTTACAGAAAATAAAATGATGAAGGAGGGATTCCCAAAGGGACTACTCCCTCATCTACCTCCTCCATGTTCATCAATACCCAGCAGGCATATTTCATGCCCTATGTACCTTTGATTCTCTCCCTTTTATTTAACAGCCCACGTCACTTCTTACTTAGCTAATTATAATGACTTGCTTACTGATCCTTCATCTTCCCTTGAACAATTGTGTATTCCAATCCATTTTCTACATGCAGCCAAAGGGAAATTTCAGAAGTCTAATGCAGGACGTATTAGTCTAGGCTTAAAATCACTCAGTGGCTTTTGTTACCATTTGGGAGAAGATTGTAAACCTTCTTATGGTCTACCTGTTATGCTCTTACATATGTCAGACTCAGTCTGGGCCGCTCTGCTCCTCACCATCTGCTTTCTCACAACTGTATTGGCCTTTGTCCCCTGTGTTTCTCCTCACCTGTGAGCCTGGCATGCAGTGTGAGACAGCCTTCCCCTGCCTGACTGTCCCATTTATATCCATGAGCTGGAGACTGAGTACATATTATGCCTTGCACACAATAGACACTCAAAGAATGTGAGTAAAGGAAAAGCGATTTTAAGTGCATTTGACAATTATAAATGGCTAGTTTTTAAAACTAAGTTTAGATCATAAGTACTTTTTATAAGGAAAAGTGGGTGTGGTATACCTATTCCATGACAATCAAATGTTCTCTTATTATTATACTAGAGAGGGGGAGTCCCTCAGCCCAGCATGTACCCTCTCCAATCCCCGGGGAATGTCCGACTTCCTCTCACAATCCAGGACCACTGGCTCCTAACCTCTTGCCTGCCTGCCTGCCTAATCACCCCTAACCCCTCTACTTGCCTGATAGCCCCTAACCACCTTGGCCCTTCACCTGGGCTTTCCTCCTCTGGCTGGCCGCAGGAACCCGGAACCATGGGTGGGCAGCTTCTCCCTGGCCCAGCTTTGTCAGGAAGGATGACTGGAAGACATCTGGTCTAATTAGCATATTACCCTTTTATTAGTATAGAAACCTTCTAATCTCAAATCTTGACACATGGAAGGTATAGAATGACTTTCCTCTCCTGCATGGCCCTTCCCTCTCGTTGCCCAATTCACTACTTGTTTTGTCCACCAGTATTGGAGTAAACACTGCTGTCATCCCTCTTCTTGATGGGGGATAGCCAGGCCTGGTTACTATGTGCGTTCTCCCCACAACCCTGCAACCTAGAGCAGAAAGTGTCAAGGGAAGGAGATAGAGCTTAATTCTGAAAACATTAATCTATTTCCCACACATCCCCAAGTCCTTCCCATTTTCACTTGCTCTTTTCTCCCAACCATGCAGTTAGGTCATTCGTTTTGGATTTATTATCCTTGGAGATAAATATGACACTAGAAAGTAGAGGAAAATATGTTTGCTTAAATTTTTAGTTTCAAAAACTTAAATGCTTATAGTGAAGGAGAAGACAGACTTCGAGTATAGAATCATATATGTATGAGCAAATTTCCACTTTACCCACTTTAAGACCAAAATACTATTTCCTGGGCTGGGTAAAAGCTTGGGAGGAGGGTTAGGTAGACACAGACACTGGTGGATTCCTGAAGCAGCACCTCACCAAGCTTAGACCTCCAAAAACACCTAGCACAATACATTTTTATCCCTGAGCAGAGAGGTTAGATGCCAATTTCCTAGGTATGACCCAAAATAACTAGATCCCCAGAGAAAAAATGGTTGCATAATATTGCTAGTAGGCCTTATATAGTTCCCTGAAGCATGGTATGTGTGCATCGGATGAATCACAAGTGCCAAGAATATGAAAAAGTTATCACAAGAGACTTCTGCTCCTGAAGGACTCTATGGGGCCTCTGTCTGTCACTGGTATGGGTTGCTGACAATGGACCAGATGGGTGATGGCCCTGTCATGAGGGACTAACATGGCCAAAGACGGGGAGGAAGAGCTAGACCATAATAATGTCCAACCCAAACTCAGCACTATTTATGTCCCAGAAATTTAGATACAACCTGAAGAGAAGGATAGAAAGTGAGATCAGAATTCTTAAAATAGCTATGATTCAGTTTGTTCACTTCAGCAGATTAGGAGGAGGTCAAAAAATAATTAGGTTGAATATATCAAAATAAAAAATTACTTATGCATGTTTGAGTAGTGGGCTGAGACTATTATTGGTACCAATAGTCCTGCAATTATAGTCCAGGAAAGGTCAGAATAGTAAAGAGAGGAGTAAATCATTCTCTCTGGGGCATGGATGAGGATGGGGAGTGCTGCCTCCTGCTTCTTTATCTTATTCCTCTGTCTTCCATGGCAAAAGTAAAGTGTGTATCTATCCATTATGTCCTTAAAGCCACCAGGGTACACTGCTGGCTGCCACGATTTTTCCCCAGACAGCATAGTATTTTAAGAGTCACCACACCTTTCATCACAATAGAAATATCCCCTTGCAGAACCAAGAGCTGACATTCATTCTAGTTTTGGTCACCTGTGTTGTTAATCTAAGATATTAATGATACCTGACTGTGTCCTCAAAGAATGCCAAATATCTGCTTGACCAATAAGCCAGCTAGAATGGGCAAAGTGGAAGAAATACACAAGTTTTGGAACCAGTCAGACCTAATTCTAATGAATTTTACTTCATAACTGTTGGCTGGAGTATGCCATTTACCCTGAGTTCCAATATTAATAGATAATCATTAATTTATTAATATCTGTTTAGTAAGGTTGTTGTAAAGAGTAAAAATAATACATGCGAAATAATGTAGTTTCAGGCTCATTGATGCTTCCCAGTAATAATCTCCTTTCAACGACTGATCTAAAACTTTTCAAATTAAAATATGAAGAAATGCAATTTTATTGCATTTAGGTAGAAAAATGCAATAAAATTCATGCAAAACAACACAGAGAGAGAACTTGTGAAAGAAATACTAGATCATTTTCAGGACAAATTCAAAAATGTGGAATTCACTTAAGCCTCACGTGTTTATGTATCTATGCGCAGAGCATGGGGGAGAGTCCATTAAACTTGTCATTTTAAAATAAGCATTAGTTTAATTAATTCATGTGGGTATGTTTCAGGACTGTTTTAGCCTCTGAAAATACAAAGATGAATATGACATGGCTTCTGGCCTCTAGTGGTTTACAACCCAGAAATTAAGTGTTTCTTACCATTGATGGCATTAAACTCATGCCTAAAATAAGACAACTAAAAGGTAAATTTTGCTTAAAAGGAACAACACCAATAGAATGGAGCAATTATGTTTTTCAAAACATAACCTGTAATTTATAAAACGCCATGAACTTGAGGAATGGTTTGAAACATTTAGGTGAGGACAAAGGGAGAGAAACAGTGATGATGTGAGGTTGTACATAAAGGACTTCTGGCCAGGAAGAAAGTAAAGAAGGTGAATCTTATTCAAGAATAAAACTGGCTCAGAGGCAAGAAGAAACAGTGAAGAAGTTCAACTCTCTTTTTTTTTATTGACAGTTTAATCTCGTAGCAGGTAGAGGAAGGAATAAGAAAAATTTCTAATCTGCCTTTAGTGCTAACCAACAAGAAAGAACTTACTGTTGCAGTAAAAGTTATATGAACCTGGGGAGAAATCAAGTCATCCTGGAATTCATAACAGCGAAGAGAGGAAACAGTGGGCATAGTCAGACGTGCACTCTAGACTTTAGGAAAACAGATTTTTCAAAAGTTCATAAAAAGGCTGGCATGATTCCATGGCAAGAGACTCCGAAAGGAAATACAAGAGTAAAAAGAGTTAAGAAAATATTATTTAAAGGAACATAGAAATAAAAGTATGGATATTAAAGAGTCGGGAGAGAAAGGGACAGGAACAGAGACCGGGATGGAGAAAGGGAGACTAGGGTAGAAGAATAGAGACAGAGATGGAGAGAGAGAGAGAGAAGACACAAGATACTGACAAAAAGAATGGCTCAGAAATGGAGATAGTGGGGAAGGAGGGAGAGGAAAGGGCTAGAGAGACAGACAGTGAGCTTAGGTCCATCACAAGGTTCTTGGAGGGTGGTCCCAGCTTCCTGTGGTGTGGATGCTCTTAGGCAGAAAGCCAGGGGAACCTAGAGAGAGTCACACACCTCCCAGAAGACCTTGAATTTTTAGCCTGCTTTCCCTAGGAAGCCGCTCTGCCCAGGGGAGTATAATGTAGCATGCGACCCCTCCCTGGTTTCTCTCACAGAGCGCAAATGCAAGCCTGTCCCAGATGATTCCCAGGCATAGTCTCAACAGAAAATCTCATCGAAGAGGAATGGGACATTCTAAAAATGAAAGTATACAATCATAAATGTTCCCAATTGAGGAGAAAAGGCACAGGCAGCCAAAAAATTCACATTAAGCCTCACAGGAAGCTCTCAGATGACCTTAGACTTAAACATATATATACAAAAGGGGGAAGAAAAATCACACAAGCAAAAGTGAAAAGTAAAATGCAATTTAAAATGTGGCATAAAATGTATTTTAAAATAAGACTCAAGTAGAAAACCAGAATGAACTGAAATTGTGGAAAAGAAGCTAAGGACAAAAATAAAATAAAAAATCAGCAATTCCAGATCAGTTGCTTTGATTTAGATACTCCAACCAAACATGCATTCATTTACTTCTTCAGTTCCCTAAATGTATTCAGGTCACAGTGATAAGAATGAGGTATTCAAATTAGGGACACAGCTCTATTTCCATAGACCTGGGTTCTAATTCAGAGGTTGCCAATGGACACATCCAAATAAGTGCAAGGCATGGCAGTGATAGGCGCTGGAGAATGTGGAGGTGCCATGAAATGCTCTGGAAGCACAAACTAAATGCAATATGTATATGTGTCATCAGGAAAGATTATGAGCAAGACTTCAATATGCATTGAATTGTAACAGAAGACAGCAGAGACTGGAGGAGAGTATTAACCTGATTTGCTGTTGTGTTAGTTAAGGGTAGACTAGGCTTCAGTAATGACCATGCCCAAGCATGTAAATGGCCCATGATGATTTTGAAAAGAATATTAGTATGAACAGTAGGAGCCAGTATTCATGCCAAATTCCCTTAGACATGCAATGCGGTATAGACTGAGAATATTTTAATATTGAAAGGTATTTATGAATAATAGCTAATACATACTGGATACTTAGTAGGTCCCAGGTTGAGACTATTGGTAGCCCTGTCTTATACTTGAGAAATCTGAGGCCTGGATCATTTAAGCACTTTGCCCAACATCTCACAGCTGGGATTTGAACCTGCTGAGTCTGACTCCAGAGCTTAAACTCTTAACATCATTTCTTTATTTACCGTGTTAGCTATATGGGTAAAGTGCATAATAATAAAGTCAGGTTAGAATAGTTGTAATTGAACAACCATACTTGAAACATTGCTTGAATATTCAGTTAACGCAGTGGTCAGCAAACTCATGAGTCAACAGTACAATGACTGAAATTTCTTTTGAGAGCCAAATTTTTTTTTAAATTAAACTTCTTCTAATGTCATTTCTTCAAAATAGGCTCGCCCAGGTAGAGGTATTTTGTGAAAGAACCACACTCAAGGAGCCAAAGAGCCACATTTTTTAAAAATCAGAGGTATTTGCTTAGGTATCTATACATTACTTCACTCATTTTTTAAGTATATTTTATTGATTTTTTACAGAGAGGAAGGGAGAGAGATAGAGAGCTAGAAACGTCGATGAGAGAGAAACATCGACCAGCTGCCTCTTGCACACCCCCCACCGGGGATGTGCCCGCAACCAATGTACATGCCCTTGATCAGAATCAAACCTGGGACCTTTCAGTGCACAGACCGACGCTCTACCACTGAGCCAAACCGGTTTCAGCTACTTCACTCATTTTACAGCAATATTTTATAGTATTTATTGCCTTTTTTTTTTAACAGATAAAGAAACTGAGGCCCAGAGATAAAATTCATTTAACTATTAAACAGTGGGGCCTGGATTAGAATCCAGATCCCATTCGACTACAAAGCCTGTACTGTCGCACACAGTGAAGAGACTGCATCTGTGTTATAGTGCTGGCCACTATATTTCAAGATGGTCATCAGTAAATGATTGTACATAAAGAGAACAAGAAAGGCTTGTGAAATCACAAACTTAGAATTCCACCATCACCCCTCAGGTTCCCTCTGATACCCTGCCCTAAAGTATCAGTGCTATCTAACCCTACCTTTGCATTATTATGAAATGTTCTGAAGCAACAGAAGACTCAGAGTACATAATTTTACTTACTTTAATGACTGCATCCCACACCCGGCCATGCTGATTCCACAGTGGTGCAGGCCCAGGGGCATGGGATGGAGTAAAGGGCTGCCATAGTGATGATTTCCACGAATTTCTCTATTCTATGACAATCTGAGTTCACAAGTAATGGGGAACATCATATCTCCTCTGGAGAAGGAAGGGAGAATTCTGAGGAGTGTCAAGAGAAAGAATCAACCTGACAATGATGGGGCATATATAATACTATTCACATATTACCTCTACGTCCCCATCCCTCTAAGTTGTTTACGGAATACTGACATATCTACTTGTTGTTTCTACAACAATAACCAATTTCTGAATTAATCAAACTCAGAAATTCAAGTTCTGAATTAGCTCCTATGTGCTGCTCTTTGCCTCTAGTAGTAATAATTCATGACATTTTTACCTAACCTTAAGTAAAAGTTTATTTTGATGATAGTCCGAAGAAGCAAATTTTAACCAATATTTGCTGCAACTTCAGTATCAAATAGCACTTGTTTTTCTTACTGTGATTTTCTGTGATTATACATCAGTTGATAAAAATCTTACTTGCCTCAATTGTAATCATAGAAAATATTGTGGAAGAAACTATACATACATGCTAATAGGTTTACATGTTTTCACCTAAACTGTGATGATGGTGTCAATGACAATAATGACTTAGGGGATAGCAATCTAAAGGGCAGGCTGCTCTTGGTTGACCCTGGAATCAGCCATAGAGCCCAGCACAGAGCCTAACACATGTTAAACATGTACTGAGAAATAAATTAATAATAATGAATTTACTGGATGAAAAGTGATACATCTTGTGGAGGCCTGTCTGAAGTAAGGCAAGCTAGTCTCTACTGAAAGAAACAATGTAGGGGCAGAAGGAATCTAAGCCACAGAGGACACTCTGTTATTGAAACTGAAGGTGTCAGTGATTATGGTTGGAATTCATTCTAGGGGTAAAGGTACATATCCTGTGGTGACAATAACAGATAACATTGATTGGGGAACTCAAATTGTATCACGTATGGTGTTTCATAATTTACATATGAAATTTTGCTTACTACTTTTATTTTTTTAATATATTTTATTGATTTTTTTCATAGAGGAAGAGAGAGGGATAGTTAGAAACATCGATGAGAGAGAAACATCGATCAGCTGCCTCCTGCACACCCCCCACTGGGGATGCGCCCACAACCAAGGAACATGCCCGTGACTGAAATTGAATCTGGGACATTTCAGTCCACAGGCTGATGCTCTATCCACTAAGCCAAACTGGTTTTGGCTGCTTACTACTTTTAAAAATATATTATCTTTTTACTGATTTCAGAGAGAAAGGGAGAGGGAGACATAGAAGCATCAATGATGAGAGAGAACATTGTTTGGCTGCCTCCTGCATGTCCCACACTGGGGATCGAGCCCACAACCCAGGTGTGTGCCCTGATCAGGAATCATGACCTCCTAGTTCATAGGTCAATGCTCAACTACTGAACTACGTTGGTTGGGCTCTGCTTACTTCTTAAATCAGTTGTGAGCTGGATTTTAAACCTTGGTTGTTGGTAATTAAATTAGAGCTCAAAAAAGTAAAGGTCTTTACATAAAGTCACTGAGTCTTGAGTCAAATCTAATACTTGTCCACTGATGTCTGCTATAATATGGTACCTTTCAAAGGCCTTTTAAAAAAATTTACTGATCAAAAGGCAAACTGACTGATATATTAACCCATTTTTGCTTTTTGTGCTTTTTTATGATGGGCCATTATACCTTTTCCATAGACCCAATGGAATAGTCAGTGGTAAATTCTCTTTGTGAGCCAAGGCCACAGGAAGAGGTGGTGCAAATACAGGAAATATTTGGGAATTAGTGTGTCTTTTAATGTGGAAAGGACATTCATCATCCACTTCCTTCAGATTCCAGTTCAAGCTACAGTTAAGAAAGAAAGAAAAAAAATGGCAGGCATCGGTCCAAAAAGAAATTCAACAAAAGAGAGGCACTCGAATATTTCCATCTTTCTCTGTCTCTTCATAAATCTGTCTCCACTTTGACCTTGATTTCATCATTCACAGTCTCTGAGATCTGCTGCACACAGCTTTGAATCTTGCTCCTTAATTACCTGGGTTTTCATCTTCATAGTCTGTTTGATAAAATGCTGAGTACAATGTTAGCAAGAAACATTGCTAATCTATTTACTTAGGACCTATTTGAAGGCATAACGACCTCTCATCTGTCCTTTAAAAGGTATAAATAAAGCTGGAGCTGAGTCCAAACCAAAATACAACTTTATAAGGATTAATTTATCACAAAGATGAGGACGTTTTTATAGATAGGCAGTCTATTGTTCTAAGAGTCAGTTTTATACTCTGGATGTTTTTCATCCACTATGTAAAAAAGTATTAAAGAAACTTTTAGATAAAGGCAAGAAAGTTTTATGCCAAAATAAATTAACCTATGATAATTTATAGATTATAATAATAAAAATTATAAATCCAACATTTAGAAGGCAATCAAAGATAAAAACAATAAAGTAATGTATATATTCTAAAACAGAACTACATCAAGCTTCAAAATAGCATGTAGAAGCCCAAAGGAATTATTTTTTTAAAAACTGATCATTAATAATTATATAGCAAATGACTTTGAAGAGTGATAATTTTATCATTTAGATTCTAAAATGTTGAGCCAAAGTACATGTTAGAGATAAAATGACTACTTAGGTGAAAAAGAAACTTGAAAACTTCTGAAAACCTGAATTTTTCAAATAGTCCTATGTCTCATTTATGAATGCTCTTCTGATGTTCCCTAACCAGTGCAAACCTTTGCTCGTTATTTCTTTACCCAAATTCTCTAACTTTAGAGCAACCGCAATTGGAATCTGACACAGAATCTAGTGACACTTGAGTGGGGCAGGAGACACCTGGAGAGTTTTCTCACCCCCCTAAGAACACTAAAGATGGATTTTAACTCCAGCCAAAGTGTGGCTCTGAGCATTGTGGGCTGAAAAATTTGATACTGACAAAGTTCCAGCAAAGCACTGATTTAGAGGTGTTAGTTTATATTAACAAAACTCTCCACAATTGTATTAATTTCCAAGGAGAAATACTGTGTTCAAAAGGAACGGATGTTTGCTCTGATGTGACCAGAACATGAGAAGACAAGTCCTCTTGGTGGATGCCTGACTCCAAGGTGGCTTAGCATCAGGTTCTGAAGCCTGTGGTTACTGCCCAGGTTGATAATCAATTGAGGATATTCACGATGATCTGAGAGGGTGTCTTCTTTGCTGTCCTGTGCTTGAATGGAACGTTTGGGTTATAATTTCTATCCAATTAGTTTTCTTCCACTCCTGCAATCTTTATCCAAAAAGTGTGCAATATGATTTAAGATCCTTTATAATAATTGCATCTCAGTTCTGTCTCCCAGAAATTAAATACAGGATACACTGAGGTTTGAGAAATTCCTAAACTTGTTAGATAAGCACTTACAAACACAAGTCTAATGACACATCTTATGTGGAGATTTATAACTTCAAGTTCACAGGGCAACCTACTACCCAAGTTCTTAGGGCTTTACCCACATACATAGACACTGGAAGGGAAACTGAGTGTCCGCAGCTCCCAATGTCTTTCTTTTGTTGAAGTTTTTTTCTTTTCTATCAATGGTGTATTGCAAATCATTCATTATTTGGAGATTTTAGTGGATCAAAGAACCAGACGGGGGACTTCCTTAGAGACACTCTCTGAGATTGGAACCTGGATACTTTATGACTTGCCCTGTTACAATGTGAGCTCTCATGCACATGCAATTGGTACTAACAACAACAACAACAACAACAACAACAAAGAAGGCCTCAATTATATTTAAAGTTCTTTGTTCTGTCTTACGGAAATTTTGCTATGCCTCACTTTTTTATCCTTGCTCTTGCCTGTATACTTATCTTCTCTATCTTTTCTGTATATAGTTGTGACTGAAATAATGACTTCATCTCCTTTAGTCACCACAAACCAAATAGAGAATTCTATCAAAACATAGCTGTCAGCTACAGTTTTATTCTGTGGAAAGAGAAAAGCTACCCTATTTTAATCATTTTGATTTGTTTTTGCTATGAAGATCCATTTGTGATAGTGCCCTCTTAAATTTTAAAAATATTTTATTTGATGTCATTTAATATTTCTCTCCTGCCTGATTCTGTTATCTGCTGTCACATAGATGGTGTCGCCTAGGAAACCTGAAGTCAATAAAAGTGGCTGAGCTCTCCTTATTTTGTCTCTACTTTTTTATGAAAACTGGTAAGTCACTTAACCACTTTCTGCCTACACATGCGAAAAATAAGATAACTATTGTCAACAAACAATGCATGCTCTTTATCTGCTGTGTATCCATTCTGTCGCTGCCACCAATCACAGTGCTCTTTGCTTAGCGGGGGAGGCAAAAATCAAAAGACAGAACCAGTCAGCAGTTGATGATATTCTTGATGTCAGTACATCTGTAAGTCATGTCTTTAGAACAATTATATACATGCCAAAGGTTTTTTAAAATGCTGTTGGAAGTCTAGATAGACTTCATTGTTTATTTTCTTGCCTTTCAGCCAGGTGTTAGTGTAGCTGCTTCCTTTCCTAATCCCATGGAGAGAATCCTGAAAAATGAGTGTCTCTCCTTTGGCTAAGCTCCAGCAGAGATGGTCATCTATGAAGACTGACTGTTGTGGAGGAGACAATATTGAGGACAAAAGGGTGTCCCCCAATTCTGGGATTTTACAAATCTAAAAGTTAAGGCAAATCTTGACATTCCCAATAAGAAATGAATAGGATATTCAGGGAAAAGTAGCAATTAGGTGATAATATACAAAAATTACAAAGTGATAAATGGCAAGAGAGAAAACTATGAAAATCTTCCTAATAAGAATCAAGAGGGAAAGGAATGAAATAGGCAGGTGGGAGAGTTATAGAGAAAGAAAAAAAAAAAAGAGAGAAAATGAGGTAGAAAGGAGAGGAAATAGAGAGAGGAATGAATGAACATGAGTTAATTGTATGGAAAGGAGACAAGACACACATGGAATTAGGCATAAGAAAAGGCAATGGCTACCAGGTGTCTCTTCCTGCCAGCTCTGGGTGCTTTGTCACCTCTCACATACAGAAGACAGTGAAAATCCAAGTGAGTAAGTGATCACACATCCCTGATTTGTCAGTCCAGACTTTCCTGTGGGTTCTCATTTATGTGGGTTTCTGGGGAAGAGAGGGCTGCAGTTCAAGAACTAGAGACAATCATCATGGGGAATTTACAAACTAGAGATTTCATTTCTGGGTTGAATGACTGCCATTCTGTAAGTCATATCTCTTCAGGAATTTTATTTGTTCTGCTCTTTTAAAAAATGCTCTTACATTCCCTAATTACTCATTATTTTCTATGATTAGTTGATGGTGGAAATTCACATATTAGGCATCTTATTTCAGGATGCAATCTGAACAGGATAACACAATCTTGCCTCAGCAAAATATAAGGTGAGAGTGGTCTTCATATTTATTGTGTATTGAGCTAGGCACTGTGCCAGACATTTTATAGACAAACATTGGTTATTAAAACGCTTCAAATCCCCCTAGGAGAGTACTATTATCCCAATTGTTTAAGTGAAGAAAATGAGGTTCAGTGTGCGAGTAACTTATAAATTTAACTTAGTTATTAAATTATTGAATTTCAAAATTCATAGTATAAACTATAGCAAACAACAAACCACAAATAAACAGCATATGTTTATATATACCTTAACTAATACTTAGAAAGTATGGTAAGTTAATGAAGTCCAGAATATAAATTTCCTTTTTGTATTTCACTAATAAGGAGATGAAATTTTTTTTACCAAAACTTATGCCACTCCTGCATAACCTAACAAATCATGATTGGCATACATTGAAAGGTTGGGTAGCTGGCCAAGGAGATGGACAGTTGCACTTGTCTGTGAATATATGTATGGTTATGAATGTTTATGCACATCTTTGTCCTCTCAATCAAGCAACAATCTAATGATGGTGAATGCTTGGTAGACTAGGCTTAGGCAACAAGAAGACTCATAGGCATAGAATATGCAATCACATATAGTTGGAGAAAAATATATAAAATCTAAACACAGCATTAAAGTCAAATAAAAATCATTAACAAAAAAAAATTTGTAACTGTTTGTCAAATAAATTGTAAATAGCTAATCCTGTTGTTCTATAGATGGAAGCACTAATTATGGCCCAAAGATACACAGCCAATCTCCTCATTCTAATATGGTCTCTTCCTTTTTCCCTTTTCAATTTTTTAACATGTACATGATTTTTATTGTTTTTCTTCTATCCCACATTGTCCTTCTGGTTTATTTTTGTTTATAAATAAATATGACCCTTAGTAGTTTTCTCAGCAAATAATCTGTGGGCAGGAAACTTTAAGTCCTTATTTTAAAAATTATCTTTATTTTGCCCTTACAACTTAAGTGATATTTAATTAGGATTACAATAAATAATTTTTAGCACTTTCAAATATTATTTGGTTGACTTCTGGAATCTATCATTGCAGGTGAGAACTATTTTGTTAATTTGAATTATTCAATAATTTTGAATATATGATTTCTAATTTAACTTTTCTCTATGGAGAATTTCCATATTTTATCTTTGTCCTTAATGATATGAAATTTCAACCAGGCCAAATGTGGATTTTTCAGATATTTTACTAGACAGGTCTTTGCCATTTAAAGTCTATGTCTTCTCTAAATTCTGGAAAACTAAGTAATTAAAGCTTTAATTAGGGGTCAACTAAAGTATTAATTAATTAAAGATTTAATTAATTAAAGGATTAAATTCTCAACCTTAATCTCTTTGAATGTTATCTTTCCATCTATTTTCTCCTTTGTGCACTACTATTTGGTATGTTAAAACTTCTCATTCTGCCATGTCCCTTATTTTCTTTTTTTCTGTTTACTTCCATTTATCTTTCCATTTATATAATGGGCTATATCCTGGGAGATTCTTCTAGTATATTGTTCAGTTAACTGATTCTCATTTCAAATTTGTCACCTATATTGATTAACCTATTTTTATTAACTTTTCATTTCAATTGCCATATGTTTTTCCTATATTCCTTACTTGATCCTTTTCATAACAGCCCCATTTTTAAATTTATAACCTCTTGTTTTTCTTGTTATGTAAACATTTTTTTTATCTTTAGATATTTTGCACATACTTTAAGTCCCTTTCTGTTTGCCCAGTTATTTCTGGTCCTATGAGTGGTAAATTTCTCAATTAAAAGGTTTCTGATTATTCTTTTTGTGTGTGTTATAATCTGTTGTTGGAACTTCATCTTCAGCAGGAGTTACGTTTTTTGGCAGTCTTGCAAGTGTTTTGCATTCTGGAGAGTGCACTATGATTTTGCCCTACACTGGCCCTACACTTAATAGATTTATGACTTTTTCCAAGATCTTGTGGAGCTCATGACTTCAAACCAGTTGTTATATTAGTGTTCTTTGACAGTATTTTTAATCCTTGTTTAGGGCCAGAAGCTGCTCATGTGGGTGCATTTTCAAAGTACCCACAGTTTGGTCGCTTCTGTTAGCTGCTAGTGTGAACACTAACTTTTAAGCCTCTATCATTTCTGATTGCCCTGAGGACCATTCAGGTCCTACACCAACATACCATGTTCCAATGAACAGGATCAGCAGGCAGTAGGAACATAGGAAAGCTGCTGTCTTCTTTTAAGGCCAATAATTCCTAAAATTGAATGACCTTATTCAAGAATTAATTACCATAATTTTAAATGTTATGTTCCACTATAAGGAACTAACATCATGGACTGAGTCTCCAGGGAAATACCAGACTTGGAGCTAATTTGTCAGGCAACAGCAATGGTGTTTTTAAATAAATTTTGAATCCAAAATGGTAAAAATTAGATATACCAGTTAGAGTAGCAATGCCAATTATACTTATCGCTCCATATTCTGATGTTAGAACAAGAAGGAGAGAAAATGATAGTAGATACTTGTTTAGATTATTGACTTTATCCTAGGCCTGAGTATTTTTCAATTTCACCCCATACCAGTTATTCTCTCCTTAGATGGGTATTATAACAATTAAATTTAATGAAATAAATTAATGTATGCACACTGTTGAATTTATTAGAGAGGACTCTGAGTAGCAAAGGTAAGAAACAAAATACAAGCTGAAAATATATTGGCTCACTTAACTGAAAAATCTAGGAGTAGAATGGCTTCAAGTATGACCCTCTGATTCTGTTTTGGTCTATGTCTTACTCAAAAAATACTATTCCCAGAGGTTAGTGAGTATAATTCTAAGTTGGATATTTTATCTGGCCAGAATAAGCATTTTTGTGGACAACACCAGGAGGAATGCTGGGGATGACTCTCAATGGGCCTAAACTGGTTCACGTGGCAATTCTCCAAGAATCATCATGAATTGTGTGCCTACGCCCAAATCATGAGCTCGATCCTGCAGTTTGGGGTAGGAGTGCAAGTGGACATTGGTATCCACTTGAAGCTTTGTAAATGCAACTCTTTGCTTTTCAATGATCTGTCCAAAGGAGCTGAGCTTGGGCAGAGACCTTATCTTCCTCCTTGGATGGAAAAGTCTCATGCTCCATAAGGAGTTATAGCAGTATGTGCATGTCTGTTGTGTATATAGGCTTTATTTGTTATAGAAACCTTTTTTGGGGGGGAAAAACTTTCCCACTGTAATTTCAATACCACAGGAATTTGACACTGTGCCAAAAATATTAAACATAATTAAAGCAGCTCATATATTTAGTATTGTGCCAAGAACATATTTTCCTCAAAGGTATTTTGACTAGAATACCCTCTTCACAAAAGTTATTAAGATCAAAATTATGTCTGATGTGCTCAGAGACATGTTCATCAATTTCTCAGTAAGACCTCCTTCCAGGGTGGGCTCAGGATCAATGATCCTGAATGTAACTTATGAATAATTCATATTTAAATTAAGGAAGTTTTCAACTGGTTAAAAAATAAGAGAATATTTTAGGAAGGACGATCATTACATTGGAATCTATAAATTTGAAATATATTTTTAAATATCATTGATTATATCTATGTGTGTTATTTACAGTTGATTTGAGTCATGAATATTTAAGTTTAGTTTTGAAGGTTTTATTAAATCATCACAGATTTGTATTTTTATGTACTTATGTGGCCTAAATTCGAATTTATCTATTTACATGCTAATTTTATTATTATTCCATTTTATATTTATGTTGTACGTTTCTCCTCAATTTTTATAGAACATGTTCACTTCCATAAATGCAAGTAAGGAAATACAGACTTAGAAATATAGTCAAGGTCCAGGAAAAATATTTTTGTGCCAAGTCAACAATACCTGTAAAGTAAACAATGCCTTTTATTTAGTTATACTTTATTTTCTTGACAATATCCCATCAATGAGTTTTGCTGTGAATGTGGTTTGGAGGCAGTATAAAATGTTTGCTCTCTGTACGACAAAGAATCAAAGAATCGCTTTGCAAGATGCCAGGCGAGGGCCTGATTGGGTTCACGTGGATTTATCCAAGGACGGGCCGTGCCTCTAAATAGGATAGGCAAAAGCTGTGATACTTGCAGATGGCCAGAGAAGGAAAGCAGGCAGAACTTCCCGAACAAACCCAGTCCTCCCATTTCGGTGACTGCCTATGTCCCCACTTCTGCTCTTCCCCCGGATTAGAACACAATGTCTCAGCCTGATGTGGAGTGTTTATCTTCTGATCGTCATAACACCGTGTCTGGTGTTCCACAGTGAACTAGCCGATTGCCAACACCTGGCCTGGATCTCATCTGGTTTAACCCCCACATGTCTCCTGAAGGGATAGGTGTTGATACTGCTCCCGAAATGTACCCGAGGTAGATTTTTCTATCTAAAACTCCAGAATGGGGGTGGGTAGGTGGGGGGAGAATTAATGGGAATAAAACCTGTATTGAATTGAACCTGGACAGTTTTAACAATTAAATTTAAGGCATAGGTGTGTCACAAACATAGATATATGTGTGTCACAAACATAACAGCGATGCCAAACAAATCACAGCTACAGGTGTGCCTTATAATGACTCGATCTTCAGTGAAAGGACCCTTTTGAGAATATGATGAGTGATATGGACGGTCTGTGCAAAAAATCTTTTATTTACACAAAATTTGGCCACAGGGAAAACACAGAATCCTTGACACTGAGAAATGAATAATTACAAGCATATTATCATATAGTCAGTGTCACCAAAGGAAAATTTAATCAATAGATTAAACACCAATGTAAGTGTCCTCTGCTTAAAAAAAAAAATTCCTACTAATAGTTTTTGTTGCTATTGTACAAAGTGGCTGGTTTGTGGTGAGGAATGAAGCAGAAGAGGGAATTGTAAACCTGTTGCATTGTGGAGAGAAACTTGGATTGTATAAAAACTTGAACAAGCTCATTTGGGAGCTGAATTTGAGGGCATTCATACCCCAGATGCATGTGGGTGTCAGAAAATTCTGATTTGACTCCTCTCTCCAAACAGGCCTCCCCCTTTATCCCTTTACCTTTGATCTCAGTGAGACCATGGTGACTGAGGGAACTCCTGTATCAGGAGCATCACATGAGGGAGTCAACAGCTTATCCAGTGGGTAACAAGATTCTAGGGCAGCTATATGGAAAATGGGCTTCCCCCCAATTTCCTAATCTTTCTCTTAGAAATGATGTTATAAAAAACTTACATTGAAGTACCCATGTGAGATTCATGTAAGATGTTTGAGAACTTGGTTTCTTCATGTACCTAAGAGGATGATGCTAGGCTTTCTGTCTTATACACATTGTCCCAGCCCACTGTGCCCCGAGATGGGCTAACTGCATTACAGATCTTGTGATAGCCAGCGATTAGCAGAGCAAACAGCAATTTTCCAATACAGAACTCAGTAATTGTGCCTCTGGGGAAATGGCAGATCGGAAGTTCAACTCCCTATTTTATAGTCATCAACTCCAAAGGAGCTCTGGAACAGAAATGGCTAGAACGGAGGCTTTCTGGCATGTGACCTATCCCATGCCTAAAAATGATGCCTCTTTTCTTTGCAGGGAAATGAAGTGGCATTTTAACTTTTCCTCAATGCATTACACTGATATATTTTTATTCTATAGCTTGTCAGAGGATACTAAATCAGTTGATGCCAGAAAAGAATAGTTCTGAAGCATTAAAACTCAACATGTATTTTAAAGGAGTTATCTGGCGAATGAAGAAAGTTTCCTAAATTGCGAGTTGTTTTTTCATAAGAAAGTAAAATAATGTTTATATTCCCAAATATATACTGATGCCATCACACAGTGGATATAATTCCATTTTATAGTCCTTTCCTATAGAGAAAATTCGTAATGCAATTTATTAATTTTTTATTGATTTCAGAGAGGGAGGGAAGAAAAGAGAGAGAGAGAGAGATCAATTGCCTCCCACGTGTTCCCCAAACGGGGATCAAAACACCACCTCAGTATGCCCTGACTGGGAACAGAACCTGCCACCTCTTGGTGAATGGGACAATGCTCCAACCAACTGAGCCACACCAGCCAGGGCAGGTTAGCATTTTCTTAACATACTTCTGCTCTGACCTTCTTGACCACCAGCCACTATCTGCAGTTTTCCTGCCTAGGCAGAGAGCAGAGCAATGTACAACCAGAATACATTAAAATGTTTTAAAATAAAAAGTGCAATTGGCTCTTTTGACTTGCCCTGCAGTTTTATGCCTGTGCATACCTTAGCTGCTTGCAGAAGATCAACAGCTACTTGCTTGAACAAGCATTTGATTTCAAAATACATTCAAAGAATGAAAATTCTAGACACCAAAATGCCATATTGCTAAAATAAGTCAAGTGTGGGGAAGGGGAATCAAATGTTGAATTGGATTATAAAATACACCCCCAAAAGACATGGCCCCCATAACCTACTCCTTTCCTAGGAAGTAAGCTTTGTAGAGAGTTTTTATATGCTCCAACCCTAACCAACTTAGTTTTCATATCCCCTAACTTTATTTTGGAATAGTTTTGGAACTGCAGAAAGGTTGCAAAGATAGTACAGAATTTTTGTATCCCCCCTCATCTGGTTTCCCCATTGTCAACACAGATTATCAAGGACATTTGTCAAAACTGAGACCTGACATAGGTATGTTACTATTAAGTCAACCTCTGGGATTTCCCCAGGTTTATCTGTGATCCAGTTCCAGGCACTACAATGCATTTAGTTCTCACATCCACATAGTCTTCTCTGATCTGTGGCAGTTTTGTTACTGGAGAGAGACTAGTCTGGAACTAGGTTCTCCCATGGTGTTACAGGAAAGGAATTTCAGGGACACACGCATGGGAGGGTTTGAGTGACTGTGGCAAGATCTATGAGAGTGCCCCTGAAAAGGCTGCTGCACTTGACAGCCTTTCCCCAGCTGAGGAAGGGTTTGCAGCTACTTAAAAGAGATAGTGAGACTGGGGCCTTTGTTAAGCTTTGATTATATTTTCTTGGGCTTGGGAGAGAGCAGGCTTTCTTTCAAACTATCCAATCCCTTTTCTGGATCTTCTGGGTTTAGTGCCCTTTTCTTTCTATTTTTTTTATTTGTATTGATTATGGTCTCACATAATTGTCCTTATTCCCCCATTTCCATCCCAAACCCCTCCCTAGATATGCTCCTCCCCAACCCTCATTTTCCATGGCCACTGGCTAGGCCCATATGTATGCACACAAGTCCTTTGGTTGATCTCTTCCCCTTACCTCCACCCTCCCTTTCTTTCCCTCTGAGGTTTGAGAGTCTGATTGCTGATTCTCTTTCTCTGGGTCTGTTTGTGTTGTTCATTATTTCCTCTAGATGTGTGAGATCATGTATCCAAGAAATACCCTTGTAAGAACCTAAACTGAGCCCTTTTCCTCTCTTATATTTCCCCCAGGCTTTTCTCCTCCCCTTTATGGTCACCACTTTTGCTCCAATTGCATGTGCCTCCTCATAAAAAGACCTCCCCGCTGTGCTGATTTGGCTTCCTTCTATTGAGCATGAGCCTAGCAGAGGAATACATCAACCCCCGCCCTCTATTTATCCCTCCCTCCCTTAATCCGGGGGAAGGAGATGGTTTGTCCCTGAGGCGATTGAGAAGCTGGCCTTTCTGGCCTACTGCGATGCGGCTGTTCCCTGAAGTGTCCCTTTCTAGTTCATCAAGCTTAAGTAGATGTCTGATTCCCTCTTCTTTCCTTAATATCTAACCAGCTCCCCCTTGTAGCAGTTTCTCAGTCTTTCCTTCCCTCTCATGACCTCCATAGTCTTGGGAGGACTGGGCAAGGATCCAGATGTGCTCCATAGTCTTGGGAGGACTGGGCAAGGATCCAGATGTGCCGCGCCAGCACAGCCAAGGGCTTAGAAAAGACAGACAAGAGGGTGAAAGCTGGGTCTCCGGTGAGACGCTGCTTCTCTGAGAGACGGTGACCACGCCCACAAGCCCTGTCTTTTATAGCAGTTTCCAGGAGGCAAAGTAAGGGCGTCATCAAGCTGTTTACAACCTTCTGTTGGGTTTCGATCCTACTCAATTACATGCACCTGATCAAACTCTGTTTACTTGCAGCCTGTTTACGTGGGGCCACATGTTCAGACCACGGGTTCAAGCTCACAACTACAGCTGTTGGCTATCATTGTGCTGGGAGGGCTCTGTCCTTCAAGCTGGGACTTGCACGCGGCCACGAGAGGACTGTGCCCTCTCCTCAGTCCGAGGCTCGAGCCTGTCCTCCAAACACTGCAGCTGCTCTCCACATCCACGCACTCTGATGTTTGCCTGACATTTCCCTCAGGAAGAGACTGGGATTCCGGGTTTGGAAGAAATATCAGAGAGGAAGTCCCCTTCTCACTGCTTTTATCTGGGGGTACGTGACATCCTGTGACATTCCCGGCGATGGAAACCTTTATCACTTGGCTGAGCAAGGAGTTGCCTGGTCTCTCCACTGCACAGTTACTATTTTTTTTTTCCCTTCCCTATTCTATTAGGTAAAAACAAATTACTACATCAAGCCTGTCCCCGAGGTTTTGGGGAGGGGAGATTAAGCTCCACCTCCTGGAAAGGGGAGTCTTATTTGGAATCTTTTCCAAGGAAGAGTTGTCTCTTCTCTCCCATTTATTTGTTTATTTCGTCGTGTATGTATAAGAGTGTGGATTTGCATGTATGTACTTCCTACTTTGGTTTGTAAGTGAGCTTAGTCGAAGGGTCTTAACACGCATCCTCTGGATCAGGGGTCCTCAAACTTTTTAAAGTGGGGGCCAGATCATGGTCCCTCAGAGAGCTGGAGGGCCGGACTATATGAACTACTAATCCCTACTGTAACACCTCGGCTGCGCTCACTGCCCAAAAAACCTGGCGGGCCAGATCAGACTCCTCTGCGGGCCGCATGTGGCCCGCGGGCCGTAGTTTGAAGACTCCTGCTCTGGATGGAGCAAACCACTCTGGGGCAGATAACCTTGGAGTGTGAGTGGGCACCGAGCATTTCCACGGCAGGTCCCAGCATGAGGCACTGATGACACATCCATTAGTGATGACTGAGTCACAGCCGTTTCCTAAGACACCTTCACCAGCGGCCCACACAGCCACTGCTTTTATTAGGTGGTGGTGGCTGGCCTGCCCCTCAAGAGTCAGCTAAGGACCAAGCTCTATTACTCACAGAGACACGCTCTGCTTTCCTCTCTGCCTCTTAAGGGATCCTGGCACACGCCTAATAAAAAAAAAAAAAAAAAAAAAAAAAAAATCAAGCCATTTACTTTCCTCCTTTTTATGGAGAAATGAATCTCTTTTTTTTTTCCATGGGTAGTCAGGAATTTGACAAATGTACTCCCTCACGTCCAGAAATAGAGTCAAGTCATGGGGAAATGTTTAATTATGCATCAGACAAATTTTAAGGGAGCTTCAATCTTCAATAATTGAAAAGACATAGGTTTGTTGCATTTCAGGTTTTTTTCCTATCTAAACAGTTTTCCTTTTAGGACTTTAACGTTAATGTGCTACCACATACTAAAAAATGGTATTTAGTGCTGACAATACAAGGCATTGACTAAGCCCTCACAGCTTGTTCCGCAAATGTCTCTTTTGTGAGTCAGAACATACCGTTTTACCGGGAGGGAAACGAAGATGGAGAAGGAATCATTATATTTTGGTAATAGAATTAGGCTGAGCCAAAAGTTTTTACTTTTTTTTTTCTATAGAAATCTATCTTAAGGCTCTCCAAGGACCTTTTAGGTTCAAGCACCTGAAACAAGGAATTTTTCTTTTTTAAAAATGTATATAAGTGAGATTGTAATACCCTATGTATTCTTATGGGAATCACTTCTTCCCCCAAAACCTAGTATTTTTAAATTCATTCACATGAATGCTTATGGCTACATCTGGTTTATTTTTCACATACAAATTTATACCAATTTAACGTTTTAACTGTACTCTTGCTTATGTGTTCCATTAGACAAGTGTAAGAGTTTCTTTAAGGGACATAACAGGGAGCGGAGTTGCTAGTTATTATATGTTTTCATGTTCACATTTAGTAAGTAATATCAAAAGGCTTTCCAAAATGATTGTACCAATTTACACCCTAATAGCAGGACTTACAAGTTAAGTTCCTGTTACCCCCTAGAATCTAGCCAGACTTTGGTATTTTAAATTTATGCCACTGCGGCTGATGTGACGTGCTATGTCAGTATGGTCTTAATTTGGTGACTAATGAAACAGCATTTTTGTGAAATGCCTAGGTATGTGCTTTTCTCCATTATCAATTGGGCTGTTCATTATTTTTTAAATTAATTTTTAGGCGTTTATACATTCTGGATATTGAACTTCTGACCATTTTAAATCTTAAAAACACTTTCCCCAGTTTGTGCATTCTTGCCATCGTGTCCTTTAATAAACAGAAGGCCTTAATTCAGATATACTTGAGTTCACTAATATTTTCCTTATGCTGCTGTAAAACATTAATAAATAGAAACCTTATTTGAAGTGAAGCAGGGAGGCCAGTAGGGGGAGCTCTCATGCCCTGCACCAGTCACAAAGCTCAACAAAGAAACTTTGTAAAAGCCCTTCCCAACTTCCTATCCCCCTGGTGAAAAAGCTTTCTCTCCTCTGTTTTAGGGGACTGCACGGGGCCCGCCAAGGTTGTATGTACCAGATTGCAGTTCCTTGTTGTTCCTGAGTAAACCCATGTTGCTGGAGAAATATGTCTTTGTTTATGGTCAACAACATGCACTGCCTTCTTTAACAACAACAACAACAATAAACAAACAACAAAAAACCCTCAGTCTAAGACCTACGTCCTAAAGAGATTCTTTTTAATTTTTCTCTTAATAGATTATCAACTGTCTCAGTACCATTTATTGAACACGGTGTCCTCTCATTACTAAACTGTGACAGTACTCTGTAGTTATCAAAGCTCAACAGATGTGCACATCTATTTCTGGACTTTCTGTTCTCTTCTGTTGCCCTGTTGACATAGCCCTGTACCAGTACCACACTGTCTTGATCACCAGTTACTGATTTCCAGAAGGCTAGGTCCTCTCTCCACCCAAGCTACCACCTTATATATCTTATTAATAAATGTTTTGCCTATTTGGTGTCCTTGCTTTTCTATAGAAATGGACCAGCTTATCTTGTCCCATGTAAAAAAAACCTACTGGGATTATGCTTTGGGCTCAATTCAGCAGATTGGGAAGAACTAACATCATTATAATATTGTGTCTTCCTAATAATGAATATGGTAAAATGCCTTCAAACGTCTTTCAACAAGTTATATACTTATTTTTTTTCCATAAAGGACTTAAATATCTTTTGCTGGATTTATTCCAAGACCCCAGATCTTCTGATGCTCTTTTAAATATGTTTTTCAATATTGCATTTTTTTTGTGTTCTTGGATCATCATCTTGGAGAATTCCGGTGCTTCATGTTTAGAGTTGCTCCCAGTGAGAGATTTTGTGTCCTACTAGCACCCGAGGACAGTTCCAAACTGGGCGGCCACTTTGCATTTGTAGTTTGGGGACTTTCCGGATTTTGGCCACAGATTGTGCATGTGCTGGCCTGTGACTAAAAGTTCAGAGAGGCAGGACGTGGCCCATTGGATCAGACCCCTCTCCACGCTCAGATCTCTGGCTTGTCTGGGTACCTACCCACATTTGCTTCTTGCAGACCAGGTCTAGGCCACTAGGCACAGGCACATGTCCCTGCACAAGCACAGCTGTTAACCTACAGAGCTGAGTGCAATCCTGCCTTCTGGTTCGAGTTGTTTGTCTTCCTTAACCCTCAGCCCAACCAAGCTTGAAAAAGAAACATTTTCATTAAATTAAACGGAAGTCTTTCAGGCATTTAATCTTAAAAGGAGTTTTCTATCCAACCAGTTTGCCATATTGCCAAAAAGAGAAGTTGTTATTCCCCCCCTGCTTTTCTTATGTAGAAAAAAAAAATAAAAAAGATTGTTTTCTTAATGAACTCACGTTGATTCCACATTCTCTTTAATTGTTCACACATATCTATTTAACTATCATTTTAAAAATTGAATGTTAAAGTCATTAACCTGTTCTCTCTCTCTCTCTCTCTCTCTCTCTCTCTCTCTCTCTCTCTCTCTCTCTCTTTCTCTCTTTACTTTTTCTCTTAAAAATGTAGCCATTTGCTCTCCTCCACTCTTGGCGTCTTTCCCGGGCTTCATGCCTTTCAAATAATTACCAGGTCTGATGTCACACCTGCCATCTCCTGCAATATCCTCGATGTAATTTATTTGAGCTTGGAAACTGGAAATCCAAATCAGGCTCTCTTATTATCTTCTTAAATAATTTGGGTATTTTCCCCAATGGTCCATCTTAAAGCCCAGAATTAAGGTTCAAGGCAAGCCTGAAGTTTGAGCAGAAGTTCAGATCCAAAATAAGTTGTGACCACCCCAGAGTTCCAGGTTCTCGGACCAACCCCAGGCGCTCTCTGATGAAGAAGCCCTGAGAGAGAGCATACATGGGCATCCGTGCACAGGGCCCAGAAAGCCGCATGTTAGCAGGTCCTCATATGGTCCTTATGGGAGGACTGTCATTCTATAAAGGAGAATATAAATGAAATTCCAGGCAGTCATAAAATTGGGAAAAATTTTGCTTGCATCTCTGAAAATCTCTCAGTAGACAGCCTCTTTGGCACCACCATTTTCTGTCATTTAGGGTTCTGACAACCCAAGGGAGAGCAGAGGGTGAATCTGAAGAGGAGGAACTGTGCACTGGCTATTGAGCTAGGCACCCACATAAATGAGGCTATTTTGACTTCCCTGCAGATAGAAAGCAGTCTCTCCTGCCAACTTGTCAACAGCTGGGTGAGGTTAAGTAGTTTACCCAGATTATAGTCAGAAAAAGCGTAAGTCTGCACCACACTTTCCTTCCTAACTCTGTCAATATTGCCAGATTGCCCAGAAACTATAAGCATTTTTAAATAATCAAATCACATTTTTAATAAAACTCTAAGAGGCTTAAATTTCTACTGATATAAGCAAAATAACTACAGTAGTGAAGATTTATGCACCTAAAATACCTATTTTCAAACCTTCTATTATTTCCCCCTTTTGGCAGAACTATTGAAGTAAGGAGAATTGGCTTAAAAATGGGCATTTTCAGATGCTGTTGAGTGAAAGGGACACCTTCACTCAGCAAAGAGACACACCTTCGGAGCAACCCCAACCTCCTCTAGTACCCATGTTGCTTCATCCTTGGTAGAAGTGGGCGGTGCCACTCGGCTGAAACAACTAAAACAATTAATTCTTCATCATCCACTCAAAGTTCTAAACCACTTTTTTTTTTTTAGAAGCTTTGTAATGCCTGTTTAAGAAAAAAAAAAAAGAAATATCTAACAGCTATTCATTGTTTCTCAGTTTAATTCACATTTTAGCATTTTGATCTAATAGCTTCCAAGGGACCTACTATAAGAAATAAAAGTAAATTATGTTGTATAAGCCATGATACATATGGGACATGGAATACAGTCAAACTGAGGGGAGGAGCTATAGCTTAACCTAAGGCCATAATGCAACCATTTATATTTCTTGTAAGTGGCTTTCTCATCTTTACTGCAGTGATTCAGATCCTTTTTTCTTTTTCTTTTTTGCAGCACTATAAATTTCTTTCCATCAGTATTTTCCTTTCTTTCTCATTTAATAGAAAAGCTCAATTTGTATCATTGTAAAAAGGTGCTATGCTGCAATATTAAACCAATAGTTATGGCAATCCTCTTCTTCTTCAAACCAGTAATACCATGTTGTTTCATCTTTAGTATGATGATAAAAGCTAATAAATATCTGATAGAGATTTTTCTTCTATTAACTTGCTTCCTTTGTTGTTCTGTTTTAGACTGGTCTTACCATGATATGTTTGATTTAAATTAAATAGACCAAAATTAATTATATTGTGTTTTAATATTATTAAAGGCTTAATTTTATACATAGATCTTTCTTATGCTCTTTTGAAAAACTTAGCAACCGGGCATAATTACATTGTCCTTGTTAGGCCCTGAATAAACTTACTTTAAGCCTTCACCACTGAGATGTTCTCTATTTTTTTTTTCCTATTGAATACTTAAAATATATGTAGAAACCCTTAGGAGGATTTGCCACTTTAGGAGGTAAACCTATCTCCTGTGTTCTTGTTTCTAACTTCTTTTAACTTTAGCTACTTGGTTTTAAAGAATGCACCTTGACTCCCGTTGCATCAGAATCGTAGGCCGGAGTAAAGTAAAAGAGAAGCTGACAATTATAAGTGGACCTTCCATTATTTAAGAGGAAACCCAGTAGCTTAATCCCTGTGCCCAGCCTCAAGCTCTTAGCAGAGATTTCTTCTGCAAAATCCCGTCGGCTTTGTGAATTCCCCTAATGACTCCACACACTAACCTCTGATGGCACCTCTATTAGGTGAAGCCATTTCTGTCCTGCCTAGTGGATGCCTGGGAAAGGAGACCGTGATGAAACTCCCACACAGCTCCTCCTACATTGTGTCTCTGGGTTTCCTGATAGGCATGTAACTCATCCATATTATATATTACTCATGTCTCTGACAGTTGGAACAGATTGTTCAACATCATTGAAAACAAGCTGAGGTGTTTATAATGAATAGACTTTGACTTGTCAAATTGTTTATAATGCTTTGAAAAATCTAAACACCTAAGTTAAGAATTGGTGAGACATTTTACAAGACTTAAATTTCCCCCCCCCCCCAGACTCATAGATGGTACTATTCAATTATGTAATGATTTGTTGGCTCCCCCTCTTCCTACCCTCTCTTTGGAATTCAGGAAAAGGACCTCCATGTATCCCCAACTCTGAGATACATCCTATGTCTGGACAGAGTAACAGCATGCTTCTTAAACCTGGGAATCTCTTTAAGTTGGCTTCACCATAGTTTCTGCTCTGACTTGGTGGTTCAATTCTTGTAATTAGATCCTTGGCCTGTGACTCAACACTACTCTGCACCTAGCTGTAGCAAATATATCTTCCTTGGGTCCCTCAGGAAGTCCAGGTTGAACAATGACCTTATTATTCAACCTGGACTTCCTTTCCCTCCACAGCCCACTCCACACACCCATAAGTCAGCCTCAGTTCATTTTAGTTTCCTTGTTTTTTTTTCACTCCTGATTCATCTAAATGGCTGAATCAGCCAAATAATTATTGTTACTAGTATTTGCTTAAGTCCCCACCCAGGACTGAACTCTGAATGTGATAAAATTTATATAATAGAACAAGTACTATGTAATAAAAGGCTAATATGCAAATAGATTGAACAGCTGAACAATCAATTACTATGACGTGCATTGACCACAAGGGGGGCATGTGCTGCAGCAGGATAGTGGAACAGTTGAGTGGGGGGAGGTGGAGGGGAAGAGCGGGGCAAGACCAAGGTGGGGCACCAGTTGCTATAATTGGAAAAGCCTCTGGTGGTTACCGAAAATTCTTTGCTCCCACGTGCCGAAGTCCTACCTGGTGCTCAAATCTGCTGCCAGCACTGGCCCCACTGACACCCACTACCAGCGCCGGAGCCACCGCAAGCACCCACTGCAGGCACCTGTTACTAGCCCTGATCACTCGGCACAGTTAGCAGGTACAAGCAGCAGCTGCTAGCCCTGATTGCTCCTCAGGGCTTTTCTATTCCCCTCCTGTCCCCCATCCAGCTCCTGAGGAGCAATAGGGGCCAGCAGCCTGCTTTCACACCTTCTGCTGATGCCGGCCTCACTCATATCTGCTGCCTGAGCCCAGTGCCGGTTCTGATCGCTCGGCACTATTAGCAGGTACAAATGGTGGCTTCTGGCCCTGATAATTTCTGAAGGCTTCTCTACCTCCCCCTGCTCCTGAGAGGTGATTAGAGAAGCAGCTACCACTTGCACCAGCGGATGGCTCTGGCCCCACTCTCATCTGCTGCCTGCACAGGCTCCAGCCCCAGTTGCTCTGTGCCTTTAGTGCCTGCATGCTGGGCCAGAATGATCAGAACCTGAGAGCGGCAGCAGAGGGAGCAGGGCTGTTGGCAGACAGGAGGCCAGGGGGCCACAACAGGAGGGGCTGGGCAGGGGCATGGAGGATAGGCTGAGATACACTCCTGTGCCCACTGCAGCCTTGTGGCCCACAGTTCCTTTCAAGATGCACAAATTCATGCACTGGGCCCCTAGTCTTATATAATATCGTTAAGTACAGGTGCACATACACTCAAACATAAGGAGTATGTTCAATATGTGATGGATTTTAGTTAATGTTCAAAATGTCAATGTGCTTCAAGCCCATGGATTGGTCTGCTCAATGTGGGATTTAGTTTCTATTGAAACAATACTTAAATCCTAAATAGAATGATTGTCTCTAAGCCAGTTATGATGTGGTTTCCCTTGTTTCCTTAGAGCCTTTAAATGGAAGACGTGTTCAACTATTGAAGGAGGAATATTACTAAAACATCTTGGATTAATTCAAACTGATGGTCATTACATGTGACCTCTCTGGGCATATCTTGCTGAAGATACACTGTTAGCTGACATACCTTCACATCTACTATGGTGTTCAGACCAATGCCATGCACCTTTGGTTGCTCCCAGCAAATGCCTGAGAAAGGTGGGGTACTAGAGGTAGGTCTATATCTTCTGACATGGGGCCCCTTTTACTAGCATTCTTTGCCCAAGGTGTCACCTGGCTGACACCTTCTTGGGGCAGCCTTGCATCTGATGTTTCTCCAACCCACTCTACTTTCTTTTCTCTCTCTCCTTTTATAGGTGTCAAACCCACCCAACTCTCCCTATCTTCTCCTTTATTCTTTCCTCTTTCCAGATATTCCCTCAGTAAATGTCATGCATGTCTAATTCTGCTTTTATCTATGTCACAGAGGACTTGCGTTGATTCACTCAGTAGAAAAAAAAAATGCTCCTAAATTACCATTTTTAGAAAACAAATTTTTATCAGGGCAATTGCATTTAGTCTTCTCTCATGAAACACTTTTAAACCAATTCTAGCATAGCAAGAAACAAAACATTAATTTCTTTTTTTATACTATACTATAAAGACATGCCATCACTTGGATGAAAATCATTTGAAAACAAGCAAAAAGCAAAAAGCCAAATTCATCAGAAGGCCAGCTGTGCTTTGATATACTCACTCATGGGTAATTAAAAAATGACTTATTCCAAAGTGTTGAAATGTTATTAAAAGGAAACTTATTTTCTCTAGTATGTAGATAAAGCTCTTTTCAAGGTATCATCTAAATCTATAAAAGGAGAATATTGAGGAGAGAAGCTAAGATTTACTTTTGTCTTTATAAAGATGAACAATTGGGGTTATATGTCGTGATATTAATTCTGTAGGATCTTAGTTTTGGTAGCGGTCTGAGGCAGCTTTATCTCCCACTGAGCAAGGCTTTCACTAGTGCTGAAAGAGCATTCAGAGAGCAGAGGAAAATCAGGATAGTGTTCTACTCGTAAATCATAACAATTGATTCAGAGAGAACAGTCCTGAGAGGCCAGAGGGTTAGTAAACACTGCCATTTTCGATTAATGTGATTGTCAAAAAGTGGGGAGAGGGACACTCAATTTTATTTTGTCTAGGAAATTGCTTTGAAAAAGAAACATGCAGAAGAAAATAAAAGCTCCTGAACTATCATTTTCAGAAAACAAATTTTTATCAAGGCAATTGCAAAATGGGCTACATTTCTTGCTTAGAGTCTAATAATGCAATTAATTTTTTGTTGTCTATTAAACATGCTAATTAAAAAAAAAAAAAAAGAGTACCTTGTTTGGAAGTAGAAAGAACTCTTGCAATAAAAGCTTTCTCAATTTCTAATTGAAAAGAGCGTGCAGTCCTCCCAGTTAGGGTTACAAAATTGATGCCTCATCTTGAATTTGGTGAATATTATGAGAAATTACTTGAGTCGAAATGTGGTTAAGATATATTAAATCACTATCATGATTTTCTTCAGAGTAAGTGCTTCTGTGAAAAGCCCATGGGAAGACACATTATGGAAATTAGATTGAAAATCTCAACACTGGACTGAAGCACTGCTGGAATCCTTATTAGTTTTATGTATATTTTGTGCTAAAAAATTCAGAAAACCCTGAGAGGTAGAGATGATTCCAATTCTTGGCAAATCTATCACATGAGAAGAAATAAAGAAAACTTTTATGGGTTTTAGGGTGCTTGATTTTACAAAACTGAGGATAAAAAAGCTGAGGATAATGCTTGAACATTATTCTGGGCAGACCAAGTGACATTGAAGCAAGCTTCTAACCAGGAAGTCATAAACATGATGAATGTCAGGCTATCAAAAAAGTGACTTGAGGATCATGGGGAGATCAACTGCGTGGCTGGTCTATTTTAGCAGCTCAAGTGTGCAGTCTTTGGGCCTAAATCAGAGCATAGAAGCATGGAACAGACTGTTGAACTCAGAGAGAAGGTGAGGGTGGGTGGATGGGTGGGTGGAAAGAGATCAACAAAAGAACTTGTATGCATATATGAATATCCCATTGATCATAGACTATAGGGAGCTGAAGGCCTGGAGACAGGCAGGCTAGAAAGGATAAATGGGGGTGGGAGGGAGGGGGAGAAGAAGGACATAGGTAATACTTTCTACAATAAAGATTTAAAAAATAGATAAATCAGTACAGAAAGTCAGAATGGGAAGGAGGAGGGAAAGTGGAGCATTCAAGTGTGGCCAACTGTTTGAACTCTAAATCCAAACGTCCAGTCTAAGAGATGGGAGAAAACATACTTTTTCTTCATCTGACTGCCTCCTCTTCCTTTATTACTTGGATCCCCATCTTGATACCCATTATAATGGTGACAACAACAGCTGACACTTAGATGTTGTTTGTTTATTTTAGTGGTACATTCCAAATCATTTTGAGGAATTATTATTCTCCTCAATTTTTAATGATAAGAAAATGACACAGAAATTTAGGAATTCATCTCCAGAATTATAAGCAGTCAGTAGTTGGGTTGGGATTTCTTGTTCTGTTTTTGTCATTTTAATTTCACTAGATCTTTAACAGATCATTCCAGGATAAATCAGTATAGAAGTTTAAGCATGATCTAATACACATTGGCAAACATCACAGGCTGGCTACGGTCACGTGTTGCTTCCAGACAGGGAAATGTTCTGAGAAGTGTGTCCTTAGGCAGCTTCGTCATTGTGTGATCATCACAGAGTGCACTTACACAAACCTGGATGGTACAGGCTACTATACCCCGAGGCTACTTGGGATGGCCTATTGGATCTCAGCTACAAATCCGTACATCATGTCACTATAAAAAAACAACATGAAATTAAATCATGCCTAAAAGAAAATTATGTAATCAAGAGACACAGTAAACATGAAGCATATGAGGCAAACTTTTTTTTATAAGCAGAAAGGATATACTTTAAAAATAATGATAAAGAGCATAGTAAATGCATAAACCAGTAACAGTCATTTATCATTATCAAGTACTACGTACTGTGCATAATTGTGTGTGCTATCATTTATAAAACTGGCAGCACAATAGTTTTGTTTACACCAGCACCTCCACAACAGGTGAGTAATGCATTGTGCTATGATGTTAGGACAGCTACCACTTCAATAGGCTCCATTAATGTCTTATGGGAACATCATCTTATATGGGGTTCCTTGTTGACCAAAACATTGTCATGCAGTCCATGGAAGAATGACTGCGTATGACTACATATGGAAGAACACCATGTGCCAAACATAGCACAGAATGGCGACTGGATGGCAGGATACTCAACATATAGCAATAGAATATGAAATTAGACAAGACACATCTTAGCACCAGTTTTCTCAGGAAGAGGTTAAATTTCCCCCTGAAAATCAGCATCCACTTTCTGTATCATGCCAAAACGGATCTGGAAACTTCCAAGTAGCAATGTCAATATTCCAAAGGAAGTTTTATCTTCTGTCTTCTTGTGAATCTAACCATCTTCTTGCTTTGATTATGAGCAAGAACTTTCCTTTTATCAATTATTATTTTGCTTCTCTTTAAGTGCTAATCACCAGCCTTTACCAGTGGAAATAATCACAGCATACAATCTGTGCCCAAGTGGAAAATTGCGGCCCTTGAGGTTATCATGCTATGGCAGGCAGTCTGCAGCCAAGCTCATTGGCGAGCCAGACTCACACCAGAGAGGTAAATGAGGTGTTTCCACCTCATTATCATGAACAGCAGGAATCCGAAATTCTGTCTTAGAAATAGGTCAGTGTTGGGGGCACAGAAGGGCACTCCTGATGAAACCATCTGGCTGGTGATAAAGAAAAAAATAGTTGTGTTATCACTGAAGCCACAGCACTAGGTATCAAAAGTGGGTAGTTAATAACTTTAACACATTAGCATTTATATATGATGAGGTATCTATCAGTGATGAGTTTTTAAATTTTATTTCAACTTTGCCTACAGTGAAATTTACTTTATTGGGGTAGGCATCTGTGAGTTTTGACAAATGCAGAGTCATGAAACTCTAACTAAAATCAACTGTAAAGATAGAGAAATGCCCTATTGCCTCCAAAAATTCCTTTGTGCTTTCAATTTGTAGTTAAATATCTCTCAACCCCTCACCTCCTAGAAACCACAGGCCGATTTTCCATCACAGTCTTTTGGCCTTTTCTAGAATGGCTCACAAATAGAATAATACAGTATGTAGCTTTTAAGTCTGGCTGTTTTCATTTAGCAAAAGTCAGGGGCAATTTTTTAAAAAGTACCTCCTAAACTTCTGAGATATAAGCCTTGCTCTGCTTCTTATCTTATGTAGAAGTGGAAATGAGCTACACAAGAGAGGTGGTAACGGAGGCAGCTCAGACCCTTTTTCCACTGTGTCCTTTCTTAGGGCTAGAAGCAAGCTTACAGGCCTTCTGGTCCAACCCCTTCATCATAGATTTGAGATAGCTGTGGCCCAGGGTGTGGCAGAGAACAAAAAGATTGTGGTGATACCAGGGCAAACATTCATGCATCCTGATTGTAAATGCAATCCTCTTTCAACTTCACCCAACAATGCAAAACTTCTAAAATGAAAATCAAATACAAGACTTTCTTTATATAATGTGTTTGTTCTATAGGCATCTTCTTAAATGTCCATTTCAAATAAAAACAAATCATCAAAAGGAAAAATAAGTGAAACGCTGGTATGATTATACTCTAATATGTAGTATGCTTACTTCATGTCTTAGTCCATTAGGGCTTCAATAACAACACCATAGACTATTTATTTCTCACAGTTCTGGAGGCTGGGAAGTCCAAGATTAAGATGCTGGCAGATTCAGAGTCTGGTGAGAGCTGGCTTACTGGGTCACAGATGGCTGTGTGCTCACATGGCAGAGGGTCTAGGGAGCTTCCCGGAGTTTCTTTGATAAGGGCATTAATTCCAAAGGCCCCATATTGGGAATTGGGATTTGACATACAGATTTTGCAGAAGCACGAACATTCAGTCATTAGCACTTCATATTATGTGTTACATAAAGAAACTGATAGGAAATTGAGCAATCCTTACTTAAAAATTATGAAAAGCAAAAAGCACAGATGCCTAGCTACTTTCCAACCCCCTCTATATCCCCCCTCTTTCTCAGTATCTGCTGAGACTTGCACACAAATGTAGATAATACACAATACCCACACTAGTTCCATTGTTTTATTTAAATCTAAAAATGTTTGACTTTGAAACAGGTCATGATATTAATGTTGTTTGCATGTGAATGAGCTTATGTACAGGTTTCTTTATAGACCTTTTTGGCTCCTTTCACTTAGCCAGGTATTGGAGTCAGTAAACTTATGTTTCACTTTTAATTCCTCAGAATTCCAGTATTTGTGCCAAAGATGACAATCGTGATGCTTTCAGACTATAATTCCATTCCAAGTGAAATCATCTCTCCCACTTCCTGCTAAAGAGAAAGTCCTGTAAAGGCCAACGGACCCCTGTCTCCCACCGCCCTGGTCAAGTTGTTTACACCAGAGATGTACTTCTGACGTAGGGTCCACACTCCATAGCGTGGACAGTATACAGGATGTGGTCCAGTACAAAATGATAAGGAAAGACAGCCAGGTATTCTCTCTCAAAAATTCAAATTAAAAATCTCAAATTGAAGCAAGCACCGATTGTTGGAGCTGCGAGGTCATACTATAGACAGGGCTGGAGACCTTCTAGTGTGGAAGCTGGAGTTAGAGGAAGCAAGGAACCATGAGAAACAGGTAAAGGTAGTGAGAGGGTGGAGGCCAGGGCTTGGATGCCTGTCTCCTGTAGTGAAGCTAGCTGTTGGTGGAGCTGTAGAGTGGACAGCAGTGACCTGCCTTCCCCAGTAACTCTCTGTCTGGAGTTTTCCTGTTCCTGTCATACACAGTCTTACACGAACCATCCTCCTACCCCCATTACTGGAAGCAACTTGACTGAGTCTCCCTAGTCTTTGAATCAAAAAAGCTTTAGATTCTGTTTCTATAAAACTGATGGCAAAGATTCTCAATAATAAAAGCAAATGGTAGAGTTTCTTAAGTACAAATGAAAATATTTTGTTCTTAGTAAAGTCAAATTTTACATTTATTTGTTGAGTATGTGAGGAAAAAGAAATATGGCTTAATATGTCTGGAGAAGAGTGTTTTAAATAAAGAACTTTCTTTAAACTCCCAAATATAAGCAGTGATATAGCTAGTAACTAGCAGACTGTTTCTGAATAGAATTAGATAAAACTTTAAAAAAATAAATCATATTATAATAGTAATGAGTATATTTATAAAATATTTTTGTTAAAATATTTAAGACTGGTTTTTGCTCCTTTTATGTATTTTTAAATATTTGTTTTCTTCTCCTGGAATGCCTTATTTTATCATGCTCCATTTTCAAACTCTCATTCATCCTTCAAGTTTTGTTATGCAACAGATTTTCTATATAACATTTCCCAAGTCTTCTAGTTTTAATTAGTTTCTCATTTCAGAGTATAATTGAATTTCTTTCACAACACTGATCATATTCTATTTACAGTATGGATATTTACATGCTATATATTGCTTTTTCTAGTCTATAAGTTTTTCCAAATCAGACTTTTTTGTCATTTACTTTTGAGAGAAAGGATAAAATATCTTAAAATATATCAAAGTATCCTTTTCTTTATAGGTTCTTGGTTGTGACAATTTCCCTTTTTAGCCATAACACACACTCACTTAGGGAGGAATAGATTGGTGGGAGCAGAAATGCAAAAAGAAAGGATCGATATCCATATCAGAGTCAATATATATCAGAGCTATTTCAACTTACAAAAGAGAGTCTCTTTTCAGAGAAAAGAGGTGTGTGTTAATAAAAAATGCAGGCATAACACACAGCTAGAAACAAGTGATTGTAAAGATAATAAATGGTTCTGGAGGAGGGACTTAGGGGGAGCCAGTTTGAAGGACTGGGCCGTAAAAAAAAAACCAAAAAAACACACAAAGGAATGACCAAGGGACTCATCGACCATGTGGGAGTTCCTGTAGCAGAGACTGGCCCACTCTGCCCCGGTGACTTAACAGTGACTTACCATAATCAATAGCCAGCGGATGGAGCAATGTGTGGGCATTAGAGTAACACCAAAAAGGCATCCAGATGTCTTAGTCTGCTCAGGCTGCCAAAATAGGCAAACCATAAACAACAATAGTTATTTATTTATTTATTTATTTATTTATTTATTTATCTCCACCTCTCCTCTCTATCCTCACCCCACCCCCACACCATCACCACCAGAGCTGTCTGCCTGCTCTCTGAGTTTGTCTCTACTTTGCGAAACAACAGCCATTTGTTTCTCTTAGTTCTGGAGGCTAGAATTCTAAGATTAAGGTTCCTGACATTTGATTCCTCATGAGGTTGAACAATTGGCCTGAAAAATAAAAATAAAAAACACCATAACCAGTCCCTGGATGTTTGAGAATTAATTATAAGCATATTTCTCGCTAACTTTGGGAGCACCACATATTTAAAAGATGTAAAATGAATTTTAATGAGAATGTTGAGTTTGGCTCAACTTGAATTAGAATTAATGATATGGTATTGTTCTCCTCTTGAGTCGGTAAAAATCTCTCATTGTATCTTTTTTATTGTCCCTAGTGATATTAGCATAATTTTGGGGCAGAATTTTTTTGTGTTTCAGACATAAGTGTCTTCATCTTCATTGGAACTTTGCACCGAGAGAGTGAAGATGACACTAAGGATGAATATAAAGGACAGCCGTGTCCACTGCATCAGCCACACATTTGCTCATTAACATATGAGGAGAATGTCTATTTTTTCAATGTCATTCAAAGTCCTGCCTCTGTCTGAATTTTCAAATCACTCCTTTGGCCTAGTGAAGGGCAACACTCTTCCCCACCTCCCTCACCCCTTTCATTCTATCATGCAGGTTGACATGAAAGAGAGACTGAAGGCAGGATGAGGAGGTTGGAAGCAACATGTACACTTATGAGACAGTGGTGGTGAGGTGGAGGAACAGGAGCTACACTGAGAATGAAACAAAAGGAAAAGGCAGCTGGTAAACCTGGGGATGTAGCAATTTATAAAATATATATTTGATTTTTTTTTTTTTTTTTTACAGAGGGAAAGGGAGATACATAGAGAGTTAGAAACATTGATGAGAGAGACACATCAATCAGCCACCTCCTGCACACCCTCTACTGGGGATGTGCCTGCAATCAAGGTACATGCCCTTGACCAGAATTAAACTTGGAAACCTTCAGTCTGTAGGCCGACTCTTTATCCACTGAGCCAAATGGGACAAGATGTGGCAATTTAATAAAGAGCAGAACAGGGGGGAAATCAAAGATAGCTTTAACATTTTAACGTGGAAGATTGGAATTCTGCTTCACACGTTCAAAAAATATTCCCAAATTCCTATGTGCCCTGGAACAGTAGGGCAGATTTCAGTATAAGTTACAAGGCTGGTAAAAGGTTATAGATGACAAACAAAATTCAGAAATTTGGAGGTTCACTCTTCTCTTATCAATTAAAGATTATTAAGGAGTCCATTGAAGTCTGTTGACATAAAGTAAAGGATGAAATGCTGAAGGTTGGGAGGAAAAATTATCCCTTCTATTTCCAACCCTGACACCCATTATATAGTAAGGAGAATTAAGTAAGAATTGTAGGTCTGGGAAGGCATTCTTTAAAAAATATTCTAAAATAGAGAAAAGACAAATTAGGGCAATACATTCCTATTTTCATGAAAATTTTATTTTAATGGAAACAAAGCATTGTATGATATTTTTGACATGTTGATTATATAATTTGATGCAAGCTAAAATGTTTAAGTTCTATAAGAAAAAAATGATGCATAACTATAACTGATTGAATTCATTATTGGGAAAAGGTTATGTCAATGTATTTAATGCAATAATGACTCAGTAAACTCCCAAAATGATAAGCAGGGTTTCATGGACACGAATCATTAAATGCGGCAAAGGAAGGCATTATTTGACGAAAGTTCTAGAACAGAAAATCAAACTTAATTATATTAGAGGGTCAATTGCTATTAAATTACTGGCTGTTCTCCCTGAAGTCTGACAACATGGCTCTGCACTCTGATCCCTCACCATCGATTAATACGTAAGCAACTGTTTAAGAAGATGAACAATCACAGCAGGAGTAAACTTAATTCTGCCCATGGTTGAAGTATAATTTGCTGTTCTCCATGACCGGAAAAGCCATGACACCATGTTGGAAATATCATTTTAAGAGATGGACACAGCAACGCTACAATAGCCATTAACTTCACTGCTTCATCCTTCACACGTAGCATGAAGTTGGTGTTTGCCAACTCTGCTCGTAGAACTCATTTTTTTTTTTTTACCCCACACTGTTTCTTTTCTTTATACATTTATCCTGTTTATGTTCCTGCTTCTGTCTTTTCCAGTGGAGAGTGAGACTCATTACGTTCAGGAAGCTTGCCTTGTTTATTGCAAAATCCCCAGAGCCCAGAGCAGCGCCTGGTGATAATACAAACCAAATAAATGTCGTCAAATGAGAAAACAAACTGTAAAAGGGAACTAAAATAATCTAACTGGAGTAGAAACAGAATTACGGTTAGAGGTTTATAATGAAACTTGTGCATAATATAGTTGGTCCACTCCTTGGAGTGATGTGATTTTTGTGTCACTGAAGGTGTGACTCCTTCAGTGGGAGTAGATGAGACCCTGGTGTCCACGTGCTGCTCCCACATTTCCTAGTCTCTTGTTTCAAAGACTGCAGCCTACACCCATATTTTTAAGCGAGACATTTGGATACATTGTGTGATAAATTTTAAGATGGAGCCTGGCCCATTTGACACAACTGATTACCATTTTCTGGTGATTTATTTCATAAATATTTATTTAGTTCTTACTGTGAGCTGGGCAAGTGCTAGGTACCAGAGACAAACAACCTGGAATAAGACAAATTCAATGATATATGAGGAAAAATAAAGCCGGGCAAATATGGGCTGGGACAGTTTTGTAAAGAAGGGAAACATAAGACTGTCCTAAGGGGAAAATACGTAACTGACCGGTTTAGTTTAGGCAGGGTAAAGGCAGGCAGAAAGAAAATGGTCCCTATGATCCTCTGAGCTTCAGTAACTACTGACACAGTCTCTCAGTGCCCCCTTTCAAATGTGGAGCAAGAAAAATCTGATTGTCTCATCTTGGGTTAGATGTCCACCTTAGTCCATTCAGCTGTGGTCAGTCCAGGGGTACAGGGCCAACTGGGTACAGCCCTAGCAGGACCTATTAGAAGGGGAAGTGAGTGAGGAAGCAAAACCTGTCTGGAACACAAAATGTTCTTTCATATTATTGCCTAATGTAAAACCTTACTTCCCAAAGAGGCTGAATGCCATAAATGGGTCATGGTCCCCAGGGTTGATTATTCACTAGACACATCGATAGGACACATCATATAGTTGTGCTCATGACTAAGACTGATTACAGGGGAAGAATATAAAAGGCAAACCATCAAACAGAAAGACACGTGAGCAAAGTCAGGGGGAGACCAGTGCAAGCTTCCAGAGCCGTCTCCCAGTGGGGACACACAGGCTGCGTTTCAAGGCACTTCAGTCGGAAAAGAGACGCAACACCCGTGAGATGCTGCCAACCAGGGAAGCTCATTAGAGACTCAGGCCCGGGGTTTGTATAAGGGTCTGGCCTCATAGGTCACCCCTGCGTAGAATACAGCCAAATTCTAGATTCCCAAAAGGAAAGCAGGTGTTCAGCACAGGTCACGGTGTTTGGTTGTTGCCATAAACAGTTTAAACACATTGAACCTCTGCTTTTGTCATTTAGAAAATGGCAACAGGAGAGTTCCCAATAGCCAAGTTTCCAGACACTGGGCAAGGGCCAACCTTGCCAGCGGGCTTTCCAAAAGACAGCCATCAAGCCTGCTCTGGTAATTCTTTCTGCTTACACAGTTTCTCGGTAAACATCCACCCTCTATCCATAGTAGGAAAGAGACCCAGTTTATGCCCACGCTATGGGGGACAGTTTGTATTTAAGTGATATTAACCATGAGCAATGCATTTGGTGTTTATTTGTGTAGTTGGCCCTATCTTTTTTTAAAAAAATATATTTTATTGATTTTTTACAGAGAGGAAGAGAGAGGGATAGAGAGTTAGAAACATCGATGAGAGAGTCATCGATCAGCTGCCTCTTAAACACCCCCAACTGGGATGTGCCCGCAACCAAGGTACATGCTCTTGCAGGAATCGAACCTGGGACCTTTCAGTCCACAGGCCGACGCTCTATCCACTGAGCCAAACCAGTTTCGGCTTGGCCCTGTCTTAAGCACAGTTCATTTTTCTTGAGTATTGAGTGTCTTGTTAAACACTAAACCATAACCTTAGAGTTACCATTTGTCCAAATGGTTGTAGATTTGCCTGTGCCTTTAATATTTCCAAACATTTCAGTGGCCCCTTCTGTTGAGAGTCCCTGCATTTTATCATACACAGGAATAAGTGGTCCCTCACAGCAGTTTACAGGCCAAACTGCAGAGAGCATTGTCTGTTTGAGGTGTGATTATACAATAAAAGGCACTGTAGGTTTAGCTCTTCGGTGATGCTCTGTGGTTTTGGCCCCTTCCCAAGAGAAAACCAGCTGACCCTGAGTCTGTATCTCAGGATTCTTTTCTTATTTCGGGATTTCTGTCATAACTGAGGTGGCTCCTGGCCACTCTATCTTCCTCTTTCTTGTCCCCTCACCTTTATTTGCTGCCCTCCCTTCTGTGCCTCCAGGGTCTGGGCTTTAGCTCTGCGCTGAAAGTTCTCAATATGTTGATCGTGGGGCTGGCTCCATGAGTGAAGGGCAGCCATAAATTCTTAGCAGATCTTTTTCCACTCTTCAGCTTGGCAGGTATAAAGCACAAATGTTTATCCTGCTGATAATTGGTTACCTCTCAGAGCATAACTTAAAGTCACTGCATACCTAGTCCAACTCACAAAGACTCCCTTCTCGGTAGAGGAGGGCAAGAAAAAGAGATGAATGGGACATAAAATTCCTTCCTGTCGCCTATGTATCCTCCCATATCTAATACACCTACCCTCCTGTACTCGGCCAGCTATTCGCTCTCTGGGTGCAGCCTCTTTGAGAAGCTCGTATTTGTTGGATTATGGAAAGACAACCAGAACTTGGACACAAAGAGGCAGGCTTCCAGCCTTGATTATCGCTGACTCTATCCTGATATTTTCCTCTGGTATTATAGAAATGGCTTCATGTGAGTAATGTTAAAGGGATTTCATTGGAAAGAGTACTGATTAAGTTGAATTGGACAGGAGTCTTCCTGAAAGCTTTTTGAATTACTTTAATGGGAAACTCTAATGCAACTTTTTTTTGTATGTCTTAGAGAAAAATGAGATCTCTACTTCTGCTGTGTTCCTTTAACTCACCAGGAGGCTGCATGTCACAGTGTCTGGAAAAAATTAGCTAGCTACACTTGAGTAATCACTTTTAAAGCTGTCTTGCAAAAATTCTTTTACATCTATAAAGAATAGTGTTTCATTTCCCTGAAATGATGCTTAATCATATACTCTGTGATGACTAGTGCTTATCTCTAGGGGAAGGGAAGAAAAGAGAAAAGAGAGGGGCTTAAGGGAACTATCACCTTTTATTTCACATATTTTCTATATTGTTTTGAAGACATTATAATAAGTATATACATGTACATATAGTGTCTAACTTTTATACTAGTGTAAAATATATGAAAAAAATAATTTTGGATAAAGTTAGAATTCAAGAACACCATGGCTAAGATATGCCCCAGACCAGCCTGCACACAGACCCTGTAGAAAGGAAGCAGTCACACACGTGGGCATTAAAAAGGGATGGGATTCAAAATTGGCCTCTCCCAGGTAGACACTGTGGGAACAGATCACTTCAGCTCTGTGTGTGCATGTCTGGGGAATGCAGGCCTTATTTGTAAAGATTGTTATGCCTCATGAAGTGGGTATGAAGATTAAATGAGATGATCTTATAAGGTACCCAGTAACATTTCTAGGAATGCGGTTTTAAAGTTTGGGACACAAAGATACCAATTCAGATTTCTCTGACCTGATGCCCAAGCTTTGCCCCCTGTGTCACTGGAGAACAAAAACCAAAGTGGATGGAAATGCACACTCACCACCTCTGTGACCTCAAGTGCATCTGGACCTCAGCACCCAGCTCCTTGCCTTTGCTGCAGGAAGGGGTGATGCCAGTGCCTCCCTCCTTAGGGGTCCTGGGTCATGGAGACCCTGCATGGAAGTACCTTGTACCCAGCCTGCCCAGCACTGAATGTCAGAACCACTGTGGTCTCTCCAGCATCCAGTGATCCTCAGAACCAGTGCGTAAATTTCCTCCTGTCATATACTGGATGCTGATAATATTTGTAGTTTGGTTCTGAAACTTAATATCAAACACAGGTGAAAAATCTCCTTCACATTGGGGAAAGCCTCACATTAAATATAATATATTGCTGTTATTATTTGGATTCACAAGTGCTTCATGTGAAGTCACGATTGTCCCCAGTAGCCTTGGCATTCCTAAGTACCACTCTGTCCCAAGAACCACTTAGTGAACTTGTCCACATTTCAGTCGCCCTGAGCCCCAGGACTCCCTTCTGTGCAAAGTTCTGTGTTGGGTGTTCTAGAAATATCCTTTCTATCAAAGGTTTTTAGTAAAATATTTTTAAAATATATTTTTATTTATTTTAGAGAGGAAAGGAAAGTGGGGGGAGAGAGAGAGAGAGAAAAAAACATGAGTGATGAGAATCATTGATTGGCTGCCTCCTGCATGTCCCCTACTGAGGATAGAGCCCAAAATCTGGGTATGTACCCTGATCAGGAATTGAACTGTGACCTCCTGGTTTATAGGTTAATGTTCAATCACTGATCCACACCAGTCAGACTAGTAATATATTTTGTTTCATTTCATATTTCCATCCATAGGACAGTTACACACAAATATATATCAATATATAACTACTATGTTAGGAAATTAAGGCAAAATTTTCACAAACCATGTTTTCACAACACCTTTTAGAAAAAAGCAAACCACCTAATTTTCATATGAAAGAATAGTTAGAAGAGAAAGCTTAAGAGTCACTAGAGCATAGATGAGTTTTCTTATTCTATGCAATTTGGAAAGGCAGGGAAGAAACCATCTAGAGTGGGAAAGAGATTCTTTTTTGCCAGAAAATTAGGTGGAAGGAGAAGATGGTCATTATCTCAGAGGCATGCAAATGTGTCTAGAGGGACTGGGGCAGGTAGCAGACACAGACTGCACCAGCACATGTAACACTGCGAGGGGAAGTGGGGATGCAGCCTTAATTTTAGCAAAGCACAAGCGTATGAAAGCAAATAATTAATATCTGCCATGACCATGTTTCACGTTTCTTTTCACTCTCTCTTCTCTTAATTAAAAAAGAATTGTCTACTGCTTACAGAGTAAATTTTTAATTCATTTAGAAAAAAAAAAACCTCTTCAACGTTAGCATTTTTTGGTGGGAGGATGGGTTTTGTTGTAAGGGACCAGAGAATACAATAAGTGAGAATATAAAGTTGCTTAAATTTTTTTCTTAAACAGTTTTTTAGCTTAAATTATAAAGAGTATAGCCTGGTCATTTCAGTGATGTTTTCTGTCTGGAAGTTTCTATCATTTGCATATAAAACTATATTTTCTTCTTTTTCTCTTCCACTGAATAGGCTGTTAATTTTGGAGTTTAGATTATGTGTTGGATAATTATAAAAATTTTATTATAGTCAAACTAGGCTTTCATAACATTTGTGTGATCAAACCCTTATCTTTCTCCATCCTCTTTTCTTTTAGAACAAACCAACTATGACTCAGGTTATGATCTGTTTTTCTAAAGTACAGTAGAAAATTATTTTTAAGGGAAGCATGAATAGTAATTAAATTGTGACCTCTTTGTCATAGACAATGACAGAGAGTTTTTGTCATGTTAGTGAGAAATTCAACAATTGTGCTCAGATCAGGAGAATGCAAAGAAAGCATTAGTGTTGTGTAACTTTCTATTGTGAGCGAATGTGTGTGTGAGTGTGTGTGTGTGTGTGTGTGTGTGTGTGTGTGTGTGTGTGTTATTAACAATGGTTTTCCAGCTCTGGCCAATATTTTTCAGTGGTTAAAATATCAGCCCTCACACTGATTCCCAGTCAAAGGCACATACTTGGGTTACAGGTTAGATCCCTGTCCCCAGGTTAGGTCACATAAGGGAAGCAACCAATTGATGTATTTCTCTCACATAGATGTTTCTCTCTCTCTCTCTCTCTCTCTCTCTCTCTCTCTCTCTCTCTCTCTCTCATTTTTCCCTCCCTCCTTCCCACTCTCTCTAAAAAATCAATGAAAAAAATCCTCCACTGGTGAGGAATAATAATAATAATAATAATAATAATAATAATAATAATGGTTTTCCAGATTGGAAATAGGTGTAGGGTCCTGGGCTTCTTTGTAGTCTGATTGACCTTGACATATTTTCTTATCTCTTAACCACCAATTATGACAAAACTCAAAAGGTCTGGTAAGTTCTAAATAAATCATGGGAAGTTAACTAGATACAGAATTTTAATGATATAATATAATATTTTGGATGATAATTGACTTTACAAAGACATAATCTGGCAGAATAATATAATATACCTGAATGATGTAAAGATTTGTGAAATCAAGAGCAAAGAAATACAACTTATCTTAAATTTTCTCATCATCTGGAGTTTTTCCAAAATAGTACTACACACAAACTCATTTTCCACAACATAAAATAGAAAACTTGAAGAACATTTATTATAAAAAGTAGTAAAGTAAGGAAAGCATGGGCCAAACTATGAAAATGTGGTGAACAAATTAGAATGTCTACCACCTTAGAGAAATGACAACATGTAGTGTGTGTGTGTGTGTGTGTGTGTGTGTATTAGTTTGGCACCAATTCAAATACTTGGAGTAGTTTTTCTTCCACCTCCAGGCTCAGTCCTAATATTGGCATTGAGGTTAATCCTGCTCTGTGTAAGGGGGAATTATAAAAAACTTGACATCCTGACTTTTTAAAAAATTGATTTTAAAAAAAGAAGAAGGGGAAGATAGAGAAAGAAACACTAATGTGAGAGAGAAACATTGAGACATTGATTGGTAACCTCCCATATGCATTCTGAGCGGGGATCGAACCTGAAAACCTGGGTATGTGCCCTGGCTGAGAATTGAGCCCACAACCTCTTGGTGTATGGAAACAATCCTCCAACCAAGTGAGTCACCTGGCCAGGACTAAAATCACTGACTTCTAGTTCCAGTAACTAGGTGTATTTTTTTCCTCTACCCACCCCAATTCCTGATTTTTCCTTATGCCAAGAGATTCTTTCAAAGAACCTAATAGGGTTCCAAACATAAAATAATTACTCTATGAGCCACAGGTAGACCGAAGAGATTTAATAGCTGTTTGTTATCGGCCAGATTTCTGCATTAGACAATAGCTCTGTGATCTGTATGGAGATAAATTTGAGAAGATCATAATGGGTCAAGGGAAAGCAGGTGAGGGAGCCATTAGAATTGTTCAGAAATTAAGGGAGTGGTGGGAGGCACAGGATAGGGGTGAGTTAGAGAAACCTTCAGATGGTAAATCAGAACCACTTGGTGATCAATTGGATGTGGGCAGTGACAGACAACATTGTCTTTTTAAAGAACCTCACCAAAATAGGTGTCCATGGAGTTCGGATACAGAGACCACTCTAAAGAGAGAAACAGAGTATCAGTCCTGTGCTGGGAAGTGATTTCGGGGCAGGGGGGGGGGGGGGTAGGAAAGTGTGTATGTGGGGAGTGGGGGTATTGAAATGAGGGGAAGAGGGAGCGATTGTTTGGGCTGCATCAGAACACAAACAGATATAACCAGAGAAGTTAAGAAGTTATTCACTGGAGACATCCCAAAATATTTAGAGACCAGAATAATTCATGAAAAAAAAATATGTACTTGAGAAAAACTCTGTCTCTTATACAATGAATAAACCTTTACAAAGGTTATGAAATGGTCCTGGTTCCAAGGCTATCCAGACCATTGTTGATGAGCTGCAGAGACAAACAGCTTCCTGGACAAATAATCACCTTAATTTCAAAGGAAGAAAAGGCGCAACAGCATCCCCTAGGAAGATGTATTATTTGCACTTACATTTAATACAGGTACTTTGTTTTGCAACAGACCAATGAAAATGGAATTTGTCCAACAGAATTTTAATTAGGTACATTTCCACTGCTTTACTTACACAGGTCTTTTCTGTGCTTAAAATTTTCCTTTTACTTACGAAAGAAACGGGGAAATATGTGTTCTTCAGAATAATACCCACATTATCCTTGAAGGCTGTTTTGGTTTGAGAAAATGTTTCAGATAATGTTCTTTTTATTGTGAGAAGATTTGTCTATCTGGAAAGATTGGGACCTCTCATCTGGCAGAACAACCATGGAAATACTGAACATGAGAATTTGTCATTTATATGGAATTATACTCTATCATTACAGAATTTAAGACCCTGTAATGAGTTTTGCAACAACTCTGACTTCCTATGTAAGGAGTTCACAGGCCATTTTTAGAGAATCAGGTAGTTATTTGGGTCCTTTTCTTCTAGTTTTGCTTCCAACTTTGAGATGGGGAAGTTATCCTGGGTTATCCAAGTAGTGGTGTGCAAAGAGTTTAGAAGTCAAAGGGTCCGAGTGGGAGCCCAGCGCTGCCACTCAGCACTGCATGCTTTAACTTGGCTTCATCTGTAAATGCCAAGGGACAACCATAGCAGATGGTGGTGTAGTTGTAAAAATACGGGCAGTGTTCTCAGAGGGCCTGGCCCAGAGAGGGTGTTTAGTAGATTTAAATCCCCTTTCTCCTTTGCCTTTCTTTCTTAGGATGGATCTCAGTGTATAACTGGTTCTAAGCAAAATTGTGAATGAGCAGCAGCCTATATAATTCTGAGTACCCCTCCTCCCCTTTGGTGATTCCATTCTCCCTGGGGATCAGGAGGCAATAATGTTATCATTGTTGGAGGGCGTTATAGTTTCCTGAGCATGGCGTATACAGTGCCTTCCACACAGACATACCTCATAAATGTCTACTATGACCTCATTTTGTATAGCCCTTCTTGCTATAGCTTTGCAAAGTATATGATCCTATATTTCAAACAATAAAACCGAAGTGCGGAGAGGGTGACAGTCTCAAAGTCAAGTGGCAAAGAAAGGACTAAGCCAGGTTCTCACTCTGAATTTACCCTGCAGCCAGCCCTCCACTGCACCTGGATAGTTGTTCCTCCCACTGTGGCTTCTGCCCAGGCCTGCCTTTCCCAGTCCATGTTTCCTGGTGTTTCTGTCATTAGTTAACAACCCACTCATCCATTCCCCAAATGTTTGACCTTTGCTTTTATTGAGCAAGCTCTTGCAGAGAAGAATATGTGTTGATCTATTTCATTAAGACGCTTTGGAAACTGATACTCTTTTGTGGTAGACAGAATAGCATCTCTCCCTCAAAATATGCCCGTGTCCTAATCCCAAACCCTTGGAATGTGTTACTTTACATGGAAAAAGGGATTTTGCACCTGGGATTAAATTGAGATGGAGAGATTATCAGTGGGCCCAATCTAACCTCGTGAGTCCTTAAAATTAGAGAACCTTTCCTGGCTGTGGGCAAAGGAGATGTGACTATGGAAGGAGGGCCAGAAATATGTAACATTTCTGGCTTTGAAGATGGAGGAAAGGGCATAGTCTCTAGAGCTCAAAATGATACATACACTAGTTTGTTAGGGCTGCCTTAGCAAAGTACCATAGACTGATGGCTTACATAACAGATGTAATGTATTATCTCACAGCTCTGAGGGCTAGAAATCTGAGATAAAGATGTGGACAAGGCCATGATCCTCCCTTTGAGTGCTCTAGGGAAGAAGGACTTGTTCCAGCCCTCTTTCCTAGTTCCCTGGCTGTGGCAGCACATCTCCAGTCTTCACATGGCATTCTCCGTGTGTGTGTGTGTGTGTGTGTGTGTGTGTGTGTGTGTGTATGTGTGTGTGTGTCCAAGTTTCCCCTTTTATAAGGACACAGTTAAATCGGATTAGGGCCCATTCAATGACCTCTTGATCATCATTTGCAAAGATTCTATTCCCAAATAAAGTCACATCCTACGTATTGGTCATTAGGACTTCACTATGTCATTTTTTGATGGGTCAGGTAGGGGCAAAATTCAACCAATATAAACAAGGAAATAGATTCTCCCTTAGAGCCTCCTTAAATAAGCACAGCCATGCTGATGCCTTGATTTATCCCGATAAGAGTCAATGCAGACTGCCCAACAACACAACTGTAAGATCATAAAGGTGTATAGTTTTAAGGGATGAAGTTTGTGTTAGTTGGCTATGGCAATAATAGAAATCTAATATACCTTCTGAAAACAATTTCCAATTATAAAAATAAAATCTCCAGGCTTTAAATGATGGAATGATGTTAACTCATCACCAACATCTCAAAAATGTCTACTAATGATGAGCTACCACATAGCCACACTCATGATGTGTCAGGATTATGTCTCCTTTGTTCATTTTAAGAAGGAAAACTATTCTCCATACATAAGTCTGTACTTAATTCTTGTCTTGAACTAGACTTATAGCAAGGACATGGGCTTGTGGTGTAGCTGATGATAATTGTTCACTACACAGGCTTCCTCCTGCTCCTTCACAATATTATCTCATTAACTTCCTATGTTCTAGCAGAGCCAGCCACCTAGTGTTAAGCTAATGGAAAATGTGATGTGTACATTCATAATGTATCAGTGAAATTAAGGATTGACTTGATCCTTCCATTCTGAAGTATAATCTTCAAAGCAGGAAGCAAACAATAAAACAAGGCTGAAAAAACAGCTACGTGTCAAAGTTTCTTCAAATTACAAACTAAGAACAGGGCCAGTTGGCCTGCAGAATCTGGCCTCCCTTTTCCTACCTGCTGCCTCCTTTTTGGATCATCTAAACATTCCACATTCCTTTCCAGCCCCTCTGGGCTCCCTGCTATTCCTTGGACAGTCTCGGCATGCTGTCCCAGGGCCTTTGCACCTGTTCTCCTCTGCTTCCCAGACAACCTCAGGTTCTTTCCCTCAGCAACTTCAGGCTCTCCCGAAATGTTCACTTGTTACTAAGGCCTTCCATGGCCACTATTCCCACTTTATCTTTGCCCATTTTATCTCCCCAATATACTACAGGTGTTGCTCATTTATTTTGTTTACTTCCTGTGTTTTTCTCATCAGAATATAAGTGCAGGAAGACAGAGATTTCCTTCTATTGTTCTCTCCTATATTTGAATTTCTAAACTAATGTCTGCTTAGAGCCATGCTTATGAGATTATAAAAGTGAATGGGTGAGTAAATGAATGAGTGAATTTCAGAGGAAAATGAAGGAGTGTCCAAAGCATTAGTCATCTTCTGTGTAACCAGAATTCCGGCTCTGCCACTGGCCAGACCTGCTGTCCTTTATGGCAGTGAGTAGTTGTAAAAACCAGCATGCCTATGACTTCATAGTGAATACTTTTTGTTTCTAGGTAGGCACTTTCCAATTCCTGAAGTTAGAGATGCTTTCAGAGGCTTGAGCAATAGAGCTCTATCTAGATTCTGGAAAATTCCTCACTCCTCTGAACTTGAAATATAGTATGTCAGATAGTAAGAAAAGGCAGAGGTGAGAATTATGTAAGGGAAACTAGCCCTTGTGCTAGTAGGAGCAGCCTTTGGGCATAGAGTTTTTGTTATTGTTGTTATTATTGTTGTTAAGGAAATGATTTATGGAAGTTTTTCAACAGTGACTAATGTGAGAGGTTGTCCACAGGATGGTCAGGAGTGTGGTAGCACGCTAGTGGGTCATGTGCCCATTCGCTCATACATTTGTGCAACAGCTAATGTAAGTCAATGATGGGCATTGCAGTTATCAAGAGGAGCAACAAGACCCAGGCCCTGTTCTCAAGAACTTCTAGGCTAGTTAAGACTAAACTATAATTTATTAGATCACACACAGGAGGAGTTCATAGAGGTTGGGGGCAGGGGAAGACAGAAGAAGGCTGGTTGAGCTAACCTGAAGCAGTAAGGACTGGCCAAGTGCATAATTTGGGGGAGGCTCCAGGCTTAGAACAATTTGGGGCACAGGCCCATAGGGCATGAGAGCCAGGCATGCCAAGAGGCCTGCAAGTAGCCAGGGGTGGCTGAAGGCTGGAGACAGACAGGATGGGGCTGGGGCAAAGGTTAGCTCACTGAGGCCTGCACTGCCATCTTTTTCTTTCAGTTGGTGGAGATTGCATTGTTATTTTAGGTGGTATCTGATAACAGTGATTATCTTAAAAGTGACGAAGGCATAGAACATTGCCTTTATGATTTTGGAACCAGATGATTAGAGTGGGAAGCTGGTAATGAGAGGCCATCCAATTAGAAACCCTAGAAATCCAATGCCCAAAGAGGTTGAATGGCTTCTGGGATCACATAGTGAGTGGGTGGCGGTACATCATTTATTTCTAAGATTTCTTTTTTCTATTTTATAAAGACAGGAATTTTATATTAAAATTTCTAAGAAGCAGCCCATTTATGAGCATATAGAATACTTAGTAAGACCATCTGCAGTGTGATTTCCAGATGACAGTGAACTGAATCTGACTTTAAAGAGAACATTTACCAACGTGCCAATGGAAGGAAGCTTGTCCTCTGTCAGACCCCAGGGCCCAGCCAAACTCTCCACCTCCCAGCTCCTGATCCTCTTGTCCTGTAAAACAGCACCTGCAGGCATCAAGGCAGGGACAAAACGATGTATCACATTTAATGTGTGCAATGCCTGACTCCAGTGAGCACCTGAGAATTCCACAGCAGGAATAATATTGGAATTAAGAGTGGTACTGAAGCCCTAACTGGTTTGGCTCAGTAGATAGAGCATCGGCCTGCGGACTGAAGGGTCACAGGTTTGATCCTGGTCAAGGACATGTACCTTGGTTGCTGGCACATCCCCAGGAGGGAGTGTACAGGAGGTAGTTGATAGATGTTTCTCTCACATTGATGTTTCTAACTCTCAAACCCTCTCCCTTTCTCTCTGTAAAAATTCAATAAAATATATTTCTTAAAATAGTGGTACTGAAAACTATCAGGGGCAAGAGGTCACAGGTATGACCTGAGAGAGGACTCCTTAAGGATTTAGAAGCCCTCAATCGAAGACACACTAAGGCTGCTGTCTCTGCCCTTAAGAAGCAGGAGGGTTATTCTGAGAGCCGTGAGAATATGAGAGATTCCTCACAGGCATGTGGAGGGGAGACCGGGGCTGGCTGTCAGAGTGTCAGATGGGCAGAGGAAATGAGACTGCTATGTCTGCTGTGGGAACAAAGACTTCATCTGATCGCCTTTCATATACGTATGTACTTGAATATTAAAAATCACATACAGACGCTCACACTTTCTTTAGACAGTCCATTTCCCTGCCAATGTGTTCCAGTGACTCAGAGTTCAAACTCTGATAATGACTCACAGTATGCAGGCCCTTTTCTCGGGTCACGCACAGAGATAAATACTTTGTTTAATAACAAGGTTCCATCACAGGAGGGAGAAAAAAAACTGACCTCTTGTATGCAGAGTTTTCTTTCTCAGATATAATAAAAGACACAAAGGCTATATCAACTAGGAGCTTTTGAAAAGACATGTAAGAAGCTTCAAAAAATACTGTGCTGGTGTTGTTGAAAAAAGATGGCATAATACTGCCCTTGCACTTCCAGCAGGAATGATAGTTAAAGGCATGAGTTTTGTGCTGGTGGGAAAAGCGCAAAGCTGAGGCTATGATTTAGGTAAGAAAGGACAATTTAGGTAAGAAAAAGTGCCTTTGCCAGAAAAGGCATTAATTTTGAAATTAATGCCCTGTTTTCAATAAACACAAGCTCAAGTCTTACATATTGGTCTGTAACTCATTGTAAGATTTTCTTTTTTTCAGTAGGAAAAATCTTGCACAGAAAAACACAGTCTCAGTGATGTCATGTGGTATAAAAATGCAATTTTCTGCTGAAGGAATGCATGGTGCTGGCAAAATACTTTTTGGTGTAAGTTATGTAAGAGACCTCAAAAGCTAGTTTTCCCGGGCTTGGCTGCCTGGCTCCCACTGTGACTTACCAGATAGTTCTCTTGCTGGGTTTGTTGAAGGTGCCCTGAGCTTTATGCAAAAGGTTTACCTCACTCCTAATGCCTAGAAAGCCCACCTTCTGGTTTTTTTTATTTTTTTGTTTGTTTGTTTGTTTGTACTTCTAATGTTTCCTACTCTACTTTTTTTTTTAGTCAACATCCTTCTTTATTTTTATTCTTTTCAGAATACACAGTTGCATAAAACACATTATTGCACCCTAAATATCTTTACACTGAAGTGAATAGTTGATGTAAACATTGGCAATAATAGGTACATCAGTCGTAATGGCATCTCTCTTTCTGGGATTTTGATTAAACATATAATGCCTGAGGTTTAAAATGACATAATTTTTCTCCGCTTACATGAGCAAATGCATGAGCATTATCGATATTAATGTATTTAACATTCACTCAGCACATACATGCTTTCTATATACCTCAAAGCTTTTTCATGCACTTTACTAACACAATCCTGAGAAGCATCATGGCAGGGATAGTTTACCCCACTTGTTTTTACGGATAATTTGAGGATTATAAAGTTCATAAATTGGAATTCTAGATTTCAGCCTCCTCCCATTAATCATAATTAACTCACATAAAAAAAATGTCTACCGATTCTTGGTGTCAGAATCACCAAGGGGATTTTTAAGAAGGCTTTTAAGAGGGATTCTTAAAAATCCATTCTCTACACCTGGCTGGTATAGCTAAGCGGTTGAGCATCAACTTATGAACCCTGAGACTGTGGTTCAATTCCTGGTCAGGGCACATGCCCAGGGTTGCTGATTCTATCCCCAGTGTGGCATGTGCAGGAGACAGCTGATCAATGATTCTCTGTCATCATTGATGTTTCTTTAAAAAAAAATTATTGATTGATTAAGGTATTGTTTCCTACTTTAAAGGCCTTGCCTCTTCCAGGAAGTCCTCCTGTCTTTTTCCTGCTTATCAGTGAATACTGCCTCCTGGAGCCTGAATGTCCTTTATCTCCTCCCCTCATAGGCACTTAATTTCTTCCCTGGGGAATGCAGGGTGGTTTACTAACAAGCGCACAGGACCCTGCATTAAGGGCCTCCATCGGTTCTACCCATTACCACCTACCTGAGCTGGAGAACATATATTCCTTTTCAGTCTCTTCTGATCAAATAAGGAACCAGATGTTTCCAAGTGCTGAAAATGCTTTCAACAAGTTATCTGTACAAAGTCAGCATCCAAGAATAACCATGGCAGCAGCCACTGCTGGCTTGGGGAGCCCTCTCATTGGTCAGAGCCTTCAATGAATGATTTTATTTCATCCTCATCTGAAGTCTCTAAGGAAGTGTTATCAGTGGGGTGCTCTCTGCTTCCCAACCTGTTGCTGATAGAAGTGGAATTCTTGCGATGTTGGAAGGAAAGGAATTTCCTGAACCTCTCACTGAAGGATGAGAAATTAAAGTCCTAGGTTTCTGAGGTCCCATCTCCCTCCATCCCACCATGAAAAAAAAGTCCAATCTTGTCTGGTAGGAAAGCCTCTATCTAGAATTCCCGCTTCATATCAAAGCACAATCCGGTCCAGCATCTGGCTAGCTTAGTTTGTGTTCCCAGCTGGAGTCCATTGCGTGTGGGATCCGTGGCCACGAGGCTGCGAAGGCCACCTGGAGGGCTCACGCATGGAAGAGTCTGGGTCCCGGAGTAAGAGAGTGCAAGGGAGCATGAGCAAAGCAAGAGAGAGATAATTAATCTGAATTGTCTAACATCTCATTTTCTGATATAGAAAGTCATATATGTATACATATATATTTAAGTAGGAATGAATGAATACCTTTTCAAGACTCAAAAAGTTTGTTAGTACCATTTCTAATTTGATCTGCAACTTGAGTGGTTATGCTAATTAGTTTAGATTCTGCAAACATCCATAAATATTATAAATTCAATTCTAATTGGAAATTATGCAGACTATTTACATGTGTTAAAAGATAACACATTGCTCATTAAAAATTCCTTTTAAATTACACCAATAATATGTGAAGGATGCTTACTGGTTTTTAAAAAATGAATTAGTAAATTTGTAAAATTTTTTAAATTTTCTATTTAGTAAAAATAAGCTTTAACAACTCTATAATATGTTCTGTGGTCCTAGCAGTCCTTTTGTGGCCTATTCCAGTGGTTTCTAAGCATCTGGCCTCCTAACTCTCCTGGTAATCCTCACATCTAGTCTGTTGGATGCCACGGGGAGAGTCGGAGTTCTTCAATTTCTTGGACAATCTAAGGCAGATACCTAGGTCATTTAAAAGCTGGTCTGTAGTCTAATCAAAAACTAAGGTTTAAGTCGATGTCTATAGGCCCAAAGTGCCTACCTCTCAGTGACCAAAGGAGTTCTATCCATGCCTGGTTGATGGGACCAAACCCATCATTTTGTGAGTAATAATAAAAGGAAAAAAATTACAACATATATTTGAGCCATAATTTAGAGTTTCAAAATGCTCCATGCACTTCATATCATTTGATTGTCACAACAGCTGTGTGGAGAGTGGCTACAGTGTTTGGACAGGTGCAAGCCTTGGACCAGTGAGAGGGCACAGTCCTCTCGTGGGCACGTGCAAGTCCCAGCTTGGAGGGCAGAGCCCTCCCAGCACAATGATAGCCAACAGCTGTAGTTGTGAGCGTGAACCTGTGGTCCGAACACGTGACCTCACGTGTTCAAATGATATAGGCTACACGTAAACAAAGTTTGATCAGGTGTATGTAATTGAGTAGGATGGAAACCCAGAGAATGTTGTAAACATCTTGACAAAGCCCTTACTTTGCCTCGTGGCATCTTCTATTAAAACAAAGACACGGCTGATAGTCCATGGTGCTGTCGTCGCAGTCTCTCCATCAGAGAGTCAGCGTCCCTCTAAGACCCAGCTTTCATTCTCTTGACTGTCTTTTCTCAATCCTTCACTGCCCCCACTCAGGCTTACCCTTGGCTGTGCTGGTGCGGCACATTGCTGGGTGTTTGGGTTGAAAAAAAACAACCATTGCCACATACAGAGATAGATTGGTCTCTCTGACTAGGCTTTTTCACCATCATTACTCATTCTATCAGCCATGTGGAATGGTGACAAGATTTTGCCTGTATTTTAACTTAGTTAAAATGGAAGCCACTGACCCCTCTTTTAAATGGACATATATAAGAATAAAAATAAAATGTTTCTCTAATATTTTTTTTCCAATGGGTAACATATTTTCTCCTTTAGTTTCCTTCTGTTTATTTTCTCTCAGCTCTTTTTGTCAATTCATTATATAACCCCTTTTATTCAGTGTCTTATTTTATTTGAAATTTAGATCATACTCAGCATTTTAGAAAACAAACTATTGAGAGTTTGTTATGTTAAACTATAAGAAGGAAACTCTAGTAGTACAAATGGGCTTTACATTAAAACAGGAAATCTTAAAACCTCTGCTGTCTGGAGCACTTTGATATACAGGAAATGCTAAGCAACTTAGATACTATATATATATATATATATATATATATATATATATATATATATATATATATATATATGGAAAGCAGCAGATGTGCTTACAAGATTTTCAAAGTAAATCATATTATTTTTTTCTCCCTGAACAATATTCAGATTAGAGCCTCAGAGGAGAGAACTGAATGTTTATTGTCATTGCTTTCCCTGACAGATATCCCCTCAGCTTTATTTATAGATAAAAAGGGTCAGTTTAAAATTTAATGTACATTTTGTAGTTTAGATAAGGCAAATAATGAGATTTCTTTAAGATGGTGCCTGATAAAGAAATGCAGCTTGCTGCTCCTTGTAGATATACCAAATGAACCACAGTTTCCAGAGTGCTATAGAAAAACATGAATGCAAGTATTGTATGATTTCACTCAGACATGGAATCTAATGAACAAAATAAACTGATGAACAAAATAGATCCAGAGACATAGAAGCATGGGGCAGACACAGCTCAGAGCAAAAGCGGGTGTGGGTGAGTGGGTAGGAAGGAATTAATCAAAGAATTTATATGCATCTATGGATAATCCATTGACCAAGACAATAGTGTGGTATAGGCCTGAGGTCAGGACTGGGAAATGGGGGGTGGGGAAAAGGAGGGTGGGGACAAGCTAGTAGGGGTTCTAGGGTGGGTGGAAAAATGGGACATATGTAATATTTTCAACAATAAAGATTTAAAATAAATTTTTAAAAAAGAAAAGAAAAACATGAATGGGGGTTTAACTAAGACAGCACACAGCCTGAGAACATTTGACCTCTCCAATGAGGTGACACAGGGCTAAGACATGGGGGAGAAGAAATTGGGCAGGTGTAATAGCCAGGGAATTACATTTTTTATCTTTAGAGAGTATTACTAGATGACAACTTCTGCCCATTTAGTTGTGTAAATGATTTCGGTGTCTTATCTTTGAGAGATCAATTGAGTGTGAAATAAAGAAAATCACTTCTCTAAAGAAAGATTTTCAACGGCCACAAAATGTTTTAGTTTGAAACTTAAGATATTTTCTGCATAACTGTGGAATCGTTCTCTTTTCAGATTAGTAAATGTGTTGCTTTTGCTTGAGTCAGAAGTAGCAGGTGGCGGTGGTAGAGGCGATTGGGGAAAATCCTTCCTGGCCTCTGAGAATATTTTATTTGCCTTTATTTCTTTTGCCTGAGCCTGAACCACAGAGTGATGGAAGAACATTAGAGTTGAAGAAATCCTTAATAATTATCCAGTGCAGTGTTTCTCAGAGCATGAAACCTGAAGTACTATTTTAAACTTACTTGAATCACACAGTGAAAAAAAGTATTCCCTTTGCAATTCTCTTTTAATCTTTCCCATAACATAGATGAGCAATTTTATTTGAGCTAGCCTGTCCTAAACAGCTCTCCAAAATTTTTAATTTGTAATTTTTCATAAAGAGAAATCAGGTGTTATACTCAGAGCCTTTGCCAGGCAAGATAATCTAATTAGAATTTACCAGCATCACCTTTTAAAAATGTTATTTTGCTGTTAACATCCATTTATGAGATGTTATACTGGTTGTGCATTCATAAAAGCATTTAAAATTTACTCTAAGTAAGTCCTAAACTGAGGGAAGTACTGTAAAGAAAGATTTTAAATGACACTACAGGTGGAGTGTAGCTCTGGCAAAAATCATGAAGTTGTAAATACTCAGGCAACTGGAGTTTGGGAAGCACTGTTTTGACACAACCCTCTGTTTGAACAGATGAGAAAACTAAGGGCCAGGGAGCTTAGGTGACTTGCCCAGGTTTACCAGTAAGCTATGGCAGTCTCAGACTGAGAACACATGTCTATTTTCTCCTAATTGGGTACATGTTCTAAGTCACATGACTTTTGCCTGATTCAGGAGACCAAGCTGAGTTAGCTACTCCCATGGAAGTAGAAAATCTATTTTTTTTGAAAGCATGGCCAGCATGTTCTGTGTTAGAAGAATCACACACTTTAGGGCTTAAGAAGAGATTTTTATAAAAGCACTGCGTCATGATGAAGGATCTTCTGCCATTTTCATGATAATTAAGAATAAGAGCTTAGGTTTGGGTATTTAGCACAGTGCCCCTTGCAGACATGGCTAATTTGAAACAAGCAGGCAATTTACTGGTTCTCAAGCTTGATTTCATGTGTGTTCCCTTGTTTTGTTATTATTTTTTGATATTGATGTCTGGGTGTCATCCCTGGAAATCCTGGCTTAATTAGTGTAAGGTCAACCTGGGCTTTGGAATGTTTAGAAGCCCACCAGGTGATTCCAATATGAAACCTCATTTGAGAACCACTTTGTAACATAAACAGAAGGAGCCACTGGGCCATGTCATGTACAGGCAAACTATCGTCCTCCTGGTGCTGATCAACTATGTCACTGTCCTTTCAGGTCTAACTTTCATGGATTGAGAGGGAGCAGTGAAGGGGAAAGAGGGCGGCAACACAGCAGAGGTTGGACTATGTGACTGTTCCCCTCCTAACAAGTCAGGATTGCTTGTTTTTGCCAGCATTAATGCAGAAGGACAGTTTACTGAGTGCACTAGTGTGTGTCTGTGTGTGTGGTCCTGAGGACCCTTCTGTCTTGCACACAATCCTGTGTGTTTGCATTTCTAAGGGTCTCTGAGCCTATCCAAGAATGCTAATGTACTTCATTTTTAGTCAATAAAAGACTTTTGAAGAGAAAATTTCTGATAAAGTTCTATTTCTTAGGAGCCTCAAATGCCAAATTCATTTATTCCAAACTGTAAAGAACATTTACTTCCACCCAGCATGCAACTAAATACACAATTATTTGCTAGTGAGACTAGGAAACGAATTGCATACCGTAATAGTTCCTCCCTGGCAGGACAAATTGGTTTTACAAACTTCTAAACAGCAATAAACTTAAGTTAATTAACAAGTATTTTTCACAAAACTATAAAGCTTGAATTACATAATTTTTACAAAAAATAAAAATTCACTTATATCATCCATATTTTATGTCTTTATGAAAGAAGAAAGTTCACTCATAATCATGCACTCAAGTTACTTTTAAAAATGTATGTGTATATAATTCCCCAGAAATTTTATTGGGTATCTGGCATAAACAACATGTCACTTTCTCATGAGAGTGAATCAAGCAGAATGAATGAGTACAAGATATACAACATATGAAGTCAATAACTTTGCTGACAGTGAATGAATTTCTAGAACTACAAAATAAAATGATGACTTTTCATTTTCATTTATACTTACAGAAGAGTCCTTTCCAAATGATTAACACTGGAAATATTAAAGAAAACAAAGGCCAAAAATGCTCCAAAGCATATCAAATGATACATAGATTTTGCAATTTCCACAACTTTGTATACAGACATTAATATTTTTAATTATAGCTTTGACATCTCACTCTCAGAATCCCCAGGGTAGATTTTTTTTAAAGTAGTTTTTGAATTATTTATTTTTACTTTATCCAAAGATGATATTCATTATTTATAATAGCTTGATTTTACAGTGATTAAATGCTCTATATTTTGTACAGTAACTTATTATCTCTGCACACCTCCTGTACACTAATAGTTAATAAAATTTATTTTATTTTATTTATTTTTTAGCTACAGTTTATATTCAATATTAGTTTGTATTAGTTTCAGATGCACAGCATAGTTGGTAGATAATCAGAAACTTTAGTGATTTCCCCCAGTATTTCAAGTACCTACCTGGCACCATATAGAGTGATTGCAATATATCCACTGTAGTCTCTATGCTGTACTTTACAGCATCATGACTATTCTATAATTACCAATTTGTACTTCACCTTTTTCACCCAGCCCCAGCCTGCCTCCATTCTGGCAACCGTCTATATCTGTCCTCTATATCTATGAGTCTGTTTCTGTTTTGTTTGTTGATTTATTTTGTTCTTTAGATTCCACATACATATGTTACATTATTTTCCCTAGCCCAGTGGTCGGCAAACCGCGGCTCACGAATCACATGTGGCTCTTTGGCCCCTTGAGTGTGACTCTTCCACAAAATACCTCGGCCTGGGTGAGTCTATTTTGAAAAAGTGGCCTTAGAAGAAGTTAAGTTTAAAAAATTTGGCTCTCAAAAGAAATTTCAGTCATTGTCCTGTTGATATTTGGCTCTGTTGACTAATGAGTTTGCTGACCAGTGCTTAGCCTAATACCCTCTAGGTCCATCCCTGTTGTTACAAACGGTAAGATTACATTCATTTTTAAGGCCGAGTAATGTTCCATTGTATTTATGCACCACTACTTTTTTATCCACTCGTCTATTGATGGGCACTTAGGTTGCCTCCATATGTCGGCTACTGTAAATAATGTTGCAATGAACATAGGGGTGTATGTATTCTTTCTAGTGTTTTGGGTTTCTTTAGATATATACCTAGAAGTCAAATTGCTGGGTCACAAGGCAGTACAATTTTTAATTTTTTGAGGACCCTCCATACTGTTTTCCATAGTGGCTGCACCAATCTGCATTCCTACTAACAGTACACAGGGTTTTCTTTTCTCCAAATTCTCAACAACTGGCCGTGTTTGTTTGTTTGTTTGTTTGTTTGTTTATTTATTATTTTATTGATTTTTTACAGAGAGGAAGGGAGATAGAGAGCCAGAAACGTTGATGAGAGAGAAACATCGACCAGCTGCCTCTTGCACACCCCCCACCCGGGATGTGCCCGCAACCAATGTACATGCCTTGACTGGAATGAAACCTGGGATCTTTCAGTCCGCAGACCGACGCTCTACCACTGAGCCCAACCGGTTTCGGTTTGACCGTGTTTATTTTTGTAAGCAAAATAATTATACTTAAACTAAACAACCAAGAAAGTATGATTTAAAGTTATAAAATGAAATATTTATAAGTAATTTAAGCAAATAGTAAGAAAAATTAAATATTCGATGTCCTTTTCAGCAAAGATTGACTTCATTCTTTAAAAATATAGGATAATAAAAGCATAATATGCTAACTAGAACAGACGACCTTCCAAACAAAGCCAGGCCTGCGAGGGAAGCCCAGGTCCCGTGTGCCAGAGGGAAGTTGGTGCCAGCAGCCAGAGGAAAGAATGTCTACTCTTTCCCAAATATCATGCATTGGGCCTCTAGTATTATTATAAAAACATAGGTTAGAAAATGTTTTCAATGAGGCCTTAAAATGAAAATGAATATGTTCAGGGTTTTCACATGTCCTATTTGCATAAAGCATTTCTTTTGTTAACCCTGACTCACCAAAGAATGAATTGCTACTAGCATAGGAGATATTAGGTAGCCTCATCTTGCTCAATGTGTAAAGGCCAGCTTTCTAGTTAATGTGAAACAGCAGGAGTAAAACAACATAGCCATAAAACTGCTCTTGCAGCAAATGGAAAACTATCCATATGATCATAGCTAACTCTGCCTGACACATCTCAGGGGTAGTACTGCTTTTGCTGGTACTGGAAGGATCCTAAGAGATAGTTCACTTAGGTTTTATTTTAAATTTGATTCAAACAGGTGTTGTTGTTGTTGTGTTTTTCCTGTGACAAATCTGGACTTTGGTTTGGTTTGTATTTATTATTCAGCTATGAGAGCTTAGGGAAACAATAAACTCTGAACTTAGGAATAGCCTTCAATTTCCTTGAAACTGTATTCCTATGGAATCTGCATTTTTTTTCTTAGGCTTGACAAGGTAGACCTAAAATCCACTTCTTAGAACCTATAACAATGTGGTCCTGTCCCAAGTGCCACTTCAGGGCCTACAGGGTCCTACGGTGCATCAGATTGGGAGAGCAACCAAACCATGGGCATGGGGTGAATGCTTCCATTACAATTTAAGAACTGCTTCTTAACTTCTACAACCAAAAGCTGGCTTCCTGTTTTCCAGCTTCAATAGTGAAAAGGGGCTTACTTTTATGAAAAGAGGCAACATTCAAAGCTAAAAAAGCATGAAACACAGCTCTCTGGAGAAATAAGGGGAAAGAGGCCCTTAGGAAGATGAAACTGACCCAATGAGGGGGGTATGATGCTTGAGTCTCATGATCAAAGGACTGGGCACACTTTGTTTTACTGGAGATGCTGAGGCCAGGCTTCATTTTCGAAGTCTTTGCCTTAGAGTTGGTGACGTTGAAAACATTTATTTGTCTATTAATGGGGACAATGGAAATACCATCTTCACAGAACTGCTGTGAGGGTTTAAAAAGTCAGCTTAGAAAAGTTTCTAGTACATAACGATTTTTCAATTCATACTAGTTGTTGGAAATGTGCACATGCATTTGAAAAAAAAGTGTATTGCTGTCATCAGATGGTGTGTTTTATAAATACAATTAGGTTCAATTGGTAAAATATTTTGTTGACGTTTTCTATGTTATTAATGAGTTGCCATTTACTTGTTCTATCAATTGTTGAGATAAAGGTGCAAACATCATGGAGGATTTTTTCTATTACTCCTGAAAGTTCTGTTAGCTTTTGCTTTTGAAGCTATGTTGTTAGTTATATAAATACTAGAGGCCCTATGCACAAAATTCATGCAAGAGTAGGCCTTCCTTCCCCCTTGACCGCCAGCACCGACTTCCCTCTGGCACCCGGGACCCGGGCTTCCTTCACAGCCCTGGCTTTATCCAGAAGGATGTCCGGTCTAATAAGCATATTATGCTTTTATCATTATAGATGTAGCATTATCTTATCCTCCTAAGGAGGTCACCTTTTCATCAGTATGCAGGGTTCCTCGCTTTTTCTTGGAGATTTAGTTGGAAATCTACCTTGTCTGATTTTTAGTTACTCCAGGATTCCTTTAGCAATATTAGCATGGTGTATATTATTTCATCCTGTTAACATCTTTGTATTTTTTCCTTGACCCACTCATTGTTGAGAGCAATCTTGAATTTCTGTACTTTTATATTTAAAGTTCTTTTATAGACAGTATACATTTGGATCTCACATTTTTTTACTTACTTGATCATCTCTGTCCTTTATGTTGTTTAGATCATTTACTTTCATTGTTTTGTTTTGTTTTTTCCTTTCTCTTCTTTTTTTTTTTTAAGGATTTCTATATTGAGTATTTTTTCTGATTGTATTATATCTCCTTTGTGGGTTTATTAGTTACAATTGTTTGCATTGTTATCTTTGTGGTTACATTAGAATTTCTAACATACATCAGAAGTTTGCAATCTTTTTCTGTGAAGGGCCAACTAATAAATGTTTTAGATTTGTGGCCACATATGATCTTTGTTACATATCCATTTTTCTTTAATTTTTAAAAATATAAAATCCTTTCTAGCTTATAGACCATGCAAAACAAGTTATAAGCCAGATTGATCTGTGAGCTATAGTGTGCCAACTGGTGGTATACATCTTATTGATGTCTTCCTTGAAATAATATACCACTTCATAGTATATGACTCCTGCAAGAGTATACTTCCATTTCTTCCCTTTGGGCTTTTTTGCTATTTTTGTCATACATTTTACTGTTATGGATATTATAAGCTCCACAATGCATGATTACTTTTGTTTAAACAATTATCTTTGAAACAGTTTGAAATTATGAGGGAGAAAAAAAGTGATACTCTTTCCCTGTGCTAGTCATTCTTTTGTGAAGATTCACATTTTCACCTAGTATTACTTTTCCTCTACCTTAGGGGTGTCGAACTCAATCAGAGAAGGGGCCAAAATCTAAAATCCAGCCTAAATCGCGGGCCGAATGGTTTACTGAACAGTCATAAACTGATAATGTCATAAACTGACAGCGGAGTGCAGTGATGACAGCGCGGTGCGGGCCACATTGCAAGGCCTGGCGGGCTGGATTTGGCCCGCGGGCCTTGTGTTTGACACATGTGCTCTACCTGAAAGTTTCCTTTCTTTTGTTAAAGTTTATTGAGATTAAACACTGTTTTTTCTTTATTGATTTTTAGAAAGAGAGTAAAGGAGAGAAACATCACTGTGAGAAAGAAACAACAATCAGCTGACTCCTGTGTACCACCTGCTCGGGATTGAGCCCTCAATCCAGGCACGTGCCCTGACCAGGAATTGAACCAGCAACCCAACCAACTCAGCACACCAACCAGGGCTGAAATATTTCTTTTCATATTTATGGTATTGCAGGGTTGCTGATCAGGAATTCTTTTTTGTAGTTTCATTTTCCTGGTGATAATTTCTTTCAGATTTTGTACATCTGACAAGCCTCTGTTTGTTTTTGCTTTTTCAATACAATTCTGCTGAGTATAGATTCTAGGTTGTCAGAAAGTCACATACCCTAGTTGTTTTAAAAGAATCACTTCATAAAATAAAAAAATAAAAAATAAAAACAGCCCTGACTGGTTTGCTCCACGGATAGAACATCGGCCTGTGGACTGAAGGGTCTCATGTTCGATTACAATCAAGGGCATGTACCTTGGTTGCAGGCACATCCCCAGTGGGGGGTGTGCAGGAGGCAGCTGATCGATGTTTCTCTCTCATCAATGTTTCTAACCCTCTCCCTTTCTCTCTGTAAAGAAATCAATAAAATACTTTAAAAAAAGACAGTTAACAAATAAAAATTATAAATAATAAATAAATAAATTTTATAATCACATAAAGATAAGACAATTAGAGTATTTACTCTTCATGATGAATAATCTATCTAATAAAACATAATCAATAAAATATTTTATTATTTTCAGATTAATGCCTAAACCAGGGAACAGTGGCAAAATTGATTTTTATTAATAAATTTAGTATTTACTAAACTTAATAATAGTATATTTTGTAAACATATATCATGTTATAGAGGAGATTCTTACATTTATTAATTAATAAAATGTTTACCACAATTTTGCATTAGCAAGAGTTGAAGTAAATATAATTACTCTTCTGAATTTCAAGGACCTAACATTTTGAAAAGTATATGAATATTCAAGGTCAAATACTTAGAAGAGAAAAAAAACTCCAAGAAGTGTTCTGATTTCAAGTTCATCTGTCTTTCAACATCAAAACTGTCTCACCCAAAAACAAAGCTATGCATAATCTATTCCTTTCTAAGAAATATAATTTACAAAATCAATGATGTATGTACATGTTTTATAAAGGAAACTATTCTTCGGTTATGCATTGTAAGTGGAATAAATAGACTGATGTACTGGACAATGCAGTCTATGTATTCTTAAGAACTAATCTGTGCCCTGCCATATTTTATTCAACAATTTATTTCCTAAGTCAGGTTGTTATTTACTCTGAACATCCCCAATGATTTTATTAACACATTTGGAAATAGGGTAATAATGTGAACTACAAAATATAAAAGAAAAATACTAAATGAAAGAGATGACACTTAAAAAAAAGAATTATTTCATTAAAGATACATTCTTTTAAAATAGGAAAATAAGTAGAAATATTTGAAATAAGTTCTGATTGAAATAAAAGATTTGCATTTTATAAGCAGGTATTAGCTCCAGATGTGTTTACATAAATTAGAACTGATTTGAGCTTAATCTGTTGTACTCCGAGTCTCCAAACCAGTGGTATGCAGATAAACTGTTAGCAACTGGCTCTTGGGATAAGAGGCTGACTTGTAGTGTTTGTCAACTTTGTGGTGCAAGTAATCCCACTAGGACTTAGTTCAAGCTACCAACCTAATACCCACTGGTTTATAAAATCCTTGAAAATTGAACAATTGGCTCTTACAGGCCAATGTGAGCCAGCTCACTGCTTTTATCCCTAAGGAAAAGGAAACCTATCCCTGGACCATGGCAGATTCTCTTTAAGAAGATTTTAGTAGGCATCAGGAACATAAGCTGGCATAGATAAGGTCCCTGCCCATTAAGGCCTAAAATCTAACCAGTAAGCAGGACTATCATAAAATGTAAGTAACATGAAACAAGAAAATATGCCAATAACTGGCTTTGGAAATAAAATCTGAGAGGTTCCATATAAGTGACATCATGGAAAGTGGGAGCCAAAAGCCATGAGGGTGTGGTGTCTGGGAAACTCTGAGGACAGAGGGCTAAATCCATGGAGTTTGTTGATGGTCTGGTGATTCCCGGTAGGGACCCTGTTAACTACTACGTTGACCCTGCCAGGCGCCATGTGCTGCTCCCACAGGGTGTGCTGGGCCTCACAGTGAAGATCATGCTTCCTTAAACATGAGTGGTAAGATTGGCCCTAAGAAGCCCCTTCCACATGTGAGCTTTGTGGAACCCAAAGATGAGATACTGCCCACCCCCATCTCGGAAAGGAGGGGTGGGAACCCAAAGCTGTCTGCCATGCCCCTGCCAGAAGCACAGCAAAACCGGGGCTCCTGGGCAACTGCATCTGGATTCTGGATGTTGCTCTATAAAGACCTTTAATAACATCTTTTTAAAAGATGCATGGCCTGACTAGACTGCACATCAACAATTCAAACTGAGGGTAATGTCACCCCATCAGAGCATTACCTGATTGATTTGGGGGGCTGCCTGGCTCACGGTGTTTCTGTGCTTTCCTTGAAAACCTCTTAGTTTCAACTGCACTTGTGAGACTAGGGCCAGACCAGAAGGACCCAAGCAGAGCTAACCAGAGGGATAGCCTGTTGAGGTCAATGGTGATGGTGAGGACTGCCAGCACCTGTAGTTCAGGGTTATAGGTTTTAGAATACAAGAAGAACATTAGGTTCACTCAGAAATAACTAATTTAGAAGAGGGATATATTTAAGATGATTTTCTTTTTTCGATGCCTATGGAAATCCACATCACACATAGAAAATGAGTACATGGCCATTATATCTGGGTGTTGTGCTTCACATGCTTTCTTATTCAGTCCTCAACATCTCTGAACTATACAGGGGATTTGTACCAGTGATGAAGAGCCTGAAGCACAGAAGTAAAGAACATTAAAATTGTTTACCTTTTGTAAAAAAGATTCATGAACAAGCTAACTTATGAAATAGCTACTAAATAAATTACCAAAGACATTACTAAAACCTCACTAAGTACATCATTACTACATTTTTAAATAGACAACGTTAAGATGTACTACATAAAGAGATAAACTAAATCTTAAATCAAATATTATTTGTTTCTTACTGGGTTATGCATTTATTGAAGTAGTCAAGTAGGGTAAGGGATAATGAATTCCTTCTCTTACGTTTATCAGATTAACAAATATAAATAAAATTCTTAGAATCCTGTCTAGCACTGTATAACCATTTACTACTGGTATTACCATTTTTATTATCTTCTAATGTAAGCACAGGAAATTTCCAGTGAAAATCTTTTAGTTTCTTTAGAACTCTAGGCAAGATAGAAATGGCCAGATTGGCTATTTGCAAATTTATTATTGCACATAATATTCTATAGTTGAAGATTTTCTATTGCCAAACATTTAGCTAAGTGTTTTGCTAAATTATTTCAGTCATTTACTTCTCACAACAATTTAATGGAGGTTTATTAGCCTCATTTTATAGAAAAAGAATTAAGGTTTAGAAAAGAAGAGTAATATATATGCACAATAGTCAGATTTGTTTATAAAGCCACACACTCAAGGCACATATTTTCAACAATCATTTTTTTCCATATCTCCATGGTTTACATGAACTCACTCTAAAGATGATTTATAAATGTAGCTGTATGTGGTTTCTCTGGTTATTAGAATTCAATTCATCAAATATTGATTAAACATTTACCATGTCATGTCAATAAAATTGATTCTATGGATCAATTCCATACAATTAGCTATTGTACTGAATACATATTGTCAGGTAAGTGAAGGATATCTAAATTTGTGATACCTAGGGAAGTGTGAAGGAGGTAAAGTTTTTTTAAGCTTTGAGTCGTAATTTTTTTACATGATATCTATTATTTTCTTATTCTTATACCCAAAGTCCTCATAAACATGTTTGCCCTCAGGAAGTGACACTTTGATGTTAAATAATTACTTTAATGACATCTCTTGATATTTAGATAACTCATTAGTTGGCTTACATTGAATGTGTATAAAAAAATCTATTTGCCAGGGTCTTCATGCATTTGCTATAAATTTCTGAGGACAGTCAGACCTGTGCTTGGAAACAACTACTTGAGAAATAACACTGTTCTCAGATGAAGATTATGCAGATGACTCAGCACCAGAGCAATTCAGGGAAATAGAATGAGTTAACCTTTAAAGTTAAGTCACTAACTGAGCAAATTTGGTAATTAGCACTTCCCATTATTCTTAATCTAGTGCTGAGCCCTTGGACAGTCACTATTTCAACTGAGGATTGACTAAGAAACAGACATGCTTAGAGCCAAGCTGAAAAAAAGACTAATGTAGATGGCTCATTTTTACTTTATTCTATCTATTGTATTGTGTTCAGTTGGCAAACAGAGATATGCCCAAAGGCAGATGGTAGAGATCTGTGAATCATATTACACAGAATATGACTGAACCCCTGGGGTCCTTTAGCTGAAGGAGGAAAGGAACAAGAGAACTCATCCACGGTATCCAAATATTGGAAGAATGTTTCATTTAGTTTTGAGTAACTCTAAGTAACCAGTCAAAGCAGAGTCTATGCCTGTGGGAAGTGTGGCTTCCAGGAGCATGCAGGGACAAATCACTTATGTTCCCCAGAGGTCTGAGCAGCTCACTGTCATGGTGACTATAACAGGGCAGTGACATGGATGAGTAGAAAACATTTTTCCAAGTAAGCAGTAGTTACTTTAAGGAGTCGGAGATGAATGAGATGAGAGGGCATGAGATGAATAGGATGAGGGGGCATGTGGGAACTCAATCATATAAGGTTTAATTCCTTCTGTTTATTTGGGTTTGGATTAGCATTTCTTTTTCTGTAGTGAGAACATTTTAAGATTTACTCTGCTGGCAACTTTCAAGTATAGAATATAGTATTCTTCACTATAATCACAAGGCTGTATTTTTATCTGGAAGTCTATACCCTTTGATCAATATCTTCTCATTTTTATCACTCCTTAGCTCCCGATAGTCCCTATGGCAATCTCCAATTTCATGAGTTAGGCTTTTTTAGTAGATCCCAAATGAATGTGATATCATACACTGTTTGATATCTACTGTTTGTCTTTCTCTTACTTCACTTAACACAATACCTGCAAGGTCCATCCATGCTGTTGTAAATGACAAGATTTCCTTCTTTCTCCTGGTTGAGGAATATTCTGTTGTATACATGTGCCACAATATAAGATCTGAATTCTTTAAAATATTTTGAGTTCTGGGTGGGCTCCACTTGAATCCCAATGACATGATGAAATAATGTAGGGGTCTCAAAAATGAGGTCAACTGGACAACCCTTAGGGATGCTGGGCCCTTAAGTGAGGACTAGACTGCTGATTTGGCACTTGTACTCTAAGACTTGGTCATTGTCCTATTGTCTGCTTTCTACAATGTACTTATTACTACCTAAGCTGTAAAATAAAGACTAGGGCATTTATTCACTTATGCACATTGATGACTGATTGGATAAATTATAAGCTAGGGGACGATGCTGCATCAATCCATTAGTATAATGTTTTTCTCTGCTTGTTATAGTTTTCCTAAATGATGATAGGTTAATTGCCAGTAGAATGTTGTCCTCTTCTGGGTGTAACTGCTATTTTTGAAACACACAAATAGTCAGTTAATAGGCATAAAATCATCCATCTGGCTTTTGAGGCCCCTTGGTATACATCTGTTTCTCCCTTCTGTATCCTTGAAGTCAGGCTTATTAGGCTCAATGCCAGGGTCAATACAATTTGTAATTGGTGTCTGACAGATTTCAGAATAAACATTTTTATAATACTTTATATTTTTAAAATCAGAGTACAAAAAGTTCATCCTTCATAACCATAAGACTCAATAGAACTTGAAATATTTGATTTAACAGTTGAGAGTCAGAAAGTTTGTTAATTTCCATTTGTAGCTTAGGTATATGCAATGGAGTGAGTTTATAATTATCCTGGTTAGTCTCAGTGGAAGTGTTTGTCTCAGATGATACCTGTCACTTAAGTAATTTGTGTGATGGATGATAGGCACATCTATATCCTTAATTTGAAGATCATGAACTCCAGATATGGAAGCAGGATCTTTAGATCTTATCTAAAACAATGTTCTACATATTTGAATGTAACAATCAAACACTTCAAGGTTTTGGTTAAATTGCAGGTGTCAAGGGCTGGTATCCACATGGACCAGAGAGAGGCCTCCGGAAGTGCTTGTTCCTCTGAAGACTTTTGAGCTCTGCCCTTATTCAAGGCCTTGTTAGATGACTCCTCAGACTCTTGACCTGCCTGCCTCCCTGCTCCTGTCTGCACCAGCTTCACAACTGCTAAAATGTGACTTTCTAAATCACAAAAATCTAATCACGTTTTTTTCCCCAGCTTTAAATTCTTTAACAGCTTGGCAGTGCCTTCTGGCAAATATCCTAATTCCTGAGTATGACATCAACCCTTCATGACCAGGCTCCTCGTTATCCCTCCAATTTCCCTTCTTACTGGCTCACATGCCATGCCTCCACACCACACATATACCCAGCTCACTGTTTCCTAGTCATGCCATGCTATCTCTGCGTTGCACCTGCTCTTTCCTCTGCCTACAGCTCTCTTCCCACCCTTTTCCACCGTAGCCAGGCCATTATATATATATATATATATATATATATATATATATATATATATATATATATATATAATTGATTTTTTACAGAGAGGAAGGGAGAGAGATAGAGAGTTAGAAACATCAATGAGAGAGAGTCATCGACCAGCTGCCTCTTGCACACCCCCTACTGGGGATATGCCCGCAGCCAAGGTACATGCCCTTGACCGGAATCGAACCCGGGACCCTTCAGTCCCCAAGCCGACGCTCTATCCATTGAGCCAAACCGGTCTCGGCATCCAGGCCATCTTCTAATCACTTTTCAGAACATGCCCTGCTGTTCTCTTTTAGAAGATGCTTTCTTTGTTTCGATGTTTCTGCCCACCATTAGCTATGTGACTTACCATGCATCTGTATACCTTGGTTTTCTCTTTTTTAAGACCCTTTTTGAGATAAAATACACTGTTCATAGCAGTGCAATTTATAATAGCTTATGGCACTAACCCAAGTACTCATCCGTAGATGAGTGGGTAAAAAAGCTATGGTAAATTTACACAATGGAGTACTATGCAGCAGTTTCTTAACCTTTGTGACAGCGTGGAGGGATCTGGAGAGCATTAACTAAATAACTGAATAATTATAAAAGCATTTTCAGTGAAGTGATGATTTAGGGTTAGGCAGGATCTCCCACTTGTCATCTATTTTTTAAAAGCAAAAGCTACACATGTGGCCAATCCTTCCTGAGTTTCTTCCTGACCATAATCTCTCAAAATCACTCCTTTTAAACTTTCTATTAGACTTTCACCCCATCACTCCACTAGTTAATATACTTATTATTGAGAGAGGAAGACTTTTTTAAAAAAAACAATCAAACAAAAATCCTTACTCAAGGGTATTTTCATTGATTCTAGACCGAGGAAAGGAAGAAAGAGAAACATCAATGTGTAACATGCATTGGTTGCCTTCCACATGTGACCCAGGATTGAACCTGCAACCCAGATATGTGTCCTGACCAAGAATCAAACCGGAAACCTTATTGGTGTACCAGACGATGCTCCAACCAATTGAGTCACCCAGTGGGGCAATAGAGGAAGGCTTTAAGAAGGAAAAATGACTATGTGTTTACAGGTTGATATAAACAATACAAAAATCATTGGTTTAGGGAAGATAAGAGACCAAAAATGTACTAAATTATACTGACTCATAAGTAGAGGCTAAAAAAAAGTAATGATGATCCTCCAATCATGTATCTTATTGGGAAGAATGGATAATTAGTTATAACTCGTTTTATTGACAGAGAGGGATAGCTTGAGTTAGGGCGTCCTGCCTTATCTAAGTGAAAGCAGCTCATTGCTTTTGCTTCATCTTGGTCTTTGTACCTTTGCATATGACCATTGGCAGACTGACAGAGTGGTCTTTTGAAGAGTTTGCTCTTCATAAAATAATTAGGACTGATATCCACTGCTCTTGCTTGGTTTAGTGGTTTTGCTATTAAACTAATGTGTCAGAGAGGGCCTCTTCTCCTCCAACACCCTTAGGAGAAATATGTTGATTTCTTTTTCCATTTCATTCCACAAAAGAAAAGTATGGGCTTTTGCAAAAATATTAAGAGGAATTGGGTAATGGCATTCCTTTATGTGAATAAATATTTAAGTCAATTTGGAGAAATAAGGAAGAAGGTACATTATGGTCTGATGCAAAAGTATTTACATCCCATTAGTTCATCAGGGAAAGCTTTATAATTTTAGACATTTCATCTCCAAAAAAAGAAAAGCATATCTTCTTTCTCATTCTCAGAAAGGACTTTTATAGGATATGGGCCAAATGATAAAATCAACATGCTTAAATCTTTTTTAATTAATTTATTGGGGCTGTTGAAACAATGTACCATGAATTGTGTGGCTTCAAACAACAGAAATTTATTGTCTCACAGGTCTGGAAGCCAAAAATCAATGTGTCAGTAGGAACATGCCCCCTCTGATCATGCTAGGGAAGGACCTATTCCAGCCGGGAGGTAGGAAGGACCACTCCTACCTCCTGGTAATTCCCTGGCTTGTGGCAGCAAGTGCCAACCTTCATATGGTACTATCGATTGAATGTTTGGGTTGCCCCCCAAATTCATATCTTGGAACCTAATATCCCTTGTGATTAGATCATGAGGGTGGAGCCCTCATGAATGGGATTAGTGCCCTTACAAAAGAGACCTCAGAAAGCTTCCCCTTCCACCACCTGAGAACACAGCAAGAAGCTGGTTACCTATGAAGCAGGCAGCTGGACCTCACTAGATATCAAATCTGCTGGTTCGTTTGTCTTGGACTCTGCATCTTCGAGAACTGTGAGAAATAAATCCCTGTTGTTTACAAGCATCAGTCTATGGTATTCTTTTATAGCACTTTCTCCCTGTGTATGTCTGTCTGTCTTTATGTCCTAAATCCCCCTTATTATAAGAACACCAGTCATATGGTATCAGGGTTCATCCTAATGACTTCATCTTAACCGTTCACATCTGCAATGACCCTATTTCCAATCAAGGTCACATTCTGAGGTGCTGGAGTTAGGAGTTCAACATATGAATTTTTAGGGGACACAGTTCAACCCATAATACTTCATTTTTCAGAAACTTTTCATAAGCTCTTTTAATTATATACTACATGTTCAATTCTTCAAATAAACCATGTATCTCATGCTATCTTATCTTTGCAGTAGCTTGTTTCATATGCTTTCTCCCCTACTAAATGTATGGAAAGTCCTTATTCTTCATTGAAGACATAGGTCAGTTGTCACTTTTCCCATCCCTCTAGACGTAATTGGTAATGTCTCATTCTGTGTTACTATTGTACCATTCTTATATTATTGGATTTTCAAACTGTTTTTATTAAAATTTTATTTTTCATACCTATTTGGGGAGATTCTCAGAGCCGGGCACAGTGTCTATTTTATGTTAAGTGATCAATGTGTGTATGGGTTGAATGAATAAATAAGTCATAACTTACTGATTGTTGATATTTTATATAAGAATATATCTTTGTTGCCCACCAAAATATTTTTGTATACATCATCTTAAGAAAAAGATATGAAAAAATTGGTGAGGGACTGGGCAAGCTATGCAGAAAATTCATGAAAATTCCCTGTGAAAACTCTTCATTGAAAGGAATTTATATGGTCTAAGGGAGGAAAATAATTATAAGTACATCTTAAACAGAAACAAAAGCCAAAGACCATAATGTACCAGATTTTGCACTGCTGGTAAAATGCATTATCATCTCTTTGGTGGCTTACGGAATAACAACTCGGGAGTTTAATGTGTTTGGAAATTAAATTGCTTTGTCCTTACCTAAAACACTTTTATAATTATATGCCCACTTCTAAACTACTGAGTTTTTATCCAGACAGAAATAAATATACCTTTACCTCTTAAAATCATAATATGACATTATGAACTCGAGAACTGCTATTACCATTTCTCATACTTTTGTTTTTCTATTAGCTACAACATGCAGTGAGCTCCTGCAGTTTTAGTGCTAAGTATTCAATTGAAACTCACTAGAAGTTCAGTTTTTCTCTAACTAATGACTTCAGGCCCAGAAATTTTCCCTGAAAGAATGTTGTGGTAGTCACTACTGAACCCCAGACCCCTAGGTAATAAATGACAGCTGGGTAACAAATGACAGCACTGCTCAAAATAAAAATAGTGACATCAAGATTTTCCCCCTCCAACCACTAACTTCTGCATTGACTCTGCTATACTTTAAAACTACTTCCTTTCTGGACCATGGCCAAGTCTACCATAAAATCGAGTAAGTATGCTAATATTATGTTAATGGCCATCATCATTAATATGAAATCCCATCATGGTTAGTGGCAACTTCATTTTTGAGTTCAACTTCATCCTTTGCTCAACTTCAATCGTAGCTAATCCTTTAGTTCAACTTCACCCTTTAGCTCAGGTTAAAAAATCTGGAGTAATTCCTGAGTCCACTTTGTCTCTCACCACTACATCCATTTCAGAAATCTTTCAGGAAATCCTATTGGTGCTGTCTTAAAAATGAATGCAGAATCCTGACACTCTTTCCTGTGCTGTTGCTCTAGCACCAGCCTTCACCATGTCATGCTTGAATTAATGTAATAACTTTTTAGTTGTTTTCCTCCTCCCTTGCCTTTTTACCTTCAATTCTCAACAGAGCAGCTAGAGAATATGTCCTAAAATGTGAATGAAATCAAGTCCCTCGACCCTCTTTTCTGTGAACCTAAAACTGCTCTAAAAATAAAGTCTAATTGTTTGTTTGTTTCTAATGTTACCAAGAGCCTTATGGGTTGGACTGTGTCAGAACCATCAGGGTTTCCTCCCCATTTCCTTCAGCATAAAGCTCAAGTCCTTCCGATGGCCTACGCAAGATGAGGCATCCTCTTGCCTTGGATTCTTTCCAAATCTGTCTTCTGCCTTCTGGTGCTCTTCCTTCAAGCTCTTCCCTTAACTTCCCTTGCCTCCTCCAGGGACACATGTAGACATTATCCTGACCACATTATTAAAATACAAGCTGTCCTTCCTCCTTCCCCTTGCATACTTGGTCCCATTGCACTACTTCACTTTTCTGTTATTTGTAGTATTTATTACCATTCTAACATATGAGATGATTTCTTCCTTTATTTAGCCAATTCTTTATTGTGTATCTTTCTCTGCCAACATAGAAACTCTTTGGTCAGGGACCTTTGTCTGCTTTGTTCATTGATGTGTCATAAGCACCTAGAGCAGCGTGTGGCTCAATACACACTTCTTTCCGAAACCAGTTTGGCTCAGTGGATAGAGGATCGGTCTGCGAACTGAAAGGTCCCAGGTTCGATTCCAGTCAAGGGCATGTACCTTGGTTGCAGGCACATCCCCAGTAGGGGGCGTGCAAGAAGCAGCTGATCGATGACTCTCTCATCTATGTTTCTAACTCTATCTCTCTCTCTTCCTCTCTGTAAAAAAATCAATAAAATATATTTTTTAAAAATACACATTTCTTGAGTGAGTCAATGAAGTAGACATGTAAACTAGTATGAATGGAGCTATCTCAGTGGGCCAAATGCCATGCACTGACCCTGCCCTTTTCCCCTTGGACTCCAACCTGCCCACCTGAAGGGAGCTCCCTTTATCTTAGCAAGGAGCAGTCAGTAACCAGGCATGTTTTAAGCGTGTGAAATGTTCTAGGCATTTTGCCAAGCTCTTCGGATACATCATTTCATTGGATCCCTACAACATTTCAGCAACATAAGTAGAATTAGCCTCCTTTGCAGCTAGTAAACTGAGACTCAAGAAGCTTAAAAATGTTTCTCAAAGCTCCTAAGGAGGAACCTTAACTGCAGATTACTAAGTGAAAGAAGCCAATCTGAAAAGGATACATACTATATGATTCCATCTGCATGACACTCCAGAAAAGACAAAAACTATAGAGACAAAGGAATCAACAATTGTGGGGAAGGAGGTATGTGAAAGCTGAGCACTGAGGATTTGGGGGAGGGGGGCAGTGAAAGTATTCTTTATGACACTATAATGGTAGAAACATGGCATTTTATATTTGTCCAAATCCATAGAACATGCACCACCCAGAGAGAACCTTAATGCCAACAAGAGACCCTGGATGATAATGCTGTATCAATGTTGGTTCACAGATGATAACAAAAGTGTTTACTCTGGTGCAGATTTTGATGGTGAAGGAGGCTGAGTTAATGTGGGGGCAGGGAGTATATGGGAATTTCTGTACTGTTTACTCTTCTTTTCTGTGAACCTAAAACTGCTCTCAAAATAAAGTCTAGTTGTTTGTTTGTCTTTAATAAAGGGAAGAACTCTGTTCCTACAGTAAGAAAAATGTTTCTGTCTTTCTGTCATGACATCCTCATGCCTCTTGAGCAGCTGTACTCAGATGACATAGTGAAGCAAACAACGAAATGAAAGAGCAGCTATCAATCATCTAATTTTTCAGGTGAGCTCATACCAGCAACCGCTGACCCGTAAATATCTGTTTCTCTCTCCCTCTAAAAGATGCAACAGTGTTCTTCAAATCATTTACATGTTAGAAAAAGGATTTGGAAGTTTTACTTTTAAAAGAAACCCAGGGTAGAGCAATTTAGATTTCTAGATTTCTTTTTCGTGAGCACTTTGTGGGTCTCTGGTTTGCTATTGTGCATTATGAATCTCTAGGATGTGTTTAAAATCCAGTATTTCCAAAACTAGTTTGAACAAGGACACCTTTTTATCATTGAGCCTCAAATACCATCTCATAAGGTGTTAGTGTTCTGAAAAAAAGCCCTTTGGGAATGCTGACCAAGAACTACCGGTCCATTAAATTAATTTTATTGAATCTATTAAAGACAGACAGCAGGAGTTCATTTTTGGGTGCATCTTAGTACAATGACAAGAATTTTTCTCACTGGAAGTAAGTAGGACAGTACTCTCATTAGCAAAATATTGACTCATGAGAACCCAGAGGCAAAAGAAATAGTTATAGTGGTATATTCAATAGAGGAAAGTTAGTGTTCTCATCCAATTTCTGCTTTTGTTCAAAGTCCAGATCAATGAGCAATTATAATTTATAAGAAAAGAGAAAATATCTATTCTATCCTTCTATCTGCTTCAAACTACTGGGAAATGTAGACATCACCAGAGTTAGTTGCAAAATAAAAAAAGGTTGGTAGTTATAAATATCTGGAATTTCTTCCTCAATTAAACTTCTAAAGGAGATAATGCTTGATTCCCATAATAATTGTTTTCAGAAAGAGGACAAGCCAATCCTTGGGGAAGGGGAGGTACCAATATTACTTGAAGAGGAAGCAATCATTTAAGATAATGCATAGTGTATATTTTTAAAATTAAGACATAGATTAACTTAGCCGCAGCAGGTGACAACGCCGGGGGTAGCACACTCTACCATTAGCACGGACCCCTAAGCAACAGTATGTCCTGCTGATGGGGACCTTAACAGTGGCTCTGCACTAAGTCCTCCCCCAAATCACATCTACCCAGAACCTATGAATACAACCGTACTTGGAAATAAGGTCTTTGCAAGTTTAATCAAGTTAAGATGAGGTCATACTGGAGCAATGTGGGCTCTAAATAAAAATGACTGCTGTCCCTTTTAAAAAGTGAGTTTACAGAGTCGAAGCCTTTCACATTGAAATCTCTTTTGGAGTGATGCATCTATAAGCAAGGAACACCAAGGGTTGCCAGAAACCACTAGAAGCTAGAAGAGAGGATGCAACAGATTCTCCCTTTGAGTCCCCATAAAAAAAATAAATAAATAAAAATAAATAAATAAAAAAAACAACAACAACAAAAAACAAACCCTGCTTTGATCTCAGACTTTTGGCTTCCAGAGTGTGAGGCAGTAAATCACTGTGGTCTTAAGCCACCCAGTTACTGGTCCTTTGTTGCAGGAAGTCAAGAACATCTCAAATTTGAGTTTTGTAAAACACTGTATCTGCCTACTGTCCTTTCCTTTTAGTTCCTTTCACCAAAATCTGAATTACTCCTGGCAAAGTGTACCCATGTATGGTCATTTTGGAGTGACCCCAAGCTCCCACCCCCACTGGTAGGGAGGGGCGATTAATGCACCATTGCCTGGAATTTCAGAGAGCCAGGTCCATGGTGTGTGTGTGTGTGTGTGTGTGTGTGTGTGTGTGTGTGTGTGTATGTTCATGCTGCATGCTGAAGCTCTCATCTCAAGGAGGGAGGTTTGAGCTTGCTCTGGAATTAAACTCGGATACAGAAATCTTTCTCAGGACTAGCTTCACAAAAGATGGACTTTATTTTTTATGCCCCATCTTTGCTAATATTTGAGGTACAGTTTTTTGGTGTATTTTTTCCTTAACCGAACTGATTACCAAATCATGACGTTAGCAGCCAGCCCAGGAGATGGAGATTCAATGGCCCTCATTGCAGATAATAACTCTGAAGCATCTAAAGGCCAGAGGCTCCAGGTGCTACAGCTAAAGCAGAAGCAGCGCCTGGGCCCTAACTCCCAGGGTAGAGCCCGAGGCTGCATCGACTTCATGATGACACGGCTCAGGAATCCTCTTCTCCTCTCTGAAAGTGCTCCAACATGTTTGGTCAGGAGAAATGTTTGCAAGGAAACTTTGGAAAGCACTATTCATGAATCCAGATGCAGTTTCAAAACATTGAACGCCATTTGTTTTGTGTTTTGTTCAGGCTGCAAATATGTGACACTGGAGCCCAGGGAACTGGAAGAACACCCAAATGTCTAATTCACAGCATCTTACAGATCACTGGAGTTCCACTTGTAACATAGGGTTGCTGGGGAAAAAGGATTTCATATTCACACTTAGACGCTAGTGTAATTACTCCATTAGTAGTATCTACAATATATACCCTCACCCCAAGTAGAAATCTCAACTAAGTTTTATGTAATATTACATCAAAAGAGATTAATTTGGGGGGATGAATGGCACATTTTGGGGGCATTTTTAAATAAGTTTTTTTTTTATGGGGAAGAGGGAATGGGGAATGACTTTGAGTATTTCTCATAATCATGTTTAGATATTTCAAATTCATTATGGAATAAGGACAAAGAAGGAAGGAAGGGAGGGAAGGAGAGGGGAGGGAACAAAAAAGAGAAGAAAGATGGGAGAAAATAAATTCCACAGTTAGTAAAATGTACCAGAAAAAAACTTTGGTAATATCTAGAACAGAATATAAAGCCCACATCAGAAACATTTGGCATTTTTCTATGAAACCGCAAAGACGAAGCCACTCACTGTTTTGACTACTCAAGGAAGACTGGCTCTGGGGAGAAAATGAATGCCTTTTGTCATGACCAAAATTTTTTTTAAAGTAAAATGTTCAAATTGTTATGTCTATTTTGAAAATGAATGCAGCGATGTTGATTGATGAAATAAAAAAAATAATTCGACAACGTAACCAAAAACATACGGTAAGGACGAATGATGTAAATTACAAAATAGCATCAAGAAATAAAATTACTTTAAGGATTAAGCTGCTTTTGGTTTGTTATTCTCTGCTTCGGGAGATTATGTGTATGGGACACATACAAATATGTATGGGGTAGACTCAAAAAAATGGTGTTGCCCCCCTGTCTCTCACCACTCTGACTAGTTGATTCTTATTTCAGGAAAACAATGCTTGGACCCTGCCTGAGAGCCAGCATGGAAACTGGAGGAAAACCTTCCCCTCACAGGGCAACACAGGCAATGACAGACTCCTAATGATTTCATTTCATGTGAAAAATACAGTCAGAGGCAATGGGAACCCAGAGCGCCGGGTGATGGACGGTGTAATTCTAAGCCTCTCTTGGTACCATTTCCCAAAGGCATCCAGTGCTCTTGAGGACCTGCAGTGCAGAGAGGTAGAACTGACACCACAAGAATTACGTTATCTGAAATGTGAGGAAACATTTCCCTTAATTTCCTATGAACGCGAATAAGTAATATAGTTTATCCATTCCCTTATGGTGTTTTAAAAACATTCTGGTACTATTGACTAACCTGTCAAATTCTGTGTGTGCACAATTTTTATTGAGTGCAAAATGCAGTGGCTAGGCAAAACAAAATAAAACAAAACAAAAAACTATTCTGTTTTTGTTTTTGCATTAAGCCTTGTAAGAAATCCAATATTAAATAAAAGGTGTCATCCCTCTATCATTCATTTTATCCATTTCATTTTATTTAATAAAAATGTTGAGGAAATCCCATTGATATATGGTTAGTTTTAAAGGCATATAACCTATCTATTCTAAATACAGGTAATGATTTCATTAATATAAAATATTAATATTTCTATCAAAGAAAATGAAGGGACAATTGCTGTACTTCATATTGCAGCTTCGTGGCAATTTTCTTATGAAATTCAATTTACTTAACTCTACCATTTATCTCAGTCAACATGGCACTTCAATAAAAGACCTATTTGCTGCAGACAGCAGGTTGGGAACAAAAAAAAAAAGAAGGGAAATGATGGGATTTTGTTTAAAGGTCTGAGATCCCCATGCAAATGCAATTGGTATGAGTCAGGCTCACCAAAAAAGGTAATAGAGTTTTTACTATTTCCATGAGCTGTAGTAATGCCTTATAAAAAATGTGTCTGAAGAACAGGGTTAGTGTAACCAATTTACTGTAAGCTTTAAAAAATCCATTTTAATGTTATGACTCCATTTATGTGAGCCACCTCTAAGTTCTGAGGTCAACTGGCGTTTGCTGTCCAAACACCAGTGCGTGTCTACTTAACGGTGGCCAACAGTCTGTCACCTATGATTTCATAGCCACTCAACAGGAACATCAGAGAGAATGCCAGCTGACTTTTACATGCTGTTTAACAACCAGCCACCAACAGAGAAAAACTTCAGATGATGCATTACATGAATTTAGAACTTTTTAGAAACTCCTCCTCATTTGGACTCTTAGAATTTTTTTTAAAGAATTCTTCTTTTAAAGTAGTTCTTTAACATATCCACCTATCTGCAACAGAGGCCTCGGTTGAAATTGAAATGGCTATTACTCTAGACTCAAGCATGTCTTGGCATAACTGGAGGACTGGTAAGGTGAGGTGGCCAGAAATCGATTTCCATTGATTGCCAAACAGCCAACTGGGAAAAGAACTAACATTAAGAAAGTGTGTCAAAGTGCATAAGCTTGGATGACAAACAGTAGGCAAGTGTCTGAAGACAGAGGTGGTTCTGAGGAGTTGGCTGTGATTTTACTCCTTGCTGAGAATCCATGGACGGCTGTCTTAAGGCCAAGTGAAAGCTGAGGGAGCTATTTCTGCATAATTTCTGTGTCAGGTTTGAGACCACCAGGGGTCTACAGTATCAGTGCCCGGGGTGGTTGTGGAGCTGGCAGTGGTATTGAGATGAATAGTGGCAGCATCATGGGCAATTAGTGGCGCTGAAAAGGTCAACCATGGTGGTGCTCTCAGAGCCCTCAGCCTTAGGCGCTGGTACCCATTATGCCATGGTAGCCCTCAAACATCAGGGACATTGACAATGTCTTTAGAGGGCAATAGAGGCAGACAGCACACCATACCCAAGAAACCCAGGCATCTGTTGTAAGAAAATAGTGGAAACAACCTTGGATTTCTATTTAATTTAACAACTGTTAAACAAACTATCCTAAAATTTGTGACTCATAGAGCATTTTATTATTTTGTGACTCATAGAGCATTTTATTATTTTTATGTTTTATGTTTCTATAGGTTGTCTGGAACTCAGCTAGATGACTCTATTTTAGCTATTTACTGATAACAAACTATGTAGACTTAGTCATGGACCATCGAAGTCTCATAGACTACAGAGTTAAGAATCCCTACTGCTAAAATATTTTCCTCTCTGCTTGCCTGCACCCCACTTCTTTCTCATCTTATCCTGAGGCTCAAAAGAAATCAAAATAAAATAGAAAGTAAATACAAAACACACCTTTGGTCAGCTCTATTTGTATATGTATGTGTGAGTGTGTTTGTGTGCGTGTGTGTATATTATACTTAATGCACACACATATATAATTATCCTACATAATGAAGAGCTAATATGCTGATTAAACCAAACAGCAGAACAACCATCCAGATTACCTTCCAGATGATTTTCTGGACAAAGCCGGGGCCATGAGGGCCAGCTGAGGCAGCAGGGGCTGCAAGGGCTGAGCTCCTTGCATGAATTTTTTGCACCAGGCATCTTACATATATATAATCTTTTAATATAATAATAGAGGAATATGCAAATTAGCAGGGACTCCGTAATGTCATGACAAATCTACAAGCAGTGGAGAGCTACAGGAGGTGGGGCAGCAAACTAGGAGTGGCGGAGAGCTACCAGCAGTGGTGGGCAAGGTGGCCAGATGAGGCAAGCTGCAGCAAGCTACTTGTGCACAGATTCGTGTGCAAGGCTACTAGTATATAATAAAAGCCCAGCCACCAAATGGTGGAACAACCAGAATGACTCCTTGATCAGTCACTATGACCAGCACTGACCACCAGGGGGCAGACGCTTAACGCAGGAGCTGCCCCCTGGTGGTCAGTGGGCTCCCACAGTGACAGCACCACTCAGTTGACCGGGATGAGTGGCTGCTTCTGCTGCAGCCAGGCAGCTGACTGGATTGAGTAATGCTCCCACAGAGGCTGATTCCTGCAGGCCACGCCCGCCCACCAGTGCACAAATCCCATGCACTGGGCCTCTACTATATGTATGATTTCTAAGTTTGTTAAACCAGTCAGATATGCAAAAATAAATAAATAAATAAATAAATAAATAAATAAATAAAGGTAATTTCTTTATATCTATGACTGTCTCAATCTTTCTCCTAAGCCAGGATTTGATGTATTAAACAAATAATATTTCGTTGGCTTAAGTATTCAATGCTTGAGACCTTACCCTATTCCACCCACCTCTCTCTGCACTAGTCTAGTGCATGGAAAGATGTGTGGTGTGTATAACCACCTGACAAAGGAGACAGACAGAATCTCAAATCCCAGCATGGTTCTTTATTGGCCGCAGGGCTGGGTCAGTTCTACACTACAAGTGCTGAGGCGCCCTGGACCCACAGTGGGCATGCTGCTGGCAAATGATGTTCAGGTGAGAGGCCAGTGTTTCCTGTGGTCCTGTCTCTCTCCCTGAGAGTCCTGCTGGCATCGCAGACCCCTTTCACTCTGCCATATCTCCATGAACCTGGCCTGGGCTACATTCCACAGCCTCTGCTGCTGCTCAGACCGCCTCCCCAAGGCCAGCCCCATGTAGCAGGCCCTTTGCTGCTGGCCTGTTCTTCCTCTCCCGCTTTGTGTACTCGTGGTAATCTGGCTGACATAACTCCACCTGGAAGCCAAGGTGACTGGGAAAGCGAAATACCAGGCTGTCTCCCTGACCAAGCCTCCATGTCTCTCTCACTGCACTGATCTCACTGAGGCCACCCCCAAATAACTGTGTGGATCTCTTTGCCAGGCAGTCTCCTCTGAGAGTCCCCAACTCAGCTCCTCGGCTCCTCAGCTCCTCAAAGTAGATTTTAACCTGCCTTGCATTTCTCTGTCCTGACACAGTGCTTATTTCTTGCCGCACCTGTATCTCCTCCCGGTGAATGTCTTGAGCTAGAAGTTGTAGATTTGGTACTTTTCCTCCTTCCACATCACATTGTCATCTTTTCCTATAGTAGCAAATCACATATCTCCTCTGCACATACCAGAAACTCTGGTGAGAAGATCTTCACATGTCATGAAAACTATGTGGTCAGTCTGTGACATCCAAGACTGGCTTTCATATGCTAACACAATTTTTAAAAATCCACTGCTGACAAAACCCAACTCTTCAGCCGATTGCCTTCTCCAAACACAGCACAAATGTAATCTGACCAAGCTGAGAGGCATTGCCCTTACCTTGACATTTAACCCCTGTGCTTCAGAGGGGTAAGCCCCCAGGGCAACGTGGTTTGCAGGATATATTTTTTTAAATAGTTCAATATTATTCTCTTTCACTCTAATGTTTTCAAAAGGAAGAAGACATGGCCTTATGGCACCTCTGAATTTAAATTAGCAGCCTACCATGGGTGAAATTTTTAATAAATACTGCAAGAAAACGAGCTATTATGAATGTATGTGTGATGCCTATTGATATTTATGTTGTTGCTCATAACAGCAACAGTTTTTATTGTTCTTCCCTATTTTCCCAGGGTAGCTCATCAAGATTAGCCAAATGGTTTTGTCTAGACTCCACAAGTCTCATTTGAAAACCCCATAAAGCTTATAAAGCTGCAGGTGCGACTTCTCAGTAACGTGGAAAACTGTTTGCCAAGTAGGTTCTGAAAACTAGGACACCTACTGAAAGCATTTTCAAAGAATTGAAAAATAAATACCTCTGAATACAACAAAAGCATTTTCTCTGCAAGATCTTCCCCTTCGTTGGGGAGTGGGGAGCGTTAAGGGAGGTACATTTGGTAATGTTGCCGACTTTCACATACCCTTAAGTATAATACATGTAATATAAGCTATATGTGCAGCACTCACATTTGAATTTCCATTTCAACCCTTTCAAATTAACTCTGAACTATGAATAACGAGGATGGAAGGAGTTCTGGGTTTAAAATCATGAAAGTGAAGGTTTCAATAATCAATGTTCCAAAATGCAGTGTGACTTCTTTGTTTTCAGAGGGGGACTGAGCATGGACTAGTCTGCAGGGGAATGGGGCATCGCTCTGTAAGGGATATTAAAATATCACGAGGTAGGATGAATGCGGTCACAGTTAACCAGGTTTCTGCCACGGCTCCTCACACAGCTGTAGTTTGTTTGTCCCAGACTTTTCTGCTTGAGTAGAAAAAAACAAAAACCAGGGAACAGTTTGACAACAGGACCAGGGCGCCCCAAATTGCCCCATGTCCGAACATGAACCCCAGCTTCTTTGAGACCAGCCACCGGACAGTTACCTGGAATTGGCCACCGTAGAGCCAGCGTTTTGAAGTCAAATACTAAATGGCAAATCGCCTCATGAATGGTCATTTAAAGCTAGCACCTGCCGGGACTGGTTTGGCTCAGTGGATAGAGCGTCGGCCTGCGGACTGAAAGGTCCCGGGTTCGATTCCGATCAAGGGCATGTACCTTGGCTGCGGGCACATCCCCAGTGGGGGGTGTGCAGGAGGCAGCTGGTCAGTGTTTCTCTCTCATCGACGTTTCTAACTCTCTGTCCCTCTCAATTCCTCTCTGTGTAAAATCAATAAAATATATTTTTTAAAAATATATAAAAAATAAAAAATAAAAAAATAAAAAGCTAGCACCTTACGTGAGCTTTCCAATAAGTGTTCAGTTCAGAAAAATGACCAACAAGGCCTAAAAAAAGAAAGAAATACAAAATGTTTTTGCAGCTATGAAAGATCAGAAAAAGAAATAGATGTATTCTGAATAACACAGTAACAATATCATGTAAGCCACCCGTTACATGACCGTTTTTGGGTGACATCTAGTTTTAGTGTCAGAAAAACAGAAAAGAAAGAAATTTTCAAATAAAATGATAATGTTCAGTTCAAGAAGTAAATCACCTATTTTAAGCACAGAGATGTATCAAGATTTTTAGTTAATAGGAAATCTTTCTTTTTCCTTTTCCACTAACTAAATTCCTAACGAAAATATGAAAAACAGGAAAACAGTTGCCTCCATACTTTCCATTGCAACTCCTGCGAAGAGGAGAAAGGTATCCATCCTGTTTGTTCTCTCCTGATCTCTACGCCAACTCCATTTGGAAGAGCACCTTCTTACATCTCGGTGTTTAGTTTTTCTTTTTTTAATTGATTTCAGAGAGAGGAAGGTAGAGGGAGAGAAAGATAGAAACATCAATGAAAGAGAAACATCCATTGGTTGCCCCCTGCATGTCTCCTACTGAGGATGGAGCCTGCAACCTAGGCATGTGGTCTGACCAGGAAATCGAACCAGCAACCTCCTGGAACATGAGATGACACTCAACTAACTGAGCTACACTGGCCGGGAAAATCTAGATGTTTTCTATCTATTAATAAAACCCAAGATAACTGGCACATTTTGAGCTTAATAAATTAAAATTTTCAAGTATCTTAACTGAAAGATTGTCAAAGCTACATGCCTTCCTCACATCATAGAGGAATATTACGCCATATGATTTTTAACTTGATGGTTGTTCCCTTTAACATTGTTTCAGCACCATAATTTTAATTGCTACATCGTTTTGTGTTTTGGTTGTCTAAAATATTAGCTGCTCCTTCATCACTGTTATTTGCAAATGTGAAAATCAGCATGATGAAATAGAGAGAACACAGTGTTGGGCGTCACATATACTATCTCCCCTGCTTTCTACCTGCTTCATCTCGCTTAGTTTCTCATCTTCTCTGAGACCATTTTGCAGGGTTAATAAATAGAGCAGAAATAACTTATATAAAAGTGTTATCAAAGCAGATGTTCTTTAAACAAGAAGTAATACTATTGTTGCTATCATTTTTATTGATATTATTAAGCATGCATTCCACAAAGCAGATGTTGTTTAAACGAGAAACAATGCTAGTGTTATCAGTCTTATTGATATTATTCGAAGCATGCCATCTCTGTCTACACTCAATTATGTGATTAAAATGTCAGTGAAGAATGGAGCTCTCTAGCACTTCACAATAAATTTATTTTTAAATCTAAAACCTACTCCCAAGGCCAAAAGACCTAGTCATTCAGAGCCTTTAGCTACTGCTGCCTTGTCAAAAAAAGGCTCCTCTGAACTGCTTTCCCTGCCCCTACCCCAACCCACACACAAACAACCAGCTCTAGCAAGCTCACCGTGTTCATGAGGATTTCAGTAGAAACTTTGGGAGCACACCTACATCCGAATAGGGAGAGTAATGAGGTATCAAGGCACAGGCTTGCTTTGAACTATTGGCAGTGCCTGCCTAAAGTCTGTGTGTAGAATGATTCTGAAGCTGTGTCTGGCCTCAAAAGAAAGGCTGCCACGACTGGTTAGCAATGTCTCTCCTGGGTATAGATATATGTGCATGTTTGCCTTCCCGATACTGAGTCATACATCTATACCATCACAAAGACCTGAGAGGCTGGTAAACATCTGAGAAATGCAAAGCTGTTGAATAATATGGAATCCATGTCATTGCCACACTCAGGATCGTCCTGGAAACTGAATCACCTGAGCAAGGACTTGCTGTTTTATTACTCAGCATCAGATCTATAAAAAATTCAAGGGCAATGTGGACAAATTGCTCTGAAAATGATTGGTAAATATTTAGACCTGAGTTCCCTTATGTCTCAGTAACATGCTTCTGCATTATATACCCCCTGCACATTGTGTGTGTTCAGAGAACACAAATTCTTTTTTCATAGCAGTTGCTGTGCAATAAGAAAAGAGATTAAACATAGGGTACTTTGCAAAATCAATCTAACATATTATAATATCAACTATTTTAACAGTCCACTTCCACCCCTGATGCTAAACTCATAATAGGTAATATTTAATACATTTTACTTACGTTCTCTTCTCTTTTGCTGGTAGCAGCTTTCAATCTGAATTTATTTAGCCCAGCTGGAATGACTCAGTGGTTGAGTGTCGACTGAATCAGGAGGTCATGATTTGATTCGTGGTCAGGGCACATACCTGGGTTGTGGGCTCGATCCCCTGGATTCTCTCTCATCATTGGTGTTTCTATTTCTCTCTTCTCCCTTCCTCTCTGAAATCAATTTTAAAAATGTTAAAAATAAATGAATAAATAAATAAATAAACCTGAGTTCGTTTGAATAGCATCCCTCCCATTCCCCTTTAGAACTGTGTTCTCTGCTGTTTAAGCCTACAAGAAAGTTACAGTCCTCTGTGTTTCTGATGTGTATTGATTTATCTAGTTATAATGAATATCTAAATTTGTATGGATCTGTTTTTTTAGTCATAGAAAACAGATCCTCAATCAGCAGAACCTTTTAAAACAAAATAGGGTTCGCAAATAACAAACTTAAATAACTTACTATGAAAAACAAGCAGGGAGGAAAAGAATTAAGTTTGCTGTATATAATGCAATTGAAAGTTTTCTCATTGTGACTATTCCTCTCTCAAAGCAATTTTTAAAATTAATTATGTTCTTATTTTTAAAAAAAAAAAAAATACTGCCTTTGACTATAATAATATAATAATTCAAAGGCAGTATTTTATTTTTTTACTGCCTGGGACCTTTGATACAATAAATAGTTTCTTCCTAATAAAAGAATTTACTTCTGGAGTAACTAATGTTTTCCATTTCTTTATGATTTAGATTTCATTCATCAGGAAGGTAAATAGCACCTGAAACTTTCTCCAATTTCACGTCCAGGGGTCACAGACAGACTTTCATGCATGACAACTTTGGAATTTTCTATCCCACTGCTCTCATTTGTCCAGAGTCATAATTTGTGATAGTTCCTTAAAGGCTCCGTTTAATATTCATGCCAAAAAGCGTATCTTCTTCTGTGGGCGTTAAACAAACTCCACCAGGGAGAGGCAGCTTCACTGAGGCGCATGTGCAGTGACTGCTTCCCCGGCCCCTCATTACCGCCTGCGTAGGAGAGCTCTGAACAGAGGCAATGTCCTAGAATGTTATTGCAGGGAGAAGCCAAATATATACTCAGGCCATTTACAGGAATCTCTCTGAGGAGGCTCAGATCCAGGCGAGCCACTACAAGCCAACATTGTTAGAGTCTTTGACTCTTCGCTTCTCAAAAGCTTAGGTGGCCAGTATTTCCTGGCTCCTGCTCTGTGGGACTTGGCCCTCAGCTTTTGAAAGAATTGGGTTGCAGAGGACAGCAGCGGCTGGGGCTGCCTGGAAAGTGAAAGCAGTTTCCACACTGGTAGCCAGACAGGATACCAGGGGATTAGTGTAAGGGAGTTGGTTACACTAACCCTGGACCCAGTCAGCTGGACCCAGTCAGCTGAGGCCTTGTCCCCAGGCTTCCAGCCAGGTGGGAAGGCTGGTTTTGAGGGGGAGGAAGCATATTAGCTGCAGCGTCGATTATTCCAACAGTGAGTGCTTCTCTCTACCTCGAGGTGACCTTTTGAAGCAAATATAATGACCACCCTGGCTCCATCAGCTGGAAGCAAAGAATTTTCTGACTCTTTATCCATTTCCCCCCACACTCAGACTCTCATCAAACATCTACAACTCACAAGTCCGAAGGCAGAAAACCTACCCGCTTTTTCATTACTTGATGATGCACCTCTGCCTTTCAGTGAAGAACTTTAAGGGCCTGATGGATGATCCAGAAAATGGAGTTAATAGTTATGCAGAAAACAAAATAAAACAAAGCCACAAAACTCAGGAGTTGAGACTTGGGGTGTAATCTTGTCCTGCATGTACACGTCCTAGGGGAATATAGCATTCCAATTCAGTGACGAATGACCCTAACTGGGCCCCCTGCCTCCATTCACCCCCACTTCAACCCCAACACAGTCCATTCTCCACAGGGTCCCAGAATAATCCTTTCCAAAAGGAGATCAGATCATATACTTTCACTTCACACACACACACACACACACACACACACACACACACCTCTAAAGATTCCACTCGTCCCCAATGCTTCACATTTGTCATCACTTTCTATCCCCTCATCCTGCTTTATTTTCTCTTTAGAGCACTCTGCCCAGCTGACATAGTATGAGGATGTGTAATGTGTGTATTGGCCATCTGCCCCACAGGAATGCAAGGCCATGAGGGCAGGAGTGTCATTTCATAGACTGTGGGCCTGCCATCCTATATAATAAAAGGCTAATATGCAAACCGGCCATACAGGGGAACAACCTGTCTCTATGACATGCACTGACCACCAGGGGGCTGATGCTCAATGCAGGAACTGCCCCCTGATGGTCAGTGAGCTCCCCCAGGGGGAGTGCTGCTCAGCCAGAAGCCAGGCTCATGGCTGGCAAGTGCAGTGGTGGTGGCAGGAGCCTCTCTTGATTCCATGGTAGTGCTAAGGATGTCCAACTGCTGGCTTAGACCCATGGGGTGCAAGCCTAAGCCCTCAGTTGGACATCCCCGAGGGCTCCCAGACTGTGAGAGGGAGCAAGCTGGGTTGAGAGATCCCTGCCCCTGAGTGCACAAATTTCATGCACTGGGCCTCTAGTCCACATGTGTCAAACACAAGGCCCACGGGCCAAATCCAGCCCGCCAGGCCTTGCAATGTGGCCCGCACCGCACTGTCATCACTGCACTCCGCTGTCAATTTATGACATTGTCAGTTTATGACTGTTCAGTAAACCATTCAGCCCGCGATTTAGGCTGGATTTTAGATTTTGGCCTCTTCTCTGATTGAGTTCGACACCCCTACGTCTAGTCTAACATAACAGAGTAGGTGGACAACATGTTTGATGAATAAGTGAATCAGGAAGCTTAGTGAAGCTTGGATAAAACTACACATGGGCAGATCTTGATTAAATAAGACCTTATTTATCTGACCAGAATTTAGTTGGTTGTGTGCAGGGTCCAAAATTGGTCACTTTACACCAAACTTCCTTCAGTCCACTCTCTATAACTATTAAACTCAATGACAGTATAAAGCCCACTTCCTGTGTCGTCCTGTGTTTCTCTCTGAAGATTTTCTACCAATTAAACATGATGGCAGGATTGAGGAGGTAGGATTACACACAGTCATTGTGGCCAATACAAATTTTTACTTCACTCTAGGCATGATTTTAGGCAGATTGCTAAACCTCTCTGGCCAACAGTGCCTGTTATGGACTAAATAGTGATTTCCCAGACCCCAAAAGAAATTTAAATATTGAAGTCCTAACCTCCAGTTCATCATAACGCAATCACATCTGCAGAGAAAGGTTTTGAAGAGGTGGTTGGATTAAAATGAGGTCATCAGAGTGGGCCATACAATCTCACATGGCTGATGGCTTCACAGAGTGAAGATTAGGACACAGACACATGCCCAGGGAAGGTAATGCACGTGACAACCCAGGGGAAGGTGCTCATCTGTAGGACAAGGAGGGAGACCTGACACAGGGCCTTCCCTCACAGCCTCAGAAGGAACCAGCTGTGCCTAAACCATTAGCCCCAGAACTGAGGGGCCATGCAGATCTGTGGTTGAAGCCATCTAGTGTGTGGCACTTTGTTTCAGCAGCTCTGGCAAGCTAATACAGTGCCCTTCTCTGTGAAAAGGCGAAGATATCAGTCCATAGTTCAAGACATTATGGTGCAGAGTGAATGAAATAAAACATAAGAAAGCTTTTCACCTTGCATTTGTCATACAGTAGTCATTCATTTGAACTGTTATTAACCCTAGTTTACCTGGTCAATAAAACCAATGATATGACCTGAAAGTGGGCCATTCATAACTGTGGAAGAAGTGCACTGTTTAGCAGTGAATAAAATGCTTCTCCTTCACCCAGAGGAACATGACCTTCCCAGGCATTGAGGGAACAAGGAGCTTGCAAATATCTGCTCTTCCCTGAGGTCCCAAAGCTTCCACAAGGGCAGGCAATCAGCTATTTAGCAACGGGGCGGGGCAGGGAGGGGGCTTAGAACTTAATATAAGGTGGTTTCCTGTACATAAGAGGAACTAAAGTAAAATGTTAATTTAAGGAGTAGATCTTCTGAAGGCAGCACAGGACAACCCAGTGGTGGTGAGGGAGGGAAGACTAGGACAGCAAGGACAAGGTATATTCCTGTCATTGTATTCTAGTCACCAGGGAACATAGGAGGTAAGAACAGGAAGAGCTCCTAGATAATTCCTCAGTTTCCAGATAACAAAACCAAACCCTGGCCACAAATCTTGCCTAAGGGTTTGGAGTTAGTGGCAAAACTCCCTTTGCTTCCAATTAAATTAAATTTTCTTTGGGAAACTCATTTGCACAACATTGCCTCTGCAGCCAGCTCTGAGAATATGACCAAGGGGAGAGGTCGTCAGAGCCTGGAGCCTCAGCTGTCAGACAAGACAGAAAGACAACCAAAGTTGCTCACCCTGAGGGCTGTGTTGGAACTTTGGGGTACGGCTCCACAGGTAACTGTGGTTCCAATCTTGCTTGCCCTTGTACAAGTGACCCCACGCTCACTAATCTTCTGTTCCCCTACATGTTCCACATTTACATAACTGCATCTACCAGAAAGGGATGTTATAAGGATTAAATAGCAATGTTAGAGACTTGTCATATCTTCACCACAGAAAAAGTGTAGTAGTTTTCCACACATATACTAAATTGAGTTATTCTGGGTTTCAAAGCCAAAGCCACTGTTCTCACTTCCCTTATTTTTAGTGAAATGTTGTGAATTTTCTTAGCACTCTGCAGGTTTTGATACGTGGGCTCCCTTTCAAAGGCATAGAATCACTAGCTGGGAATGGTTCCACGTAGCCCACATGCCCAGACGAGGTACTTACATGGGGCTGAGAGAGAGAGAGCACACTCCACCTTCTGAGGAACAGCTGGCAGCCTACCACCCACATATGTGGCATAACTGGGAGACAGGGCAGGTGGTTTTAATTTGTCTAATGATAATGGCACTCATGACACTGCCCCCCCCCCCCAATTCTTATTTTCCTTTTGACTTACCCAATTCTATTATTTATCGGGCATTGTGCAAGTCACTGGGTATTCGTTGATGAAATAGAGAGTCCTTCACTTCAAGCACCTTAACTCCACTTGCACCTTATATAGAGATTTTTCTGCAATTATACCTGACACTTGAAATAAATATGCAAAGATCAGGGCTCAAAAACTTGAAATCTATGTGTTCTCAGGCACAGATAGGTAGAGGGTCTTTGATTCAGAGGAACATGGATCATTTCATGAAAGTTCCCCTCTGCAGAGGATGAACATATGTGCTACTCAGAAAATTCTACTCACAATTCTAGGAAGTAAATAGAGCTCCTGAAGGCTATTCTTGAGCCACTTGGGGCCCAGGGGTCACTGGTTATACAGCTTTGTTGCTAAGAGAAGTACTAAACGGGCATGCATACTGGTAACGTGTAGTATTGTCACAACATGTGGACCAGCTTCCCTGAATTTGAATAGTAAATTAACAGAAAAGAAAAATGTACACAATTAGTCAACATGTTTTGGGTAATGAAAAAAGAAAAACTCTTAATTCATCAGCTACCCTGAGCCTGAGTCATTGGAATAACCAGATCATAACCAAAATAGGGCCACTCTCTGCCCCAGTTAACTGTGCCCTTTCTACACATTCTAATCTGAGCTATCTGTAAAGTGAAAAACTCTCTGTCTCTGGATCCACATATGACATAATATATGACAACTACATAATTTACTCTATTTGCATGCATGGTACAATTTGATTTAAAATTAACCACTGTTCATTTCATAGAGTTGTGCTATAGTTTTTCAATAAAATTTAAACATTATCCTGGGTTAATTAATACAAAATCCTATAAAGTGATTTAGAATATCACTTACTCAAATAAAAACTTGGCAATATCTGCTGAGGTGGAGGTATGAGCACAACTCTGGGTAGGTGAGAATGCCCTGGGGTTTGGGCTGTTTTCTCCATGATGATTCTTAATACAACCTGTACTTCGCTCTATTTTCTCTGCCAACTGCATGTAACAAATACTCTCAAAATGTCTCGTTCGTGCACCTTGATGACTCATAGGTTATAGTTTGAAAGCACTGAGAGTATTTTGAAGAGTACATATAGTTTCAATATAAGAAGCCAAAAAGAAAGGAAGGAAGGAAGGAAGGAAGGAAGGAAGGAAGGAAGGAAGGAAGGAAGGAAGGATGGAAGGAAGGAAGGAAGAAAGGAAGGAAGGAAAAGAAAAAATAATGACTGTAGAAAGCAGTAAAGAAATAGTCCATCATACGTCAGAAGAAGAATACCACAATAAAATTTACCCAGTGTGCCAAAGACACAGGGCATATAAGTAGAAATTATGGCACATACAACTTCTCAGAAACTAAGAATGCAAGCAAATCTGCAAGACAGCTTGTAACAATTGGTTAAATCACTTTTTTTAAAAAATTGGAGTATTTAATTTCTGACCTTTATTTAACGCCTTGAGTAAAATGTCCCCTTAAAATTTGTAGGCATCATTATTTTTAGTAACAGTGATTATAAGGGGTTTTGCTCCCTTTTCTCATCCTTTAATTTATCAAAAACCTACATCACTTCAGACACAAAGGTTAAGAGTCGGGATAAAACCATGTATTTGCTAGTAGACTTCCCCAGGTAACTTTCTGCATCCTTCACAGGGTCATCAAGAGTTTACTGAAGAATGGTTGCAATAAGCAAAATAATTTTATCTAACTTGTTCTCATCTATCTACTTCCCTTTATTCCCACTTCAACCAAGTGAGATAACTAGAGATAAAAATTACTTAACATCTTCCCTCTTATAAAAAGAATGGTAAGAAACTGAAGCACAAGTAGGTGCTATTTCTACCCAAAGTCACACAAAGATAGGAACAATATAGGAACAAATCTGTTTCTTGCCTTCATGTTCCTTTTATAAGACCAAACTACCTTCCAAGTTAATGCCTCCTCACAAGTGGATCCCAGAAAAGAAATAAAACTGTCGCATTATAGAATGAATAGATAGGCATTTTCCTAGTTAGTTAAAAAAATTGAAATATAAAAATTATAAAATGCTTTATGACAGTTTAATAAATAGAAAAAAGTAAGTAATATGGTTTTTCAAAGAATTAGCTCAATTTTTTGAAATATCAAAATGTCCTCAACTTCATCTCAATAAATAAGAAAGACATTTTAGAGTAACAATTTCAACAATCTTCTGAAATGGTGGCCTAAATTTGGAAGAGGTTTTTATTTATTTTTCCTCTCAGTCACCTCTGATACTTTTGACTCACCTCGACAATGTATCTGCAAGAAGTCATTTAAGAGTCGAACCAAGTAACCCATCAGTAGGAAATTACTAGAATTGAAATAGTCTGAAAGGTAAAGAGCCAACAGAACCTTTGGTTGGAGATGTAGCTCATGAAACAGATTTACAAATAATGTGCAGTTCTGTGGACTGCAGGACATAAGGACAGTTCTTGAGCATTTCTTGGCCCTTAGGTGGGGGCTGCTTGCACTTTATGCTTCCTGGAGTTAAAAAAGAATAAGAATGTTTCCCCATGTCTGTAAATGTTACCTCTCTCTCTGGTTTTATTGTGATCTATCAGCCCATTTTGTGGTAAACTTTCAACTCTGGGATGCCTTTCTTATTCCATTTTTCCTACCAAAATCCTAACCACTCCCCTGTCCTACAACTACAACTCAAGTGTCACCTTCATCATCTTTCTTGAGACATCCTGTTAGATTTCATCTTGTCTACTACTCTCCCGCCTGCACTCTAGTGTCTTTCCAATGAAAGCACTTGTCATACTCCACTTGGTATTCATTTTTTGAAAATGTCTCTATGTCTCACTAGACTGTGCCTGAACACCTACTCATTTTTAATGCTGATTTCTCTGAATTGACGTGAATTCCAACTAAGACCCAAGAGACAGTCTTCAAGTACAGATTAGTGTGGAACTGAGTTGTTAGTCATGGCCTTTCTACATCATAGATAGCCTCAGTGTTAGTGATGACCTATTCAAATATGGAGAGACATTTTATTTAGAGTTCATATCTTGGGCCTTAGAATTAATTTTGGCCCCTGGCTAATAAGTAAATAGCTTTCTACACACACACACACACACACACACACACACACACACACACCATGCCATTTGACAAGGAGGCTCTGCATCACCCACAGAAATGACAAGTGTAACTTCTAAGGTGTTGAACAATTTTATCAAGTGGGTCAGAGGGCACTTCAACAGAGAACAGCCTGAGAAGGCTCTCATCTGTCCACTCGGGAGGACAGAAAGAAATGATGATTCATTATCATCTCGGGTGTCACAGCACAGCCTGCGTGATCCTAATAAGGGAAGATGCTCAGAATCTATGGCTAGCCAAGTGGCTCTGATTAAGAAGTTTCAGGCAGAGATGAAAAAGCAAAACTATTTTTTCTATTTTTTTTTCTTCCACCAGGCCTAAGAAAAAATTAGGTGCGATTACTCTCAGAAACACCTCAAAAGTAAACATTCATTTAAAGTCCTGGGGAAATTCCACCGGTTCCGTGGACTCTTCGAAAACACTAAATGGAGGGTCCTGCTTCCAACTTCATTTCAAGTAAACCTTTACCTAAATGAGCTGTCAAGCATCCATTCTCAGACTCGTAGACCACATGCCATTTTATTTGCAAATAGCTGTGATGTCCATTTATTCTTTAAACCATTTAAATATAAGGACTAGCGAAGCCTGTCTTGTATCATTTATGTGCGGTTTTCCTGGGCTGTAGAGAGCAAGGGTCATCTGCACATTATAGCTTTTCGTGTCCTTCTCAGCAAATCCATCTCAGAAGTTCAGTCACCCGCATCGATGGGAGGCATGAGGCAAGAGCTGAGTAGGTTTTTAATGTGCTTTTATGTTCTACATCTCTAATACGTGCCTCCAAAGTTGACTGGCCAAGAGTGCAATTAAAATATCAGCCTGTATCCACTTATTATGGTAAGTTCCTAATTATATAGTATAGCACACTGTGCATAAGGTATTTAGGAAAAATCACTCCGTTTTGCTTTTCTTTCAGTTTATGGTGAATAAAAGACAATTGTGAAAAGCCATGGGCGAGGCTTTGCGCAGAGCTGTATTTCTCAGTGAACCTTGCCTGAAAGAAAGCACACCGGGATTAAAGGCTTAGGAAACAGGCATGCAATCAGTCTAGGCTGCAGGGAAGGGGAGTGCTGCTGGGAGCGGGGTGATGCCAGCCTGCTTAACCCCTCCTGGAGGTGTGGCAACAGCATGAGCACACAACCCCTTCCCAAGCTTGCACACATCTCCTTCTGTAAGAAATCAGCACGATTGCTTTAAATATGTAATCACCTTAAAAGTTAATTGTAGAATAAAGTCAATTAGAAATGCCAAGTAATTACAAGCAACTAATTAGAAGTCTCTCTCTTTCTCTCTCTCTCTCTCTCTCTCTCTCTCTCTCTCTCTCTCACACACACACACACACACACACACACACACACACACCTCATTTTTTTTATCTTCTGGGGATGATTGCATGACTATTATGTATTTAAACAGACCAAGTATCCATCACTAGATGAGTGGATGAAAAAGAGGGGGTATATTTACACAATGGAATACTACCGGGCTGCAAAAAAAAAAACAGCATGGATGGATCTGGAGATGATTATGCTAAATGAAATAAGCCAGTCAGAGAAAGACAAGTAGCATACGATATCCCTCATATGTGGAATCTAATGAACAAAAGGAAATGATGAAAAAAATAGGTCCAGAGACATGGATGTATGGAATAGACTGATAGACCTCAGATGGGAGGAGTGGGGGGATGAAGAGGGGGAAAATAGGAAAAAATTAACCACAGAACTTATATATATATATGCATAGCCCATGAACACGGACAATAGTGTGATGAAGGCCTGGGTAGACAGGGGCAAGGCGGGCTGGGGACATCTGTAACAGTGTCAACAACAAAAATATCCCCAAATTTCTGCGATATGTCAATCTCTTCTTCAAAGATGCTTCACTGGCAAGGCCATTAACAGAATAGGCTCCTGTTGAAAAAGGAGTCCTTGTGCTCGCTTTGGCAGCTCACATACTAAAATTTTCAGCCACACAGAGAGATTAGCCTGGTCTCTGCTCCAGGGTGACACTCAGTTGTGAAAAAGCAGTCCTTGCTATCAGGAGATAGGGGAAAGGTGACAGATTCATATTTGTCATGAGAGAGCATGGCTTAGAGTTGTCAAGGAGAGTAAAGTAATTTAGGAAACAAATTGCTATGTTTCTTTCCTGGTTCTGCTCTTACAAAGTACCACAAACCTGGTGGCTTACAACAACAGATGTCTGTTTTCTTGAATCTCTGAAGGCCAGAAGTCTGGAATCAAGGTGGCGCAGGGCCACACTCCCTGGGAAGGCTCCGGGGCCGACGCCCTCATGCCTGTCCCAGCCTCAGGCAGCAACCGTCTACTCTCTGCCCTCCCTTCTGCGTTCTCTCCTCTTCTGTCTGTCTCTTCCTCTTCTTATAAAGACACTTGTCACTGGACTTAGGGCCCACGGGGATGACAGTATACCCCTCCCCAATAAATACGTGCTGATTTATAACAGGGATAAGCTGGTTTCTTTGGGGATAAATTCAAAAGGAGATGAAGCATTTTATTAATTAGTGAGGTCTTTCCCTGGCAGGCAGGGTAGCAAGCTCTAGGATAAATTAAAATCATCCTTTAAAAAAAAATGTTACTCCCTAACAGCCCTGGCCAAAGGTTAAATAAATAAATAAAAGTCCCAATGACTCCTGACTGTTTGTGAAAACAGAGGTTTATGAAGGAGTTTCCACTGGTCGCTCTAGGGGGGAAAGGGAAGGAAGAGGGCCTGTGCAGGCTGGCTTCAGCCCACAGGGAGAAGCTGGGATGACCCCATCTTGAAACCCTTAACGTAATTACACCAGCCAACCCCTTTTCTCCAAACAAGGTCACATTCACAGGTTCTGGTGAGACCTGTGAACCTTTTGGGAAGAACCACCATTCAATCCCCTCCAGTTACATTCGTGAACTCCCAGGAATAATGCCATTTATCATCTATCATCTAAAAGGAGCTCGTTCGGTTTGTTGGAGTGTTCCCATGCACTAAAAAGGTTGCAGGTTCAAATCCTGGTTGGAGCACTTTCAGATCAATGAATTTCGCTTCTCTCTCCTCCTCCTCCTCCTCCTCCTCCTCCTCCTCCTCCTCCTCTTCCTCCTCCTCCTTCTCCTCCTCCTCCTCCTCTTCCTTCTCCTTCTAAATAAATAAACATATTCTCAGGTGAGGATTTTTTTTTTAAATGGAGCAAAGGCCATATGTGCCTGAGCCTCATTCGGTGTCTCCATAGAAAGCAGATAGACTGCTATCTTGGAAAAGCTGGTTGAGATAGCACATGTAAATACATTTAGTCAATTGCACACATTATTGCTAAAAAAAAGAATGACTGACAAAACACTTTTACATATGTAGCCAAATATCTTATACAATATCATGTTTATAACCTGAAAGCTTTGCACATAGTAGATACTCAAAAACAAAAGTCTCTGGAGTTGTTTAATGAAACGATGAATGAATTAAATGTTTTCTGGAGGCGGATTCTCTGTGGAAGTGCCAAGATTCCCAGTCTGTGAGCTATGTGCACACTGCTCACGTGTGGCCGGGATAATAGATATTTACCAGGGCCTCTTTCTCACTGTCTCCCTAGCAGGTCCTTTTTGGGTTGTAATTTCTTCTACAATAAATAAAGAAACACAGCTGATTCACGAGCAGAATAAATTCAGAAATTAGAGTCTCTTCAAGGCCATGCACTTAAGTTTAATGTTACCCATAAAAATTCCTTCCCATAAAGAAGTGCAGAATTCTGTTATTTTTCAAAATAAACAACCCATTCCTTCCTGGTTACGTTGCAGCTAGGTCAGAAAGAGTGGCCTTACTCCTCGACAGCTATAGAATTTTCCTCACAAATTGTGTTTTTGTTATTCTTCCGAATGGGTGTTTGAGCCTAAAATTCAATTTGGCATTGTTTGGGCTTGAAATTCAATTTTTCTGATGTGCATATCTGTTTGCTATATGAAGAGAAAAGAGGCATTGCCCTTGTGTAACTTATGTCAAAGGAAAGCAAAAACTTACCTTGAGGATACTGGCAAGTGCATACTCCCTAAAGGCAGTTCTTTCTCCAGAATCAGAAATGGCGGGGTGATTCTGATGCACTCGAATGCTTGAGAACCACTGCACGGGGAGGCGTCTAAATCACAGGTCACTGGACCTTCCTCCCCACCCTGAGTTTCTAATTCTGTAGGTCTGGTGTGGGCCAAATAATTTACATTTCTAACAAGCTCCCAGTGTGCTGATGTGCTGCTTCAAAGCCAGCACATTGAGAATCACTTGTCTAGATACAGGGAAAGGAAAGAATCCAGACTAGGTACGCATTTTTTCTTCTTCCACATTTCTCCCTTGGAATGAAGAGAGAAGCGAGGAGAGAAGAGTGTGTGACATTAACTGGTGTTCCTCTTCATGAAAAGGAAAACTTTCAGGAGTAAGAAACAAAGACACTCTTCAATATCACGTCCCAACCTTTGCACCCTCGGCCCTGAGGCTCTGGAACTCCCAGGAGCCAGCCTAGCAAGGTGCACATAAGGCTGCAGAGGGCACTAGTAGGGATGAGGTGTTAGACTCAAATCGATAAGGACACCAGAACCAAACACACAAGGGAAAAGTTAAACATGCACTGAGTGGCCAGATTATTATGATCTCGGAATGCATAATAATCTGGCTACTCAGTGTATATCTTATATAATAAAAGGCTAATATGCAAATTGTCCCCTTGACCAGAAGTTCAGCAGGTAGGCCAGCCAACCGCCCATGTCCCCTCTCCCTAGCTAGGCTGGCCGGACTCTCCACCCATGCACGAGTACATCCACTGGGCCTCTAGTGTGTGTGGAGATATATATATATATATATATTAGAGGCGCATTGCAGGAAGATTTCTGCAAGAGTGAAGCAGAGAAGGGAGCAAAGCCTACCAAGGTGGGTCCCCTCCCACCTCCTGCCACCACTGCCGCCACCCTGCCCCACTTTCTGCTTTCCCTCCCTCTTTCTTGTACACTGTCTTCAGTCTTCGCTCTGCGCCTATGTGTGCAAATTAACCTCCATCTTTGTTGAGTTAATTTGCATACTTGCTATGATTGGCTGGTGGAGTGATGGTTAATTTGCATATTTCTCTTTTATTAGTGAATGGACAGATTATTATGCATTCAGAGATCATAATAATCTGGCCACTCAGTGTATGTGAGATATGGGACACACTTGGAAATAATGGGAGGGGGGCACCTGTGCAATCCCAAAGGAATATAGGTAAGAATTACTGCCCGTGGAATTTGAACATGAAAGTGTATCGCTTGTTATTTGAGCTCATAGATTGGTGGTACATTTGGCTTGTAGTAAAATATGGATGTGAAACGTCCTTCATTACTTAAAAGATGGCAATCCCTGTGTAGAACACAGAAGACATTTTAGAATTTTTTTTTTCATTTCCATTGAATCTATTGCCATGCTTTACTTGCTCCGGACTCATCTTTACTTACTTCACCCCCCCGCCAACATTAAATTGCACATGTGGTTTTCCAACATAAAATTTTTCTGTAGTTCTGTATTGCCACAGAATAATTCTCAAACCCCTTCATTTGGCATGTAAGGTAGCAGCACTCTATCTTAGTCCCTAGACATTTGTCTAAAACTGGGATCAGCCTTGACTGAGAGCTTATTAGAAATGCAAATTCTTGGGCCCAACCCCAGACTTACTGTGTCAGAATCTGCATTTTTAACAAGACTCCTCCTCTGATTTTTCTGGACGTTGCAGTTTGACAAACACTACTCTCGATTACTGACAACCTTTCTTTAACCTTAGTCATCTTTTATAACTGGTTGGCACAGTCCTGTATGGGCATAAACATTGATGAGAGAAGCGATGGTGGATCTTGACTACTATACCAGGTGCAAAACCTACTTCAGAACCAAATGCAGTCCTCAGAAATGTTTGTACCTTTTCTAAGTTATTTGCACCAACTGGCCCTTCACAGAAGGCTCAGAGAGAACCACGGTTGGAAGCTAAAATAATGACAGCAATAACCAGAGATGCCATTCCCCAGGCCCGGATGTGTACACCTGTACCTCAGGCCCTGCACTGCTCCAAACAGCAATTCAGTGAATGTTGATTACATCCAACTGCCAGTGATGTTTCTTTGGCTTCACAGAGGACAGTGCTTATAAGAAAACATAGCTGTAAACTCACCACCTGCTACCGGGTTTAGTGCTGATACTGAACACAGAAAAAAACACCACTGTCAGAACTACTGTTGAGTTATTTATGCTCAGCTGCACTTGTAAAAAGAAGGCATTCTTCTGTGTTTACCCAATAAATGAATAAAAAGAAAATTTAAAAAGAAAAGCAAAGGATAAAGAGCAATCTGCATGGTGGAGCAGGGCTTGGCTTAGATAGCCCTGTAATTGGCTCAGGGCTGGTGCCGTCTTTCCTTGTTGGAATCCCCTTGTGCTGACCTTGATGAAGAGCACAGCAGGTTAGATTGTCCTTGAGACGGAATGATATTTCTTGTTATTATGAGTATGGGAAAACATTCCTTCACTTTACCATTTATTTAACAGGCATTTACGAAGAGCCTACTATATACAAGGTCCTATGGGAAACCAATACCCAGTATTTAGTATGAACTTAAAACCATACTTCTTTAAGGCTATTTAGAAATCTTCTTAGACTGAGCTATAAATTTTAGAAAATTCTGAGTTTGTTTTTCAATATTGTGTATTAACAATTCAAAATTTTACATTAAAAATCAAACAGATATTTTGAATTTCTGAAACAATTTTATTTTTAAGAAAGCACCAAAATTCCATTGCAGAAAGAAATAGTGTTTGGAAAAGAAGGAAATGCATTAATGTTTATTTGTTCCTGGTTGGAAGATGAAACTATGTAATTTTTCTTTCTCATTTTCCAATTTTATATGTGGTTTATCTAATTAAAAGTTATTTGCACAGCTCTTTGCTTTGTAGATAGCAGTGGTTGAAAATCTTCCATTTTGTAATTTAGAAATGAGTGACATTTGGTTCTAGTATAATAAAAGTATGCTATAGCAAAGTAATATATTGGAAAGTGAAACTTCTCAAAAAATAAAGTTTGATTTGTAGGAAATAACCAGTATTTCAAGAACATGCTGAAAAAATGTAGCACTGCATAGTGAGGTGGCAATAAAATGAAATGTTTGCTCATTTCTGATCTAGGCACTGTGTTTGCAAGGATAATGTCATTACTGCAGACCCAAGGGATAAAGAGAGATAACCCAGAGGTAGCAGTATCACAAAGGAGCCATTAAAAAGTAATCTCTATGAAAAGTTTGCACATTTGTAGGAGAGCATTCCTGAGAAGATGTTCAATCTAGTTTCAATTTAAAAAAAATATAAAGCCTTTAACTCAATCCCTCCATGTAGAGGTGTCCACCTTTTTGCCCCTATGACCTCTAGAAATGCTCAGAGAATCCTAGAGCTTCTAGTTAGTTGCCTTGCCTTTCCCTGTGTGATTGGCATTTCAGTAAGTATAGTCTTTATGAGGTGATAATCATGGAGAAATATTCTCTTAATCCTCCATGAAAATGAATCTAAAACTAATTTTTTTAAAGTGCAGTTTGTGCTAAACCTAAGTGGGAAAGGGGAGAGAGGGCGTGGGACAGGGGTGCAGGGTGAAGAGGGGGGGTTGAGGGTTAGGGCTGAGGGAGAAGGGGGGCGGGGAGGACAGTGAGAGCTGAGCAGTCAGAGCAAGAGGAACTTACAATATTTTTAATGTGGACCTTGCAGGAAAAAGAAAATACAATAATTTAATGGCAATAAATTTATGTAATGGTATACTTCTTTGCTTAGCACCATTAACCCTATGTCAGGAATTAAGGACATTTAAGTGTAGTCTGGGGTGTTTTAAAATAGTGGTAAGTATTCAGTGAGGAGAATTTAGGAAATACAAACACATATAAAAAAGAAAATTAAAACCATTCATAATCCCCACCAAGAAGGCATAAACACTATGAGACAGTTTGGTCTCTCTGAATGTGTGTATATTTACAGGTCATAGGCAAGGGTGTATGTGATGGGGGTAGGTCAGGGGTGGTAAAAGAGACAGACAGACAGTGAACTCCATGTGTGTGCTTACTCACTCATTTTTCTTTTATGTATGTGTAAATGCTTCTTTGTTGTTCATAATGGGTATCTTACTATATTGCATTTACTCCATGACATATTGGTTTTTTTATATTAATAAGAATAATAATTCCATTGCATGGAGGTACCATGATTCATTAACCATTCCTGATGGGGCACTTACGTTTCCCATATTTTCTCTATTTTAAATAACATTTTGATGAACAGTTACATAAAATGTTTTCCACATATCTATTATTTTCTTATAAAAGTTATTAGAAGTGGAATTGCTATGATAAATGGTAAACACTAATCTTATTTTAATCTTTAAGGGTGTTTTATTATGTTTATTTTATTTCCCTATTGCAAAAAGTATATAAATTGTAAAAAAAAAAAAAAAAAAAAGTTGGAAAATGTAGACACACACACAAAAAACTAAATAAGAAAAATTTTAAAAATCCAGTGATAACTGGTCACTGAATTTTGACTTACAGGCTTTCAATCTTTTTTCTCCTCACCTGTAGGAAATAAATATGTCTATTTTTTCTTTCTTCCTTTTTAGAAATACCCTGTCACATAGTGTATTATGATCTATAACTTTTAAAACTTTGATAATGAACATAATTTCCTATATTAATTATATTTGTCTAAATGACCACAAAAAATATTGTACCAATTTCAAGAGTTTGTTTTACCACATGATAGCATTCTTTCTAAATAATCTAGTTGGTAAAAGCAGTTTTCTCTAAAACTTGAATTTGCAATAATTTGGTTATGAAAAAATATTTTAAAATATTTATTGACTATTTCTTTATCTTACATTTTAAAATTACTTTTCAAATATATTTTACTCATTTTGTAGGAATCTGCATAAGTTATATATGCACACACATATACTATTAATTCTTACATTCATTGCAAATATCTTCCAACTTGTCTTTGGTCTCTAGGTGTGTTCTGATGTCATTAGTCATACAGTAGTTTTTATATTAATGTAGACCAATTATTAATGTTTTCTTGTGACTGTGTCTTGTTTAAGAAACTTTATTTTTAACTTTGGCTCTATCATTCCCATGATCTTTGTGGCTGCCTCCGAATGGCTCCCACCGCTGCACTTTATCTGAAGATATTGTTAGGATTCAAGGCTCAGGACAATTTTGGCTTCTGTTATGTTCATTCCTTTTACATAACAGAAGGGATTAGTCAGTAAGAGGAAAAAAATAACTCTGTCTGATAAGCCATTGCTAATATTTTTCACATCTGATCTGAATACAGAATTCAGTCTTCATTTGAAAAATGCCAAAGGATCTGACAGCAATACCCATGGATTGTGTCTGTACTTGCTCCTCCACATTTGAAAAGGTCTTTGTAGAGTAGAGGATATTGAGATGAGATGCACCATGAAGATCAAAACTCAGCCCCATTGCATAATAGATGAAGAAATGGAGATCCAGAAGAATGAAATTATGGCTCACATGGCTAGTCTGTGGCAACATTGACTCAAAATTCAAATCAGTACTTCCAACCAAAATTGCCTTACACCCACTAGACAATGCAAAGCTGATCTCTGCTGAAATTTAGCTAATGAGATATACTCTTTAATATTCAGAAGATTCTTTCATTATTATCATGCAAATACTAGATCTAAAAAATGGTGGCCTTCTTGTCCCCTGTGATTTCTGTAAGTAAGCAATTCAGAATATAATAAAAGATAAATGAACAGTCAAGTTGATTGAAATCTATGTGCTTCAAAAGAAGAAGTCCTTAGAGATTTTTACATTTATGCTGACAATCAATGTTAATTCTTTCATTCCAAGACACTCTACCTGTCAAAAGATGAAATTCAAAATTCTTCCTTCTTTATAAGAATAATCGGTAAACTACAAATGCAAAAGTGGGATTTTTCAAAAACATAAATCGAAGAGGTAGGATTAGAAATGAAATTGGATCCTGTGAAATATTGCAAGTGAATAAAACATTGCTAATTCGAGGTCTCGCAAATGAAAGTATTGAGAGAAAGGAATTGTAGGTACTAACTCTAATCTTCTGACTTAAAACTTCAAATAATTACACCCTTGTATGTATAAAAAGCAGCTTATCCCTATAAGATTTATTTCATTTTTTGAGTGGTAGAAAAAATCAGAAAAAATTTTAATTTTTTCTCCATAACTAATTTTATAACTGACAATTTGAATTTCTTAAATTTTTAAGTTAATTATTAATATAAATGGAAATCTTCCATTTTCTTCATATGTAGAAAAATGTATTTTCCACACTGACTCATTAAGTCTTCAGCCCAAGTTTAGTTGCTCCTACACAACTATACATGTCAAATCTGAACCTATTTTTAGAAGTGTTCCCTGACTTCAGATTAAAAGAGAAATTGAAAATTTTCCATTAAAACGTTCTTTTCTCTTTTATGTTTTTCAGAAATAAAAATCTATTTCACAGTAAAGGAAATAAGTCACAAAATATTGCCTTCTTCACATTCCTAACCCCAAACAAGCAACAAAAACAACAATTTTTTTTTAAATAACGTTAACAAAACAAAAATAGCCAAGTATTTTTGTCTGTGTTAATGATAAAATTTATGTAAGTTTGGTCCTAAAATTACCATCTCCAAAGTTCAGAATGAATTACTGGGTATATACAAATGAAATCAACTCCCAACCCAGCAGCTGAGATTTTAGAATTCTTTTTATTTGAAATGGAATTTATACAATCTATACTTGCATCATGAAGAAAATACATCACTTAGCCAAAGCATGTACAAGAGTGGAAAGAGAATGTTTACGTGGTTTTCAAGAAGGTTACATCTAGTCAAGGAAAACTAATTTTAGAAATTAAGCAATTATCTGGAATAGTAAAATTGAAATAAAATATTTGATTCAATTACCTGCTTATGTCCATGGAAGTATATTTGAATCATTTGTATACTTATTCCAATTTTCCACTTTTTTGTGTTAGGTTGATATCAAGTCAGTTGGAGCTAGAAAGTGACAACTGTGGTTTTACATTATTTTACACAAACATATAATTGGAAAATAAAGTGAGAATAGGAATACAATGCTGAGAAACAGAAAGAGGAGTTATTCCTGATTTGATTATAATACCACATATAAAGTAAGAAATAAAAGGTACAGGATTCCAGTTATAAAATAGATAAGTCCTGGGGAATTTAATGTGTAGCTTGGTTATTATAGTTAGTAATACTATATTTGAAATTTGCTTAGAAAATAGATCTTTAAAGTTCTCATCACAAGAAAAGTATTTTGTACCTTCGTGTGATAAATGGATTAACTAGATTTATCGTGGTGATCTTTTTGCAATATATTCAAATATCATGTTGTACAAGGAAAATTAATGCTGTTATATGACAACTAGAGGCCCAGTGACCGAATGAAATCATACGAGGAGGTGCCCCGCCTCCCGCTATGTGAGGAGCCACCCCACAGGGGGCTGGGACCCAAGCCTGACTCACATTGTCCCCTGGGCCCCCTGCCTGTGTCCACCCTGAGGCCTCCTGAGCCACCATGCCAGCTCAGGCAGTCCCCCCTGCCTCTGTCTCCATCTCTGATCTGCACCTCACCTGTGCACACAACCTCCTCCCATCTGGTTATGACCATTATGGAGTCCTGGCCTAATTTGCATTATACACACACACACACACACACACACATATATATATATATATATAATGAGAGAGAGAGAATAGCTTCAATTTTTAAATATAAAAATAATAATAATGTAAATATTTTTGTGTTAAAGAAAGGTGCATATAGATCTTAAGACTCATGGATGAGAAAGGCCAATATATCCTAGAAAGATTTGGACAAAAATCCAGAAGTCTCCAGGTATTATCCAAGTTCTCTGTAATGAAGTTATTGATAAGTGAGTGTTGCTTTTTTCTTGTAGAACACTTGAGTTTATTTCTAGGTTCTTTGTGATTTGTACTGTAACTCCTCACTACAAAACCCAAACTTCAGCTTAAATCCAACCAGGAAGCTAAACATGCTAATGTTTCATTTTGGAAATGTTGTCAACAGTGACCATATAGTTTCAGAGGTTACCAAAGCTACCTTTAAAATAAACAGTGTTATGAAACTTAAGAGATTTAGGTGAGTTTTATATTCATTTAAAGCTGGGGATAAACTATAGCATAAACTATGCAATACCTTGGAAAGAATGCAAGCGATTTGCATTTCTAGCTACGCATTGAATTTTTATCTCCTAGCTATTTAGGAAAGCATTGAGAATTTCACTGTAATGTTAACCCCAGGCTTCTGCAGTAAGAGTTGCCAACCTGATGAATTGGTCTTTTCAGTAAGATAAGTGCTACGCTTTATTCAAAGATGAAGTGTTTATCTTGAAGAAATTTTTCTTTAATATCCTGCAGAGTGTGTCGGGGAGTCTTATGAGAATAGGCTTTCTTATGAGATGACAGCCTTTATAGGTAATCTAAAATGAATCACCCAAGGTTTGCTTTTTTGCTAAACATAATTCATCTTTTCATTGCAACTCCCACCCCATCCACCCCCATCCCATCTCCCCTAGAGGGTTACTTTGGGAACAAGGGAGAAAGGAGTCAGCACACAACTATGTTACTGAGGTTCCCAACTAATGAGCTATTTCCAAGTATTAGACCACTCACCTTTGAATCATATTACTCACCGCATGTAACAGGCATGCCCATCACTGTTAATTTAGAACACTAAATGGCACATTTGTATTCCCCACTGGAAAAAGAAGGAAACAAATGTATTACAATTTTGGAGGCCTAAACTGGAGAGCCAATTGTAATGACAGCAGGCACAATTAAATTAAAGTTTGTAAAATTCTCTTTCCATAAGTTTAACAATAAAAGACAAATGGTCTAACTATAGAATAGCATTTCACATGTACACAGTAAAAAGAAATTTGGATTTTCTTTCCAGATCTTCTCTGAGATCTTAGGCAGGTCATTTGTCCTCTCTGAACCTGTTGGTTTATAAGCAAAAAAAAAACTAACTATAGCATGTACTACTAACTTCTGATAATCAAAATAAATAATGCCCGCAGAAACCGGTTTGGCTCAGTGGTAGATCATCGGTCTGCGGACTGAAGGGTCCCAGGTTCAATTCCGGTCAGGGGCATGTACCTTGGTTGCGGGCACATCCCCAGTAGGGGGTGTGCAAGAGGCAGCTGGTCGATGTTTCTCTCTCATCGATGTTTCTAACTATCTATCCCTCTCTCTTCCTCTCTGTAAAAAATCAATAAAATATATTTTTTTAAAATTAAATAATGCCTGGAGGCTTGTAGGTAACCAGAAAGCACTGTGTAACTGTGACATACTAGGAGACCCCATTAAAATGTACATATCTGTGAAATGTGAATTTTGTTCTTAAGGAATGTTTCCAAGCCTCTGTGTGTTCAGTGATAATCAGTAGAGTGACCATCTCAACATGGGTTCCCCCTACAGCAAACTCTTATCAAAGGACTTGAGGGCAAGTAGTTAGAAGGTGACCTCGGGAAGTACAGCAAAGCAAGTGGGTAAAGTATAAAAGAAGGAGAAGTTTTAATAACTATACATGAACATGCTGGTTACCACTGTGGGCAACTGGGACTCAGTCTACTGGAGACCAAACAGAAACCTTACAGAACATCCCTCACAATGATTCCTAGAGGATGGGGAGGGCTCCCCGTGGTAGTTGCTCCCTCCCTTGACCACTATCCTCACCATCCGGGTCGGTGGCTTGAGAAGGTGTTGGAAGAAGCCCTTGGCCAGAAAACCCACACACACGTTAAGCTTGAAGTGGAAAGCTGTCAACATGCCAGAACCACTCACTGCAGCTTCAGGGAGACTCGGGGTGGCCAGGTGTGTGGGCAGAGCGCCAGCGGGGCCCACACGGGGGCTTTTCAACACAATGAAGCATGGCAGCCATTTGAGAAAACAATGCAGTTTCTGCCTTGTGTATCCCTTTCCTCTCTGCGCTTTCATCTCCACCTCGCTAATAAATCCAAATTAGAGAGAACAAGAGGGGCAAAGAGAAAAGGGAATGAAAGGAGTAAGTTAAATAAATAAATAAATAAATAAATAAATAAATAAATAAATAAATGGTCATGCTCTAGCTGGTTTGGCTCAGTGGATAGAGCGTCTGCCTGCGGCCTGGGGGGGGGGGGGGGGGGCGGGGGGGGTGTCCAGGTTCAATTCCAGTCAAGGGTACATGCTCAGGTTGTGGGCTTGATCCCCAATAGGGGGAGTGCAGGAGGCAGCCAATCAATGATTCTCTCTCATCATTGATGTTTCTATCTCTATTTCCCTCTCCCTTCCTTTCTGAAATAAATAAAATATTTTTTAAATAAAGTAATTTCTCCCCCCGCTTTCCTCTATTTGCTTCAGAAGAAGGAAGAGTTAGTTTCTATTCATTCAAGTAATTTTTAGAAAAAGAAAATAAAATTAAGATGATGTTGGGAGACATACATAAGATTCAGGAACACGCAAAAGAAGGAGAAGGAGAGAAAGAAGAGGGAGGGAGAGGGAGAAGAGAGCTCCATGAATGGTTTTTGTCAGGTCACTAAAAATCAGGATTTTCCAACTTTTAGGGTCTCCTATGCACGTTTGTTAGATATGGTCATGTCATGTGTCAATTCATGTCAGTTTTCAGGCAAAATATGAAAGCCCTTTTCTCATCGGATGGACATAATTATACAAAAGTGTGCCATAATTTTCAATTTATTGTCCAATGTATTTGGACTTTCATTCAGGTCATAACTGATTCATTAGATGATTAAAAGTTAGGACAAGTCATTTTATCCAAATGAAAGTTGTGGCTTCTGCAGATGATAGAGAGTTATTCTTTATACTCAATAGCATGGGTCTTTTAGGGCATTTGTAAACAATGTTTAACTAGAAAACTTAATTTTTCCATTTGCTTCCCAAAAGAAATACTTACTTACGGAATTTTACATTTTTCCTCTCAGCTTAATGACACCTCCAATTCAAGTGAGATTTCTGCATAATGTTTGTTTCCAAACTATCAAAATTAAATAATGAATTGAATAAATGTATTTATTTTCCCTTAAGTGCTAAATAAGACCTTTATAGTTTCTTGGGGTTTGTGCTGTTGTTTGTCATAGTTTTGTTTTGTTTTTATCTGTATGTATGCTTGCTTGTTCCCTGAAGCACATATAAATTGTATTTAGTTTTGTTTTGTGTTTTTTGTTTTGTGTGTGTGTGTGTGGTTTTTTGTTTGTTTGTTTGCTTTGGGGGGGCAGGGGGATTCAAAGCCAGCATAAGAGACAGGGCTAGGTTTCCAGAACAGGGTTCCTATTTTCCTCTGGGTTTCCTTACCTACTGACTAAAATATCAATTTACACTACCAGAATGTATGAGTGTTTCTCAATTTTAAAGATCTTAATGACTGAATAAATAAAACTAATATTGTATATATTTTTTTTAGGTGTGAAGGTTTAGAAACCAGACATTTAAATAAATAGCTTAAACTTGTTTTCTTTACATTCAACATGAAAATAGTTTATGTGCATAAATGCACCTAAAATAAGCTATGAACTACCTAATATAACAATGTCAATCAATATCAACTGCCCTTTGCAGCTATGTCTTCTGCATAGCATTTGGTCCTCCACCTACAGAAGAACCTTTTGGTTTCAGTGAAAAGATAAGGAATCTCAAAATACTTGCAATTTCCAACCACAGCAGTGACATCTGGTAACTCCCACAGTCAACTTCAGGGGGCAGGTGAGTAGACTGCTGTTTCAGTAGGCTTAATAGATGCCTCTTGGGAAAAGGGTAACCATGTCAAGTGTTAAACACAATGAAATCATTGCACCTGCTACCTATACTTAGTGTTTCTGGTTGCTCTACCCAAACACCTACTTTATGTTCGATTATTTCTTTCAGTTCTTAAAAATGTTGACTTGAGGCTAAACCGTGCTTTTTCTGCTGTTATTGCTAACAGGCAACCATGATGGGTACATATAAAATAGAAATGTAATGCTTATTTTAAGTGAATATGGAAAGGAATTGGTAGTTATGCAATCTTACGTTGTTTTGAAAATAATCATTTTGGTCTTCATTATTTAGTAGCATAATTAACCCATTTGAGAGGGGTGTGTGTGTGTGTGTGTGTGTGTGTGTGTGTGTGTGATGGGGGAGACTGTTTTGGATATTTAAACTGAAAATAAATCTACAAAATTAATTTAGAGTAAAAATATACAAAGTTCTTGGATTATGACATTGTGGACCCGTATTTTTTTACATTACATTCTAGGAAATTATAAAATATACCCAATAAAAAGACCAAAAAAACTTACTTTATTATAATAAGACTTTACATTTGTTTAGTGCTTTATAGTTTACAAAATGCTTTGAATTATGCATTTTTTTTTCAATTGCTCACTGCAGATACTCATGCTTTTCAAAAGCAGATGAGGAATTTTATTATAGTGGTGATTCAAGTAGATGCAACTGTATCATCTTCTTAGTCTTCTGAATCAGCCCATTGACTAATGCAAACTAAGTTTATAGATACCAAATATTACAAGAGAATGGAAAACACTCTGCTAGCAACACAGTGTTTTAGAATTCTTCAGTCATCTCCTATTTGCTGCTAATGAGCTGACAGTTATTTTAAGTGGATGATGGCTTGAATACCCAGATGTTGTGTGACAGACTTTGACCTAATTCTCTTTTTTGGTTATGCCTAAACTTGAAGTTTTATGCAAACAACTGCACAAACTCTGAGTTGAAAATTCTAAGGTCCAGGCACATCCCCCTACAGCATATACTATAGATTGAATGTGCCCCCAAAATTCATATTCCTAATACAATGGGTGGTATTTGGAGGTGGGGCCTTTGAGAGGTGACTACCTCACGAGGGTGGAGCCCTCATGAATGAAATGAGTGCCCTTATAAAAGACACCCCAGAGAGCTCCTCCCTCCCTTTCCCCATGTGAGGATCCTGAGAGAAGACTGGAAACAGGTCTTCACCAGGTACCAAATCCCTCTTTGCCTTGATCTTGGACTTCTCCATCTTTCTTTGGCCTCCAGAATTGATTCTGTTGTTTATAAACCACCCAGTATATGGTAATCTGTTTCAGAAGCTCAAACGGAATGCAATAGCATATGTCCACAATCTTGCCTAAACCAGCTCATTAGTGGACTGTTTTACACTAGAGTAAGATGCTGTAAATTTGGCACATCAGCTATGTACACGAGTGTCTGATTCTGAAGTACAGCATTTAAGAACCTGTTCTCTTGGACATGTAAACAGTATATTCTCTATGCATTTACCTGATTAATTTGCCCTTTCTCTGAGGAGCACTTTTCTTCTTGAAGAAAGTCTTGTGCTTAGTGTCCATCGGGCTATTGCTATTTCAGAATCTATGGACCCTCAATCAGGACAAGTGGCTATAGGATACTTCCATACAGATGCCATGGAGCCAGTCATGGTTGTCCCCCTCAGAAGGGAAAGTTCTATGAGGAAGTGAAAAGCAAACCCCAATAGAGCCTGAGGAGGGACTCTGAGAACAGAACAGCTCCAGCCCCTCTTCCCCAGCATCACCCAAGGAGGTCAGCAGCTTCTCAAAGTCTCTCCCTGGGCATGCAGTGAGCAGAGCAGCACTGGCATGTTTGGGTGGCGTGCTAAATCATTCCCAGGAATCCAGGGCCCGGGTATTTCCTGCCAGGGGCACAGACATTTCCACACACCCCATGAAAGGATCAGAGGAGCTGAGGGAACCAGTGGCCTACAAGTGGACTGGGCTCAGAGCAGCAAGAGTGTGGGAACCCCAGGGCCACTTGGGCAGCAACCACAAACTTTGATATGGCAACCAGCACGATACCCCCAAACTTCGAGCAATGCCAGCATACCTCAGCAGACATCAGTGCAGGCCACCCGGTGACCTGGTGGGATTCTGCAGAAGACAGCAAATCTCCAGGAAAGGTACTGGGCCCAGTGGACCTTCTCCCACAGTCACAGAAAACACAAGCTCTCTGGTTCACAGGAGATTCCTGGGAAGGAGGAAGGAAGGAAAAAAGATCCTAACTGAGAGTTTAATTTTGAATTGAAGAGATTCTTTTCAGTTACAAAAAACTGGCTTACTTTAATTGGCAAGCTAGATCCCCACTCACCCCATGTCCCACTGTCATAATAGGAACCAAGGCCTTAAGAGCAAGAAGGAATTATTTGGAGAATAAAGAAGTGGCATTCTTGTACCTCTGCATAAATTAAGCTGTGTACTACAAAGGGAAAGAACTCAAAGAAAAGCCCCTTTTTCTATGCTACTTCTCTGTGTCCTAGTAGTGGACAGAATCTCTCATACAATCAGAGAGACAAGTGGCGCACTGAAGATGCAGCAGAACTGAGCTTGGCTCCCTGGATGGGCTTGTAGGAGTGCTTAGGAGCCCTGGCTGAAGCGGGAGAGGCAGTGTGCATGTGCAGGAGCAGCTGGCCACCTGGCAGAGCTGGGGGAAGCCTGGGCAGACACTGTTCTATAGACATCAGGAACAAAGCCTGGGAGTAGAACAACTTGCGGGCTTTTCATGCAGATCATATTAACTTTGACTGCCTGTATGATTTTCTGCTAAATTACTTTTCCATAAAGCTATAATAAAAGTATGCACAGTGTGCATCTGTGGGTGGAGGCGAGAACACAGGTGAAGTGCTGTTCTTTATCTAAATGTGCAGGCATGAGCACAGAAATCCTTGATCCAGAGAATGGCATTTAATTAATTGTCCAAAGTACTCCTCTGTTATCAACCAGGCTTACTTTAACCTAACACCAGATTTGATTCCTCCTTCATCAACTCTCTTTGCTGACAGCCTTTAGCATCTCATAACTATATTAAAATAAGAGAGAGGGGAAAAAAATACAAGCAAACAAAATCAAACCTGCTAAGACCACTGGCAAGTCTCAGAACTTCTTTACTATATGTTGTCTTTTCTATTTCAATCTCCAAAATCCCATAAGGCCAGGCCAAATTGTTTTCCTTTACCAACTCCAGGTCCCCAATAATTATGTATGATCCTACCTTGAAACTTTTCTGTCTCTACAGATCAGTAGCTCCAAATTCTGAGCATTTTGTTTTATATTCCAAGGAATTTCCTTTACCATACATACTTGTGTTTTCCACTCTCCTTTGTGGGCAAAATCAAACTTTTTTTATTCTTTTTTAAATTTTCATTATTGAAAGTATTACATATGTTCCCTCTTTTCCCCTATTGATCCATTTCTAGCTCCCCACCCACCGCCATTGTCTGTGTCCACGGGTTATGCATATATGTATACAAGTTCTTTGGTTGATTCCCTCCCGCTTCTCCATCTCCTCCACCTCCCCCATCCTGCCTCCCCTCTTCCAAATTCTTCTTCTGAATAAGAAGGTGATGCTCAAGAGCTCCGGGGACAGTCCACCTCTTTGATTTTATGCAGTTATTTTGTACATGGGACACTACTTCTCACTGCCTTCTGTAAAGAAACAGCGTAAACAGCACTCAACAGTGTTTGTGAGTACCCTGAAATAAACAGCAAATTAAGGGGGGAAAGGTAATTTTGGAATCAAGCTACTCCACTATTTGCCTTCAGCATTGTTATTACTATAAAATTAAAATTTTGTTGTAACTTGCCTTTTGGTCCTGCTAATGGAGCACACAGGGGGGAAATGAGTCGAGTGTCTCCGTATGTACACCTAACGAGAAGGCAGCACCATGAGAAGAAAGGCAATCATATCCTTGTTCTCAGAGTGCAGCCTGAGTGACTCAGTGACTTACTGAGGAAGGACCTGTGGATGTGCCTGGGGGCACTGCAGACCCAGCGGTAATCAGAGCACCATCTTACTAAGCACCCATTTCAGTGTGCGGCACAGAATACTAACCAGGAGGACCTGACAAGGGGGAGGCAAGCCATGTGGCTTAGTCACATTTTATATTACTTTTATGTTTTTTTTCCATCGGCCCTTTTAAACACAAAAATCACATAAACCGGAGCTTTGGAACATATTTCTGCTAACCGGTGTCAGCAATGCTTTAATCATTTATTGCTCACGGAGTGTAACAGCCAGATGTTCCGATTTTAAGGACATTCCACCCCCTTTCAGAACTCCCAGTGCAATCCTAATTACCCACTTTCAGCTACTTGTTTCTTTGCTTGTGGCTGAAAACACTGTAAAACTGGCACCAAAGTGCCACGTGAATAAAACATGCTAGGCAAGCTTGTACCCGCTACGCAGCTGTCCTGAAGAAGCAATGTGGAAATCCCATAGCCAATGTGGGACGTAAAAGCTTCCTCCATGACAACCAAGATGATGCCTTCTTAAAGCGGGTTGCGATTTACTGGGAAGAAAACTGTAATTGTAATTAGAACACCTATGTTCAAGCCCCCGTTTAGCCACTTATTCAGTGTAAAAACCCTGAGTCACCCACTTATTTCTCTGCATAAGGTGGATGTGATTTCCCCCATAGCACTCTCGGAGCCAGGAAACAGAAATGAGTATATATATATACTAATAAAAGTGTAATATGCTAATTAGACCAGATAGACTGGACGTCATTCCAGATGTCCTTTCTGACAAAGCTGGGGCCTGGCCTGGGAGAAGCTGCCACAGTCCCTGGTGCCTGTGGCCAGCCCAAGGAAGGGAAGCCTGGGTCTCAAGTGCCTGCTGGTAGCCCAGGGGAAGCTGGCCCAGGTCCCAGTGCCTGCGGGTGGCCATAGAGAGAGAAGCTCGCGTCCCAGGTGTGCTGGCAGCTGGGGAAAGGAAGGTTTACTATTGCCCGAATTTTTGTGCATAGGGCCTCTAAAATATATATATATATTTTTAGAGTATATAAATTATATATATATATATATATATATATATATATATATATATATATAGTAAATTACAAATTCTATGTAGTAGTTATGAAATTCTTGTGTATTTTGAATATTAGATGGAAAACTATATTTATTTTTCATGCTTAAGATATGAAAGTAAAGAAAATGGATCCCAACAAATCATACACCCAATAAAATCTACCAAATCTGCCTACATAATTTTCAGGCCTGGGCAAAATGCAAATGTTAAGAACCTTGAAAGAACAAGAAAGAAGGGAAAAGAGACTTTTCTTCAATGGTATCCCTTTACTTGCCATGGTGGTTTTTATTTGCTATTTAATGTCATGTTGATTGGGCAGGGGCAACTCGCAAGGTGTGTGTAGACCTTCACAGGTATAGAGCCCACTCCATATCTCAGAGCACAGGGTCTGACCCCACCTTCCGTGTGTCCACCCCTCTACCTGCTAGGGCAGGCAGCAGTGCTCCTTGGGCAGGACCAGGGAGCAGGGGTAGAGAGAACCCATCCCAAGGCAACGAAGAGGTCCCAAGTCCCTAAAGCATGCTCCTATCTATCTTCACTTACAAAACACAAATCCAAAGATAAAATTACAAAGAATTTCAAGGTGATAACTGCACAGCATTAAGCCTTAGTGATGTCCTCTTCTAAGCACAGGGTTCTGAATAATTGCACTTGAATCACGCCCATGAATTCCTCCCTGTCATCTACTAGGTTTGGGGCCTGCCAGAACTGACCAGCAGACCCTGAAGGACAGATGAATGATTATTCTGACACTTGTTTCTGTAAAAGGGAAGCCAAGGGACTACTTGACTATCGCCACCAAGTAGTCCTGTTCGCCTGCCTCCTTTGGCCTTCATTGTAACAACAGCTTGAATTAAAATTAATTGTTAGATATTATCAGCAGGGTAAGCATCCTTGAGAAAACACATGCATCCTTTAAGCAAGAATGTTTTGAAGTCTAAACATAAAGATTCCAGTAAAATACCCGAAGGGTATTTGTTTGGAAAACTCAAGGCAGGGACTGCCACCTTCAGCAAGGTCCCCAGAGGCCTCTAACCTTTCAGAGATTCCTCCTTACAGACACACCAGCTGGGTGAGGCTGGACACGACCTGGATGAATCCCGTGCACTGGGCCAGTTTCCTCCTGATCCCTGTAGGCCATGCCAAGGGACCCCACAGGTGCATGAATCCATGCACCAGGCCTCTAGTACAATATAGAATGACAAAAGCTGGACCCAAATAGGTACATATATGATTCCAATTTGGAAAGTTCAAAGACAGGCAAGACTGTAGTGTTTGAAATCCAAGATGGTATTTATTTTTAGGAAGAAAATAAACCATATTAGATATCAGGGAACCAAAGATGTACAAGATATGATCTCTTTCCTCAAGAATCTAACACCTAATGAGATTATGTACATAAAAATGCAATATGAGCTGAAAATATATAAACTATTATATTGTTATTATTTTGAGTAATAATATTCCAATAAACTGATATCTAAAGATAAATAAGCTGATATTGAATGGTTTCTCATGATGGTTAGTCAGACAAACAAACAATGTCTTGTTAGCTGAAACCCATTACATGGGCCAAAGGCTATGTTTCCATCAAGAGTCTATGGCAGATGGAATGGAATAAATCTTCATTTTATCTCATCACTCCTCAGCCCATATGAATGCAGTGTAAGTGCCTCCTGTCAGCAGGAGCAGATTACAGAGTAGCTCAGATAATGTGACTTCGATGTGCTTAATCATTGTTCTCTCTCTTGGTCTGTGAAAGAACTCAAGCAGAGTGCAACCATAACTCTCTCTCCAAGACCAGGAAAACCATTATTTGTCTTTAAAAGACAAATAATAATGAGTAAATCAGCAGCAGGAGCAACAACCATAATAATTATACCCTTATAATATGCTTCCCAGCTTGTGTCTCATTAGTATAAAATTCATATATAAGTATAATCACTCTAATAGGAAATGGTGCTTACCTATGGAAATTTGAAACATTATGACTTTTGGAAATACTGAGAAATTAACAATAAGTGCAAAATGTTTTTACTTTATATTTTAGTCACCTTTTAAGTTTATCATTATTTGTTACAGAGCACAACCTCTCTTTATTTTTATTTTTATTTTTTATTTTGTTAATATTCACCCAAGGATATTTTTCCATTGATTTTTAGAAAAAGTAGAAGGGAAGGAGGGAGGGAGAGAAACATTAGGAACATCAGTGTGAGAGAGACACATCGATTGGTTACCTCCCAAAAGTGCCTCAACCAGGTTGGGGATCTAACCTGCAACTGAGGTAGGTGCCATTGACTGGGACTCCGACTCTCAACCCTATGATATGGGAAGCCAATTGATTCTTGCATAGTGATCATATAGTCTGAATCCTTACTAAACTCATTTATTGGCATAAATGGTGTGTGTGAGAGAGAGAGAGAGAGAGAGAGAGAGAGAGAGAGAGATTCTTACTATGTTCTATATACAAGGTGTGACAAAAGTAGGTTTACAGTTGTGAGTACATGAAATACAGAGTTTATTCTTATATAATTATTTATTAACAAGAGGCCTGCTGCACCAATTTGTGCATGGGCAGGGACCCTTGGCCTTGCCAGCAAACAGAGTTGATTAGGGCTGCCAGCAGGGAGGAGGGACAGCAGGAGATTGCCGGCCACAGGAGGTTGGCTGTGGGAGTGCACTGACCACCAGGGGGCAGCTCCTCTACGGAGCATCTGCTCTCTGGTGATCAGTTCAGTTGTATCGTTTGAATAGGCTTTTATATATATAGGTTATTGTATTATTTTCATATGAACAATGGTTAACCTACTTTTCTCCTGCCCTGTACATGCATATATTATCTGTGAATAGAAATGGCTTTGCTTCTTTCTTTCAAATCTGGATTTTTTAAATTTTTCTTGCCTAGTTGATCTGACTGGAATTTTCAATACAATCCTTAATTAGAGTGAGGGAATAGATATTCTTGTCTTGTTTCTGAATTTAGGTACATAGCATTTACCCTTTCACCATTAGAAATGATGTTAACTTGGTGTAATATACTGTTTTGGCTATTGACACTATAATTGGTAAGACAAAACTCCACTAAATATTGTTCTTCATATTTTTAAATCATGCTTTCATGTTTATTTTTCTATATTAAGTTTAATATCAGCACATTATCTGTAAATACATGAGGGATTTTGATTGAATTAATCATAAATACCAATTTGATAAAAATATACATTTTTATGGCATTAGGGCTGGCCATGCAGGAATATGGAATGTATCCTGGCTTTCTTTTATTTTCTTAATTACCATTTTCATACTTTTCATCATATAGCCTTATACCTTCATTAAAATTATTTATACACTAGTCTATTTTGTATTGCATTAAGAATGTAAGCTATTAAAATGTATATGCAATGTCTGATCAAGTTCATAATTACCCACTTCATGCTCTCTTCTTTGTCTTTCTCAAGTTTTAGTCAGGCTTCTCTCTTTTCTAAAGGATCCTGAATTCTTTTTACACCTAATCTGGAACAAGCAGAAAAAAAGTTGAACATGCCCATTTATCAGTTTTACCTTGAAATGCCCATTTACCAGCCTGTAGTTTTCATTTTTGAATATTTCACCTTCATCAGGTTTTGGTATAAGAAATATCTGTACCTTGAAAAATAGATAAAACCTCCCACAAAACCTTGCTTTAAAGTATTTTCAAATCCTCTTTTGTTTGTTGGCTTGCTCCAAGGAGAATATCTGAAGAGACTGTGATAGGAATGTCTGAATTGTTGAAGGTCGAATATCAGTAGATGAATAAGCTCCTGAAAGCCCATTTCCTTCATTTCCTTCAAATAACATTGTTTTAATGCAGAGCCCAGCTTTCCAACTAATTCCTGACTACACTACCCACATTTATTATTCTATTTCAGTTTTTTTAGTATTATGTTGCTAGATTGTACTACAATGCTTTTCACATATGTGTATCATCTTCCAGAAGAGATTACTGTCAGTATAATTGTATCTGCAAGGCACAATTGCTTCAAAAATATTGTTACCATATGTTCTCTAAATGCTTGGCTGAATTGAAAAAAAATTCAATTATACAAAAAATTTTGTGGTTGGTATTCTATTAATATTGGGCCACTTTTCCAGTATTTTATCTTAGTTCTTCCTATACCACTTTTCAAATCTACCTGATGCCACTTACTACATTGTTTTCTAATTAAAGGGATGTGTGTCTGTCTCCCAAATTCAAGGGTGAAGTCCAAGGCCTGTTTATCTTTGTATCCTCTGTATGCAATGCAGCACCTGTATACAATGGGCGCACAATAAATGGTAATTATGTGAATTGATAAATTGAGTCTACTTACCTCTGTAGTCAATTCACTCATCAACATTCTTTAACAATGGAAAAGAAGCAGTGTATTTCAATACAATGAAAATCATTTACTTGAAATAGTGACTCAGCAACTGATATCATGGTCCTGCATTTGGACTCATGATGCCAGAACATTGTTCAATTTTAGCACCAAACCCCTCCCTTAATAAAACAAAATTAGGCACCTTAAAATAGCATTCATGTAAACATTGTAGTAAGATTAAGTTTGTTGTGTTAGAAAAAATGTATTTAAAGAACAATAGGTTTGATTTTATTTTAGAATCTCCATGTTGTTCTTCTATAAATAGACTAGAGGCTCGAGGCATGAAATTTATGCAAGGGGCTCGGCTCCTGCAGCCACTGGCAGCCCCTGCTTCATCCGGAAGGTCATCTGGATGGTCATAATGCTGTTTGGTCTATTTAGCATGTTAGCTCTTTATTATATAGGATATTCCAACTATAACTTGAAATGTGCTTTATTTGCAACAAAAAAAAAGCAAGTTTAAAAGACATGTACTAATGCGGACACACTAGCTTTTCCAACAAGAAAATTTTATCATAGAATTTTATCATCTAATCTTCAAACACTGATAGAGTCCACATTGCTTTGTCATAACAAATGTTAATTCTAATGACAATTCTGGGGCCTCTGTTCTCTTTTAGAAGTATAGTCATATTGTACTAAATAATATCTAAAAATAAAATTGTAATTCATTTTTAAGAAGCTAAATTTGCGGTTCTGTGAATAATCCCTCACAAGGTGTGAATAAAGCTAAAGAAAAAAAAAATTCTAAGCCACAGAAGCAAAAAGCAATATTTCTGTTGCTTATGTAAGAGACAGAAGACTCTGTATGGATAACTTTTCTGATTCCCCACAGAGAACTGAATACTTACAATAAGAGGCTATGCGGTTGCTTTCCCTTTTAAATGCTTTCAAAAAGGATGGATTCCTATATTTTCTGGTGTCTTAATTGCTGTTATTAACAGCAATTATGTCCAGCCTTAAATCTGTGGACCCTATCAGCTAATTATTACATATAATATGCACAAAAATCTAAGTGTATTCGAGCTGATGAGATAGAAAGTACACAGAAAACACAAAATTTCAGTATCAGAAAGTGTGAGAGTTTTCTTTCTGTCCTTAATACTCTCCTTACCCACCTTAAAGTCCACCCATGGTCAAAAAATAAATCATTCCCTGACATACCCCTGCATCTCCCAGCCTCTCTCCCATTGTGTCATATTGTCTATGCTAAGCCATTGTCTGTCAACAATCCATCCTGCAGGTGGATGTGACTAGAGATAAAACACATGCTGAGCGTTTGTTTTCAACTCTGGACCACTAATCACTGTGGGGCCAATGGCTGCCTGGTAAATATACTAACCCATTTCAGTTCATCCATTTTCTAGCTTATTTCATAATTTCTTCTGTTCCCAAGAGGAGTCTCTCTCTCTCTCTCTCTCTCTCTCTCTCTCTCTCTCTCTCTCTCTCTCTCTCTCTCTCTCTTTCCTAAGACTTTTACTTCCTACCTAACAGAGATAATTTCTTCCATAATGTTCCACCACCCTCCTGCTCCTATGTCCCCATGTTCTGCCTTCTCTCCTGCTGCATGGATGCCTTCCCGTGCTCTGGTCTAAGTCCATCCCCCATCCCTTTGCTCACACATGGACATGGCTCAGGCAGATCTCCTATCTGCTGCCTAAGCAATTTCCCCCTCTCCATTATGCTCTTCTCATCACTCTACAGATATGCTATCGTTTCTCCCAGCTGAAAGATGAATCCTCTTCATCCTATTTCACTTTCCTGGTGATACTCCAGTTCTATATTCCCTTATACATCAAAACTCAGAAGAGTTAACCATGCTTGCCGACTCTGGTTTCTGTCCTCCCATCTTTTTTCACCTACTCTGGTAAGTTTTCACTCCCACCACCTAAGCTGAACAAGTCTGCTTAAGATCGCTGATGCTCAGTCCTCATCTTCTTTGACCTCAGAGCACTTGGCACAGTTGGTGACTCCTTTCTTGACACTTTCTCCACTCTTCTGGATGTTCTCTTATAATACCGGCCAGCCTCTCACTATCTTTCTGACCCCTAAACACGGAGGGGCAGGGGGCTCACTCCTTGAGCCTCCTCTGTTTTCTGTCGATGCTCGTGGACCTCCTTCTAGTCCCACAATTTTAAATACCATCCTAGGCTGAGGCTCCAAAATGTCTGTGATTGTCCCAAAGCTCTTCCTTGAATCCCAGGTCCTGATAGCCAATTGTTTGCACAACTCCACTTGGGTACTTTTTGAGCCTCTCATACTTAACGTGTCCAATTAAACTCTTAATTCCCCCCACCACCCAAATCTACTCTTATATAATTCCCTCCATCTGTGATAGCAAGTATATTGTGCCAATTGTCCAGGCCAAACACCTTTGAATCACTCAATTCTTTGCTTTTTTTTTTTTTCCATACCCCCTGGTTCAATTCCTCTCAAAATTATGTTGTCTGTACATTTGACTGTTTCCAAAATTCAGTCACCTTTTCCCTACACTGAACCAAGCCATTATCATCTCTCTTTTGGATGATTGTTTAAATAACACTAAGGGTCAGATTATCAAATAAGACTTCCAAATCAAAAGTATAACTTAGTACAGAGCTGAACTGATAATAATTTCAAGGGCAGCAGTGCATTGAATGATTAGATGAAACAGGAAGAAGCCCAGGACTCTCATGTAAATCCTCTCAATCTTCCTTATTGCCCAGAAATACTTCAGGCCACCATGGATGATGAGGTTTACAGTGGGAACCACAGTAACCTGATTTTCACAAATGGAATTATTTCGATCATAAAAAGAGCATACATGACAGTCCCCAGAGAGGTTCACACCCCATAAATGGATGACTTCCACACTTGTTTATCATGAGCCATGCTAGAAACAGGTGTATCCTGGTTAAAGCTCTCCAAAGATAAGGACACTCAGACTGAAGTACACCCTTCTTAGCTTTTTGCCGGGAGGTCTGCCATTACCACGGATACCAGAAGGACAGACGGGGTCATTGCTTCTTTTCTTCCCCAGAATGCTGCCCCTCCAATGCTCACTTTATAGAAAGGGAGTGAGGGAATTGCAGATTTCTTGTTTTGTATGAATGAGACCCACTGCATTCCCTGTGGTAATATTGCTTTTCACTAAGCTGATTTTCCTGTTCTCATCTTTTTCTTTTGTTCTGTCGGTTCTGAACCAGCAATCAAACTGATCATCTAATAGAGCAAGTCTGATCGTCTCACTTCTCTGCATCAAGACTTCTAATGGCCAGCCCTGCTCCTGCCTCAGGATTCTGCGCTTGCTTTTTCTCCTGAGTTGTATCACTTCTTCCAGGTGGACTCTGATTTTACTCTCTTGGGTCATTCCTCAAATCTCACTTCCCTACCAAAAATTCCCCCAATCATAGCCACACTACTTATCTTACTTCCCGTTGTGATTTTTATCACTGTCTGACATGCAATGCATTTTGCTTACTTACCGTATTTATTTTCTGTTACTAGAATGCAGTCTCCATGAGGTCTGTATATTTTTAAAATGTATTTTGCCTGTCTTATTCACTGTTATATACTCAGAACCTATCTGGAAATGTACCTGGCAAATAATAAGAATTCAGAAAAGATTAGTTGAATACTTTTTTTTTTAATTCCTCATCCTCATTTTTAATTTCTTTTAAATGTGTGTGTTCTTTATTTTTGATAGAACTAGCTAGCAGTTTCATCATCTTATTACTTATTTCCTTAGAGAAATAACTCTTGGTTTTATTCATTAATTCTTTTTGTTTTTTCTAATTCATTACTTTCTTTTATTATTATTTTTTTCTTTCTTTAAGTCTATGTTTCCTCACTCTTGAGATTAAGTAATTTATTGTCATCTTCTTTTAGGCCACATAAATATTTTATAATATACATAGTATGCTTATGCAACATAATATGCTTATTCCTCTGAGCTTAGTATTAACTCTTTCCTCTTAGGTTTTAATATATAGTTTTAACTACCCAATATTCTGTGATATAGTGTTTTTTCAAATTTTCCTTATAACCTAGAATGATGAAAGAATGGTAACATTTCACCTTTTAAGAAATTTAGTGTTTATTTTTTTTTTTTGTTATTAATATACAAATAAGGGTAAGCTGACAGAAGACACACACTTCTTCCAGCAGGGACAAATTTATTGGAGAAAGCACACCGATGCTGGTATGCAGGTGTTCCATTGCCTGCTGCAACGAGAGCCTCCCACAAGGATTTAGAAGGGCTGGCTTTTAACTCGGGCCACGTGACCCTAACCCTTGGCACTGGAGCTTGTAAATTGCATGCGTAGGGAAATATGGGCCTCTCTGCTCCTGTGGCCAAGTGCCAGGGCAATACAAAGTGGCAGACTCTTGGCACCAAATCTGCCCTACCCCCTACCCGCTCAGCGTTTATGTCTGGAGGCATCATCAGCCTTGTTCTTGGCATGATTAGGAGCTGGGATCTAAGTTTTTGGTTTTCAGCTGGATGCGCAAGAATGAGTACATCAGCATTCATCATGTAATAAAACACCAGCCTCTCTCCAAAGCATGGTTGAAGATACAGGTCCAGACTCATGATTGTCCAGAATTGATTGGGAAGACATTGGGCCAAAGCCAGTTTCCATGGTAGTTGCAGACCAATTGCTTTTCTGGAATGTTATGCCATAGGTAATCAGCCTTGGGTTAGTTCAACCTTGCATCTCAATTTTGAATTCCATATCAGTGATTCAAAATTTTTGCCTGGATGATCTTTTTTCTCTTTGTAATTTACTTAGCTTCCTCGGGGGGCTATATGTGTTTGTTTTTGCTAAAATTAAATAGCATTTCAAAAGGAAATTAATTCTCTAATTTTAGTGCATAAAGTTGCATTATGTGTGTGTGTGGTGAATCTTAATAATTATACCATTTGGATTCATAGCCTTATTTATTTTTTCATTACTTGAGCTTTATGGGATAAAAATAAAAGAAAATTAAATATTCTAACTACTATATTTTCTGCATTAAGCCCTTTGTGTATTTTCTGCCATTTTGCACTTTTTAAATGCTTTGTTATTTAGTAGGAAGAAAATAAGTAAACACTCCTCATTTGGGTTTGCATATATTATTTTAAGTATTCTTGTTTAGATGAGTTTTTATTTCAACTGTATCTAAACATCATGAACCCTGCTTTATTTTGTTTGCTTTTGTCTAACATATATTTAACCATTTAACCTTTCTGTGGCATTTTCTTCCAAGTATGTCTCATTAAATAGCCTGTAGTTCATATCTTTTTTTAAAATATATTTTATTGATTCTTTACAGAGAGGAATAGAGAGTTAGAAACATCGATGAGAGAGAATCATAGATCAGCTGCCTCTTGCACACCCCCTACTGGGGATGTGCCCACAACCACATGCCCTTGACCGGAATCAAACCAGGGACCTTTCAGTGTGCAGGTTGAAGCTCTATCCATTGAGCCAAATGGGTTTTAGCTGTAGTTCATATCTTTTAAAGTCACCCTGAGAGTCTACTTTTATAGGTGTTTATTTACATTTATACTATCAATATAATAGTTTGGCTATGACTCTGTAAAAATATAATATAAATTCTTGATTTTATTACTTCTCTTTTTTTCAGTATAATTGCAATATATTCAGTGGGTTCTTTTGTTTTACTCTGTGTAGAATTTTTCATTATAACAATTTGTCAGGCTTATAATTGTTTTTGGACATATTTGTATTTTGTTCCTCTTTTTAACAGTGGCCCAATATAAATTCTTTCTATTTTTAGTAATTAAAAAAATAACTTTCCTTTACTTCAATCTCTCTGTGATGATTTGGTAATCTTAGTATTTATTTACTTCCAAATATAAAAATGAAGCTGTGAGGGCTCTTATATGTTTCCTATTGTAAGCAAAAGGTACTCTTAGTACCCTTAGTAATTATTTCCCATTTTATATAACATTACATAATATTACCTTATATTATGTAATCATAATCCCACAATTCCTTGGTTCAGTTTCTACTACTCCTGTTCTCTCTTCTGGAAAGGACTGACGCTATGGTTGTTCCCAGCTTTTTCTGTGGCCGGTCTGCCTTTTCCAAATGGGAGTTGCTGCAATCTAGTGAAAACCTGGAACTGTGTGCACTGGCTCTCAGTGTTCTCTCTCCATTTGGCCCAAGGTTCCCATATTTGGCTATATTCTTCAAAAGCTGTACTCTGGAGTTTTAGCCAACTCCTGATTTCACTGAAGACGTAAGTTTGTAGTTCCTTTCTCTTTGATGATAACTGTGGGTTTCAGAGAAGGGAACAGAGGAAAGAACATGCTATTTCTTACCAGAAGCATTACAGTTTTGTTTTGCTTTGTTGGGTAATAAATCATTATCATTATGCTTAACTACACTTCTAGTCTCTGTTCACATGTCACATGGGATGGCAGCTGAGAACTCTGTGCATGCTCTGGTTGCTTAGCAACTAGAACCCTTTTCTTCCAACATCCTGCCCCAACCCTATCCCTACATGGCCCAACCCACCCTACCTTAAAATAAAATGTGTGGTACCATGAGTCACTTGGAAATGGTTCTCTGACTACAGAGAAACACCCATGTGTCTTCCCAGGGATAAAACAGAATTCAGAGGAAAGGCCTATGGAGTAGAGGGGAAGGAAAGATATTAATATAGACAACAGAAATACATTGTTAATAAATTAAGGAAATGTTTATAGGTCAAGAAGACTTTGGAAGAAAGGTAAAATAAGAAGGTGGAAATGGAAGAATATTTATATTTTGTTCTGTCATAAAAGTGTCCAAGTATACACTTAGCCTTTAACCAGATAAAGCACAAGGTCCAGGTGAGAGAGTAAGCTCCACATTCTTTATATATTACAAAGTACCCTCCAGTGAAAGCCAAAGCTCAGGATAGAAATCTTGCCCATTCTGTTGATGAGTTTCCATAGCCAACCGAATAAATATTCTATACACCCCATCTCCCAATCACCAGGACTTTCCTCTGGTTCATAGACTTTACTTTCTTGAATATCAATTAATTTTAAAGAAAAAATTATTGGTATTTGCAAGTAGACTTTATGCATGCCTGGCTTTTCAGTAAAGAAGAATGCTAAATGCAGAATAGTTAGGCGGAAAAATATAGCAGTTCATAAATCATGTCCAAGTGATAACTCTATTATCACCTCCTCAGACCAAGAAGCCACAAGAGCTGGAAACTTATGCTGCATGGACTGCATTCTCCAGCTAATGTGTCCACAATCATAGCCAAGGCCCACTCAAAATTAAAAAAGATGTACCGCATTTTTCTGTGTATAGGTTGCCTCCCACTTTTTCCCAAATTAAGAAATCAATATTTTAAACATGTTGCTGGCTTTTTTCTTAAGGCCTTTTTCTTTTTTGGCATCTTAAGGAGTTGTTCTTCCTGTTTTCTCCACTGTCTGATCATAGCTCAGTGGGAGGAGGTCCAAATTGTCTCTCTGCAGCTCTATTTCCGTGCTCTTTTGCATAGCTGATTACATTCAGTTTGAATTTTGCAGAGTAAGACAATGGCTTACCGGCATTTATCTTTTTGTGTGTGTGGTTTTTTGTTTGTTTGTTTTGTTTTGTTTTCATCATAATGGGCTCAGAATGCTCCAGTCCCTGTTGCATCTGGCACTCTCCACCTCCACTTCCAATGACAGCATCAGCTGATGTCAGTAACAATAAGGCTCCTGATTGGAGGAAACCTGTTGGACAAGGTATGAGCAGCTCTGCATCCATGGCTCCTCCTTGGCTGACTTCGTATATAAGACGCCCCTCAATTTTCAGTCTAACTATTTTAGAAAAAAATAGTGTCTTATACACGGGAAAATACAGTACATGTTATTTTTGCTCTGCCAAAAAAATCGTCATAGCAGGTCTTCTGTGCTAGTCATTACCACTTGCCATTTGTAAGAGTAAATTACTTTTAAACTGTATTCAAGTAGAGATGTTATCTAAAAGCTAATATTTTGATCAACAGAACTTGATCAATCATCATCATCATCATCATAATAATAATACCATCAACATAGTTTCTTAAATTTAACATTATTACTGCACCTATATTGTCTTTTAATTTCTGTAAACGAGCCTTTTTTAGCATCCCTTGAAACAAATGTTTTCAAATCACATTTTTTAAATGCTGTGCTCCAAGAGGTTTCTCTAGGGAACTCTGAGACAATTATCAGTATTACCTTCAGGTTCTGTATTATGTCTTATACAGGGGTCAAAGTTGTGGACTGAAAAATATACCCATTTCTCCAAGTGTTCATGTCTTTAATAATTTTGGGGGGAAATGCTGCATTACCTGGGACGTTGGGCATGAGATTTCCATCCACATTTTCTATTTCTATTACTCTAAGCTGTTTTCTTTTAGGGAAGCACATTAGAAGGAAGCGAATTTATATAGGATATCATTACTTCAAATTTCCTTCAGGAGACATACTTAACTTACTTTGAAAATCTACTGTCATGTACAAATTCTAGAATCCTGAAATACTGACAAATGTTTGTTTTCTAAATTCTTTGGAAAAATAGAACAGTAAAAGGCAACCCTCTTCTTCTTCTTCTTCTTCTTCTTCTTCTTCTTCTTCTTCTTCTTCTTTTTTTTTTAGGAGAAATTAAATAGTTGAATAAATGAACCTCAAGGTTGTTCTTTTTTTTTTAATCTTTAAAAAGAAATAAAAACCTCTTTCTCATTCACTTTTAAAAGAATTAAACCTGAGTTATACAGAACAAACAGGGAGAAAAGGAGCTATTGTCAACATTTTAAAGGCAGCTGAAATTAATTATATAGTGACAAATGAGAAAGTGGAGTATTTCTTAAAGGGGAAAAATTGAATTTAGCTCTCAGAGTAAAGCTATCAATGTTGCTAAGGACTATGGACAAATGAACTGAAATACTGTAGTCCTAGGAAAATAACCACCATACAGAGGGGTTTCTTTAAGAGCTATTTTAATTATTGACCACTGAGGCAGAATTCTCAGGTCACATGGACATAAGTCACATAGATAGAAATACTTTGTAACCTGCCCTGAGACACAGGAAGTATTTTTCAGAGAGCAGTGGGAGGCACATTGGGTTCTAGCTCCGTCTGCTTTCTCATGGCTGAGTTTTCTGCAGCAAATTATTTTTGTTTTGCATGTTAAAGGGAGGAGGCAGGTTACACATAATCACAAAAGGGCCTTACACACCTTTCAGCTCTAAATTGAACTTGAAATTTTAAAGAAGACTGAAGAGGTGAGGGATGTACATTTACCAAATGCCTGTGGTGTGCATTGAACCAAGCAAGCATTCTACAAATGGTAACGCAGTCCTCACAAAAACCCAGTGATCAGGTATTAGTCTCATCCTTGTATTTTTGAGGGGCAAACATTTCCCAAAGAACACTCAATTGGGAAGACAAAGTCAAAATCCAAAAGCCTGTTCTCTTTATCCAGAGAATAAAGTCCCAGAAAATGGCAAACAGACATATAAAATGACTTTTATATGTTTCAGTAGCAAATAAAAAATAACAAATATTTCTACAAATGAGAAATCCTAAGAATCAAGTCTTGGAACAAGGGGCCATATTCCATTGATTTATTGGTTAGTTTCAAATCTAGGAAAAAAATCTCTTTCCCCCTGCCTGACCTTTCTCTCTCTCTCTCCCTCTCCCTCTCTCTTTCCCTCTCTCTCTCTCATTCTTTGTCACAAACACACACACACACACACACACACACACACACCCCTCCACTCTCCCTTATGTTGTTTACGGTTGCCATTGTCCATTCAGAGTAAGAAACTGTGTTCTCAGTGGGCTGGAGGCATTTTCAGTTTTGGAGTGAAATGAGTGCGCTGGGTTTCATTTGCATAGAAAGGCTGAAGAGTTTGCTCAATCATACATCTCTTCTCTCACTTCATTTTCTTTACAGTTAATGTGCTATAGAATCAGAATTTGTTTAATCTTCAAGTTAGATCTCATTTATCTACCTGAGACACACCGGGAAAGTGCTTTAAGTGACATGAAAATCTCTTTAACAAATCTTCAAGTTTCTGTTTGGATATACTTTACCCGACTGCTAACCATTCCAGTCATTGGAATTGGCCTTCTGGTGTTAACCTTAAAAGGCCTTTCAACATGAGTAGCAAGAAGCATTTATTTGAGATCAATAAGAGCTATTCAGGAAGCATTGATTCAGGCAGAAGCCCAAATAATTTTCGATTAAAAGACAAAGCAAGAGAATGGGAAAGGGAATAATTACAATGATGGAAGGAAGACATTTCTATTGGTACAGATGACATACTATAGTGATGTTACATAATTTTTAGTACCATAGTCATTGCTCCAGTTCTTTGGGACACAAAGTTGTTTTATGTCTGGTCCAAAGGTTATTTTGCAATGTTTTAACATTCCAAAGATCTGAGCTGTAAGACATATGAGGCAGGTCTTCCGGGATGGTGGCTCCAGCTCCATTTTAGAGTGTCTGCATTTATTATTATTATTTTAACATAAGAAAAGCAAGGTCAGGTTCCTGTACTTTGTTTAGAAATCCCTCATTTATTTTCATCTTCTTCCCAAATTAGTTCCAAGATGAGATTTTATGACTTGAGCAATATTTAACCAGTCACCCATTATGCCTTTTCTCTGAAAAAGAGAGCCATACTGGGCTTGCAAACTCATAATTTTAGATACTTTAAAAATTATTAAATAATACACTACATATACAAAATATATAAATTTTAAACATATGCATCAGTTTATAAACCAGAATATTTAGAAAACCATGAACTTACTCATGTTCTTTGCGTATGCCATCCCCTTGCTTACCACCAAAAAAGTATCCATTATCTTGATTTTGTCGGAGGCAAAAATAGAATATTGGGGACTAGCTACAGTTATAAGAAATATTAATCATAGCAATTGCCCCTATCCCCTGGTCTCCTGTTAAATTTGACATACAAGTAAGAAGGACCAGCCATACAAAGAGTCTAGGCAAAGGAAACAAATGCTCAAGGGTGAAAAAGGACGTTTATTAGCATAGCTCATTAGAGAGCTTTGTGAACAAGGGGTGAAGGGTGTGAGAAAAAACTGACAGATAAGTAAAAGCCAAATTGTGCAGGGCATTATGGACCAGTGAAATGTTTGGATATTTTCCAAGAGCAATGGAATCCACTAAAAGGTGTTTTATGTTTGGTTGGTTGGTTTTGTTCTTTATTAATTCTTTATTGTTGAAAGTATTACATAGTCCCCTTTTCTCCCCATTGTCATCTCCCAGCCTGCCCCACACCTCAGTCCTGGCTTACACTCCCTTCCTCTCTCCCCCTCCTCCCCGCCCCCACCATTGTCTGTGTCCATTGATTATGCTTATGTGCATACGCGTTCTTTGGTTGATCAATTACCTCCTCCACCCCACTCTCACCCACCCTCCTCCGCCCTCCCTCTGAGGTTTGACAGTCTTTTTGATGATTCTATGTCTCTGGAACTATTTATGTTCATCAGTTTATGTTGTTCTTTATATTCCACAAATGAGTGAGGTCATGTGATATTAAAAGATTTTAAATGTAAGAGCAACATGATTTTTTCTTTAAAGTAATTGCAATTTAACACACACACAAAAAGAGATTGTGTCGTGGAAGCTGGAAGGAGAGCTGCAAGCAGCAAGAAGCATCCAGGTGAGTAGCCACAAAGGTTTGGATCAAGAGGTGGCCGTGCAGCCAAAGGAAGTGAGTGTGTGAGATATTTGTTACTTGTTGGTTGTGTGGAGGCGTAACAAGGAGGAGGACAAAAGAAATCAAAGGAGACATAGATTTATGGCTTGACAAATATGGTAGATGGATTTGCAGTTTGCTGATAAGAAGGTTGCCAACTTGAGAGGAATGGATAAGGATGATAAATAACTTTAAAGTTACATTTAGTCTAATATGTTTGTAAAACAGTAATTATCAACTAGTCCATTGGCTATGAGTATCTAAAACAAGTATATTGGGAAAGGGTATTAATGCAACCTAGAAAACTTGTTTTAGTTCTGATTGATTGCCTATATAGTTTAAGTTATGTATACTGTGGTTGTGATAGTGTCTTTCATTGGAATTAACCAGCTGGAACAGGTTAGGATTTTGATTGTATTCTTTGTCACTTTGTCTGTTATCTATCATCCCTGGTATCTTTAAATAGCTCAAGGAAGAAAAGAGATAATTCTCTTTAGCACTGTTATAAATAACAGCTGTTTTAACAAACATTCATTTTTTTTGACAGCTATTAGTTTTTATAGAAGATCTTTTGACTTCAAAAAATACTAGAGTATTCACTTTTGTTTTTGGGAGAATAAAATGTGACAGTTGACATTAGAATTTCTCATAACTAGGTTTTAAATTTAAGAAATTAAATAATAATTTATTACGAAATATGTACTGACAAGTCAGGAACCAAAGACAGAGGAATTGGATCTGTCTTTATTCAGTCATTTTTGTTCAATGATGACTTCAAGATTGTCAGTGCCCTTTAATTTCTTGACAATTTAAGTTTATGCTAACATCAACTTATCAGCAAATATAAAAATAAAAGATTGCTATACTTGAAAAAGGGGGAAGCACAGTCCATAAAAAATTGATGCTCATTCAAATAAGCATAGAAGTAAACACCACAGTAAAGGAAACAATTGCTTTTCTCTTGGAAAATAATGCTACGAGGTTAATTACCTTTGCTAATTAGTAGTAAAATTAGCATCTTTAGTAAAAGAAAAGCATGTATTGAATAAAGATAAAGCAGCTGCACAAAAATAATTGCACAAAACAGACTAACAGAATATAAAACAAACATATGTCATTTTATATAAGTAGAATACATATATGCGATTAAATATATATATATATATACATGTATGTATAACTAATCATTCATTCATTCAAGGAACTTCCTGAGAGTTTTCTATGTGCCAGGTATACAGGTAGGCAATGTGCATCACAGTATTTTAAATAAAAGAACACCCAATTCCTGCTCTCAAGAAGATTAAACTCTAGTGGGTGAAGGAAGACACAGAGCAAATAATCATCATGGTGATACTGTTGTAATAACCTAATTACTAATTAACAGGAAAGGAGCACCAGGAAGTCTAGATGATATAAGCATGCCATTTATACAGTTTTGCCAGGAAGCTGCACTTTAACATTTTCCAGTTCTGTTCCCCCAAATCGATAGGGGAAGAGACTGGACAGAAGCAATTTAGATGCATGCCCAGTAAAGGTCTGGGTGACGTGGGAAGGCACTTGTCTTAACTGCCACACCTGGGAACTAATCATTGGCCAGAATGGTTCACAGCCTGAAAGACAAACTCTTAAGCAAAGGCAGTTCGCACTCTTGGACCATTTGCTCTCCTGGGACCCTTGTTTGCAGGGGATGTGCTATCACGCTTTGCATTCACCCATATGGCCCACAGCCACATGGACCCCACACACAATGGACTGATGGACTGACGCTGTGCCAGAGCCAGCTCCCCCATGGAACAGAAACTCTGGACAGTGGCTTTGCTTTTAGCTCTGCTGGATCCCCAGCTGCACCTTTTGCAAGGCTGGTTAAAGGGAAGTGAGAGTTTGCAAACCGAGGGCTGTAACTCTACACAAAAGATAAACATCACATGATCTACCTCATTTTTGGAATACAATGAACAACAAAAATGGATCCAGAGACAGGAGCATCGATCAGACCGTCAAACCTCAGAGGGAAGGCAGGGGAGGGTGGGGAAAAGGGGGAGAGAACAACCAAAGGACTTGCATGCACGCATATAACATAACCAATGGACACAGACACTAGGGGATTGAAGGCATGAGCTGGGGGGAAGGGGGGAAAAGAAATGGAGGGATAAGGACACATGTAATACCTTAATTAATAAAGAAAATAAATAAACAAACACACAAACAAATAAATAGAAAAAACAATCACTCCTTCTCCCAGGCAAGTCTTATAAAATTCTTTTTCTCAAGGTATCATAAGAACCCCACTTCCACTAGCAATGGAGAAAATCCACTCACACAATTCTCCAATAACAATACAGTATGATAAGGGAGTGAGAAATAAAGAAGTAGAAGGTGAGCAGAGAATGGCAAGGACTGCTTGTTTCAGTTTGGAGACTGATCTGTAAACACCTCCAGGGTGGAAACCTCAAGGAAGTCTGATTCATGCTCAAGAATCACATTAGAGGTGTCTCCCACCAAGTCTAGCCCTGTGAGATACCTCCTCTCCACCCCAATGAAGAGAGGCATCAGAAAACACTGCATCTTTTCCTAAATCACCCATAGATATGTCTTATGTACCACAAGGGCATTTTCATGGGCTGTGTATTGTACTTTTAAGAACTACATTGACTGACATGGCTCTTATAGAAGATTTAAATAAACTATATTGAAATAAATGCCAAAAATGCTTCAAATGAGCATTTAATAACCAAAATAATCTAAGTATTACTACTTAATATATATAATTATATTTTCCAGTTATTCCCAGTTATCTATATGTATAAAAGGCTAAGCGGCCATCAAACCCACTGACCGACTGGTAGGCTGGTTGGTATGACTCACACTGACCACAAGGAAGCAGATGCTCAACGCAGGAGCTACAGAGTGACAGCAACTTTGTAGAGTGCCCTCTTGTATTCTGGGACCCCTCAGGGGATGTCAAACTGCTGGTTTTGGCCTAATCCCTGCAGGCCAGGCCTAGGGACCCCACCTGCCAGAGGGACCCTGCTCACTCCACAGAGATCCTTTAAGCCTCAGCACCATCTTAGGTGCAGCCAGTCAGGGAGGGACCACAGGAGGTTGGCTCCAGGGCATGCCCGGCCCATCTCGATTAGTCCCTCCTGCCAGCCACCTTCTAATTAATTTTCTTTCAATGTGCACGAATCTGTGCACCAGCATCTAGTTCCTCAATAAAGTAGAGAAAAAAATAAAAGTCTTGAGTTTATTTTTTAAAGGAAAGGAACAATGAACTATTTCATTATGTGTATAAGAAAAGACTATGAACATATGCAATACTTCTCCCACATAAGTTGCCTTATATATCTTTATGTTTCCTAGGAAAGCTCAAGTGGTCCCCCTACACCTGCTGTGGGTATGTCTTCTTAGCCAACCCTCTCCTCACAACTACTACCTCCATTCCGCAGACACTAGACCTGGTAAGGACACTGATGATTTCCACACCCTCTTTGAACCTTTCCATTTTAAACTTTTTACTATTTATGACTGCTGTCTCCTCAAAATAGTTACACCTCAGACTCCAGGGTCAGAGTTGCATGAGTCACTCTCCTCTTTCTAGGACTTCTTTATTTTCTCTGGTGGAAAGACTCCATCAGCCTATCTTCCACTCACCACTCAGGATCCCAGGGCTCACTGTTCAGAGGTGTTGTTTAGAAATTGATGCCATCCATATCCAAGGGCCAACCACCATTGGAATTAAAATAAAAGGCTTTCTCTCTCTAACCCTACACGTTTCCTCCCTGGCTTTATTTAACCTGCCACTCTGTTATTTCAAATAACATATTAGCACTATCTCAATGCTTTTTGGAAGACCTACCATGAACAATTTCTAGCAGCCTCTACATTTAAAGTATTCACAGTTTATCAAGAAGGCCACATGTATACTTGTAAAATGACTTACAAACTAACAAATTTTTAAATCTTTTCCATAAAAAATCATTTTTATGCTGCTATTCTTACATAGGACTCTTGTACTTTTGCCAATTCTTTTTATTCTTCCTACTTTGTCAAATTTAAAACCAACTCACAGTTCACAAAATATTTTTGCTTTTTAGGGGATTTTTATTTATGTGAATTTTTATTTTGTTCCTTTGCAAAAGTTTGAAGTGTATGAATTAAATAATACAAATTAAAAGCTTGTCATTTGTAATTTATTTAGACATAATTCAGCTACAAACGCTTCTATTTAGACTATAAAAACTTCCAACTTGAGAAAAGCAGGGCAATTTCAGTCAATTGAGTACAGCTAATCACTACAGTACTTTAAAAAAATAGACTTTTTATCTTTATCTCAGAATGTATTTGCTATTTAAATTTTATTAGTTTCTTGGGAAGATATAGCTCAGGAAATTATATTACTTGAGTATCATTTACATAGTTGTCATAACTGACAATTATTTGTGTTAGAATGAGTTATTTTTTTAAATGAATGCATGAACAATGTGCATATGTTATATTTCCTAAATTTCTATATTGGTAAATATATATTAAACATTTTACTAAGTTATAATTTTAATTGATAAGGAAACTGTATTTGTTTTTCTATTGGTATAATAAAGAAATTTTGGTCATTTGTGTTGAGAATTCAGATGCCTTTGAAGGATAAATAAAAATGATTTTCTAATTAGTTTTACAAACAAAGTAGCATATGTTTTCTCATTGTGTTTCCTTAGCACATTACTTTTTGATAGAGAAAACTAGAAATAAATTCTTCTGAAATTATGTGAATTCTTTATGATTTCCCAAATTCCAAAATTAATGTTGGATTAGAATGAAAAAGAAATTATCCTAAGAATGAAAACAGCTAATGTAGCTGAGATAATGTATTTTATTAATATTTATAGTCTTTCTTCTCTCTTTCAACCTGAAAAAATATATATTTATTTTATAACTAGATTACTTCTGGATTCCATGTTAAACAAAACACATTTGTTTAGTATTGAATAACAATTCCTACTGCACAAATGATGCAAAATCCAAGCAAGAAGATAATTTCTGCCAGAAGATTAGCTCAGAGTACAATTAGAGAGTCAGAAATTAATACAAATGATTATAACTAAGCCAACTCCAAGTTAGAGTTTAGAGATTTAGGAATATTCATGTATCTGTAGTCCAGGATCATGGTCATTTTAAGAATAGTATCCAAGACTCCCAAGACTGCAGGTGATCAGCTTCAATTCACAACCAGTAAAAAATGTAGTTTAGCTTGCAGAACCTTAAAAAAAATGATTTTAGGCTTTTTTATAATGAACTATGGTAAATATATGGGATGTGGGAAATGATATATGAAAATTCAACTCTGTTCAACTCTAATTGTTGGTTTTATTTGCCTTGTTTTATTTTCTCACATTAACTTTAAAGGGAACTGATAAATTCTGACATTAATTCAGCTAAGGATTCAGACACTCACAAAATAACATAATAGCCCATAAAAGTTTGCAAACAACAGGTATTCTGTCCTTTCAAACAAATTTTAATACAAGTTGGGCTGTAGCCTGAGATCACAGTATAATATACTGAAGAAAACTACAACCACTAACATAGAGCCTTTTACTAAAAAGTTACAGAAGTAAGTTAACTCTAACTACACTTCAATAATTGTTCCAACTTCATATTAATCTTGACTTTCTAAATATTTATTCAAGTCTATGCTCTCTACGGCTATATAGAATGTTGGAGCCTAATTGCATGGGACATGCTTATGCCATGCTGAGGTATTCTGATTTTATCCACTGAAACAATGGAACATTTTCACAAAGGACAATGACATAACCAAATATGTATTTTGAAAAGATAGCTGAAAATAATGTGAAGAATGAATTTAAGTAGAAAAACTTACGCAAGATTTTTTTATACTCTTAACCATTGCCCCCCCCAAAAAAAAAACTTTTAAAGGTTGATAAATTCATTTAATAACTCAACAAATATTTGCTAACTGCTTGTTCAAATACATCACAAAGTGGTTTTTCTTAATGAGTATTCTAGTATTTAATGATAGCTCGGCTATCTTTTTAGAAAGAATAAAGATAAATGTGTTATTTTTGGCAACAAATCAACACAATTTTTATTGTGCTCTTGGTGTGGTGTCAAATAATATAAGCTAAATACAAACTACATCCAAAAATAGATGATAAAAACTCAACTGAGGCCAGCGGCAATGAAATCGAGAAGGGAAATGTTCATAGGTAACTCTCTCAACACTCATGGTGTACACACATGTTGGAAAAATTAGAATTTGCCTCTGTGTGCTGGGATTTGAGTCTACTGGTCTATGTGGGATACCCTAGATGAGCTACTAACCTCAGATTTTGTTCCTCAAAATGAGAGGATGAAACTAACCTCTAATTTCCTTGTTAACTCTAGTGAGTCTGTGATCTTATCTTAGTTAAGAACATGCTGTCTCACCAAAACTGGTTTGGCTCAGTGGATAGAGTGTAGTCTGTGGACTGAAGGGTCCCAGGTTCAATTCAGGTCAAGGGCATGTACATTGGTTGCGGGCACATCCCCGATGGGGGGTGTGCAAGAGGCAGCTGGTCGATGTTCTCTTATTGATGTTTCTAGCTCTCTATCCCTCTCCCATCCTCTCTACAAAAAAACCAATAATATATATATATATATATATATATATATATATATATATATATATATATATATTTTTTTTAAAAAGAACATGCTCTCATATAAAAAAAATTCAAAGAATTAATCTCTGCATTCGAGAAAGAAATTGTCATTTTGCTAATATTCAGCTACAATTTTCAAATGTCCTTGTGACCATGCTTATAACAAGGAATTCAAATAAGCTAGTGATGCTGCATATGCAGTTTATATTAAACTTCACTCATCTTTTAAATAAATCAGGTATAATTTTCAAACATAATTTATAATCGTAAGAGGCAATTTTATTCATAAAACTTCCTTTAATTCTGGTTACAACCTATGCAAATGATTGAGGATATATGCATAACATTTGCTATTTATAATACTTTTTTTAGACCAGCCACTCATTGAAGTACCATTCTTTTCTCAGATCCAAAAAGAAGACAATCTGGAAAAGGAGCTATTGTTCCTTGATAATTACTCAGCTGTTTTCTGTATAGCATGGCCTTTGTGCCATGTAGTTTTAGCAATTTAAAAAATTTCTCCTAATAGGAATGGCAAGCAAACCCAGGTGGGAAATTTCTAAACATAAAATCTGTTGATTTGTACCTTAGATGTGCAATTGGATAGCACTTTAATATTTCCACTTAACATAGATGTCAAATTAACACTAATTATTTTAAAGTGTTGTTTTCATAAGAAAATTATAAATTACTCCTCCCTTTAAGAGCCATCATCTTGTAGTAACCCTAGGTAATGCAATAGTTAATGTTTCTCTATCTTGAGAATAGGTAACCAGCTCAGTAGAGTCAACACTGAGGGGGAAGGTTACAAATGCGAGGAGGGAGGGCAGGCATTGCAGAAGGGACTGGCGCTGCACCCACATTAGGAAGGGAAAAACGATCCCGTAGCTATGTGTATAGAGAAGTTGTTGCCTGAAATAATGGTGGTGGTTTTTTTTTTCTCCCTCTAAAACTAGTGTATATTCCTTTTATGATGATATTTAAGCTAATTTGTCTAAGAACCTTGCCTCAGATAGGAAGAATGAAAAATGACCTTCATTTTCAATTCATTTGAAAGATAGAGAACAAATAAAGCTTTATAGGAAGGGAGGCAGTACCTGAAATTTAACAGCACTTTCTTTTTTTCAATCCTCACTAAAGAATGTTTTTCACTGATTATAGAGGAAGAGAAAGGGAGAGGGAGAGGGAGAGAAACATCAATGTGAGAGAGGAACACTGATGGGTTCCCTCCCATACACATTCCAACAGGGGATCAAATCCATATCTGCAACCTGGGTATGTACCCTGACCAGGAATTGAACCCTCAGCCCTTTAGGGCAAAGGATGCCGCTCTAACCAATTGGGCTCATAATAATTTGAAAGCTGAATAAATCTGAATATAATTTACATTGAAAAAACTCTAGACTATAAGTACTTTCTGCATATGAAAGTAACTAGATTCACAATGACAATATGCTAACACACTTTTTAATGTTCTCTTTTCCTTAGATATAAAATGGACAGAAGCCACTATCTCTCATCAACAACTGCAGGGTGTGGTTGGTCAGTAATTTTGCTCTAGTCCCAAGAAACCAAACCTTGACCCTAGCCACGTGGCTAGTAAAATCTTTGGTAAAAATAATGAAGTTCAAACATGAAATTAATGCAAAAATCACTCAAGGAAGCTCAGCTTCATTGAAATGTCAACTACAACTTTTCTGGGAACTTCAAGACAAAAACAAAGTTTCACTTCACCATTTAACTGAGACTCTGTTGCATTATCTTTCTCCCTGTGGTTTTATTCCCATTTTATGGGATTAGCTTTATACTTCACAGCACTCATGGGGCTATACCTCTTGAACACTTCACCAAAGTTTCCAGAATCCTGTTGGCAGAGGGAGATTAGTGTTTTAGTCTAAATTTCAGTGGCAGAGTTTTCCAAGACTCAGGTAAGCTTTGCATTCATTAAAATAATTAAATGTCACATGCATAAAGCATACTGTTGAACATGATTTTGTAAAGATAATACCTACCCTGTTTCCCCAAAAATGAGACAGTGTCTTATATTAATTTTTGCTCCCAAAGATGCGCTAGGTCTTATTTTCAGGGGATGTCTTATTTTTCCATGAAGAAGAATACGGTACACATTTATTGTTAAATGAAAATAAAGGAAATTTATTACCTGCATACGGTACGGTAGTACAGTAGTTGTCAACACAAACCAGACAAACTGTGAATCCTACAGTTATCAAGAATTTACTCATTTATTCAGTGACAATCATGTCATCATCTTCTGGAACATCATCATAACAATCCAATTCCTGAATTTCCTGGTGAATTTCTTGTGACTCCATTCCTTTCAGAATCAGTGGACCAAATCTCTCATGTTTAGCCTTATTTTCAGGGGGATGCCTTATATTTCACTCAGAAGGAAACCTGTAAGTAGGTCTTATTTTCGGAGGATGTCTTATTTTCGGGGAAACATGGGTAGTTGTAATCTGGTATCCTTTTCAGTAATGCTGAATTATTCCAATTTTCATTCCAACCTTATGTTTATGTTAAGAAGTTACTAGATTTTTAAAATGTATATATAATCCCCCCATGAGAAGGAAGGGAAAAGAAAAATATAAGCACAAATTAATTAAAATAAGCCCACTATCTCCCATCAAGCTAAATGGTCTGGTATCTTCTGCTTTGCCCACCTAGCAAGGAAATAGTCAACGGGCAAGATAAAAAATAAATCTCTCCTCAGGTGTGTGCCTGCACCTGATGCCAGGACTCTAACCCTGGACAAGTGCCTCTTTCCAGCCACTCACTCCCTCATTGTCCCATTGCCCACTGTCCCACACATGCCAGCTGCATGGGTGCCGACAGGACAGAGCTACCCTATGCTCAAATCACCCCTCCACTGGCCTCAACAAACATTTTTCCCTCGTGCTTCGGCAGGCATTCCTCCTAGGTAGGGGCTCAGTGACCTGTGCTGGATACACGTGTCCCCCTTAACCATGGTTTCACTTGCCTTGGTTTCAGTTATTGGCCATCAACTGCAGTCTGAAAATATTAAGTAGAAAATTCCAGAAAGAAACAATTCATACGTTTAAATTGTGTGCCTAAGTCAGGGGAGGCAGAGGCCCGGCCAGTGCGCATCCGCTTCAGCGGGGACCACGTTTGCTCCTCACTCCGTTCAGGCCCCTGCAACACTGAGCCCTCCTCACAGAATCCTCCCTCTTGCCAGTTCATCATTCCTCTCCAGCCCGCCCCTCACCCTGCTATCATCTTCTTCAGGCACCCATCTCCTTTTTCTTGGAATTCTACAGTTTATAGATTAACTGGGAGGAATTGATATAATTGCAGTCTTTGTTTCTAGGAATATTTTATCCTTTTGTGTAGTCTTTTTTTTTTTTTTTAATTGAGGTAAAATTGCTCTAATCTTCTTCCTCTCTCCTTGACATTGTTTTTATGAGATTCTTTTTTACTTGTCAATCTCTGTGGGGCTTAACCACAGTGTTTGGACAGGTTCAAGCCTTGGACTGAGGAGAGGGCACAGTCCTCTCGTGGCCACGTGCAAGTCCCAGCCAGAGGGCAGAGCCCTCCCAGCACAATGATAGCCAGCAGCTGTAGTTGTGAGCTTGAACCTGTGGTCCGAGCACGTGGCCCACTTGCCTAAGTCAGTGTTTCCCAACCTTCTCTCATGATGAGAATCACCTGGTGGAGTTGTTAAAACACAGATTCCTGAATCCCAACTAAGAAGTGCTAAACTAGAATTTTTGGGAACATATAGGTAAAATTGTATACTTAACTAGTGCTCTAAGACAGATTTTATATACAGAGCACTAAGTTAGGTGTGCAATTTTACCTATATGTTCCCAAAAATTCTAGTTTAGCACTTCTTAGTTGGGATTCAGGAATCTGTGTTTTAACAACTCCACCAGGTGATTCTCATCATGAGAGAAGGTTGGGAAACACTGGCCTAAGTGATAGAGGCTGCAAGTAAACAAAGCTTGATCAGGTGCATGTAATTGAGTAGGATTGAAACCCAGGAGAATGTTGTAAACATCTTGACCACGCCCTTACTTTGCCTCGTGGCATCTGCTACAAAATAAAGACACGGCCCGTGGTCCGGGTGCTGTCTCTCCATGAGGAAGCAGCGTCCCACTGAGACCCAGCTTTCATCCTCTTGTCTGTCTTTTCTAAGACTTTCACCACCCCCCTCAGGGTCACTGAACCTGGCTGAGCTGGTGCGGCACATAAGGCGCCCTGGGGCTGAGTGTGCCATGGCCGTGCCAGCTCGCCACAAGTCTCCTTCCTCAAAAGGCCTCCGCTTCCCTGTCAGCTTCCCCTCCAGGTCCCGCGGCAGCAGTGCCTGACACCAGGGAATTAATGTCAGCGTGTCCCAGGCACTAGATTAAAAATAGTAATGCTCTGATTTCTACTTCTAGGAGAATATGTGATGTTTTTACAGGAAATATCAGGTCCTTTGGAGCTCCAAGGACACAATGACCTTTCTGCTGGGGGAAAAAAAAAAAAATCTAGCCCTAACCAGTTTGGCTCAGTTAGGGGTTCTGGGTTCGATTCCAGTCAGGGGTATGTGCCGAGGTTGCAAGCACATCTCCAGTGGGAGGTGTGCAGGAGGCAGCTGATCGATGTTTCTCCCTCATGGATGTTTCTAACTCTCTATCCCTCTCCCTTCCTCTCTGTAAAAAAAATAAATAAATAAAAAAATAAAAAAATAAAACATATTTTTTTTAAAAATCTACTCAGATATTATACAGACATAGAAATAGCATAGAGACATATAAGCAGCATTCCTTGGATAGAAAAAGTGTCTCCTGTGTGGAGCACATTGAACGCTGATAAGGCATAGAGGAGAGAGCATGAGACCCCAAGGAAACAACTGTGCACCTGCAGGCCCGGGCACAGCCCCAGCCAGGGAACATCTCACAGCCATTGAATCCACTGGTGTGGCCTGCAGGCACCATCCACAGAGCACCTAGAGGAAAGCACGTTTTTCATATCAACCCATTGACAGAGAGCAAGCCAGTGGAAAGCAGTTGCTCTCTTTCCTCTAAACAAAATAATGAACAACATAAACTGATGAACAAAAACAGACCCAGAGAAAGAGAAGCAGTGATCAGACTCTCAAACCTCAGAGGGAAGGTAGAGGAGAGTGGGGGTAAGGGAGAGAGATCAAACAAAGGACTTGTGTGCATGCATATAAGCCTAGCCAGTGGCCATGGACAATTGGGGGGTGAGGGCATATGTGAGGAGGGATTTGAGATGGGAATGGGGGAATGAGGACAATTATGTGATACTATAATCAATTAAAAAAAAACAAAAGGAGCTCCTGGAGCCTCAGGGCCCTGAGGAACAGGGGCGCAGGAGTTCATGCATGGGCCAGGGGAGGTTGAGAGTGAGAGGAAGAATCCCTGGGCCTAAAAGAGGCAGGCAACCTACACACATACATGCATGTGTATGTACAGCTGGCGAGTCTAAATAAACTATGGACAGTACCAATGTCAACTTTGTTTTGATAGTCTCCTATAGTTATGCAAGATGCTACCATAGGGGAGGCTGGGTGATGGGGTGCATAGGACCTTCCAGTGTCTCCCTTTGCATCTGCCTATGAATCTGCATCTTTTTAAAGTGAAGTTACAGGCTATCACAGACTGTGAGAGCTGGCACAGTGTGAATATATTTCAATTCTGAATAACATAGCTAAAAACAAGTATTCCTTAGCATTATTACATAGTGGAAAGCACTTGGAATAAAAGGGAAATTTATATATTTTAAAAAGTTTTTAGAAATATTTGAAAGAAGAATGAAGAGAAATGTACTTGTTTTGTTTTGTTTTTTACATTAAATGAGTATCACGTAGGCATTAGGGGAAAATGTGCTAATTTTCTAATGTTGTTATATAATTGACTTTGGTTTGAATATTAGTTATTGTCCCAAAAAGATGAGTCATTTTTATGTCTTTGGAACTTATAATTATCAAATGATGAATAATTTCACACAATAACCAAGTTGTTATTAAACATTTGCACATTTGAGTGGACAGGGAGGCATCCTAGACATTGACGATGAAATAATTTTCTTTCCTTCTTCTCTCTACATGGCTTTATTTCCAGAAGGTATATTGATATGTTGCCTCTGGGAATATTAATCACAAATTATTCTTAGTATAATATTTTTAGAACATGCCAGTATCTTGCATCTTAAAGAAAATTATAAGTAATAAAAATTACCATTTTCCCACAGTAAGTAAGGGGGGGGGGGGAGCTAAATCTTTAACAATTAAGAATTTATCCATTCAATAAGGACTTCTTAAGCAAAAATCTGGCATTTGGGGGTTCAACAATAAACAAAGTATAGTCTCTGCCCTAAAAAAATTTTAATATTCTACTTGTTTACTTTTACTATATAAGTACAAACAGCCCCATAAGCACAGAGATAGGATTTGTCCTACAGGTAAATCAAAATGTATTAATAGATGTGGAGCCCTAACCGGTTTTGCTCAGTGGATAGAGCATCGGCCTGCGGACTGAAGGGTTCCAGGTTCGATTCCAGTCAAGGGCATGTACCTTGGTTGCATGCACATCCCCAGGAGGGGGTGTGCAGGAGGCAGCTGATTGATGTTTCTCTCTCATTGATGTTTCTAACTCTCTATCACACTCCCTTCCTCTCTGTAAAAAAAAAAAAATAATAATAATAATAATAAAATGTATTTTTTAAAAGAACTTTGCTTTTTAAAAAAAAAATAGATGTGGAAGAATTCCACCCTATACACTCAGACATTTATGGTGCATATTAGCCTTTTTAGTCTGTTTTGATTTAAAAATTATTGTTTTATTTTTAACTGTGCATTTCAAAGCATAAATCTCTTTGCCTACATAAATACAAGAATTACTAAATACAATATGATTTCACTTATATGTGGAATCTAAAGTGGAAAATAAATGAATAAACAAAATAAAAACAGGCTCATAGATACAAAGAACAGACGAATGGTTGCCATAGAGGAAGTGGTTGGGAAGACTGGGTGAAGAGATAAAAACAGCACAAATAGGTAGTAATGAAATAGTCCTGGGGATTAAAGTATCGTGTAGAAAATATAGTCAATAATATTGTAATAACTATGTATGGTGCCAAGTGGATACTTGAAGTCTCTTTAGGTACCACTTTGTAAAATATATGCTTGTCTAACCACTATACCATTCACCTGAAACAAATACAAAATAACATTGAATGTAGAGTGTAATTGAGACATAAATTTTTAAAAGAATAAAATTTGCATGCTATGTGATAATTCCCTTGCTCTCTCAATTTTAGTGAGAGAAGCTAACAGCATTTCCTCTTCAGTCCCTGCAATAACAATCTGTTTTAAGCATTCTGTCTTCAAAGCACTTGGTTGTTTTTCCAGCAGGGGCAGCAGAACTTGGGATTGTGTGGCATCTAAACTGTTCCCATGAGTGGGTCATGAGTGAGGGGCTTACGTCGGTGAAAGATGCTCAGTTACAACAGCCAATCCCCTGTTGAATAAGAACCCAGGGCATCCAAAATAAATGGCTTTCCCTCACAAAGGAAATATTTTACATCACATAACTCAAACATACATGTGAAAATAAATCAAGAAACAAAATTGAACATGTGTAATTTACAAAAAAAAAAATTTCTACCAGCATCAAAATTATATACAAAATAATACTGGTAATTTTTTTAAAGTTGCTCACATCTCAATTATGGGTTTTCATTTCAGATTTTGGGGGTAGAAAATGCAATATCACAGAGCTGGCCTTCCCGTAGCGCTGCTGCCTCTGACCTAGTGCAATGGCCATGCAAGGCACGGTGCACTGCCCAGGAAGCTGCCCACAGATCCGGTGGCACCAGCACTGTACTTTAGACCAGAAGGAGCAGAAACCGAATGCAGCATACCAGCCTCACAGCACCCATGAAACAAATACCTGGTCGCTGGGATGTCTGCTAATATAAAAGGTACAAAAGCTTTCAGAACCATGCTTGCCCACCACAGAGAGGAGGCAGCAAAGCCACATTTGCTCCGCCACCCAGCACTCAGGGATGGCCTGTGATTACTGGACACCTGAAGCCTGAGATGTGAGAGAGTCTGAATGATGTAGGTGCGGTATAGGAGGACTCACAGAGAGAAAGCCACACACTGCTGAGGGCCAGCTTCCTCTGTGCACCACCCTTCCAGATGTGGCTCTAACCAGTCCATATCATGTAAATGGTGTTCACAAATGACAGGATAAATGAAGGACAATTGAATGAGATCTTCCCAGCATCCTTCTTTCAGGAGTCAGACATGGAATTTCATGGGACATGGTACCATTTGAAATACTTTGATAGTTTGGTGTCTACAATTACTAAGGACTAAATTCTTTCACTCAGCAAAACCAATTCATAAATACAATGCTTACCGGTTGTTTATATAGCAAGGGAACAGATCCCAGTGGCCCCATCGGGTAAAGGTTGGCCCAGTGAAGAAAATAGCAGCCTTCGGGATCGGGTGGGGTTGTTTTCTATGTGCGCTCTGCTTCCCTCCGAAGGTGTGCATCCAGGATTAACTTTCTATGACACTCCCCAGGGGCAGATCACAGCAGGGGACCACATCAGTCTGAGCTTCCCTCTGGTAAGAAACGAGATTGCACTTTTGTTGAAAATCTCAGCACTGAAAGACTCAATCAGTCATGTTAGACATATGGTATCTCCTCTTGCTCACAAAGGTCTCCAAGGAAAGCAATTTCACAGCCTCCATTAATAGCCTGCTCTATATTTACCCTCCTGTTGCCAGAGAGATGCCCTGGTCAGCCAGCTAAATAGTTTTCTCATCAGATGATAAAATGAAACTTTTGTTTGTTTGTTTGTTTGTTTGTTTAAATATACTAAATGCACTGACTTGAAAAATCCTGAATTTGATAAAAAAAAAAAAAGTCTAACAAAGTAATTTTCCCTAGGAAAAGAACTTAGTACTTAATTAGCACAATTTGGCTTGATTCCTAGACAGAAATGTGAAATACAAACAAGCCAAAACGAAAAACAACTGATAGCTTTTACTTTTAATGAGATCATTGATATACCCCTTAAATGTGTCTTTCTCCTTATATGGCTTGTAACAAGGCTTTTAAAAGTTGTACAAATTAAATGAGAATGTGCATTTAAAGCATTTAGATACAACAATGCAAATGTACTTAATGCACTGAACTGTACACTCAAAAATTGTTAAAATTCTAAGTGTTGTGTATGTATATTTTGCAAAAAAATGTGTTAAGTTACATTAGGAACAGTGGGAAAATATTTAGCACCAGTCTGGCCTGGGCACTGACACAAAGACCCGATGCCAGTCTTAGCTCATGGTCCTGGACCCATTCCCTCCCCTCTTGCCAGTCACATCCCTTATTGGATCTGGGGACGTGGGTGTGGGTTCTATGCAAGAGACGGGGGACAGACAGGGTCCTTAGACAATTAAGACAGAGGTCAATTCCCAACAGTTAGAACAGTATTTGGACATACATCTGGTACTGGCTGAATATCAGTAGTGATGCACTCAGTATTCTTATTACACTTGCAAAAAGTGGTATTAACTACAAAAACAGTGTTAAATGGATCTAATTGAACATTTTCTATAGGGTTAAATTACCACAGAATTCAACCAGGTATTTTCCTAGCACCCTGGGGATCGGCTTGCTCTTTCCCCATATAGGTAGATCATTATATGAATTTATTGGGCCTAGAAAATTGTCCAAGACTCCGAATCAATCATTTCATAATTCTGTATTCAGGCTTAAGGGGATATATTTGAAGATTCTTTGGCGGTAGAATCTGTAGGGCCATGAGTCACCCTAAATGGATACTGTCACCTTCTATGAAGTCAATTCAGTCCTTCAGCCACCTGATGCCTGGGAAGGACCACTACCCCCATAGAGGGGACCACCATAAGAGGGGCAGTTGATGGCTTACACATAGGTGACATCAACTCCAAGGACCGGAGGGGAAATTGAAAGGACTCATTCCTGTACGTCTGTGGGATAACTGATGATTCTCAGAAACGAGATGAGCTGAGGATCTATGCAAGTAGGACAGGGCCACAAACAAGTAAAAAAAAAAATAAAAAATAGATTATTAGAACCGACAGGGGGTGGTGAGAGGGGAGAGTTGCTGAGAGAGATAGCTGACTCATACACAGGGGGTCAGAAACCACATATCCTGCTCTTTTCTCCCAGTGCTAAAAATGCCCTCTTTGATCCTCTCCACCTTTGTCAATATTGCACATCCTCTCAGATTCAGCCCAAAGCCCGTCTCCTCCACAAACTCTTCCCTGATGACCTGAGACAGCCTGGATGTCTCCCAGTCCTGACATCCAATAGCAATGATCATCAGGCCAGTCCATGTTAGCATTTGATTCTGTACTAAACTGTTGTCCATGCTCGTGTTTAGCCTCAGAGGAGCAGAGAGAAAGGACAGAGACCATGCCACACTTTCCCTAATGTGTCTATCTGAGCACAGAGGAAGTACCTTAAAAATACCACCCATTCAGATTGATATAAAATAGTTTCAAAATGTCAACATCATAGTTCTCCTGAGAAAAATGGAAGCATTATTATAGACCCGAAGCTCTACTAATTTTCTGAAAGAATGACTATTGAGTACTATCATGAAAGCTACTCGCAGGATGTTCAATTTCTTGCCTTAGGAGAACAGCGACAGCAAGCCACCAACTTATTACAAATAACAAGATCATAGGTAGCCATGAAACACCGTCCATCATATGATTTAAAAAATCTCTAAAATGATTATGTAAAAAGTAACTCTAATGAGAATTTTAAAAACTTATTCTGTCTATTGTTTCTGGAATTAACCCCAAGGAAATTACTGCAAATTCAATTACATGGTAGGCACAAATTAGCGCAATGTTGTAATTATTTTTGGTAATTAAATGCTAAATAAACTAAACAGTAAATCCTTTAATTAGCATTGGCACACATGCTTGGGTGGGCTAAATAAGGAAAGCTGTAGGTAATATATTTTAGAGTAATTCAATGAACATTAAAAATGATTTGCATTAATAGCTGAATATTCTATCCTATAGTCATCTCTGGCTACTTAATGTTATTCCTGGCTTTCAAGGTTGCAGATTTTTCTTTATGTTGTTTGATACAGGCATTTTCAATCTAGGGATTAATTATTCCTGGGGGTTGAAATAGGTACAAGCAATTCAAATCAAAGAAGGCTATTGTGACCTGCTCTAGAGTTTTGAACACATTGTGGGCTGGGGCTGTTTGTGCTGGCATTCCCTTTTTGGAATTCTCTTTTTCTCTGCAAGAGCAGTCTAGTGTTCTACTGATTTATTTCACAGAGTCATAACAACACCCTTGACTTTAGGGATATACTAACTAGCAATCTGGGGATGACCCTGATGAATCTGTTAGATGAACAAAGCCTTCCAGCATTTTGGAATGAGTAATATTCTCCCAAGTAAAAGAACATCCAGTATCTAATTGTGGCAGCCCATGAAGGAGTCTGAAATGGGGATTCTTCTTGAACATTAGGATGGAAAATTGCTTTATCATTGTATCCAGCATTCATTTTATCACTGGCTTACTTTTAAGATTATTTCGTAATGGAGAATCTCAAAGATTACAAAGGTAAACAGAATAGTATAATAACCATGCACCTATTACCAAACTCATAGCAAGTCTTAGTTCAACTACACCTCCATCCATTTCCTCCCTCCTACAATATTTAAAACAAATGCTATAAATACAATTTTACCTGTAATTTTTTCCAACATGCATTTTATCTATTGAATTTTCATTTTTTTTAAAATAACTCATTTTTAACATAACTACAATATCATTAACATACACAAAAACAGCAGTGATTATTATTTCTTAATATCATTCAATACCCATTGTTCTAATTATCATAAGTATCTTATTTTATGGTTTATTTAGAATTAGAATCAAAGTAATTTCTACACTTTGCAATTGGTTGTGGCTTTTAAGTTTCTTTATCTAAAAAATTCTCTCTCCATTCCTCTTTTTTCTATGCTTTTGTCTGTTGGAGAAACCAGACTATGGGTCTTGTACATTGTCTCATAGCCTGGATTTTACTGATCACATCCCCAATGTAGTTTAACACATTCCTGTTTTCTATAACTTAAGTTGTCAAAATTCATACACACACCACCACCACCACCATCACCACCACCACCACCACTTAAATACAGCTTTCTTCCTTGGGAGTGTTAAAAACAAAATTCAACTGAGTAAATCTGAAGATCTAATGGGTCTTATTCAATGATTGATGAATCAGGCAGCATCCCATGGAGTAATTAGAAAGGAGTTCTGAAGACCTGTACAAAATGAAAGACTTTCATACGCAGAAGGGGGAGAGCAAGGAAGATATTCTAGGGAAGAGTGGATTGTTTCAGGCAAGGTCACCTTCCATGGGGGGACGGTGAGGTATTGAGTCTTGGTTCCCTGAAATGACTCCATTTTGAGCCCGCTGTTTCTTTTTTATGTTTTAAGGAGGAACATAATGTCTAATTGCTTCTTTTTCAATGAATTTAGCATCCATCCATGGTCATCACCTAAATCTAGTAAAATATATCAGGCACTGCAAAATTGTGTTACTTTAATCCCATATTTTCTTCTCAATTTCTCAAGTGGAATAATTCTGTGGTTCTATTATAAAGTCAGCTTTGAGAGTTCTGAATAAAAACAAAATCCTTTCATTTATTTAAGTGCATACTGTTTTCCCATGACAGAATTTTTAAGTCTATTTTGAAAGTCAACCCTCCTCTTTCCTTAATTCCAAGGCCTAACCTTTGGAAAAGAAAGTCGGAAAGAAATTAGCAAATGTCTATGGAGGGGAAAATACATTGAGAGAAATTCTAAAACTTTATCCCGTGAATTTATATTCAGTTAGAGAGATTGGAATGCTTCTTTGGCATTATCAGTGCCCCAGTATCCTGGTAAGAAGAGACATTCTGGAGGTTTTGGTGAGTTCAGAGTCTACACAGTAGTGCTGGCTCTATTACAGCAGGAGGTTAGCAATATTTATTTATATCTTATTAAGATGACAAATAGGTGCACTGGCCAGCAAGGCATCTTTCCTCTCTCAACAAAAAGATTTCCTTTCAGTTGTTCCCAATTCTCTCTTTAGCGGGGGTCTGACTGCACTCAATGAATTCGGTCCTAGATCTAAGGCTAAGCATGTGTCAGTGGGCAGAGCTGTCCACAGCTTTGACATGGTATGGGAGACATTGGGGCTCACATGTCTTCTCTCCAGAGCATTCACCCCACCCTGAGTTAGCATACCACTGACCAGAGAGCCACGTGCTCCCTGCATTTGGCTTATGAAGTCAGCAGGAGATTCCTGAGGGGAGGGCTGGCGAGACTCTGCCAGCAGCTGGAGGGCCTGAGGCTGCTGGAGTCACTTTAAACTTTTGCTTTGCCAACAGCTCTGGGGAAAACCAAGGAGCTTTTTCAGAAACGACAAATGGAAACGTAACATGTTCAGGATAAAAGCTAACCACAATGTAGGCACATAGTTTGACTATGTCAGATTCAACTCCATCCCCTCACTTCTTAGCCAGAGTCCCAGGGCACCTATGACAAGGCCACTCTGCTCCCTAGAGAGCAAGTCACACCACATTAAACTCACATTAGGAAGCAAGGTCTGGTAGAGGGTGTATTTTTGCAACTTGTGAAAAAGGTATATAAATGAATTACATTTATCAATTTACTCATTTAATTATCTTCATCAATAAAACGCAGTTAAAAAACAAGAATGATGACAGAAATTGAAGAGGTAAGTACATTTGTACGACACGGACGCATGCAGACACCTTTGTCACCATTGCTTTGTGAGCAGACAATCCATCAACTCCTAATCAGGGTGGCCCATCTGTGTGTGTTAGGACTCTCTTCTCACTTATTTATAGACCCACCTAGAGAATAAATCAACCAGAAGGCATCTTACCCACAGGCATGGTCTGATTTTGAATAAATCTTCCTGCCACTGGCCACTGTATACTAGTTTCCCGCTGGTCCTCAACAGCCTTCCTGGTCTCTACCAATCCCGGTGAAAACAGGTTAATAAGGCAACCTGCCAAGCGGTCTAAGGCAGCTCATAGCACCAGGTCATGGGCCTGATCACGAAGGGCAAACAGAGCCTCCACATCCTACATGTGCACCTCACTGCAATAAAGTTCTTCACCATTTTGCCACCTTGGATTATTAGATTCAGAGAATCATAAAAGGTGTTGACATGTGTAACATGCCTTGCCCAAATTCAGGAAGGCATGGGTATTACTGTTATTTTAGCTGGAAGATATGGCTCATCTACTCAACCCCCCTCATTTTTCGGGAAAGGGCTCTGAGGCTTGACAGTAACTACCATTAACCTGGGCAATAAAAGCTATAGAATCTAAAAGATTGGTCACCTATAAATTAGTATCTCTATTTAGTTGAGTGCCACTCAGCACTAGCACCAAAACATGTCAGTATTTTCCTCTCGTGTATCTTCATGTTTACAGCCTTAAGACTATAGAATGTAATTTTTTAAGTGTGGGCTCTGCAGTCAGATTGCTCAGCTTCTGATGCTGGCTTCACCATTCGGGAGCTCTGAGAGCACTGACAAGCTATTTAGTATTGTGAAGCCACTGTTTCCCCATCTGTCAATTGAGGATAATAATATTTCCTATTTCAAAGGTATGTTGAAAGAGAAAGCAAAATAATATAGTAAAAAATATTTACCCCAAGAAAAGTACCTAAGCTATGAAAAGTTTGAGTACTAGTATCATCTCTCACCTGCACAATAAATGATTCTGCTTTCTGCAGAAACAAGAGCTATGAAGTCGCTTGAAAAGTAAACCACCAGCCTTGGGGAGCAATATGTGAAAACATATTCTGGAACATGACAGGCCCAGTGATTCCCTCCAGAGTTCAGACCATCCTCCAAGACAGGGTCAATCCACTCATGGACCTGGGAGAGAGCAATCCCTGACTAGACGGAGCATCTTCACTAGTCTAATCTAAGTGCAAAACAATTTCTCTGTGAGGCCTTGGGATGTTATTTCCAGATTATTCTCTCTACTTTACACCTCCCACAAATCCCTGCCATCACCAAGAGCCATCTGTACTTAAAAGAGAACCAGTCTCATCCTGGGGAGCTCACCTGGGAACTGCCTGATGAATGTGCTGTACTGTAATTGCTTTTTTACTTCTTTATCTCAATCCCTTCGAAGACTAGAAGCTTTGGAGACCATCAGCTGTAACTTCCTTATCTAATGCTTAAATGAGTGCAGCAGATACAAGGTGCCCATGTACATGTGTTGGAAGAAAAAGAATGGAGAGAGAAGAGGAGAGCCTGGACATTCTGACCCAACAGCACAGAGCTACTCTGAAGGAATTGTGGCCTTAACCAGATCCCTCCCGCCCTCCTAGTCAATGGAGCGGAACTGGGACAGAAAGTAGGAGACTTCTGTGTCATCATGGGGAAAAGCACTGAGGAATGCTTAAAATAACTGCAACCGTCAATGTTGGGTAGATTTAGGGGAAAAATGTGAAAAATCACTTTAAGATTTCTCTTCATGAGAGACTCATGGTAAAAGCATTGGAAATTTCCTTTCAGACAGATCTTATCTACTCTTGCAATAAGTTTCAGTTGTACCCACTTGACTAGAAGAGAAAAAAAAAAAAAAAACTAAACAGAATAATCAAACAAAAAGCCATTTTTTTTTTCTCTATGGCCAATTTTCATTCATATAGCAAATAAATCATTTCCTTCAGTATAACATATCTATTTTTGTTAGTACATGTGACATGGGACTCATAGAAATGTATTCTGTAACACATGCTGCTTTATTGATTTTTATTCCAAATACTTATGTAGTTTTAAAGGAAATTACATTTTTTATTATTTCTTTAGTCTAATAATACTATGCAGAAAATGTCTGCTACTCAAAAAATTTTGATTTTTTTAATTGTTCTCCAAAAAATAATATTGACTGTTCTGTGTCAATGACTTTCTTTAAAATATATATAATATATACTTCATTGATTTTAAGAGAGGATGGAAGTGAAGTAGAGATAAAAACATTGGTGAAAGAGAAACATCTATTGGCTGCTTCCCCCACATCCCCTACTGGGGATCAAATCCACAACCCTGGCATGTCCCCTGACCTGGAATTGAACCAGTGACTGCTTGGTTCATGGGTGAACGCTCAACCACTGAACCACACCAGCTGGGCAAATTTTTCAGATATTTTAACACAAAATCACCCTATCTCCATTCTGTTTTCTTGTTAAATATCTTTGTAAGAAAACTAAGCATTTTTATTATCATCTGATCCAAATTACCATTTCAGCTTGCTTCCATTAATAAGCTACTCAGTGCTGTTACTGGTTGCCCCAGGGCAAATGGATAGAAGATCAATATGTTTTATAGATTCATGCTTGTTATTTTAGTAATCATCTCATTACATCAGTAAGGAATAAAGGTAGAAGAAATGGAGGAAAGCAAGAAAGAGGGAAGGAGGGAAGTATATAGGGAGGAAGGAAGGAAGAAAGGAACAAAAAAAAAAGAAATACAGTAGAGTTTTATAAACATTAAGTTTAAATATCAAGAAAAGGTATTTCTTATTGCTGTGAATCAACAGCCACCTGAATCACAGTGACCATAACATTCCTACTGTATTCTCTAAAGGCAAGTAAACGATAAAAAGTTCATCCCACTGCTGGATATGTCAGGACACATCATTAAGCACATAGAAATTGAGAGCTTGTGTTTATTATGGTCTTTCATTTTATGTATAATAATTATTTTCTCCAAATGAAACACTTTTCTAATATTTAAGTAAAATATTGTGAACTCTATTCATAGGACAACAGCTTGTGTCTTTATAAAAACAAAGTTCCATTTGCACACCCCTGATGCCAACACTCAAATCCTTAGAAACTGGCCCACTAGACTATGCAAAAGGAACCACACTAATAACCTAGGTTGAATATTCCCCTTATCTAAAGAAAGTTTCAGAGCTGGGACACATGCCAAGAAAAAAACAAGCCATTTGTTCTACTTTCTAGAGGTCTGAACAGAAAGAAGGCAGCATTACCGCAATGTGATTGCACTTGAAATCACACACCAGAAATGATACAATGAGATGGAAATCGAAGCAAGCAAAGGAAGCTGCATATTGGTATCACATGTTCCCATTAAACGCAAAGCCCAGAAAGGGCTTCTCCTTCCATGTATGACCTTGAGACCAGGTAGAAAGAACATGTCAACCAAAAAAAATCACATGTAAGTATAAAAAGAGGGAAATTCAATAAGTCACATCTAGCATTGCAACTTCTAAGTCATCTCAAGGCTTTCAGAATCTTGACCAGATGATTTATTTATTTATTTTTGTTTGTTTGTTTGTTTGTTTGTTTGTTTTTTGTTTTTGTTTTTAAATATATTTTTATTGATTTTTTACAGAGAGGAGGAGAGAGGGGTAGAAAGCTAGAAACGTCGATGAGAGAGAAACATCGACCAGCTGCCTCCTGCACACCCCCCCACCGGGGATGTGCCCGCAACCAATGTACATGCCCTTGACTGGAATTGAACCTGGGACCTTTCAGTCTGCAGACCCACGCTCTACCACTGAGCCAAACCGGTTTCGGCTTGACCAGATGATTTAAAAAGGCATTTTTAAATCTTCTAAAATAACTATTTCTCAGAGTAACCAGAATATTTTTTTAATGAGAAAAGAAAAGGAAAAGAGGCAAAATTTCTCAGAATGAGTAATTTTTAAGAAGTACTCAAAAATTTCAATAGTACTCTCAACAATCAGGCCAGATAAGTTTCCTCTTTTACTTTTATTTTTTACAGTGACCTCTTACTATTAAATATTATTTTAAGTGTACTCAAAATTGTGACTAACCATAGTCACAATCACAGTCCTTTTGTAATGACAAATGTCATATTCTTGATGATTACTAAGAAATACAAAAAAAATTGTAAATTTATTTTAACTTTTAAAAAAGTTTTAGAGTCTGATTCAAATGGCACTGCAAGTGTGATGTTATTTCTAAATGTCTCCATTTAGAAGCTCATGTTCCCAATCCCTTCGATGTCTTCTCAAGTTGAGGCATCACTGACCAAACTTGAAGAAGGTTCTCTGTGCAAGACTGCAATCTACAGGAGCTCAGGAGTGTTATGGGAACAATAAGAAAAGTAGCTGGGACTGGTCTCCCTCCTGCCCTGCCTTGCCATCCCTGAGATGTGCATAGCTATGGATGTGTGCTAATGTCTTTATTCAAATTCTAATTGATCCAAACATTTTCCAATGTCTTCTGCTAGTTACAAATGACCTGTCTCCCCTGAATATCTTTAACTCTTACCATTGCAAAATATAACTCTTCATGCCTATTGTTCTTTTTGAATCCTATGTTTCCTGAAGTCTGGGACTTTGAAAATCACTTTGTAGTCCCCTCTAACATCTGGCTAGAACAATGTTTTGTACAAAGTGAAAGCTCAATGAAATTGCTATGACAAATAAAGAAATCTATCAATGCTTTTCTTCCAAAGCTCTTCCCTAATTTCCTCCATGTGTCCTTAGCTCCATTTTCATGGAAGAGCCAATCAGATCAGTTCCAGGCACCTGAGGACATGAAAAAACTGGGCAGATTCACTCCCCTAGGTGTGAAATACTGTTGGAGAGGGCAGGCCAAAGGCAAGGCTATCGCTGATATGATCACAGAGAGGATGAGAAAGAGTAGGTACAGAAATTAGATGGGAGGAGGTATTGTGAGATGGGTAAGAACAGTCTCTGGATTCAAATTCCAGCCTTGCCACTCATTTGGACAAGGTTATGACTTCCATGTGACTCAGTTTCCTTGAGTATAGAATAAGGCCATGATAGTACCTCTCTCATAGGGCTGCCGTAAAGATTAAAAAACGTGTGACAATACAAGTAATTTTTATAGTGTTTCTGACAATGCTAAGTACTCTTAAATGCCTCTTGGTGTTATTGGAGAACAGACACCAACATCTAAAATTCTACAGTCAAATATAGAATAGCTAAATGGATAAAAATATCCAACAATAGGATACCTACAAAAGACTCACTTTAACCTAAAAGACACACATAGTCTGAGAATGAATAGAATGTAAAAAGACATGTCAAGCAAATGGTAACCAAAAAAGAAAAAAGAAAAAAAAAGCAGGGGCATATATATCAAAATATAATTATATTTTTATTTTATTTTATCTTTTTTTTTTTTTTTTTTTTTGGTCAAAAGTATTACATATGTCCTCTTTTTTCCCCTATTAACTTCTTCTGGCCTGCCCCATCCCCCGCCCCAAGCCTTCCCTATCCTATTGTCATTGTCTATGGGTTATGCGTATATGTACACAAGTTCTTTGGTTGATCTCTTCCCATTCACCTACCCTCCCACACACTTTAAACTAAAAATGGTAAAAAGAGACAAAGAAGGTCATTATATAATGATAAAGGGGTCACTACATCAAGAGGATATAACAGTTATAAATATTCATGTGTCCAATTGTAGAGCACTAAATATATAAAGCAAAAGGTAAAATAGCTAAATAGGGAAGAAACAGTATAAAAATTGTTGAGGAAGTTAATACCCCACTCTCAACAATGTCAGTGTGGAAGGCGTAGGGATAGATACGGAGTCATGCAGACCTGGTTCCCATCGGCTTACTGGCTCTGAGTCTGTGATGGAGCCCCATGGAGCCTCTTTGAGCCCACAGTCTTCATCTGGATAAATCTTGAAATAAGAGCAAAGTAAAGCACAGCTTATAACCCTGATAAACTAAATGATATCAGCAAGTCACCTCTCTCTCTCTCTCTCTCTCTCTCTCTCTCTCTCTCTCTCTCTCTCTCTCTCACCTCTATCTCAGTTTTTATATACATTGAATAAAGAATATCTGCAGGCCCTAGCTGGGTAGCTCAGTTGTTAGAGCACTGTCCCAATTCACCAAGGTTGCTTATTTGGTTTTGTTCTTGCTTTATTTTTTTTTCCCCCAGCTCACACTGAGAGAACATATTTGTGACCACTTGTAATTGGAATTTCTAATCATGATATTTGAAGATTTTTTTCACACAAAAGGAAATCCTATTCCTGAGAATGTCATTAAAAAGACAAGCTGCCACCAAAACAATTCAAAGGCAGATAAAAAAAAACAAGCTCAAGCTGAAGCCAACTTGTTTCTGAATGCTCTGAACTGGACAGGACAGGTGTCCAAAGCTCCACCTTCCCTAAGAGATCAAAGGGAACTTCAGGAAGGGACAAGATGCACACACACACAGGGACTGCTAGATGCCATGTGTTACCTGCTTGGTAATGTGTGAGGTTCCTGGAAAAACACAGTGAAGTTAAATGAACTGCTGGTATATACTAGTATTTCTCCACAATAGTAGCTCAGTCGCATCAACTTGAACTTGAGAAAGTTCTTTTTCTGGCATATAATCATTATGTTTGTTTTGAAATAAAGCTAGCATTAAAACAATGCTTCCTTCTCCTCTGAAGGTTTGAATATAGCTACAAAGCTGAGATGAGAGCTACATGTGTTTTACTAGGCTATTACCTGTCAGCAAGCTGCAGAGGAAGGGAATTAAAGTTAGCACAAGGACTTCTGGCTAGCAGAACACAACAAGTGGAGAAAATAAAAAGCAATGAATGGGACATTTTAGAATTATTTTCCCTTACAGAAAAAAAAAAGAAAGAAAGGAAGGAAGGAAGGAAGGAAGGGAGGAGGAGGGAGAAGGAGGGAAATAAAAATGAGGTTGAACATCAATAATATGAATCATTTTATGTGGCAGGAACTGTACAGCTTTCCAATAATTATCTCAACAACTCTACAGAAAGGTATTACCCCTAACTCACAAGTCTGAGAGAGGTTATGAAATTTGTGCAAGTTTGTGCAGCTGCTACGTGGCCCATGCACGACCCTCTTCTTCACTCTGCCATTCTCTCACTGGAGAAATAAGACTGGCCCATGAAATGATTAATAAAGCATATAAAGCAATCCCAGGTTTGAATAAAGAAATTAGTATAGGAGAAAAATTTAGAAGAAGAATATAGAGATGTCCAAAGGATAAAAGTGATCGAAACAAGTGCATTGGAGTGGAGGGTTGCCTTAATGAAGGTCTTTGATGGGGGAAGTGGGGTTTGGAGGGTGAGAATGCGTGAGAGTGGCATTGCTGATAAAGCACGATCCTGAACAAAGGCACTGAGGTCCTGAGGGGGGTCTGTGAAACCCCAGAAGGTCTGTGTGAGGAAATCACTGCATAGCTTATCATCCAATAGGAACCATTTTGAGAATGAAGGGGGCCTTGACTAGACATCCACCACAGTTGCCTGGGGCAAGGCAGGCTGACCCAGGATCCACACACCCACCAGTCCAGTACATGGAAATGAGCTAAGTAAAATTTTATGTGCATTTTTTTAGGAAAAGGTTTACAGTTTTCATGAAGTCTATATTAGGGAAACAAGAAATGTCACCATTTCAGTCTACAAGTTGTATGGACACATGAGAATGAACAAGGAGGTGGCCAGTGTGGTGGAGATGTTGAGTCTGAGGCACTAGATAGCTAATATTAACATTAACAGGAAGATGGAAGTTTGAAAGAATATGGAGAGAAAGTTTGTAACTTTGATTTTGGATATGTTCAGATTGAGGAAACATTAAAAAACCCAGATGAAACCCTAGTGAGGTGACTCGGTTGGAGCATTCTGCTGAACCAAAAAGGATTTCTGGTCTGGGTGCATACAGGAGGCAACTGATTGCTCGCGCTCGCGCTCTCTCTCTCTCTCTCTCTCTCTCTCTCTCTCTCTCTCTCTCTCTCTCTCTTCCTCTCTCCTCGCTATCCCTTCTCTTTAAAAAAAAAAAAAAAAAAAAAAAAAGTCAATAAACATTTTTTAAAATCCAGGTGGAAACATTCAGAAGTCCAAGATAAACTAGTAATTAAATTCTTGGATCTAAAGCACATGTGTCAAACACAAGGCCCGCGGGACAAATCCAGCCCACCAGGCCTTGCAATGTGGCCCGCACCGCGCTGTCATCACTGCACTCCACTGTCAGTTTATGACATTGTCAGTTTATGACTGTTCGGTAAACCATTTGGCCCGCGATTTAGGCTGGATTTTAGATTTTGGCCCCTTCTCTGATTGAGTTCGACACCCCTAATCTAAAGCTTGGGAAAGAAACATTTAAGAATCCATAAAACAAATATGAAGTAGATATCATAGAAGTATCTGAAAAGATCAGAAAAAAAAGGGAGAGAGAGAGAGAGAGAGAGAGAGAGAGAGAGAGAGAGAGAGAGAGAGAGAGAACTAAACTTGTCTCTATGTCCTAGGCTTGAATAACAATAACAAAATCCTACCTTGCTTAGGATTTTCTATCATGCGTGTTTATACCCACAGCTGCAGTGCCAGTGAAACATTATGATAAGGGCAGAGAGAAAATCTCTAATTCAGTGCTATCCATCCTCTTTATATGAATGGAAATCTGATGGACCCATGCCCAAGAAGGAAAGGGTTACCCCGTGTTTATAGCTGCGTCAGCTATTCGCCAGAGCCCTTGCTGGTCTGGAATCTCTCAGAGCAGCAGGTTGAGAGCTCTTGTCCCTTTAATTAATCAGAGAGATCACGATGTTCCAGGCCTGTGCTGTTTGTGAGAGAGAAGAGGTTGGGTAGGTGCTGAATGTACTCCAAGCAAGGAATTCATGAGAGCAGATGCCTAATCCAGATATTCAATTATCACTGCAAATCCCAGGGAAAGGAGCCTTGCAGGCATAGAGAACAGCATTTTGGGACACGGAAACTGATAAGGTGCTGCTGCCCCCTGGAACACTGTCCAAAACCAGGGACAGGTGAGAAATGGTAGGGAGGTAAACACTTAGAAGCCAAAATATATTGAAAATGTGTTCCTAAAAGAATACACTACAGCCGTGGTCGGCAAACTGCGGCTCCTGAGCCACATGCGGCTCTTTGGCCCCTTGAGTGTGGCTCTTCCACAAAATACCATGGCCTGGGTGAGTCTATTTTGAAGAAGTGGCATTAGAAGAAGTTTATGTTTTAAAATTTTGGCTTTTGCCAAAACTGGTTTGGCTCAGTGGATAGAGTGTTAGCCTGCGGACCAAAGGGTCCCAGGTTTGATTCTGGTCAAGGGCATGTACCTTGGTTGCGAGCACATCCCTGGTGGAGGGGAAGCGGGATGGGGGTTTGCAGGAGGCAGCTAGTTGATGTTTCTCATCGATGTTTCTGGCTCTCTATCCTTCTCCCTTCCTCTCTGTAAAAAAATAAAATATGTATTTTTTTAAATAAAAAATTTGGCTCTCAAAAGAAACTTAAATCACTGTATTGTTGATATTTGGCTCTGTTGACTAATGAGTTTGCCAACCATGCGCTACACAAATTATCAACTCCTAACCAACTGCAGCGCTGTGTGTTATTAGGATGAGTTGTGTGAAGACTGACATCAAGTTATTGCCCAGCAAGAATCACAGAGAAAGTCTCTCTGTTTTAAGGTTGTTTGATGAGGAACAGTAATGTGTTTACGTTCTATTGTGATACTCAGGAACCACACATAGGCTTTCCACATTAATAAAGATGACATGTAAAATATGTATTTAAATCAATAGTGTATGGGAAAACTGGGAACTTGGGAATACAGTGAATTTCAATAAATCAAACACAGTGTCAACAGCCAACAGATTTAGTAAATACTCTGAAATATAAAAGTAAGAAGAAGAAATATTTTTAATGCATCATATGAATCAACATCAGGTAATGCTGTTCCCAAATGCCAATGGCGGTGTCAGTCTCTACAAGCAGGTTCCATTCCAGCCCTCACCTAGTCACGGTGCACTGGACCATCGGTAAGACTCTGTCCCTTGGTATCGGAAGGAACATCATTTGCCTCGGGTGCCAGTGCTGAATTAGCTACTGCCCTCCGCCCTCTATGTCTGTCCCTGGAGCATTTGTGTTTTTCCATCAAGGTGTTCCCAGTGCTTAACAGGATGCTTGACACAGAAAGGGAGTTCAAGAAGTCCTAGCCTAAACGAATGTGCCTAGACTAGACTAATTGATCTGAGAGAGAGAGAGAAAGAGAGAGAGAGAGAGAGAGAGAGAGAGAGAGAGAGAGAGAGAGAGAGAGAGAGAGAGGGAGAGAGAGAGAGAGAAGCCCCTCACTGGGGATCAAGCACAAACCCTGGGCATGTGCCCTGACCAGGAACCGAACCAGGAACGCTTTGGTGCACAGGATGATGCCCAACCAACAAAGCCGCACCAGCCAGGGTGAAAAGAGACCCGTGAACTCACTGAATTGGAAGTGAGCTCAGTTTACAGTCTGCCCTTTCTGTAGGTTCCGAGGGAAACAGAAACAAATACCCCAGTGTTGTCACAGCTGCACCTGGCCTCACAGGCATGCACTGTTTCACGGTGGTCATTTGGAGGAACATGTAAAACTGAAATACACCGAGCAATATGTCATTTAAACGAGTGTCAAATATACTTTATGGTACATATTAAGATGCCATGAATTTAAGTGAGGAAAAAATTTTTTTGATTCTTTAAGTGCCCCTCAGCATTGAGTCTTGTTTCTGCAAAACTAGGCAGGGGGGAGGGAAGGAGGAAAGATCACATTTAACTTTCTAAAATGTATTTCATAATATAGAAAATAATTTCCATGACAATTTACTCTTTAAGTAGAAAACATTAAAGTGTAGAAGTAGAATTTTGAGATTAAATATTTCTTTGATTTTTATTATTAAGATGATGATGATGATGATGATGATGATTACTAATTAGTATTTCAAATGTAAGATTTTTAAAAAGAGCACTTTTCACCCTGGCTGGTGCGGCTCTGTTGGTTGGGCATCATCCTGTGCACCAAAGCGTTCCTGGTTCGGTTCCTGGTCAGGGCACATGCCCAGGGTTTGTGCTTGATCCCCAATGAGGGGCTTCTCTCTCTCTCTCTCTCTCTCTCTCTCTCTCTCTCTCTCTCTCTCTGTCTCTCTCTCTGTCTCTCAGATAAATTAAAAAATATTTTTTTAAAAAAGAGAATTTCTCTTTTCCTTTTGATTTGAAAAAATAATTTCAAATACTTTTTAGAGGATGGTCTGATTTTTCTTTCCTAGAGCAGTTGCTTTTACTCCCAAGGTACAAATGACACCAGGAGGATAAAAAGGAACAACAAAGATTATAAAATCTAAACACTTCTCTATTATGCTTAGAGCACTGTGTCCTAGACACATTCGGGAGGATTTTATTCTTTTGAAATATCATCTACCTTCATGACATTTTCTCCAAGTTATCATTGAGCAGTGTCAGGGAAACTGATGAACACATTTCGATTCTAAAATTGGGAACTTAAAATAATTAAATTCACTTAATAAGGCCTGTATGAAACATCATACAAATCCTGCTGGAGACATGAGAAAATTAACTTTTGATTTTTATTTATTTTTTGCCTAATTTCAAATCAATTAACAACCAAAACAAAGGCTTAGTGCAAACTTTGTATCAATTTAATCTAACTAAACTGGTATTTTCTAGCAAAGAATATTTATGTAAACTAACGGGAATGAAACTATAATTTATATTGTTGAAATAAATGTACTTTTCTGGTTAAACATACTTCTTTGTGTCCTTCAATAAGAAATTTAGCCTTTGTTTGTAATAATTTTTAACTTTAAAAGCCTCTCATTTTTATTTAAAACTCAAATGCTATAAATCAGATGCTTCTGAAAGAAAGAAATTACTTAGGTCAGTATTGTTTTTTTTTTAAATCTATGAATTAAATTTAAAGCACTAGTAAAATAGTGTCAGAGGTCCAAAAGAACTCAATCTGTTTAGAAAAATACGTTTATCAGACATGAACTTTCAGTTTTCCACTTAACGCCGTTTCCCTGATCTAAAACTAAGAGTTGTTTCTATCATAATTAGAAGATTTTAAACAGCTGCATGACTTTGTTCTTCCAGTGCTTGGAGTGGTTTGTTTTCCTATAAATATGCAAGCCTATCAAAGAAAATAAATGAACTTTATGTGCATCCAAGTTCTATTAGCTCATTAGAGACCGGAATTTCGCAAAGAACAACCAATAAATGAAATAGACACACACGGGCTCCCTGGGGCCCTGATGCCACAGCGGCTCCCAGGGGCTGTTTTCACCAGGGAGAAGGGGTAAATTTCTCCCCCTCAGGGATGTGTTCATTTCTCCACAATGATACACTTGCTTCCTACTCGCTGGTGAGTTTAGGAACGGAGGGGAGCATTCTGATGGTCTCTAAAGAACCCTACAAAGTCTGGTGTAAATAAGAACTTGCTTCTGGAACTGTGAAGGAAGCGGGCATTTCATAATCACACGATAAATGTGTGTAAAGAACGTAAGCCTGAACAAAACGCTGGTCTACGTCCACCATCTTATCAGAGTCTCCCTTTCACTGCTTTTCTCCAGCATCATCAGCATCACTATATGCCCTCTGGTTTCAGGTTCCTCATCTCTTAAGTGAATAGCATGTCGTCAGTGGTCTCCAAGTTGTTTTGAGCTCAAATGTGTTCTGATTTCATACTAAGGTAGCAGAGGCTAAGAGCATGTCATGCCCCCAACTCCAACCGTAGGGATTTTTTTTTTTTTTAATGTAAGAAGAGCCTTACAAATATCACATGATTTCACTTATATGTGGAATCTAATGAACAAAATAAACTGACAAATATAATAGAATCAGAGGCATGGAAACATGGAACAGACTGGGAAATCTCAGAGGGAGGGGGGAGATGGGACAGGAAGAGATTAGCCAAAAAACTTAGGTGCATCTATGCATAACGCGCGGACATAGGCAACAGGATGGTGAAGGCCTGGGGTGGGATACGGATGAAGTTTCCTTGTCCGATGAGTTGGTGCTTATTAGGAAGGACGCCTATTCAGATGGCTGCACAGCCCAAACTATTACTGATCTAACACAGTTATTAAAATTCAGTTTTTATGCATAAATTTACTGAGTGTCTACTATGCCCCTTATTATGTTCTGAGACTCTGACAGTAAAAGCAAGATTAAAACATGATCCTTATTTTGCAGAACCTCACAGTACAGTGGAAATTTCTGTGTTTTTATGTAGAAGATGAGACTTTGAATGGAGAAAATGGAAAACTAAACATTCGAATGGCCTTCCTACTACATGTACAGCCATATGAAGGCACTTCCACTTTCTAGCTGACATTCATTCATTTATTCATTCAGCAGGTATTTACTGCACACTCACTATATGCCTGGCCTGTTCCAGGCCCAGGGAAGAGAGCCATGAATGCTAGAGACAAGAGGAAGCATCTTCGGGTCTGCCTACTGCCTCTTTTCCGGGGACAGTGCTGGGTCCACTTTCCCTCAAATTAATGCGCTGAAACAGTTATTGGAGACTCTACAAGTTGCTAAATGATTGAATGACATAAAATAGAAATAAAATGAAAGTGCTCCCACGTGAGGTTTATAACTTGATTTTTGTTTTCTCGGGTGCAACACTACAGAAATGAGTTATTTACATTCCTTCCCAGGCCCTGCCCTTTGAGCTTTCCCTTCTTTTCTGGATTCTTCTGGGGATGCTAGGGGACCCTCCCTTCCTGGAATACTGATAACTATCTTTAAGCCTCCCTGTACTTTTGCTCATTCTCCTCCTCCCCCTTCTAGGGCTCAAACCAGTTCTCTAGCAGTGGTGAGTCATCTGAGCATAATACACTGGAGATTAAACTACTAAGGGGGAAACTACCAGAGAAAAGTAATATTGGTGCCTATGAAATATTTTGTCTTTTAGATTTCAGTTCATACTTTATTATCTTTAAACCAGATCAGAATCCACAAACTGTTCCTTCAAAAACACCTATAATAGAGCCTTATAATTCTAATTGTATATCAATGTGTGATATTTGATATATGTCTTTCTCCTCTACTACAGGGCACAAAGTAGAGAGACCATGAACATGTGATGAATAAACAATATTGTGTAAATAATTCTCAGAGCCTGCATAAGCACTAGATTAAAGAAAAATCACTAAGTATAAGGTTAATTATACGAAGTTAGGATTTTATAACAAATTAAGAAATAAAATTGGTTTAAAAGGCAGATTCTTTTTGAATAACAATTTAGGTGAAAATAATTTTCAAAGATTGAAATTTCTACCGAAGGAACAAGGAACAATTGTGTATATGATTTCAAAATTTATCAAAACAACTTTATTTAAAGAAAATTTGCTTTGTAAAATTAGATCTTAGCTGGTTTTAATTCTCTGTGTGCAAAAGTAATGAAATGTATTATTTCTGAACATAGTAAATAAATGTACTTTATTTAACCATCATTCTACATGCCTTCTACCTGTTAAAAATAGATCATTTTTATCTGTTTCTGTCTGTTTTAAGCCAACTTCATTCTATTAATCAAACTGACAATCTTAAATGAAAGTCAGTGTTCTATTTGATTTCCTGCCATCAGAATGTGCCTTCAGCCACAAGAACCTTCAAATTGTTTTTGTTTTTCCCCTGGGGAAATTGCAATACAATAAGCTTACAGACAAACAGCCTTAATAAATCAACTGGCTTAGAGAATAAAAGTGATAAATGTACTTAAAAAAGATGTCAGATCCCATTTATTTTTTATTTCACTCTTTCAATACACATGTCTATTTTATGCTTACATATTATCTCCAAATCACTCATTCAACAGGGAGTTTTCAAATTAATTTATTTACATATTGTGTTTAAACAAACACAATAAACAAAACAATCTCTCAATTGGCCAAACAAGGATTTCTTTCTCAGTTAGTCATCACAGGCTGCATTAACTTGTAGGGGAAGTGGATATACTATTTCAGAATCTACAGATTTTTTTTTACCTTGTACCAGAATAGCCGGAATAAATTATTCTGGGATCTAACAAAAATTAGTAATACCTCTGCTTCTGTTAAAATCTGTTCAGCAGCAAGTAATGACAAGTGCACGCAACAGTAGTTTAAAGCATCATGGTTTAATAGCAATTCAGGGGCAGGCAGGCACACTGCCCGTCCCGTCAAGCACTCGGCACTCCTAGTCCTGTCACTTCATGTTCCTCAGTATGTGGGCTTCTGTCCTTGGACTTATTGCCTTAAAGACAGCAAGTGCTCACACAGCAGTGTCCACAGGGAGGAAGAAGCCAAAAGAAGCTGTCCTTCCACCCACAATCTCTTCTATCAAGAAGAGAAATCTTTCCCTGAATTCCCATTTGAGCTCATTGGCTAGAACTGGGGCCCATGCACACCCAGGAGCCAATCATTGTCAAAAGAATGGGGTTACTAGGATTACTTTGAATCAATTGCAATTCAATCCCAGAGGCCTCATACTACCCAGACAAAAGGAGACTTTACTGTTTGCTAAATGAATGAAGGACCACAACCAACCAAAAAGGATATACTTATCCCTCAAATATGCCCAGAATTGCACTATGGCAATTTAATTCATTGACTAGGGAGATGCAGTCGAGTATAATAAAATCAAAGTATAAAAGGTTGACAAAATATTAGCCTTGAATAATTAAAGCTTTAATAAAAGGCTGAAAAAGTTCCTCACTTTTAACATAATTATAAGTGAGTTATAGTTACAATAAAGACTTCATTACTGAATATTAGAGACATTCCCTTTCATTTAGAGACCTTTATCATTTATTAAATGACTTCTGTTAGATTAAATGAACAATTCCTCAAAAAGAAAACGTGAAATTGTAGAGAAGTGTCTAAATGTTAATTTTGAAAGCCCATGACTAATCTTTATGTCATTTCTGCAAAGCTATTTCATTATTAAATATGACCAGTTCTCTGCCTTTTAATACTCTGTCATCAACCATTATTTAGCATTTCATACAAATATTTTTAATCACCTACTTATCAGTCTACCTGTGTCATTACCCCATCACTGTGTCATTTTATCCACCAAGATATCAAAGGGGACTTTTCAAGTCTTCACTTCAACTCAGCTCTACCATTTCTCAGTCCACCATTATATCGATACCCAAAAAAGTTTATTCTGAATAGATTTTCCCTGAGTAATTGTGTACTGAATTCTTCCATGTTTTTCCAAATAGTTTGTTTGGGAACTGAGCCATAGTGGTGCCTGGAGTAGAGTCTCCAATCATTAGTTCATGGAAGGCTCTCCTTTGAAATAGCAACCCATCTGCCCTCCTTCACTTCTCTGGAGCATCCATCTTCTCCATTCTTCCTCTAATATCACATAGACAGTGATACTCCAGGGCATCCTTGCTTGTTTCTGCCCTCAGACAAAATGCTGCTGGACAAGGAGCTTCATATTTTCTAATATTTGTTCCACTCTGGAATATCTTTTTGCTTGCCAAAAGCAATGGAAGCCAAAAGAAGATAGGGCAGAGATGGTCTCCCTATCCAATCTTTCAGCCTGTGCTACTTGCCTAAAAAATGAAACTCCATAGTTCTTATACATTGTCTTAATCCAAACATTAGGTGGAAAGTCATAATTATGTAGTACTTTATTCAGAAAACAAAGCAACTCGAACAAATTTGTAATAATCATCAATTCTGGAAAGTGAAAATATATGTCATGCTCTACTCTCCTGAGTTTTTACAAACTCTTAATATAAGTAAGGCCTTTTGAATCTGTAACATTTTCCCAGTGGAGAACTAATATTTTTTTAGTTCCCATCAGTGATTCGGCTCTACCCATCTGGTAGGTGTAAGGTTTGAGGTAGAGGAAATTGACCACCAAGACATTTTAAAGTAAAGTTTATTCCCCAGTAATGAATGGGACTCATTACGGAGGTAGAGAAATCAGAATTGAAGGAGTTGGGGAGGGGAGAAGGACCCAGCCGGGCTGCCTCCAGATGGACATGGAGGACAAGCAGCACGTGGGCTGGTCTGGGGGTCTTTTTAAGGGAAGGAACAGGAGAAGATTGGACCCAGGGCGGAACAGGAAGGACAGTTGGGCACGCTGATTGGTGGTTCAATGTCTTCGGGATGTTTCTGTGACAGATGCCAGTAATGTCATAACTCCGCCCACCAGTTGGAGGGAGGGAGAACCTCACAATAGGTGTAGGAGACTAGACACTTAACAAGTGTCATTTGTGTATTTTCTGCACTTTTCTTATAAGGGAATGGATGTACAGAAAGCTTAATTAACTTGCTCAAAGTCCCACAGGTATTAAGTGCAAGTGTCAGAAACATAATGTATGTTACCATCCAGTTGGTTTGGTTGTTATCTTCCTAAAACTATTAAGATTTGTTTCACTCTGTGATACCTCACCTTGTTTAAGTGGCTTTCTGCTATGGTTAGCGCATGTCCATTTTATTCCTAAGCTCTGTGATAAACTACATTTACAGTGTGGCTGCTTCAGGCTGTAGATGCTTCCCAGCTGTCATCTTCATCAGGATCATTCATAACTTTGATGGTGACATTTCATTTTTAGTGTGTTTTAACTGCTTCCAAAAGTATACCTCTGAGGCACCACCACCACCAAATTTAGAAAGGCGAAAATCCTAAGAGAAATTGGGTAGCAAATCCCAGACAAGAAGGCATGGCCTTAAATGCCCCTCTATCCCCAGTACCATCTTACCCAATGCTCACTCCTGCATCTCCCTCCTTGTTCTCATCTCAAATGATGCTCACTGTGCTTTGTTCTGGGCAATGAGGGCAAAACATGCACTGATCTCATAAGCCAAACCAACTTTCCCTCTTGTGCTCTGCAGCTTCAGCTCTGATAGCTCCTGTTTCTTGCTCTAATTCCTGGCTTCCCCTCCTTTTAGGGACTCAAAACTCTCTCATTTCCTCTGTGCTACAAACAAAACAAAACACAACAAAAACCATCCTTCAAAATGGCATCCTCCTGGATCACATTCCTGTTAGTGCCGTGGACAATGACATCACAACTGCTTGTTGAACTTCTTAAAACTTCCATTCTTAAAGCCTTCAGTTTTCATCTAATTAAGCCTAGAGTTCCTTTACTGGCAGCCTCAGATGAAAAGATGTTTTCGAGAGGATGGCTCAGGTTAAAAGGTGAGTGGTTAAAAGCACAGGGGCTGGAGCCAGAATCCCTGCGTGGGAATCCTGCTTCTTCCAGTCACTAGCTGCCTAGCTTAGTCTCATTCTCTTGGTTTCTGTTTTATACAAAACGAGATAAAACATAGAATGTATTCATAGAGATGTTATAAGTTAGTACTTCTGACGTATTTAGTAAGTATCTGGCACATAGGAATCATTACTTAGTGTTGGTTAGCTACATTTCTGGGGTGGGGGGAGAGGAGGAAATAACTTTAAATTATTACAGAGTCAAAAAAAAAAAATCTGAGTTAGTAATGCCAGGTTTGGGAAATGCTAAAATTGTACCTTATGTTGTGTATGGAAGGAAGAATTTTATCTCCATACAATAATGTCAAGCCCTGACCGAACCTGTCTGGCTCAGTGGATAGTGAGTCGGCCTGCAGACTGAGGGTCCCAGGTTCGATTCCAGTCAAGGGCATGACCTTGGTTGGGGGCACATCCCCAGTAGCGGGTGTGCAGGAGGCCACTGGTTGATGTTTTTCTCTCATCTATGTTTCTCTCAATCCCTCTCCCTTTCTCTCTGTACAAAATCAATAAAATATATTTTTAAAAATAATAATAATGTTAAGCCCCGAGGAGAAGCATAGATGGCCATGGTTAGGCAGAGTGAAGACAAAATTCTTGGAACAAAGCCCAAGGGCTCTCATGTGGGTTCAGGGCAGCCACATAAGGAGAAGCTGACCCAAAGCGGCCAGAAATCACAAACCATAACATAAGAGAGAAAAGAAAATAGGAATGGATGATTTCTGATGATGCACAATGCTAGAAAACAGCTGTACAACTGATGTATCTTTTCCAAGCCTGTACATAATCAGGCCTGCCCTTGGAAAAGAAAAAGGTGGGTGTTAACAATAGCAGCAGCAACAACTAACACCTAATTTGTGCTAAATTGTGTCCTTGAAATTAGCTTTTCAAAGTGTGCCTATTGCCAAAACTGGTTTGGCTCAATAGATAGAGATCGGCCTGGGGACTGAAAGGTCCCGGGTTCAATTCCGGTCAAGGGCATATATTATACCTTGGTTGCGGGCATATCCCCAGTAGGGGGTGTGCAAGAGGCAGCTGATCGATGACTCTCTCTCATTGATGTTTCTAACTCTCTATCTCTCTCCCTTCCTCTCTGTACAAAATCTATCAAAATAAATAAAAATAAAAAAAAGAAAGCGTCAGCTTTCAGGCTGAGTTTAAAAAAAAAAAAGTGTGCCTATTGACTCGGGCATATTTTAGCAAAGTGAACTGTATTGCTTATTTTCAATACAAAAGGGAATATGAGCTGTGTCAGTTTCTGACTCCTTATATCATCCCAAGAAATATTTGGAACTGTTTGAGATTTAAACTTCTGTTCATCGACATTAGCAGTCATCTCACCACTCAGTACTACCCAGCATCCAGGTCTTGGTGCTGATCTTCATTTCTATGAATTTTAGGAGCCACCATATCTTTTTCCCAACACTGTTGCTATTCTACTGGTGTCTAATTATCTTCTCAGCCTTCTTCTTTGAGAGGAACAATGCTCCTTTGTTTTATCTGACAGACCATTCAAATGATAATCTCTTTTAGAATGAGTTGACATTTTCTTTGTTAGTCTCTAGATTTAAGTACAAGTATTTGAATCTATCTTCAGAAAAATTCATCTCAGGCTCCAAGGGCTTGTGTACCTACTGAGGTCGACCATAACTGTCAGAATAAGATCTACCAATATAACCTCAACACAGTTTTGGGAATGGTTATAATAATGAACTAGTTGGGAGATTCTCATTCTGACTAATTTGGAATTTACATACATTTGACATACTCTGGTTTCAATTGCTCGTGTGTCCTTCCTAATAAGCACACGTTCCTTTATTCATATCCCATGAGTAAGGGGATATGGGACTGAACCACTGAGAACCCAGAAAGATTTCTTGGATTATGTTGCACTTTTTTTTATATATATAAAAGGAATCCATTTATTTAATAACGGATGAAAATCATCAGAAAGATCAAGTAGGAAGCACAGGTGTTATTGGCAAATGTGACAAACCCTGCCACTCTAAACTATTCATGACAGTAGAGGAGTGAGTAGCTACTGAAACATGCAAAGAATCTATAAGATTCTTTGATAGGAACAAGATATTGCCATACTAAACTTTCTTGTTACGTAGTTAGCTCTCCCAGCTACCTCTCTAGTTAAGTGTTACTTAAGCTAATTTTGCAAGGTGTTTTTGTTTTGTTTTAAGCAGCGAATGCATAGTTCCTGCTCATGTGAAACTAGGAAGAAGAAATGTAAACATGAAATGCCTAGAGAAATGTAAAACGATGCACCTACAAGCTCACTGTGGACACCATGCCTGCAAGACCTTTATGTCTCCCTCACCTCTCCCTCACCAGACTTCAACAGCTCAAACACAAGCGCAAAGGTAATCGTTCCGTTCATTTCCTTTTTATTTCCCCTCTCTTTCAATGATGTTTTTGTCTTTTATTATAGGTAGGATTTGTTCAGTAAGATATAATGCCTTAGATACCTACTGACAATTTCTTAACTACTAAGTAACCAATTATCAGACAAAAAAAAATGCCTAAGTGATTTTAGAAATTTTAGTCTCTTGAAGTTTCCTGTACTAAATTCATACATAAAAGGTCCCTGTGCAGACATAGTCCTGAACAAGCAACCCAAGTATTGGATCCCAGTTAATTCAACGTAGCTAATGATGGCATTGTTTGCAATCAATCAATCAGCCACCAATTAATTCACAAGGCTGCTAGAAAGAAAGCTTAGGGCAAAATTCAGGTCCTACCAAGGGAAGTATACTTAGATTATTGATGTTTGCATTAGTCTCTTTGTGTCTCCTTTCTAAACCTCCACCCTTGGTTAATTTCTTCTTTTAAACCTCCTCCAAATCTAGTCAGTTGCACAAGCACTAACAGTGGATCAGGTGTCACCTCTTTAGGGAAACACAACCAGAAAGTCCTACCCACACTATTTATTTGAGTGCCCTACATAGCGTGATGAATGACGACAATATTTTTATAGCCATAATGCAAGTTTCATGAAGTTGATTCTCAGAGCGTCCCTCTATTCAAGCTTCACCGTCCAAGGCAGTGAAGGAAGGAAAACAAATGCACCAAGTCCTGAAAGCCAGGCAGTCCAGGCTCTGTAATGAGAGGGGTAAGCTCCCTGCGCTGTGTGATTAGGTTCTCTCAGTCCGTAAGGCCTACAGTGTGCGTTCCATCTGTGTTTCTGGAAGATGTTTCTCGGAGAGTGAAGCTGTCCCCTCACTGGCCTCAGCTCCAAAGTCACTCTTTTGCATGCTCTGTGCAAATGGTTCTGGGCCACTTCAGTTTTTCCTTTGCCAGCTGGTAGGTAAGGCCTCCGGAGCAACATTACAGGAGTGTTTCACTTCCTGCTTCTGGCCGGCTCGCACATGGTGACCAGCAGCACCCAGCAGCTGCCCTGAGCAGTGCCCTCCAGGAAGTTCTGCGGCTGAGGCTCAGCGCCTCTGGGGAGATGTCCCCACAAACAGCTCTCTGCAGCACCTGAGAGAAGCTTTGCCGTCCAGTGAGCCAGGGCTGTGCCCTCCCCAATGCATTCTCCACCTCGCCCTGCCTGGGGTGCATGGCAGCCCTAACAGCGGAGGCTGCTTCTTTGAGCTGCTAGTCCTGTAATCTGTAGAATGCTCTGTGCTTCTTGCTCTCAGATCTCTTTGCTCCAATCCCTGTTATAGTTAATGTTCTGTACCTTAAACGTTCGGCTTTCGAATTTCTGTGTGGTTTCTCTCTCCTGAGTGGAACAAGACTAGTACATGGAGGAATTAATAAGGATTAATACAAGCATTACTATACATGACACTCATACCCCTTATGCTAGCCAAAGTCAACCAGAGGACAGTGCTTACTTATTATTTTTTAAATATATTTTTATTGATTTCAGAGAGGAAGGGAGAAGAAGAGAGAGAGACAGAAATATCAATGATGAGAGAGACTCATTGTTTGGCTGTCACCTGCATGCCCCCTACTGGGGATTGAGCCCACAACCCAGGCATGTGCTACCCTTAACTGGAATTGAACCTACCACCCTTCAGTCCACAGGCCAATGCTCTATCCATTGAGCCAAACCAGCTAGGGCCTTACCTATTATTGTTTTATTACTGTCACAGATGTTATTTTTATTTTAACAGCAAGATAAATTTAAGATTTTTGAGCATTTATATTACACATGTCAAATATCAGGTATAAATAACTGTTAGATTGATTAATATAAAGAAATTTTAAAAATTAAGAATGTTTCTGTAGGGGTTTCTGTGGGTCAGCGTCAGGGTTTACACCTTAGGGGTTGATGCAGTTGTACAATAATAATCTCTTCAAGGTACATATTGTTAGAGCCTATTTTATGGACAAGGTAACTGAGCCTCAAAGAAGTTTAGTAACTTTCTCAAGTTGATATAATCCGTATGTGGTAGAGCCTAGATTCAAGATGAGATTCTCTCAGACCGCAAAGCAGTTTTCCCTTCTCTTGATATGATTCAAGGAATCAAAGCCACTTCTGTTGACAATCTGGGGTCGTGGTCAGAAACAAAGAAGCAGCTATGTCACAGGTCCAGTCCCACTTCCATTGCTCACTTCTTTCCCTTGTTAATTTAGTCTCATTCCCTGGATATGAATGCAAAACAATAGAAACTCAGGGGTACAACTATATATCTTGGATGATTCTAAACTCTTTTGGAGGAGGAAGTAGTAACTTGTAGAATTAGATATAATTCTTCACATTTTCCTATTTCAAATACATGTCTCTGTACCAACATACT